>NC_091952.1:203719225-204919225 GCF_031021105.1 Erythrolamprus reginae
GAATCTTCTTTCTGTGCCAACTCAGAAAGCTCAAACTGCTCAAAGAGCTGCTGATACAGTTCTTCAGAGGGATTATTGTCTGTCATCTGCACCTCATAACTGTCCAGTTTGAGTCTGCAATCAAACAAGACAAACATAGACTTCAACAGATAATTAGAACTGCCAAAAAACAATTGCTACCAACCTTCCTTCCATTGAGGTTCTGCATGCTGCACAAATAAAAAAAGGGGGGCTGTGAAAATATTTACAGACCCTTCACATCATGGGCATATTTTTTTTCAATTTCTACCCTCAAAACAATGTTATAGGGCATTGTGCACCAGAACAACTAGACACAAGAGTGACAGCTCTTTTATACTGAGCTGTCAGACGATCAGACAGTTAGGTACCAACTTCAGTTTTGGGGCTCTGGCAGGGGAGTGGACTAGAGGGAAGACTGGAACACAGCACTAAGTGTTGTATCTTTTTGTTCTTGATTAATGTATTTTATTCTCCTTGTGTACACTCAGAGCATATACACCAAAGACAAATTCCTTGTTTGTCCAATAACATTTGTCCAATAAAGAATTATATTCTATTCTATTCTACTCTACTCTACTCTATATTCTAAGCTGCATAGAAAGAATGGGGTAAGACATGACACCAAACATCATTGGGAAATGACAAGGAGAAAGAGAGAACAAAAATTGGATTGGAAATTTTAATTTTAAATCACATTGTACAGTGATACCTCATTTTACAAACGCCTCGTCATACAAACTTTTCGAGATACAAACCCAGGGTTTAAGATTATTTTGCCTCTTCTTACAAACTATTTTCACCTTACAAACCCACCGCCGCCACTGGGATGCCCCGCCTCCGGACTTCCGTTGCCAGCAAAGCGCTCATTTTTGCACTGCTGGGATTCCCCTGAGGCTCCCCTCCATGGGAAACCCCACCTCCAGACTTCTGTGTTTTTGTGATGCTGCAGTGGAATCCCAGCAGGGGAATCCCAGTAGCACAAAAACGGGCGCTTCGCTGGCAACGGAAGTCCAGAGGTGGGGTTTCCTAGCGAGGGGAGCCTCAGTGAAATCGCAGTATCGCAAAAAAAAAAAAGGTCCGGAGGTGGGGTTTCGAGAACTTCGGTGTTTTTGCGATGCTGCAATTTCACTGATGCTCCCTTCGCTGGGAAACCCCACCTTCGGACTTCCGTTGCCAGCAAAGTGCTCATTTTTGCGATGCTGGGATTCCCCCGCTGGGATTCCCCTGCAGCATCGCAAAAACACAGAAGTCCGGAGGTGGGGTTTCCCATGGAGGGGAGCCTCAGGGGAATCCCAGCAGCGCAAAAATGGGCACTTCGGCTGGCAAAAGGGGTGAATTTTGGGCTTGCATGCATTAATCACTTTTCCATTGATTCCTATGGGAAACATTGTTTCATCTTACAAACGTTTCACCTTAAGAACCTCGTCCCAGAACCAATTATGTTTGTAAGACAAGATATCACTGTACTACCTTTTTTCTCAAAGGATAACCCAGTGGGCTCTAGTTTGCTTATCTTTTTTTTTTTAGTCAAAGCACAGTCAGATTTGGTTAAGACTTGGATAGGAGAAAACCTCATGCCTTCATGCTGACTTGGAATGTTGAATAAAATATCTTGGAAGAAGGCTGTCAAGCTCCTAACAGCAGAATATGAGTTGGGAGGAATCACACAATTTGTTTTTAATTAGGTTTCATTTCAAGTAATAACAGTCTAGAATCTTAGACATTGAACTAGCAAAAGTCCCATCTTCATTTATGAGTGAACTCATTAAGTCAGGCCCTTTTTTCTCAGATTGCAAAACTCCAAGTCTAATTGCCTTTTTTTCCCAGATAAGCCTGACACTGAAACATCCATCTGCTGTCTATTAATGATCCTTTGATTTCAATGATTTCTTTTACTAAAGGGATAGTGAACTACTTCGGCACAAATTGCCAAGAAAACTAAAGAAACACATCTATGAAGTTACCCAGAGTTGAGTTCAACTTCAGAAACTCTTTAACATTTTTGGGTTGGTTTTTTTTTTCCCCTTTCATCTTGGAAGCAATTTGAGTAGCTGCAAGCCACCCAATTTGCCGGGTTACTTCTAGAGGTTCAGGAATGGATACTTCTTACTTACAAAATTATTTTACTTTAGTGCAGTGAGTAATTCAGTTTCATCAATGTGCATAAGATCTTGCATTATGTGCAAACAATTTGAGCTATCCTGTTTTTATTCCATCTTCCTTACAAGGAACATCCAGCTGTTATAATTTGTCTCATCCTTCACTCTCTTGTAGAACCGGCCTTTGTTCCTTTTTTTCAGTGCCAGGGACTTGCTGAGCTCCACCTGATGTGATTTGTCCAGGCATTAATAATGCATCTTCAAGATGCATGAGTTCTTTTTGAAACAAATCTGCTGGCAGAGGATGGCATTGTATTGTGCTGCTTTTTTTCTCAGGGGAAGAAAGTAGGAGAACCAAAAAGAAAAAAAAAGAAAGGTCATAAAGCTTGGGAGTGATGGGCATCCATTATTATAGGAAGGTCACTGCATCTTCATCTGGGGTCAGGATCCGAATAATTGATATTACAATAACTGTTCCTTTAAAAAAAAAATATGTTCATACCAACTAGCCAGCCAATGAATCCCTGTGGTTTGAAGAGAACACACCACAAAAAAAATGAAAATTGTTTTGGATAATCCAAGAAAGTATCTTCCTCCATTATTTTGCCCAGAGAACAGGTGAGCAGGTGCTGCATTTATCTACTCACCAAATGATTAAACCAGAGACAGCTGACAGAAAAACAACCAAATCCAGCTTAAGCTGTGAAGATTTCCAAAGACTTGCAGTGTCTCCCTATCAAACAATGTAATAGACCTTAATAGCATATATAGTAGAACACCACAGGCTCAACATGAAAAAAAAAAGTCTGGAGAATCAGAAATGATGGAATTCCAGGGAAAGTAGACTGTCAAATTTAGTCAATAGTTCCTACCCTACGTTCCATGCTAGCACAGGTCTATCCATTTCAACTTTAGCAGTTAAAAACAAAGCCCAAAAAATTCGGTACATTTAATCAATAACCTCCACTTTCAGGATAGCTTTTCTTTAGTGCTACTTCATTCCTGTCTCTGTTACCATAGCAACTACTCATAGAGAGCAGTGTGATGCCCAGTGTATACACATTATCCATATCACCTGGCATCTCCTTTAATCACTGTTATGGAGAATACTAAAGTTTGGCTACCCTGTCTTTCTCGTTACTATCACCCAGAATAGACTTGATTTATTAAGACTGGAAACCAAAGAGAGATTACTTAAAAGTACTAAACTCATGCACAGTTGGACCTATGTGATAACTATTGGACAGCTTAAGTCCATTTGAATGCTTAGGTTGATAAATTTAGGCTGTGCTTAATTAACAGATAATGGCCAACCAGACATTTCAAATTCAGGTAACAGACATAACAGAACAAGCTCAGCCACCCTGTTGCTCTCAAGTTACTTGGAATTTCCATTCCTGTAAACTCTAGGCCTGAGCACCATAATTAGACCTATCGAGAAATTTGATTATCACTTATAAAATGGCATGGAGACAAAAAGAATGGCCATTTCAATTACCAGAAATTATTTCATTTATTTATTCATCATTGCCATCTCAAAAACTGTGAGTGTGCATGGCACACAATTAAAAAAAAAACACAATTAAAAATATCATAAATATCATGTGGCCTTTTGCTGCATGAGTCCCAGCAACCAGTTAGGTCCCACAGAGTTGACCTTCTCCAGGTCAACTAGGCAATGTTCTCCAGGTCAACTAGGCAATGTTGCTTGGCAAGGCCTAGGGAAAGAGCCTTCTCTCTCAGCTCGCCCCCCCCCCCCCGGAGATTTGTAATGATTCCCACAGAGATTTGTACTACCCCCATTCTCCTTTCCTTCTGTAAGAACTTGAAAACCCATCTATGCTGCCAGGCCTGGGGTCATTAGACCCTAGCTTCTGGCCTACGAGTGTAAAGTATGTTGAAAGTGAATGAATGATTTTAATGCTCCAGTGTATTTAGAGTAATTAACTATATTAATTGGATTTTAGATTTTATATTGTATACTGTACTGCTTTTATTATGTTGTGAGCCACCCCAAGTCCTCGGAGAGGGGTGGCATATAAATTAATTAATTGAATAAATAAATAAACAAACAAACAAACAAACAAACAAACATTACAATTTATCAAAAGCAAGGGGAGAGTGATATATATTAACAACAGTAGATCAACTCATCAACTGACCATGGACCCACCCAAGCTTGATGACAGAGCCAAGTCTTGAAGGACTTGCAAAATGTTAATAGGAACAGAGTCCACCTGACCTCAGAGGGATGATGATCCATAACACTGATATCATGGCAGAAAAGGCCCGACTCCAGGATCTTACCAGATATAGCTCTTTAGTAGATGAGACCTGCAACATATCCCTTCTTTCAGGTCTGATGAAACAATCAGATATATAATCAGGTCTGATGCCAACAGAGGTGGGTTCCTTCCAGTTCGCACCGGTTCACCCGAACCAGTAGCAAACTGCTGGTGACATCACGGAGCCAGTTCAGTGGTTGACAGTCCATGGATGCCACCATCTTTTTTATTTAAAAAAAATCAGATTTTTTTTTCTTCTGCATATGCACAGATGTGCCACCATCTTGTTTTTGGCTTTTTTTGGCACTGTGCATTCTCGTGTGCGCCTGCACAGCATGAGATGTGCATGCAGCCACGCAGCTCAGGAAGAAGCAAACTGGTGGTGAGGTAAGTTAGAACCCACCCCTGGATGCCATGAAAGGCTTTGAAGGTCAAAACCAGCACTCTGCATGGCACCTGGAAGCAAACTGGCAACCAATGCAGTTTGTGAAGCAGAAGTGTAATGCGTACTGTTCTAAGGGCTCCCAAAATTGCCTGCATTGCTATATCCTGCACCAACTGAAGCTTCCTTATATTTTTCAAGGGCAACCCCATGCAGAATGCCACCGAATGATAAGAGATGTTGGGCTAGGTCCATGATGGTGAACCAATGGCATGTGTGCCATAGGTGGCACATGGAGAGCCCTCTCTGCAGGCCAAAACAGGGGTGGTCATGCATGCATGCACAGGGGTCGCGTGTGCAGGGAGTGGGACATGCAAGAGGGGCATTGGGTTATGGGTGTGGGTACTCACACATGTGCGACAGTGCGCTGTCACTGGACTAGGTGCTTTTTCTTTAATTATTCTATGTCCTGTTTTAAGAGGGATGAGATTAAACTCTAAACCCAGTTCTGAAATGTATTTTTCTACAGAATAAATGTCATTCTAACTTACTTACCTTACCATGTGAAATTAAAGCCATTTGTCATCATTGATTATTACAGCCAATTAACCAGCAGCTATCAAGGTGGCAGGTAAAAAGATTGCCTTGGTTTTGGAACACTCATCTGTCATGTTGGTTCTTGTTTAACTTGAAAAAAAATGCACTTGCCTTGATCCCCTGCATTTTAAGAGAATACAATGAGCCTTGGAAACTATTGGATGAAAGTTTTTTATAGCAACATATATAGAAAAAGTAGGGTTTGTTTCTTTCTTAACTTTTAAAAATGCGTATAAGAAGTGGTTTTGTATTGTCGAAGATAATTTTTCTCTAGTTTTTACTATTAAATGTATAAATAGGACCTTTAGTGCTTTATT
This sequence comes from Erythrolamprus reginae, assembly GCF_031021105.1. Lineage (NCBI taxonomy): Eukaryota > Metazoa > Chordata > Lepidosauria > Squamata > Dipsadidae > Erythrolamprus > Erythrolamprus reginae. Next base: position 203,724,927 of record NC_091952.1, read on the forward strand.
CACAAAATGTAGATACTCGTAAGATACTTTAAACATATTTCTTGTTTTAGACTGTTGGAGGAGGAGTCCAGCTTTTGCTCCTAGGGCTTCATTCTAGCTCACAATAAAATAATTGTTTAAGGTACAAGACTGGTTTGGAATGGAAAGGAGAAAGAAAGAAGAAAAATTCCACATAACCTCCAAGCCAGAAAAATGGAAAATCCACATGGGACATGGTCCACTTTATATCTTCACACTGTCACTCCATATCATCTTCTCATCATGAGCCTTTTTCTTTGTATAGAAATTGTCCAAATACTATTTTTGTACCCCACGTACTGGTTTATTTAATAAGAAAAGGTGAGCAGCTCAAATAATACCTTATCTATGTCATGCTCGTGGTTTGCTTTCCCCTTTGCATGGCTGATAGATGTCTTTTTTTCTGTAGAACTATAGGCTATCCATTAGAGAAAGGGGTCATTTAGATCGAGTGGCTGTGTCTCAACACCAACTCCTGATCTGCTGAAGCTCTCAGCATTACGAAGCTTGAAGTCCTTCACAAAGGACAGACTGTCGGGCTAAGCCCTAATGAAAGCAGAATATAATGATGAGCAGAACTTGTGAAAACTTATTTCAACCTGTCCCAGAAGAAGCAAACATATACTGAGGCAAAGCGATATAGGTCATAATTATCATGGAAATGATAGGGATAGGGAAAGGGGGTGGGGAAGCCATCCTGTCATTCCAGGCAAGCTGATAGGCAGATAAACTCTGTTAACCCAGGTTGGAAAGGCTTACCTGCCCTCTCCATCATTTACTTTGGATGAGCTGGCCCCTTGCCATCTCAAAAGCAGCCCTAAGGCATTGAAGAAGAGCCAACTCAATGAGGAATCGTCTTGCCTAACCTGGTAAACTCACATACACGCACACACAAAATTATTTGGACAAAAGCAAAGCAAGTAAGAAAAATTGACTATGAGATATATTTAAACAGAAAAAAAATCTGCTGCTATTGTTTTCTTTCTGAACTATTAACCATAATAAGGGCTTTATAATACCAAACATTTTTTCATTGTCTGTAATTATATTAAGTATTCTGTACATTAGGTAGATTTATTTAGTTATCCAATTTATATCCATATAATAAAACCCAGAATAGTGAAGGTTTAACTCTATGTTACTAATGTAGTTTATGGGAGGTGGAATCCTCTACCTCTTTCTGTTCCTTCTCTTAACCTGATTTTGTTGTTTCTTTTTAAATATTAATCTGTTCTTAAATCACAAGATGGAACCAGGACAACTTGGGTCTAGAGGAGAATGTAATTACACTGTTTCTAGACCATGGTAACTTTAAGATGTGTAGACTTCAAAATTCTCCCAAATTCCCCAGCCATCATGCTGAATATTCCAACTCTACAGAACTGCTAATAAGTAAACCACATTTCGGAAACCATAAAAATGTTTCCTGCCTTTAACTGTGGCAAAGCTGTTTAATATTGAAAAGTCAACTTAGCATACATAAATTACAGGCTGGGTACAAATATCTATTGATCGGTCGGTCGATCAATCAATCAATCAATCAATCAATTGATCAATCATCTATCATATGTTGCTTCCTCCTTCTCATCTGGATCTCACTCCTAATAGAATCTTTCTTCTAGTAGGATTGTCCAATAAATCATTAAAAAAATCAGTCCTCATGAGTTTAATATTATATAAAAACTGAAACTCTGGCTTCTTCCTCTCCAAATAAGTCAAAATGGTAAGCCAATAACATTGTTGCTCATTCTAAAAATGTTGTTTTACTATGACATCTCAACACTCTGGTCTTAAGACAGAAAAATGTTAATTTAATGCTTTTAGAAACTAATATAGTTTAAGGACAAACGATAGTGGTTCCTTCACTTGATGTCTCAAATTCACTTTTTAAAAAAGCATCAAAGATAACTTAGATATCCATCAGTGAAAAGGACATGGTTTAACATGATATCACATTTTATGGCAGCATTGTAAAACAGCTCTATTGCTTTATTATGTTTAGCAACCTATGTGGGAGCACTTCACATAGAGCAAAGGTGAATATGCAAGTCCTATTTAATTGTGACTGTAAACAATAATCATAATTAATTACTAATTACTCTGAATTGTCTACTGAGAGGCCGCATATCATACTAAAAATTAATGTCTTCAACATCATCTTGCATGATTAAGCATAATTAGCTATTTAAAGTGTAGGCTTTAGTTTACTAAAATATATGCAAATTATTTATATTCTTTAATTATTCTATCAATGCCCAAGCAACAACAAATAGCCAATGTATCTGCTTTAACTTTTTATTAATAATAATGGATTACATTTTCAAATCTACAATTCTTTCCACCTTAATTGCATGCCAGAAAGCCAAATTTCAAAATAAGCAACAATAGTAATTGTTATCATTACATTAATATTTTTGAACAAGATATCCATTAATGACAGCTTATTTAGAATCTGATGGCAAGGTCGATACATAATTAGACTTCCTATTTAGAATGTATTGGAGAAAGATGTTCCCTTAAATCTGATTGAGGATCCTACTTTAGAAACAGCAATCTGCACAACTTGCACTTCATCCCTATAATAGCTGGACAGCCAAATAACCTAGATGGTCTTATATCCTACACAAGGTTACCACCAAAAATAAAGTTTATCAGGTCTCCAAAATGGGGCTCTTTTACTTCCATTTCCTTTTCCCATCTGACACAAGTTTGAAATAAACACCAGTGTACAGTGGTACCTCTACTTACGAACTTCATTCAGTGACCAGATTCTTAAGTAGAAAAGTTTGTAAGAAGAAGCAATTTTTCCCATAAGAATCAATGTAAAAGCAAATAATGCGTGCGATTGGGGAAACCACATGGAAGGTGGAGGCCCTGTTTCCTCCCAGGAGATTCCTAGAGAGGCCCCACGGAGGCTTCTCCCCACCTTTTCTGTCTCTGTTTCCTCCCAGGAGATTCCTAGAGAGGTCCCACAGAGGCTTCTCCCCACCTTTTCCGGCCCTGTTTCCTCTCAGGAGATTCCTAAAGAGGCCCCACAGAGGCCTCTCCCTGCCTTTTCCAGTTACAGTTTGAGAAGCTCGGGTTTGTAAATGGAAAATGGTTCTTGAGAAGAAGCAAAAAAATCTTGAACACCCGGTTCTTATCTAGAAAAGTTCGTAAGTAGAGGCGTTCTTAGGTAGAGGTACCACTGTATAGGGGTTTCCTATCAGGATTGAAAATCCAGTCAGAAGGGTGATAATCATACTCAAATCCTGTATGAGATGCAAAATAACAGTCCTAAATTTAAACGTAACATTTGTCAGCATTTTATTTACCGTAGTTTTCCTTGAGAAGGACCCCGAATATTTAAACATAACATTTTGGTTCAGGCTGCAGAATTTATAATGCTGGTTTAGTTTTGGCATGCACTGTAAGTATGAATAGCATTGGCATTGACAAAAGCACCATCAGTCAATTGCAACTTTATTCCAATTTCAGTTCTCAAGACTGAGAAGGCCATTGTTAAATCCAGAAGTTTCTGTAACCAGGAAAAATAGTTAAGCAGTTGTTGTTAAGCAAAAGTCACTACATTCAGACAGGACTGTTTACTTGCCTCTGATTGGCCGCTGGGCTTTGGCGCCAAACTGAAGGAGCTGTCAGGCGTCGCTTGTTGCCGGGCGAAAGTTTTCTGTGCTACCGGGCTTACGCGCCTCCTGTCAGATTCATTCCGGAGTGAAAGTAAGTCGCGGCTGTTAGTCTCCTGTTGAGAATAAAGCGTTTTAACTCATTGCCGTTTACTCGGATCATTTCATTGGCGACGAGGGTCTTGAGGACAGATTTTTCTCACTAAATCAGTATGTCTACCCCGTCAATCATACAGCCGCCGGAGCTTTTTGACCCTGAACGGTCAACCTGGACTGCCTATATGGCAAAATTTGAAATTTTTCTTGAAGCAGCCGGCATGCAAGATACCGCTGACAGCCGCAAAAGGGCTTTATTCCTTAACTATTGCGGCACTCAAATTTTTGAGCTGGCAGGCACCTTGACAGACCCGGAGCCTGCCAATTCGGTCTCTTGGCAAATTCTAAAAGAGAAGTTAGCCACTCATTTCAAACCCACCAAGCCCGCTAGGGTTTACCGGCACCAGTTCGCTACTCGCCTCAGGACGATATTGGCAAAATGTCAATTTGAAAACCCTGAGGCTAGATTGACAGATGCCATTATCTTCGGCATGAAGAATGTCTCCATCCGTAATAAGCTGTTAGCGACTGAGGATTCTACTCTTCAAGACGTGATCAAAGCTGCTCAGACAGCTGAAGTAGCAGAATCTGCTGCCGCTGAATTAAAATCAAATGACAAGCTGTCAACTGTCTGCAAACTTACTGCACATCCTCGCGCACAAGTCAACACTTCTTTAGATTACTACACCTCTGATTTTGATGCCCAGGACGACGACTGCTGCCTGATTCGAGGACCCCCTCCCCGGCAACTCCGCCAAAACTTCCCTGCTTGTGCTGGCTGCCGAGGTCAACATCCACGATCCAGATGTCCCTTCAAGGACGCCTTCTGCCGCCGCTGTGACAAACGGGGCCACATTGCTGCTGTATGCCGTGCCTCTCTGCCTGATGACATCTCAGGGAACCAAGACCTGCTGCCAACTTTCCCTACCCAGTGTTCATACCGGCCATTCCGGCAACAGGGACGGGGAAACCGGAGACCGTGGTACAACCGAGGTAACCTTGCAAGCCCTGTTTCTGCAACTACTCCTTCTCCCCTTAATAAAATTATTGTCCCTCTTTTGTTAAATCAACATCCCTGCCACATGGAGCTAGATACGGGCTCCAAATATACTCTGATGCCGTGGCACAAGCTAAGACTTTATTTACCTGACTTGTCTCGAGACTCTTTGCTGCCATCGGATATTGTTATCAAAGACTTTCAGGGACACCCAATTAGTGTGTTGGGTACTACTAGCGTCCCTATCACTTTTAAAAATGTGCAACATAGGTTGCCTCTATTAATCGTTGATGGGGCAAATCATTCTTTGTTGGGTTTAAATTGGATGGCTCCCTTAGGATTAGCCATCACCGGTGTTCACAAAATTTTTGCACCCAACACACCTGATTTTGTGCAAGAGTTTCCAGATGTGTTTAAACAAGGTTTGGGAACATATAAGGGACCCCCAATCTCCTTCTCCTTAGACCCAGCCATACCCCCCTTGAGATTGAAACCTCGGAGGGTACCTCTGCCTTTGCTTGACAAATTAGATGCCCAATTGGACAAACTCCAATCTCAAGGCATTTTGGTTCCTATTGAGCACGCTCCATGGGAGACACCTATTGTAACCCCACTTAAACCAGATGGATCTCTGCGTGTGTGTGCTGATTACAAATCTACTTTGAATAAGGCATTGCAGCACAACTCTTATCCAATTCCAGTTGTGCAGCACTTGCTGCACACTTTAGGGTCTGGGAAGGTCTTTGCGAGGTTGGACCTTGCCCAGGCATACCAGCAGCTCCCCGTTGATGAAGCCACTTCTTTAGCCCAGACAATAGTTACCCACAGAGGTGCCTTCAAATGCACACGCCTGCAATTTGGCATTAGTGTAGCCCCCGGTATTTTCCAGAGACTAATGGAACACTTACTATGGGGGCTTAAGGGGGTAATCCCTTACTTCAATGATATTTTAATTTGTGGGGACACAAGGGACCAATTACACTCTAGAATCCGGCAGGTGTTGACCAGGTTACAAGCTAAAGGGTTAAGGCTTAAGCCTGACAAGTGTGTATGGGGAACTCCGTCTGTAGATTTCCTAGGCTTCAAAATAGATGCAGCAGGAATTCACCCCACTGATGACAAGATTAGGGCCATTAGGGACGCACCTGCCCCCACCTGTAAAACAGAGCTACAAGCCTTTTTGGGGTTATTGAATTTCTACTCGGTTTTCCTGAAGCATAAAGCCTCTGCAGCTGAGCCGCTTCATAGACTTCTCCACAAGGGGGCGCAATGGCAATGGGGTGATACAGAACAGGCATCTTTCAATGCTGTCAAACAACTCTTGTCTTCACAAAGTGTGGTCGTTCAATATAGTCCCACATTACCCCTTAGGCTCACATGCGACGCTTCACCGTATGGGGTGGGAGCTGTCCTAGCCCATCTATTACCCACTGGTCAAGAGGCACCTATAGCTTACTTCTCCAGGACATTATCCCAGGCTGAACGAAATTATGCCCAAATTGATAGAGAGGCTTTAGCATTGGTGGCAGGAGTTAAAAAATTCCATAATTATTTGTTGGGGCGCCCTTTCCAATTGATCACTGACCACAAACCGTTGCTGGGATTATTGGCCACTGGGAAACCTACCCCTCCATTCATGTCCCCCCGCATCTCAAGGTGGGCTATATTTTTAGCTGGCTATGACTATGTTCTAGTGCATAAAGGTGGCTCTCAAATTAATCATGCCGATGGCTTGAGCCGCTGCCCATTGGGCCAACAGGTGGTAGACCCAGCCCCTGCAGGAGATGTCCTCTTAATAGACATAGGCACACCATCCCTGGTGACAGCTAAAGAGGTGGCCAAGGAAACCAAACTTGACCCTGTATTAGGAAAAGTCCTACACTATATTTTAAAGGGATGGCCAGCTAATGGAGATGACGCCATAGTGGGTGAGTTTAAAACAAAACGGTTGGAACTGTCGGTTATGCATGAATGTGTGTTATGGGGTGATAGGGTAGTCATCCCCCATTCCCTAAGGCCTCAAGTGATGCAGATGCTGCATCAAGGGCACCCCGGGGTGGTCAGGATGAAGGCCTTGGCAAGGGGATATTTATGGTGGACAGGGCTGGACAGGGCTATAGAGGACTGGGTTGCCACATGTAAGCCCTGTCAGGAGACAAGACCAAATCCCCCCAAAACCACCCCTGCACAGTGGGACACCCCTAGGGGGCCTTGGTCAAGAATACATATCGACCTAGCGGGGCCAGTGAACAATAACATGTTCTTAATAGTGGTGGACGCATACTCCAAGTGGCTGGAAATATTGTTACTAGGGTCCACTACAACTACATCAGTGACAAATGTATTATGTAAATTGTTTGCGACACATGGGTGTCCAGATGTTCTAGTTTCGGACAATGGCCCCCAATTTACTTCCAAGGAGTTTGAAATGTTCCTAGCCCAGTTGGGGGTGAAACATGCCTTAGTCTCAGCCCACGCAGCGTGGGCTAATGGGATGGCGGAAAGGTATGTCCGAGTGGCCAAGGAGGCCATCAAAAGGTCATCCCCAGGGGAAATTCAAGGTAGACTGGACACTTTCCTTCTCATGCAACATATCACACCGAGTATGACTACAAATAGAAGCCCTGCTGAATTACTTATGGGGAGGAAGTTGAGGTCACCTTTGGATAGGCTGCACCCAGCGTATGTCCAGTTAAAAACTGTAAATGTCACAACTCCGGAACGCTCGGTATGTATAGGTCAAAATGTGTATGTTAAAAATTTTGACAAGGGCAAGTGGACTAGTCACAGAACAAACAGGTCCAAAACCATATACAATTGCATTAAATGATGGCCGCCTCTGGAAGAGGCACATAGATCACATAAGGGGGAGAATTGCATCTGCCAGTATAAGGGACAATATGGCTACCCTAGGTAATGGGGCCTCTCCTCCTTCACACCCCACAGGAAATTACTCAAGACCTACTAGGAACCAGGAACAAATAGACTGGGACTTACCTGGATTCAATAGTCAAGCCAGCGCAGCTGCAGCTCAGCCAGGCTCCAGCCATGGGGTTGCTGGACAGTCACACCCGGAAGAGCTATCTTCTTCGGTGGATACCCAGGTCCTCCATGAACCCCGAAGGTCTGAGCGGGCACCCAGAAGACCAGCACGTTTGGACGAATTTATCACATACCTATCTGAGTAAACATCTGTAATAAACCAACCAGAAGGGGGAGGGATGTTAAATCCAGAAGTTTCTGTAACCAGGAAAAATAGTTAAGCAGTTGTTGTTAAGCAAAAGTCACTATATTCAGACAGGACTGTTTACTTGCCTCTGATTGGCCGCTGGGCTTTGGCGCCAAACTGAAGGAGCTGTCAGGCGTCGCTTGTTGCTGGGCGAAAGTTTTCTGTGCTACCGGGCTTACGTGCCTCCTGTCAGATTCATTCCGGAGTGAAAGTAAGTCGCGGCTGTTAGTCTCCTGTTGAGAATAAAGCGTTTTAACTCATTGCCGTTTACTCGGATCATTTCAGCCATGAGTCACTGTCACTAGAGATTCTTGATCCAAAAAAAGACTACAAGTCGATACTATCTGAAGCTGAACAAAGAGTCTGTTGATAATGACTTCCATTCACCAAACCAGACATATAAGTCACTAATATGTTCCTTTAGGTGAAGTGACTTTTGAGCTTGTTTTGTTCCAGGACCCATGCAGTCCCTCACAACCTTAAATTATTGTCCGTCACAATTTTTTATTTATTATTTTATTTATTCATTGTCCAATACACAAATACATAGAAAGAAAAATAGACATGTGGTAATATAAATGAGGGTGAAAGTGAACTTAGAGGAGAGGATATATGAAAGGGAGAGAATATATATGATAGGTGAAAGAGAGGAAAGACAATTGGACAGGGGACGAAAGGCACACCAGTGAACTTATGTAAGCCCCTTACTGGCCTCTTAGGAACCTGGAGAGGTCAGTCATGGAGAGTCTAAGGGAGAAATGTTGGGGGTTAGGGGTTGACACAATTGAGTTCGGTAATGAGTTCCACGCTTCGATAACTCGATTGTTGAAATCATATTTTTTACAGTCAAGTTTGGAGCGGTTCGTATTAAGTTTGAATCTGTTGCATGCTCTTGTGTTATTGCGGTTGAAGCTGAAGTAGTCATTGACCGGTAGGACATTGCAGCATATGATCTTGTAGGCAATACTCAAATCATGTTTTAGGCGCTGTAGTTCTAGGCTTTCTAGGCCCAGGATTGTTAGTCTATTTTCGTAGGATATTCTGTTTCGAGTGGAGGAGTGAAGGGCTCTTCTGGTAAAATATCTTTGGACATTTTCAAGGGTGTTGATGTCTGAGATGTGGTATGGGTTCCAGACCGATGAGCAGTAGTCTAGGATCTTCAACCTTAAATTATCTACCGTTGACCTCTCCCCTTTTCTCAGAGGTCTGCCTGTAAGGGGCGTGCATAAGCGTACTATTATGCCTATATATAAATAAAATAAATATATAAATAAAATAAAAATAAATATATAAATAAAATAAAATATATAAATAAAATAAAAATAAATAAATAAAACCTCCAAATTGTCAAGTAAGGATTCAACTGGTCCCAAATATTTTATTTTAAAAAAAATTATTTTGTTAGACAAACATATTAGCATAACAGGCTAATCCTGTTTATTCTTTAGGATTTCTTAAAGATTATAATAAAAGTTCATCCGGATCCTAGAGTACAATTTACAATATTTGGCCCTGGAGATTTAAAATGATTTAAAGTAGATAGGTATTCATAGACTAAGTTTCTATGAATCTCAACCTTCCTACCTCATCATTTTGACGTTAGCAATTTCCTGTTGGAACACAAGCTATCAAGTTAGTGAAGACTGCCCAAAATAAGAGTTAAGTTGCTCTACCATTTCTATGTTACTAATTAGCATTTCACCATCTTTACTTAGAAGATGGAATGGTTATTTTCTTTTATTTAGAAATATCGTTTCTAATGTCATTTGGCGAGACCCAGGAGAAGAGCCTTCTCTGTGGTGGCCCCGACCCTCCGGAACCAGTTCCCCCCAGATATCAGAGTTACCCCCACCCTCCTTGCCTTTTGCAAGCTCCTTAAAACCCACCTCTGTCGTCAGGCATGGGGGAATTGAAATTTTCCCTTCCCCCATGGCTTATAAAATTTATACATGGTATGCTTGTATGTATGATTGGTTCTTTAAATTGGGGGTTTTTAGATTATTTTTAATATTAGATTTGTTTACATTGTCTTTTTTATTGTTGTTAGCCAGCCCGAGAGGGGCGGCATACAAATCTAATATATACAAATACAATACAAATACAATATCTAAAGAAATCCTGAGAGAGATGTTTGTGGCTCATTATGAGCTTGAACTCTTCTGGCACATTCCTAAATTCTAGAATACCAGAGAATATTCTTCTTTGCTGAGTAACTTGTCTATTTTCTATAAACATCCTTTATTGTTCTCAGATTTCAGCTGGCTTTTTATGTAACTCTATTGGCTTCTTTTGCTATCCTCCATTTTACTCCTCATAGGAATTACTTGTAATTGTGTTTTTAATATCTCCCTTGAGCTCCCTTTCACTTTATTGTTTGATTGATTGACTGATTTGATTTAGAAGGCTGCCAATTCCAAACCCATCCTGGAGTCATTAATTTCTCCTGTCATTGCTCTATGCTTATTAACATTCACTTTCTGAAATTTAAATGTTCCTTAAAATCTAGAAATACAGCATTAGGTGGTCAGTTTCTTCTAATATTTATGATTTTTCTACCTTTTCAGCTAGGTTTTCTCTAATGGTTAGTGTCAAGTCAAAATAGTGAATCCTTTTGTGCCTTCCTGAGCTTTGTCTCATCCTTTGCTTTATCGCAAAGATGTTTTGTTAACATTTTTAGAAACATTGTTCTCAGGTACAAATTGGTGGAGCTCCGAGACAATAAATATTGCTAGTTACTTTTTCATTTCATTTCTTAAGAACACATTATGCTTTCTGGGCCTCAGCTTGCTTTAGAAACTAATGACATAGATTGTAACACAGCTCAAAGAAAATGGTATATCTTACAGAAGTCATATACCTTTGTGTGTGAATTTCACAAACGAAAATGCTGCATGGAGATAGATTTATCAAGCTCATTTTGTTATATGAAAAAAATCCCATATTAGTGGATTCTGATTTCAATCTTTAGATTTCTTACAATGTGATTGTGTTCTTTTTTCAATTGATGTTGTACAGTATTTTGGTTTTCAAGGACAACCGACACAGAGAACAAGACAATGGAGGTATTTTCTAGGCTTAACAAGAAAAAGTAAAAAGAAAGAAATGGGCTAGATTTACAATAATGTGCTTAGGACTGCTTGACTTCCACACCATAGTTCCCTCTAAGCTGAGCAGTGAGTAATCACTCACTTAAAAATCATCATCAACTCAGAGTTTTCCAAACCTGCCCAGAAGCCGAGAGGGAAAGAGTGAGAGGGAAGGAGAGAGAGAGGAAGAGAGAGAAACAGATAGAAAAAAGAGAGGAAGGAAAAGAGAAAGAAAAAGAATGGGAGTAAGGAAGAGAGAAAGAAAATCAAAATCTAGTTTGAAACTAGCTCAACTATTTAAGTGGCATTTTGATATTGATAGAGTTACCCTATTGTGAGCTCACTGTTATAGACACATAGTACAGTATTTTATTTTGAAATTCTCTGAGGCAAAACAGGGTGGGTTTTTTATTTGTTTGTTTGTTTGTTTGTTCATTTGTTTGTTTGTTTATTATTTATTTATTTATTTATTTATTATTTCTGTGCCGCCCAGTCCCAAAGGGACTGCCGCTCAGACACTATACTTTTCCGCCCACCCCCCAAAAAAATTAGAGGGAACACTGTTCCACACATCTGCTCAGCTAAACAACTTCTGTTGTTGGGGTAAGAATCCGCCTTGGGTCTTCTGCCCAGTTCTTCCTCAGAGACCAAGGCTTTACCCACAGTAGCCAATCTCCTCCTTCTTCACTTGGGTCAGGGGAGCCCCTCAAGGATCATTATTTTCCCTTTCTAACCAGGTCCTGTCAATTGATCCTCACACTCAAATAACTTCACTCTTCAACTTTTCTCTCCAGATACTCTATTTTGCTCAGGAATTTTTTATTCTCCTTCCCTCTCTCCCCCCTCCTGTCCCCCTCCCTTCTCTCTCTGTCTTCAGTTTTAGATCAAACCAGCAGCAAGTCCTTACCTACTGGGGGATTGCTGTCTTTGCAGCTTCCCACAATAATCCTGACTGTCAGGTCAGTTTATCAGACCTCACAACAGCACAGTTGCCCTTCAAGACCAGAGCTGCTGAGCTCTTCTCCTCTTTTCTCTCCCCATTTGCTGACTCACACCAATACAAATGTGGCCATGTCAGGTCACTAAAAACTGTATACCTCAAGATCCCCCCCCCACCTTAAAATTGACAATCTTTTGAGTGAAATACAAAAACTAAGTGGCAATAAAGAATATTTTAGACTCCCTAGTCCTAAAACTCAACCAGGAAATAAGAGCAGTCCACATATACAAAATTATAAAGGAAGCTATATCATACTTAATTAATGCTACAAACTACATATTTGTCTAAACTGGCTGCACCTATGTTGTCATGTGCCATTTTAGAACCTGGACAATGAAGGTGGGGAGAACAAGAATTCCATTTCCACCTAGTAGAGATTGACTTAATTGGATAGATTCTTTGCTCTATCTGGTGAATGAGTACTTACAAGCTTTATGTAAACACACTGCTCTGTCGGGCTCTCTGGTAGACTCCTCCCAAAAATTCACAGGTACAAATTTCAGACACACACACGTTTGAAAATTCAAAACAATGTTCTTTATACCGAAAATGCAAATAAACTAAGCCCTCTTTTGGTATAGCAAAGAGCACTGGTCTCCAAACAAACTGGTAATTTGGACAAGTCCCTTATCAGTTATGTGATACTTAGCTTGCAGCTGTGAGGCAATTCACAGTCCTTCTTCTTTCACAAAGTGAAACACACTTTGCTCTGGTTTAGTTTCAAAGCGGGGGGAAATCAGCACACAAAAGGTCAAAGTCAGTAAAGCAGTCATGAAACACAATGCTCAGATAATCCTCCTCAATGGCCAAACCCACAGGCTGCTATTTATAGCAGCCTCACTAATTACCACAGCCCCACCCAACCACTGGTGGCCTCATTTTCTTTGATAATAATCTCTCAGTTATTGCCTATGCATCGCTCTCTGCATGCGTGGCTTTATCATTAACTCTTGTTCTGAATCCAAAGAGGAGCTAGATAATTGATCTCCTTCTGAGCTGTCTGCCACACTCTCCTCCTCCCTGTCACTCATGTCTTCTTGGTCAGAGGAGCCTTCATCAGCAGATTCCACTGGGGGGGGGCAAAACAGGCCTGCAGCATGTGGATGTCTCCCCCAAATCCACAGTCCTTGGGGCAGGAGCTGGGCCAGAGCTAACCACAACACACATACAGAAACACAGAGTGATTTAAGCCTGTTTCTTTATATTTCATTTATCAGAGAGCACTGCTATCCCTCAGGATATCTTATTGATGAAAAGGAGTCAAAGGGTGGAAAGTGGCAGAAAAATCTAAAGTAGCATTGCTTAATTGTACAACAACCCCATATTTTAAAAGGCATGTTAGTTTGAGGATACAATTTGGTTGCATTGCCTATTCTTGCCTGTGATCTGTGGGCTATGAAATTAAGAGATTGGAATTACGTGATATTTGGAAGCATGGAAAAAATGTGTAAACTTTAGTTTGATTGTTGAATGAATGATATTAATGCTTTTTTTTCTTTTTAATTAGAATTTTAAAGATTGTTTCTAATGTATTAATTGGATTGCTATTATTCTTGTTTTTCTGTATATGCTGTGAGCCGTCCCGAGTCCTCGGAGAGGGGCGGCATACAAATCCAATTAAATAAATAAAATAAAATAAATAAATATCAGATTAATATATGTACCCTTTATAGAATAGAATAGAATAGAATTTTTATTGGCCAAGTGTGATTGGACACACAAGGAATTTGTCTTGGTGCATATGCTCTCAGCGTACATAAATAAAATATACATTTGTCAAGAATCATGTGGTACAACACTTAATGAATGTCATAGGGGTCAAATAAGCAATGAAGAAGCAATATTAATAAAAATCTTAGGATATAAGCAACAAGTTACAGTCATACAGTCAACATGGGAGGAAATGGGTGAAAGGAATGATGAGAAAAACTAGTAGAATAGAAGTGCAGGTTTAGTAGAAAGTCTGACAGTATTGAGGGAATTATTTGTTTAGTATAGTGATGGTGTTCGGGGGAAAATTGTTCTTGTGTCTAGTTGTCTTGCTGTGCGTCTGTATTTCTGTGTGGGCATGTGCGTAAGCAGACGTGCCTATATATAATCATTTCTGATTTTTTTCCCCCATATTCCTCATAAATTCATAAAATGTTCTGATGTCTGATATAGTTTTACATCTTGAGAATTTATTATTCATGAAGTAGTGCGTTTGAAGTGCGATTTCGCTGTATTGATGTTTCATCTTTAAACTGCAAGCCCAAAAGAGGCTTAAAGGTCCACTGACAATCACTCAAGAACATGTCAAATGCTGCCGCATAAGGGTCTCCCCTTCACAGGAAACCTTTTGTAAATATTAGTTAGTAGAATCGGAAGACTAATAGAGCTAGTTAATAATTATCACCATGTGCCCAAACTGCACAGTGTGCTCCCTGATTACAATATTAAATTGCTATTGAGCTGTGGTATTTGCTTCAGGCAATGCTACAGAGAAACCTCCACAGATTCCAGTTGGCCACAGCGCACAGAAGTGGGAAATGTGCAACAGCGCACGATGCACAGGCAGTGAGGGGGTTGCCAGAAAACAAACAGAACTCAGACAATAGAAAGTTTTTATTGGAGTGGAAGAGTCCTTCCACTTGGGAACTGTCATGTTTCAAAAAGAAAGAAGCCAGCACTACACTCGCAAACACATGTGACAGTCGCTTGGATGGCAGACCATTACCAGGGGCACCGTGACTCAAGCTGCAGAAGGAAAACTCAGCACAGCAGTGCTTGAGTGCTTGACTTTCTCTGCTTTTGATAGGGAGGAGGCAGGGAGTCAACCTGCTCGCTCTAATCATTCCCAAGGAAATTATTCCCCAAACTTCTTCTGTTCCTGTTCAACGGCTTTGACAAAAGCCGAGCATTGTGGAAGAGAAATTTATGCTCACTGTTGAAAGAATGATTTTATCTTCGAAATGCTCTTGTGTTGTTTGTGAAACATGGCTGAATTCTTCCTATCCTGACTCCTTCATCACACAAAGTAACTACCTGGTCTTCCCGACTGACCGCGAATCCCGCAGAGGGGGTGGTGTAGCCATATTCTACAAAAGCTCACTCAATCTAAAAAACATTCAAGTTGCACATGATCTTATCCTCCCTGAAAGCCTAGTTTGTGACATTTCCCTCAACACTACACTCTGTTTCCAACTGTGCTACAGAGCTCCAAACTACAACATTACCCATGCAACTAAACTAACCTCCCGCCTAACATGGGTAACCTCCTGCCCCCATCCCATTATCTTCCTTGGTGACCTCAACCTACCACACATCAACTGGTCACTAACAGATTCAAACTTAATACAAACCGCTCCAAACTTGACTGTAAAAAATATGATTTCAACAATCGAGTTATCGAAGCGTGGAACTCATTACCTGACTCAGTAGTGTCAACCCCTAACCCCCAACATTTCTCCCTTAGACTCTCCACGATTGACCTCTCCAGGTTCCTAAGAGGTCAGTAAGGGGCGTACATAAGTGCAATAGTGTGCCTTTCGTCCCCTGTCCAATTGTCTTTCCTTTCTTTCACCTATCATATATATTCTCTTCCTTTCATATATCCTCCCCTCTAAGTTCACTTTCACCCTTATAGATATTACCACATGTCTATTTTTCTTCCTATGTATTTGTGTATTGGACAAATGAATAAATACAAATAAAAATAAATAAATGGTTTAGTTACGATGAAAACCATATGCTTATAGGGGAGTAATCTAATATCAGGCCTTATTTAGAGAGACAACAACACTCTTAAATTATGAAGACTAGGCAAGTCCTCCATACGTGTTCTCTTGTCTGTCTTTTTCCTGTGAGTACAGTGTTTCCCCAAAAATAAGCCCTCCCTGAAAATAAGTCCTCACCCTGAAAATAAGTCCTTACCCCAAAATAAGCTCTCCCCCTAAAAATAAGCCCTCCTCCGAAAATAATCCTTCCCTGCCAAAAATACAATTTATTTATTTTTATTTTTTATTTATTTATTGGATTTGTATGCCGCCCCTCTCTGGAGACCCGGGGCGGCTAACAGCAATAATAAAACAGCATATAATAATAATCCAATACTAAAAACAATTAAAAACCCATTATAATAAAAAACCAAACATACATACATACAGACATACCATGTACAGTGATCCCCCGATCATTGCGAGGGTTCCGTTCCAGGACCCCTAGCAATGATCGGGTTTTCGTGAAGTAGCGCTGCGGAAGTAAAAACACCATCTGCGCATGCGCAGATGGTGTTTTTACTTCCGCAGCGCTAGCGAGGAGCCGAAGACAAACGCGGAAGTTTGATGTTTGTCTTCGGGACTCATTGGAAAGCCGCGCGGCTGTTTTAAAACATCGCCGCCGGCATGGGCGGCTTCCTAGCAGCCCCACAAACCTGGGTTGGGGGTCCGGGGGGTGCTGGCAAGCCGCCCATGCCGGCGGCGACGTTTTAAAACAGCCGTGCGGCTTTCCAATGAGTCCCAAAGACAAACGTCAAACTTCCGCGTTTGTCTTCGGGACTCATTGGAAAGCTGCGCGGCTGTTTTAAAACGTCGCTGCCGGCATGGGCGGCTTGCCAGCACCCCCCGGACCCACACAAAACTGTGCAAAAATGAAAAGTAATATGTGCGCTATGATCTTCCAGGCGAGCCAGGCTCAGTGATGCTTGGCCCGGGATGCTGGGCCGAGAGGACCCGGGCTTGATCCGCTGAGCCTGGCCGGCTTGGCTTCCCTCGCCGGCGCAGTCAACGTGCGCTACGATCTTCCGGACGAGCCATGCTCAGGGACGGAAGGCAGCCGCTTGGCCCGGGATGCTGGGCCAAAAGGAGCCGGGCTTGATCCGCTGAGCCTGGCTGGCCTGGAAGATGGCAGCGCGTGTTGCCTGCGCCGGTGAGGGAAGCCAAGCCGGCCAGGCTCAGTGGATCAAGCCCGGCTCCTCTCGGCCCAGCATCCCGGGCCGAGCGGCTGCCTTCCGTCACTGAGCCTGGCTCGCCCGGAAGATCGTAGCGCACGTTGGCTGCGCTGGCGAGGGAAGCCAAGCCGGCAGCAACATCACCACCGCCGCAGCCAACGCGTGCTACGATCTTCCGGGCGAGCCAGGCTCAGTGACGGAAGGCAGCCGCTTGGCCCGGGATGCTGGGCCGAAAGGAGCCGGGCTTGATCCGCTGAGCCTGGCCGGCTTGGCTTCCCTCACCGGCACAGGCAACACGCGCTGCCATCTTCCG
Source organism: Erythrolamprus reginae (assembly GCF_031021105.1). NCBI lineage: Eukaryota > Metazoa > Chordata > Lepidosauria > Squamata > Dipsadidae > Erythrolamprus > Erythrolamprus reginae. Next base: position 203,742,216 of record NC_091952.1, read on the forward strand.
GGCCAGCCAGGCTCAGCGGATCAAGCCCGGCTCCTTTCGGCCCAGCATCCCGGGCCAAGCGGCTGCCTTCCGTCACTGAGCCTGGCTCGCCCGGAAGATCGTAGCGTGCGTTGGCTGCGGCGGTGGCGACGTTGCTGCCGGCTTGGCTTCCCTCGCCGGCGCAGCCAACGTGCGCTACGATCTTCCGGGCGAGCCAGGCTTAGTGATGGAAGGCAGCTGCTTGGCCCGGGATGCTGGGCCGAAAGGAGCCGGGCTTGAAGATCGCAGCGCGCGTTGACTGCAGTGGCGAGGGCTTGCGATGGAGGGTGGAGGAAGCGGCCATGGGAGGGCGAGCTGCCTCAGGGAGGATGATCGGGCGGGACCAGGTGGGGGCTGGAATTTCTCCGCTGGGAAGAAGCGGCGATGGATCATCCGTCTACCTCTGTCGGCTGCTCCGGGCCAGGGCGAAGGGCGGGCGAGCGGCGAAGGGCAGGCGAGCGGGTGCTTGGGAGGGCTTCTCGCCCTCCCGCCAGCAAGAGGGGGAGCGAACGGCGTGGGCGGGCGAAGGGCGGGCGAGCGGCAGCGAGGAGTTTGCATGGGCAGTGGGGAAACTCCTCGCTGATGCCCGCCGCTCGCCCTCCCGCCAGCAAGAGGGGGAAGACCCAGGGAAGCCGCCCAGCAGCTGATCTGCCCGGCGCCATCTACGCATGCGTGCCCATAGAAAAAAGGGCACGCATGCGCAGATGGTGTTTTGACTTCCGGGTTGAAAAATCACAAATTAGCCTGTTCGCAATGGTCGGGAACGCAATAACCGGGAGATCACTGTATACAGTTGTAACAGCCTAGGGGGAGAAAAAAGTCTTAATTCCCCCATGCCTGGTGGCAGAGGTGGGTTTTAAGTAGCTTACAAAAGGCAAAGAGGGTGGGGGCAATTCTAATCTCTGGGGGGAGTTGGTTCCAGAGGGCCGGGGCCGCCACAGAGAAGGCTCTTCCCCTGGGTCCCGCCAAGCAGCATTGTTTAGTTGACGGGACCCGGAGAAGACCCACTCTGTGGGACCTAACTGGTCACTGGGATTCGTGCAGCAGAAGGCGGTCCTCTGGTTAAGGTTAAGAAGACAGAACTAGAAATCAGTTAAGACAGCAAGAGGAGCCTCATTTTTCTCCATGTACCCCAGAATAATAAGACGTCCCTGAAAATAAAGCCAAGCGCTTATTTCAATATTCAAAAAATATAAGACAGGGTCTTATTTTGGGGGAAACATAGCAGCTAAATTAAAATGCAAGTGGCCTGATATCCCAAATGTCAAGGCCAAAGTCCAATGCCTCCCAGGTCCCTTCCTTGCTAAACACCATCATACACCCTCTCTTTTCAGATAATTTCAAGCTTCCTTTATTACACTGCATTTACCTGGCAAATTTATTGCATCATAAAGTATCCAATCCTTGCCAGGATAAAGTAGCGTGATTAGTAGTTAATCAGCTAGTTAAATAGTTACTTAGTTTGTGCCACTCTATATTATAACATAGAGATATTTTAATCCATATCAAGAGTCACTTTTAAAGAATGACTTCCCAAACAAGGACGTTTAGCGTTAAGTAGCAAAGGTCCCTACTCTCCCTTCCCATTTTTCTTTCTGCCACAGCTAATCGAAATGAAAAGATCAAGGCCCAGAGTTGCAAGCAAGAAGCAAAGAACTGACTAGTGCTATATATGTTACCTTGTCAGTAGCTATTAATTATTTATTCAGAGCTATTGGAATAGCAGCAGACTCAGGTCGGTTTCCTGATTATACCGGATATGGTTGTTCTGCAGATGTTTATTATTTCCCACCCCACTTGTGTGAGTCATTTATAATGTGAAAGTAAAGAAGCCCATTTTATAAAAGTGGAATGCTGCTTGGTTTAATTTCCTGGTGATTATTAAAAGCAATTCCGCATTTAAGTCCCTGCTGCTTTTCTCTACCAAAAGCCAGGTCAATTTTGAATCCTAAGTACCGATCATATTGTACTAATACTTATAGGCTGTAGAACCACATCAAGCAAGACATAATTAGGCTCTTTCCACTGAGATACCATGTCCAGTCAACGAAGCAGTGGAAGTGATGTGCCGGTGCCTGGAGGCTGTTGGGGCCTGGATGGGTGTCAACAAACTCAAACTCAACCCAGACAAGACGGGGTGGCTGTGGGTCTTGCCTCCCAAGGACAATTCCATCTGTACATCCATTACCCTGGGAGGGAACTATTGACCCCCTCAGAGAGGGTCTGCAACTTGGGCGTCCTCCTTGATCCACAGCTGACATTGGAACATCATCTTTCGGCTGTGGCGAGGGGGGCGTTTGCCCAGGTTCGCCTGGTGCACCAGTTGCGGCCCTATTTGGACAGAGAGTCACTGCTCACAGTCACTAATGCCCTCATCACCTCGAGGTTTGATTACTGCAATGCTCTCTACATGGGGCTACCTTTGAAAAGTGTTCGTAAACTTCAGATTGTGCAGAATGTGGCCGCGAGAGCCATCGTGGGGCTTCCTAGGTTCGCCCAAGTTTCTGCAACACTCCGCAGCCTGCACTGGCTGCCAATCGGTTTCCGGTCACAATTCAAAGTGTTGGTAATGACCTTTAAAGCCCTACATGGCATTGGGCCAGAATACATTCAGAACCGCCTTCTACCGCACAAATCCCAGCGGCCGATAAGGTCCCACAGAGTTGGCCTTCTCCGGGTCCTGTCGACCAAACAATGTTGTTTGGCAGGCCCCAGGGGAAGAGCCTTCTCTGTGGTGGCCCCGTCCCTCTGGAATCAGCTCCCCCCAGAGATTAGAACGGCCCCCACCCTCCTTGTCTTTCGCAAACTTCTTAAGACCCACCTTTGTCGCCAGGCATGGGGGAGTTAAATTATTCTTTCCCCCTAGGCCATTACAAGTTATTCATGGCATGTTTGTGTGTATGTTTCGTTTTTTGTAATAAGGGTTTTTAGTTGTTTTATTAAATTGGATTGTTACATGTTGTTTTACCACTGTTGTTAGCTGTCCCGAGTCCATGGAGAGGGGCGGCATACAAATCCAATAAATAAGTAAATAAGCCTTAGAGTGTAATGGTATGTTGTACAGTATCGCTTTAACTTAGCTTAAACTACATTTCAGTTCCATACAGTTGTTCACTCTTGTCTGCAATATCAGTTGGCTAAATCCATTATGATTCTTTCTGCAGGAGATCAGAACAGCTACACAAATATATATTTCAGCCCAAGAGTTTCCCAGGATGACGTTTTTAATAGTGGCCTGGAATTGTAGTGGTGGTGATTTTCTTAAAGAATTTTTCAGTGAAAGTCTTGAGAAGGCAGCAACAGGGTGACAAGCTGTGAGTAGATACATCTTTTCTCACTGACAAAACATCCCATCACCCTTTATTAGTTCAGGAGATGCATCGATGCCAAGCTCCGTGGAAGTGCGGATCCACTCATCAGGAAGTGAAAAACCATGCCAATCGGGGCAAAAGGTCACAGGTTGCTGGCTTCTCACCAAACTAAGTTCTGCAGAGATGCTGAGGCTTCAAGTCACAAAGGGTGAAAATTGGTTCTACTGGGAAAGTCTCGGACTCATTTCAGCCATTAAAATGAGGCTGTGTGTATCTTAAGTATAGGAGAGGTCAAGGGACTCTGTATCGCCTGCTAGAACAAGCCACAAAATTGCATATTCTGCTCCAGACATGCTGTTGCAATGTGAGTAAGTCAAGTCTGTACATGAATCTCATTACAACCCTTCTGCTTAACATATTAATTGCTTTTTCTATTTACTGTAACTTCATGCCACAGATGAAATTAACAGGACAAAAAGGGTAAAACTAAGCTAAGAGGAGTTTAGAGATGATAATTCTATAGAATTATAGAGGCAACCTGAACTGTTAAGCCGCTATAAGAATGTTGAAATTAGAATAATAAAGAATTTATATACAGTGTTGTGAAAAATTATTTGTCTCCTTCTTTGGAAATTTGTTTATTTGTGATATAAACAATGTGATAGTTAAATATGAAAAAAAATAACTGCATCCTTGGATTAACATTGTGGATATTGTCACAATAATATCCACTGGTTACAATAATCACAAATGGTTCCCATCTCTCATATTGAGAGATTTTAATCATTCCTCCAAAGAAAACTGTTTTAGCTCAGGAAGAACTGAGGGCTCTCTGGAAAGCAGTTATATTATGGCTTATAAAAAATAAAAATCAGATTTTGGCATTGTTTACTCAGGAATAGGAACTACATGGAGTTGGGTAATATTCACTGGCAAAAAATGCAAAAGTTCAGAGAATCCCCAAAAGGGAAAATAGTTTTTTCACAGATTTCTTATACATGTCTGTCTACATTTACATCTATATTGATCCATGCATCTATAAATAAGAGTTGGGCATAAATGACCTTTTGAAATTTTCAAACAAAATTGTGGCCCCAGAAGTAGAAGAGATTATTTCTTTGAACTTCTCCAGGAAATGAAAACTTTTATAACAATTTCTGAACGATAAGAATCTCCTTGACAGTGATAATAGCAATGCAATTAAAAAGCAATCTTTTGGATTTCATAGAATCCGAATAAGATGCCAGGAAGACCATAAATGATTGCAGATTTGCTTTATTTTATTTATTTTATTTTATTTTATTTTATTTTATTTTTATTTTTATTTTGTTTATTTATTCATTCATTCATTTAGTCAAACAAGTATAGGATTGTAGTTTGTATAAGCATAGCATAAGTAGTAAGTAATGACAAAAGAAGACAATAGGACAGTAGGACAGGGACAGTAGACACAATGATTTACTTACGCACGCCCCTTACAAACCTCTTAGAAAAGGGGAGAGGTCAACTGTAGGCAATCTGACGTTAAAGATTTTGGGGTTTGGGGAAGAAAACACAGAGTCAAGTAGTGCATTCTAATAGGTAATAGATAATGCACTGGGATCACTCTATTGCTGAAGTTGTATTTTCTACAATCTAGTTTGGAGCAGTTTACATTAAGTTTGTATCTATTATATGCTCATGTGTTGTTGCAATTGAATGTAAAGTGGTCACTAACAGGAAGGACATTTTGGTATATGATTTCATGAACTACTGTTAGATCAGATCGGAGGCGACATAGTCTAATAGTCTAATCACAGTATTTCAAGTCTGGTGGAGTAAAGTGTTTTGTTGTGAGAGGAGGAGTGAAGGACTCTTCTTGTGAATACATCTTCTACAATAGAAGCAGGGGTGGGCTACTGCCCGGATGGGGGGGAACACAGTAGGGTAGCAAAAATGGAGCTCCACCCCAGAGCACCCAATTTACCCTAAAAGATAATGCAGGATGTCCTGCATAAGCCACGCCCACAATGAGGTAGCAAAAAAAAATTGGTAGCCCTTCACTGAATAGAAGTCAAGAGATTCATACACACTATGTGATTTTGGTGTTCTCAGATGAATATATGTAAGATTTTTTAGTAAGAATGCGAAAAAGATGTGTGATTTAAGGATCTCCTGAAATTTCAGTAATATTCCCAAACATTAGGGAACACTTGCAATATTTTTGCAAACCATTAATAATTTCAGAACAATAGGTTGCAAACCACTGCAGCAAATTATTAATGTTTCATTTAAATTCTTATCTCCACCCTTCATAGCATTATTTTTTCCCTATCTCTTACTGATCAATCTTTGTCTTATGATTTAAAAACTCAAGTACAACATATTTCATAAATGCTAAGTCTGCTTGTGATTGTTTTAGAACATTTCAACACATGGATCGAAGATGAATTACTTCAAAGCAAGACAAATTGCCTTCACAGGTCTCCTATTAATGATTGGGCATCTATCCTATACTTTGCCTGTTTCAAAAAATTCACAAACCAGCAAGAGGGTTGACTTTTGTGTTCCATTAGTAATGAATACTGTTGTCATTGTATTTCTTCAGTTGTTGCTTTGGGGGAAAATACTATACATAAACAAATGATCTTTTGTAACTACCTGTATATATTGGAGTAACAAAGGCTATTATTATATATTTGCATGATCTTTGAGAAAGAATATTCTTCACTGTGTATATATTCAGGGAACAATATCTCAATACTAATGATTTTTAAAGGGGTCTTTCTCACATTGTCAATAAAATCATGGTACATGATAAAAACAAGCAAGACAAAATTGTACAAATAGCCATCAAGGAACTGGATGTGGTTTCAGTTACCTGGTCAACCAATTGCTGCAATTATTCAAGCACAAAACCTGGAATGAACTATGGAATTGACCATCTCGGTAGTGAGGAACACTCTGTGAACATTCATTGAAGGAGAATAGCATTTATTTCAATGAAAAGTGTATCATCAATTTGGACTCCTAGGTTTCTCATGAATAGAAATTGGGGAGATTTTCAAGGCTGTAATTGGCAGCCTTGAAACTCAAAGTGAAGGCAGGAAGGAAGATATTAGATGTTCCAGATGACACAATAATCTTCTTTTCTCAAATTTTTCTTTACTTTAGGAGCAGATTCTCAAGGTTGAGTTGTGCAGCACCAGCTTTGACCTCTTAGCAGTTTTGTTGTGAAACAGTTTGCCAATGAGATTCTGCAGTATCTGCAGATATGAAGTCAGGAGGATGAGGAGGATGAGGAGGGGGAGGAGGAGGTGTTGATGGATGGATGGATGGATGGATGGATGGATGGATGGATGGATGGATGGGGTATGATAGGCTAGGGCAGGATGGATAGGATAGGATAGGTTGGATGGATGCATGGATGATAAATAGATGATGGTAGGTAGGTAGGTAGGTAGGCAGGCAGGCAGACAGACAGACAGACAGACAGACAGACAGACAGACAGACAGACAGATAGACCAATTGTTGTGGTTCTGTCTGAGGCCCCTCAGGGAACGGCTGATCTTCTGTCGGTTTCCAGCTCAGAGGGAGAGGCTGAGGAACAGGAGGTGCAGGCAGACGAGGAGGAGGAATCCCAGGCTGAAGAAGAGGGAGGACAGCCAGAGTCCCCCCAGAGGGAGCTCTCCCCAGCAAGCAGCCTGGATTCCTTAGAGGAAAATGCACAAGCCATAATTGATCTGCGACAGAGAAGAGCTACTCAGAGAATGGATCAATTGGCTAAGTACTTTCAGCATTAAAGAGGCAACAGCTGGGTTTGGGTGTGGTGGTCTTTGGAAAGGCTAAAAGGCAGACCCACCCTTCCTGGCTTGTGGAGTTTTATCTTTGAGAGTCTTGGGACCTGGCTGTGAACTTTGGCGTCTTGGAATCCTGGTTTGTGCCTTTGACTACTGAAACCTTGGGGTGGGTGTGCCAGCAAGAAGCTTGCTGTATTGTCTGGACATCAGGACTCTGCTGTAAAGTATTATAGCCTGTCTGTTGGGAAGAACAGGTTTTCCTCTGTGTTTATTTTTTCCAGATATAAAGTACTTTTGCTTTTACCAGAGTGTCTGGCTGTTTTTTCCAGTTGGTGTTGAGGTCTGGGGGAACCCAGACAGAACACCAATCAACAAAAATAAGTAATGAAGTTATTTTCAAAAAAGAGAACAAAAGATGTTTTGCATTTTAATAGCGGTACTAATATCAGTATTGCTGAAAGTTGATTCTTACTTTATTTGACCTTGTCATATGTTCTGAAATGTACATTGGAGAAGGAAGAGGAGGAGGAGGAGAAAGGGAAAGAAGGAAGGAAGAAAAAGGAAGGAGGAAGAGGAGGAGAAATAATTAACTGTATAATATTCCACTTGGTATGTTGCCAAGGTAATTTATGTACTTAACAAAAGGATAATCCAAGTCCCTTTTGCTCATTCTATGGATTGTTAGGAATCACTCATCTCTAACCCAAGGCCAAGATGCTTTAAGATAATTAGCTGTAATGCAGCAATAATCCCTGAGTAAATGTAGGGTAGCACATATTTATGTTGAAGGTGAAATACTTGTTATAATGAATGCCCCCCTCCCTCTCTCTGACTCAATATGTATTTCCATGTCACATCATGCATCTGTCAGGGACTCTATCAGACCTGTCTTCAGTTTCTTGACATTCAGTCTTTGATATATGATTTCAGAACATGAGATATGTTGCTATAGGTAATTAAGTGAATACCACAAAACAATTTGAATGCACCAAACTAAACTGACTATACATTCAACCTGGGGATTCCTTTTCTTCCTTCTCTATAAAGAAAATGATTTGAATGTGGGGTTTTTTTTATTCTGTGAGTTTGAACAGAAAAAGGCTAACTATGTATGTAAGGCAATTTTCACCAACCTAAATTCCTTCTGATACATTGAATAATGCACCCTGTCAATCTAGTGGTGATGACAACTGTAATCCATCAAAGTTTATGGCATCATATAGAGTCCTCGGGGAGGGGCAGCATATAAATCAAATGAATGAATGAATGAATGAATGAATGAATGAATGAATGAATGAATGAATGAATGGTCTAAGAGGAAAGATATTAAACTGCCCTTTTACTAAATGATTAAAAAGGGCATAAACAAACTATCATTGAAATTTTCCAATGAAATTGATAAAAAGGGTCACCTCAAAATCCAGAACTTATTCCTCAGAAAAGTCTCTTTTAAACACTCTTAACTGTAGTCTTGATTTTGAAACAGAAGACATGATGTTGTATCATTGTGTTTGTTGTATGCAAATGTTGTGTACATTATAAGAACTACGGTATAACTTAACAATTTTTTCTGTGATATGAAGCCAATGAAAATATTTGGCATTAGGATAGATGATGAGTTCTTATTTTCTAAAATTTATTTTCCCTATTTCATAATTTTTCTAGAATTTGTGGCTTGTTTACACATATCCTCATGTATGCACATGAATACAAGTGGGAATATCAATCAATCAATCCACAAAGTTGATAGTTCCCTGACAAAACAATATCAACAACCTTGGTTGTTAAGTGTATTTCTGTTCCTCCAGCAGACAAAACGGAAATACTCATTGTGGCATAGAGCCTTGTAGTCAGATGGGAGAATATAGTTTTGCAGTGGGCCAGCTGGAACACTACAGATTGCAATATTCTCTCAGGAACCTCTTCCATACAACATAGAATGATCATACAAGAGAGAACATATTCCTTCTATCCAATAAAAATACTATTTTTCCCCTTGATTGACTTCAGTCTGCCTCAGTGGCTGACACTTGGAGGTTGCACCATGAGGACATGTTCTTAACAAATGTCAGAGTCAGAAGGAAATGGGGATGGACTCATAAACCTTATTGCCTTGGAAGCGGAGTAAAGACGCTGAGACAGTGTATGGGTTAAATATAGGGTCACTTTATTAAATTAGCATAAATTTAAATAACGTAACTTTAAATACGTAAATTTAAATATTCAAATTTAAATATTTAAATTTAACTATAAACATAGGACCTGCAGAGGCCAAAAACTAATGGGTTGGAAATTCCTGCCATGAACCTTCCTGGGCAACATTGGGCAAAAACTCCTTGCTGAGCCAGGTGAACGTAGCCACCTTCACCTGGATCTGAGCCACACCCTTCGGCGTGTGGGAGGATCTCACCCTCCAATCCACAAGGGAAATTGGATCCGGTGAGTCCCATGGGCATCCTCTCTCCAATCCCCAATGTTGTAACAACCTCTAGTTGATGGAGAGAGGCGGTCCATCATCCATTTAAAAGATGCCCAAAGGAGCATGCACAGTCGCTCCTACTGCCCATTTCCGCCCCTAACCTGCCAACCCCAGTGACCAGAGGGAAGCCTAATTACAAAATCTATATAGTGCCGCACCCCCTAACCATTCCATCCGTACCGTCAGTGTGGAATAGGCAAAAAACCGGCCGCCTCTAAAGGGGAAGCTGCAAAAAATTCCTATTCGGCCCCGAAGCGACCTCCTTCAGACACACTGTTGATAGGGAGGGCGGGCGGGTGTTCGCTTTGAGACTTCGGCAGGGCAAGGAGGAGGTCCTGCTCGGACCACCCTTAAATAGGATGATCCAGGACCTCCCCCAGGCCCTGCATGCAGTGCGTCACCTTGGCACACTGCCAAAAGCTAAACTTCCAGTTTCACCAGAAACCAGAAGTTTGGAGCTCTGCGGAGCTCAAGCCAGTGTCCCCCGGCTCCGGGGGCAATTTCGGCCGGCAGTTTAAGCCGCCGACTGGGCATTTTTGAATGTAATTGAATCATAGAAAGCTTGGAAGGCAATACATAGCAAAAGTAAGGACAAATTATCTACAACTGTTTGTAATATGATGGAATTCTCCAGAAATAAGCTGTCATTGAAAAAATATCCATTAATAAACATGCTTGTGCAACTTGAGATTAAAAGTTACCTGAAAATCAACTCAAAATCTTCAATGGGAAGAGGAATTGACTGATTCTGATCTGATTGGAAACAAGCTATTAACTTATTATGAAAAACGAATGGCCGTAACAAAATCTACATTTGTTAGGTGGGTAATTGTCCTGTAACATTGATTTGAAAGTACAGCCAGAAGTGCAGATTTATGTCATAGCAAACAATCAACCAATAACACCTTAATCATATAAATGGAACATTTAGGGATGCCCAGGATTCTTTTGCCATGCTTTTGGCCCAAACAGCTCCCTTGCAGGAAATAAGGATGTGCCCTTGAAGACTGAAAGATACCATCAGTAAAAATGTTCTGTTTTGTCATCTGGAATCTCTCAAAATGGGTGGGAGTGTACAGCACAATGCACTCAAAATTCTTTCCTCTTTCTTGACCAAGCAAAATAAGGAAACCATTTTAGGCACGTTCTATGCAATGGACACTCTTTGCCCATTGAAGACTACATTTTTTAAAAGTTTCCAATCCCTGACTTGACACATAACACGTGCAGATTTCTTTTATATATTCTTCTTCTTCGGGAAAATGGAGAAAAGATTGAATGAGAATTATGGAAAAAATGCTAAACAAATTAGGGGACATAATTAAACTGCAAGATTCCTCAAAAGAGAAATGTTTTCTCTGCTACAGAAATGAGTTGTACAAATTTAATGCATATCCACAAAGGTACATACACGTCTTATCAAAATAAACAATGTGTAGAAAAACATACATAAGCATCACATAGAAGTATTACCTAGGTTTTGAAGTGAAAATTATGAAAGAGAATAGAATAGAGTAAAGTAGAGTAGAGTAGAGTAGAACAGAACAGAACAGAATAGAATTCTTCACTGGCCAAGTGTGATTTGACACACAAGGAATTTGTCATTGGTGCATATGCTCTCAGTGTATATAAAAGAAATGATACATTTGCCATAAAGTAATGGAAGTGTGGATATCACAGCAAGATGTTGGAATATAGAAACATAGACATATAGAAGACTGACGGCAGAAAAAGACCTCATGGTCCATCTAGTCTGCCCTTATACTATTTCCTGTATTTTTTTCTTAAGATGGATATATGTTTGTCCCAGGCATGTTTAAATTCAGTTACTGTGGATTTACCAACCACGTCTGCTGGAAGTTTGTTCTAAGGATCTACTACTCTTTCAGTAAAATAATATTTTCTCATGTTGCTTTTGATCTTTCCCCCAACTAACTTCAGATTGTGTCCCAGTTAATTTCTAATTAACTGTTCTAGAACAAAAAGTGAGTCTAGTACAAGATTTTAGAACATACATTTTCCTTTTATTTTGGTTTTAATGTCTTACTATATTTCTTTCTTAGCATGCTTGGTCCTATTGAAATTGTTCACGCAATAGGGTGCTTAGCTGCACATTCTAGAGATTCATTCTCCATCCTAATACATCTTACTGTTAGGAAAATGTCCACATTGTTTAGTCCACATGTTTCTTTGCTCAATTTCATCCTATTATTCTTCAATATGCCCAACGGAGGCTGTTGAAAATAAAAAGGACATAGACACACCTGACACATTTGGTGTCCTCAGAAACAATTTACAGCAGCAGGCAAAGCAATGGTCTCAATTTGCTAAAGGAAAGAATGGATTTTAGGGACAATGTTTACACACATGTATTTTTTCATGGAAATCTGAAAGGAGACAGTGCAACCTGTACTTTTTTATTTTGCTTGTTAGGAGGATTAACCCCTCCAACTCTATTTTTGATTAATATTAATAAAGCAGAGAGAGAGAGAGAGAAACACAGAGAGAATGAGAATATATTCATGCCTTTTGAAGCCTGAAGTGAATGATAGCAACGATATTAAACTGACGTTAAGAGTGAAGTATATTTTTTTAACTTACTGTAATTGGGAAATAATTAGGAAATTTAAGCTTACGTATATTATGTAAATTCATCTTCAAAGTAAATAGTTTTTGCTGATTATAGGAGTGAGGATATGGGATTATGGAACTATTGAAATTTGGATTATGGAACTATTGAAAAAGAGGCTGAAATTTGTATAGGAATGTTTACAATTTAGTATTACCTATAACAGGGATGGCAAACCTTTTTTTTCCTCGGGTGTCAAAAGAGGGTGGGCGCACACTATCGCGCATGCATGAGTACTCACATCCATAATTCTATGCCTCGGGAGGGTGAAAACAATTTTTCCCACACCCCCAGAGGCCCACTGGAAGCTAAAAATGCCCTCCCAGAGCCTCTTTGCAAACCAAAAATCAACTGGCTGGCACACACATGCACATTGAAGCTGAGCTAGGACAATAGGCTTCTAGAGTTGTTAACCTGATCCTACGCAGCTTCTGCTCTGGCAATCTCACACTACTCACCAGAGCCTACAAAACTTTTGCCAGACCCATCCTTGAATACAATTCATCTGTCTGGAACCCATACCACATCTCAGACATCAACACCCTTGAAAATGTCCAAAGATACTTCACCAGAAGAGCCCTTCACTCCTCCACTTGAAACAGAATACCCTACGAAAGCAGACTATCAATCCTAGGTCTAGAAAGCTTAGAACTACGTCACCTAAAACACGATCTAAGTATTGCCCACAAGATCATATGCTGCAACATTCTACCCGTCAATGACTTCTTCATCTTCAATCGTAACAACACAAGAGAACGCAACAGATTCAAACTTAACATTAACCACTCCAAACTTGACTGTAAAAAATATGACTTCAGTAACCGAGTTGTCGAAGCATGGAACTCATTACCTGACTCAGTAGTGTCAACCCCTAACCCCCAACATTTTTCCCTTAGACTATCCACGATTGACCTCTCCAGGTTCTTTAGAGGTCGGTAAGGGGCGTGCATAAGTGCACCAGTGTGCCTTCCGTCCCCTGTCCAATTGTCTCTCCTTATCTCATTTATCTTTTCTTCCTTTCAAATATGTTCATCTATACTTTTATATCTTTTCTTCTATTCTTTTCTTTATTTATATTACTACATATCTATTCTCTTTAATGTGTATTATGTATTGGACAAAATAAATAAATAAATAAAATAAATAAAAATAAATAAATAGGTCGTGTGCCACGTGCCACCTGTGGCACCCATGCCATAAGTTCATCATCACTGATAAGCCACTGCTGATCTCATCTATTTTTCTAATTATAACATTGATATAAAGATAGAATGTGGAAATAATTTTTTCAAACAATTATTTACATTTCTTAAAGCCATTTTTTTTCAAATGGGTACTTTTCAGAAGTTTTTGTTTTATAACTCTTAAATTCTCACCCAAGCTGGGGCTTTCAGGAATCAACTTGAGCAATGCTGAAGGACATGGAGAGTTGTAATTCTTTAACAGCAGGGAGGCCAATGGTTTCTTCTTCCTAAGTGAAGTGAAAAAGAGATTTGAGTTTGGGAAGTTTTATGGGGAAGGGGAAATTATTTTTACCATCCAGAGTTAGGAGGATAAATATTAGAAGCTTATTTCTTCTTGGGGAGAATTCATTTCTTGTAGTTCAGCCCACAACAAAAGGGTTACATTTCCTGAGGTACCTAATGTTTCATGGAAGAGCACTCCAAAGTACCATTCCACCCCATCCCCTTATGTGTAAGCTATGTTTCGTTTGAAATTCAATATTTAGGTACAAAAAGCTGAAGCAAGAAAATAGAAAGCACTGGGTTGCATGTTTTGTATCATGGCCTATAGATATTTTGCCACTGCACTGTTATTAGAGAGCTCATGTTGTGCAATGGCTACAAGACAATGGGCCCCGACTTTAAAATCTCATCTCAGCCATGAAAGCAACAGGTAGCCTTAGGCAAACTGTTGTCTTTCATCTTCACCATACTCCCTGTATCTGAAGAGGGTATGTCTAATAATAATACTGCCCTATGCTGTGATACCACATGTGAAACACTTTAAATGAAATCCTGTATCAGTTTTAAACTTTAAAATAAATCAAAAACCTTATCCTCAGTAAATGAGTATGGCAAACTACCTTTTGCAATACTTTTGGACCAAATCACCCCAGCAAACAAAATAAATGGGTGAGACAAGCCAAGTATTCAGTTCACATTTCCTAAATATTACACATTGATCTTGGATGCTCAAGAAGTTAAAGAAGTTGACACAAGGAGATCAAAGGTTCAATGTCTTTCATTCGGGATGCAGCCTAAGTAAATTTGTAAGTTCCCTTCTTCATTCATATATTTAAGCTGCATTCAACATTGCTGAAAAATTCCCTGGAGGGAAATGATAGGTCTATTCAAAATAAATAAGTTTGGAAATATATAATCTTTGGAAATATTGGTATCAGAAATAATGGGTTTCTTTTGCAAGTACAGTGGTACCTCATCATACGAACTTAATTGGTTCCAGGAGGAGGTTCGTAAGGTGAAAGGTTCATAAGATGAAACAATGTTTCCCATTGGAATCAATGTAAAAGCAAATAATGCGTGCAAATCATTCAGGAAAATCCCAAACTTTAGAAGGGAGGTGAACAGAGGGCAGGGAGGAGCAGCTAAAGGGGGCGGGTGGAAGAAGCAAGGCTAGGCTAAAGGGTGAGTGGGAAGGAAAAAAGGCAAGGGGGACGCCCCTCCCTTTTCTTTCTTAAAAAGACACCCTTTCAGTTCCTTTGCAAGCACGTTGTTCTCTGCAAAAAATTTCCTCCCCCAAGCTGCCCCTCCCTCCTCCCTTTTCTTTCTTAAAAAGACACCCTTTCAGTTCCTTTGCAAGCACGTTGTTCTCTGCAAAATGTTTCCTACTCCAAGCAGCCCCTCCCTTTTCTTTCTTCAAAAAAGGGGGGGAAAAGAAACCCCTTCATCCCAGCAGCAGCTGCTTGGGTTCGTAAGGTGAAAATAGTTTGGAAGAAGAGGCAAAAAAATCTTAAACACCAGGTTCGTATCTTGAAAAGTTCATTAGAAGAGGCGTTCGTAAGATGAGGTACCACTATACAGTGTTCCCTTGATTTTCACAGGTTCGAACTTCGCGAAAAGTCTATACCACGGTTTTTCAAATATATTAATTAAAAAATACTTTGAGGGTTTTTTCCCTATACCACAGTTTTTACCACCCGATGACGTCATATGTCATCGTCAAACTTTCGTCTGCCTTTAATAAATATTTTTTAAAATAAACTTTAATAAATAAATATGGTGAATAATAATCTAAATGGTTGCTAAGGGAATGGGAAATTGCAATTTAAGAGCTTAAAGTGTTAAGGGAAGGCTTGTGATACTGTTCATAGTCAAAAGTAGTGTATTTACTTCCGCATCCCTACTTTGCAGAAATTTGACTTTCGCGGGCGGTCTCGGAATGCATCCCCCGCAAAAATTGAGGGAACACTGTACATCAAATAAATGAACAGAAGATTCCTGCATGCAGTCTAAACCATCATATTACCTATAGCTCCCTTTTACATTATTCTGTGAAATATCCCATATTTTCAGAGTATAAGGCGTTTCCCCCCCCCCCCAAAAAAAGAGAGTGGAAATGTTGGTGGATCTTATACACCAAGTACAGCCATTTTTGGCCTTCCAAAACCTTGCCCACCTGTCCCTTTTTTTGCCAAAAACAGACCCATGTTTTGCAAAAATGGGAGATGAAGAGGCTTTGGGAGGCCTACAGAATGCTCCTGGGGGCTGGGGAAGGCAACTCCGCAGTCTGCATTGGTTGCCGATCAGTTTCCGGTCACAATTCAAAGTGTTGGTTATGACCTATAAAGCCCTTCATGGCACCGGACCAGAATATCTCCGGGACTGCCTTCTGCCGCACGAATCCCAGTGACCGGTTAGGTCCCACAGAGTTGGCCTTCTCCGGGTCCCATCGGGACCCAGGGAAAGAGCCTTCTCTGTGGCGGTCCTGACCCTTTGGAACCAACTCCCCCCAGATATCAGAGTTGCCCCCACCCTCCTAGTCTTTCACAAGCTCCTTAAAACCCACCTCTGTCATCAGACATGGGGGAATAGATACTTTCTCTCCCCCTAGGCTTATAAAATTTATGCATGGTATGCTAGTATGTATGATTGTTTTTTTAAATTGGGGCTTTAAATTAACTTAAATATTAGATTTGTTTATATTGTATTATTATTGCTGTGAGCCGCCCAGAGTCTGCGGAGAGGGGCGGCATACAAATCTGATTAATAAATAAATAATAAATAAAATAAATGTGGGGGGGTTGAGGGTTTGAGAGGCAAAAATGGGTCCATTTTAACAAAAACTGGACATGCAGAAAGTTTAGGAGGCCTGGGGACCAGCAGAGCGAAAACTTTTTTTTTCTTGTTTACCTCTTTGAAATCTTGGTGTGTCTTATACTCTATTGCATCTTGTAGTCTGAAAAATACGGTCTGCGTAAGATTTACTTGTAACAATTTTAAAAGGTCATAAATAGAGACTTAGTAGACATCATGCCTAGCTTAGTATTATGCTACCCAAAAAGGAAAGAAAACTATAGCTTTATGGACTCCCACTGAATTTTTGCCAATGTACTCCAATATAATTGTTATACATTGGAAGAGTATAACAATTTTTCTTAACAATTCAATCTTACATCTATAAAACTTATAAAAAGTGTACAAAAATAAAATAACACTCATTTACACAGCATCCTTCATTTAAAATATCTGTCATGGAACAGAAAACAGCACATTTCAAAAATCTGTTACTTGCACATTTACTTCTATAATAATGCATTTGATGCTTCATGGCTGTAAATGTCTCTCAACTAATATTATAACATCAGAATAACCAATACTACATAATGAAAGACATGGATTTTCTTTTTTTCTGTAACAATATATTGCTTGCTGCTCTTGAGACAAGCAAAACTGGTGAGCTTTCAAACATTTTAAATCAATTTTACAATTACTGATTTCTACTATTTATGCTTTTTTAAAGTATAGAAACACCTAGTTGCATGCATCCAATGTAAATCTCTCCAACAATTCTTGATTTTACTTGTTCATTTTGACTTAAATTGCTCTCATGGAATTAGGAAGAGAATATTATAAAAATTCAGAAGGACAGGCTAGGATTTGCCAGGGGTCTCCAAAAAAATTCAGGACCATTTGGAAATTGTACAGATATCAATCTTGTTATTAGGATATCTCAATTTTACTCAAAGGTAAAAATAGGTTCTTCTGGGATGCAAACCCATTAATAAGTACTGGCTAATTTCTTGGTGTATATATAATATTTGTCAAGACATCAGTGTTAGTAATATTCCAAGGATATTCTTTTCACCATCCATCAATCATGGATGAGTGAATGTACCAGATAAAGTTTCTTCCAATTCTATTGCTCTGCTTTTAATAGCTAGCAAACAATCACTTCTGAAATCTTCTGATATTGTCACAAAGCACTTCCTTCAAATGGTTGGGATAGTCCTATACTCAACCTTGAAAAGCCAAATGGCTTTAGGAAGCTGCAATTTTCAAATGAAATGGAAGAAAGGTTTCAATAATCTAGATCATGAGACATTTGGAGGACTCAGTTGGAAAATATGTGCTAGTTCAAAGGCATTTTAGATAGTTTGTCCAGATGTGGTATAATATCCATAAGTAGGTATAATTTGTAAACCTAAATAACTTTCACAAAATTAAAATAATCAGCATTCTTTTTTTTTGTAAGAAAGG
Source organism: Erythrolamprus reginae (assembly GCF_031021105.1). Lineage (NCBI taxonomy): Eukaryota > Metazoa > Chordata > Lepidosauria > Squamata > Dipsadidae > Erythrolamprus > Erythrolamprus reginae. The sequence goes on from NC_091952.1 coordinate 203,760,153, forward strand.
CTGTGTTTTTTTTAAGTATTTTAGAAATTCACAATGTAATGCTTCCACACATTATATAATTACTTCTTGGAAATTGTGTCGTCATGCTTTCTTCAACAGAATTAGCATGAACAAATGAGATTCCCTAGAAGCCGCAGTGAAGGGCTGCAAAAAAAATTTACTACCACGCTGTGGGCATGGCTTATTTTGTGGGTGTGGCTTGCCAGTCATGTGACGAGGTGGGAGTGGCTTGACGATCATGTGACTGGAGGTGGCTTAAAGGTCATGTGACTGGATAAAGCTGACCAACTTGATGTCAAGGGTTAGGGCACCTGGTCTCTCCTTGCCTCAAAGAGATACAATTTCCCTTTCTATTTACTATTATAGAACATCCAAAATGTACTATTTAATTCTATGTATATATGCCATATGTGTACATGCATGTTGCACACAGGCACACAAAAATGTACATTATTTACTATTTAAACTACTACCATATTTAAACTGTATGTGTAGTATACACACACACACATGCACAGCTCTTCTAAACCTATACACATTCAACCTCATTTACTACGATAGGAAAAACATATCCAGAGCCCAGAAGGGAGAAAAAGAAAAAAAAAAATTCTACTGATTCTGTGTACCTGATCAAAATTTTTCTACCAGTTCTGCGTACCTGACTGTACCCATAGGAGCCCCTCAGTGCCAGAAGATTGTGCAGTTTGCAGTACAGTGTTACCTCGATTTTCGCGGGTTCGAACTTCGCAAATAGCCTATACAGTACCACGGTTTTTCAAAAAATATTAATTAAGAAATACTTTGCCCGTTTTTTTCTATACCACGGTTTTTCCCTCCCGATGACGTCATACACCATCACCAAACTAATAATTTTTGCAAATAAATAACAAAAATAATAATTATTGTCAATAAATAATTATGTTTATAAGTATCAGAATCACTAAGTGTCTTATTCAATGGCGAGTACCAGTAATAATGGTGAGTAAATGGTTGTTAAGGGAATGGGAAATGGTAATTTAGGGGTTTAAAGTGTTAAGGGATGGTTTGTGATACCGTTCATAGCCAAAAATGGTATATTTACTTCCGCATCTCTACTTCACGGAAATTCGACTTTCGCGGGGAGTCTCGGAACGCATCCCCCGCGAAAATCGAGGGAACACTGTATTTTAATTGATCGTAATTCTTCTGCTAAAAAGTATTCTTAAAATTATATCTTTTAGCCATCCAATTTCACTAGTTTATATGGAAGCAAGTAATACACTGTGTTTGGTCCTGCTTTCTCCATATTAAACTATTTAGAGTTACAGTATTTTTGTTCTTTCTGCTTTTTATCTTGGAAACACCACAACCTGTCTGTCTGACTTTCAACTAAAGTTTTTGGATTTTTCTAATACAGTATGTGACTAGCTTCCAAAAAAACCAAGCAGTAATTTAACTGTATTTCTCTTACCTTCAAGAAACTCCCCTAGCAGAAGAATTCACAGCTTGTATAGTTTTGATCAATCCATCCATCAATGCATTGGCTATGTTTCTAATATACTGTAAGCATTTAGCTATTGGAAAAACTCCAGGTTTCAAAGTACAATGCAACCAAAGCCATGTTACAGATAGGATCCAAGAATTCCCATTTGATCCATCTTTAATTTGCAAGAGGTGTAAGCATTGCAAAATACTTTCAAAGGAACATTTGTCATCACAGAGATTTTAGGTGAAACAAGACCTTGCCTTATTAATTTTTTCTAAATGCAGTACATTATATTTGCTACTTGGTAATAGATGACAGGGGTGGTCTTCTGCTTCAGATTAACTAGCTCAGCTTCCTATCACTGATTATTTTTAATCCTTTTCAGAGCATAACATTGAGTAGTGTGATCGGTACATGTGTATATTTATTTTCTATCTCAGGGATTTTTAATTTTGTTTTTCAGATTATGGTACTTTTTAGATTAAAAAAAGTCCTGAAATGTGTAATTAAGAAGCAATCTATGGAGTAGAAAATAGGCTCCTTTTGAGTGAAGTATTCTTTTCTTTTTTCATTTTTTGTCCTTACTCTCTCATAGAATCTCATTGAAGAACTGTAGATTTTTCAAAAACACAAGTTAAAAAATGTTCCAGCTGACAATTAGCTTCTAAACAATGAACTTTCATTTTCATTTGCAAATAAACAAAAGTAAATTATTCCTCTTATCAATTCCAACTAACTTAAAGTAATAGGAATTGAAAGTTCATCTGAAAAAGAAAGAAAGAAAGAAAGAAAGAAAGAAAGAAAGAAAGAAAGAAAGAAAGAAAGAAAGAAAGAAAGAAAGAAAGGGCTTTGGAAAGCTTGGGAGGATTTCAGAAGTACAAATTTGTTCTTATGTGATTAGGAATTTGCACCATAAAAATGCAGTGGTACCACTACTTACAAACTTAATTTGTTCTGTGACCAGGTTCTTAAGTAGAAAGGTTTGTAAGAAGAAGCATTTTTTCCCATAGGAATCTATGTAAAAGCAAATAATCCATGAAATTGGGGAAACCAATCGCAGGGAGAGTGGAGGCCCTGTTTCCTCCCAGGAGATTCCTAGAGAGGCCCCACGGAGGCTTCTCCCCACCTTTTCCGGCCCTCTTTCTTCCCAGGAGATTCCTAGAGAGGCCCCATAGAGGCTTCTCTCCACCTTTTCTGGCCCTGTTTCCTCTCAGGAGATTCCTAGAGAGGCCCCATGGAGGCTTCTCCCTGCCTTTTTGGGTTACAGTTTCTGAGGCTCAGGTTTGTAAGTAGAAAATGGTTCTTGAGAAGAGGCAAAAAAATCTTGAACACCCAGTTCTTATCTAGAAAAGAGGCGTTCTTAGGTAGAGGTACCACTGCAGATAGATTTTGTAACTGTTTCCCATATATGCAAATAAAATATTTAGAAACACAGGAATTTTTCAGTCTTTACAATAAAGGCACATTGGCTGTAATGACATTTGAAATCCATTGGATGCCACCATCTGAAATATTTTTTTTCAATCACAACAGTTTGCCTTATTTTGCTTTTGGGAATCCTGTTGAATTGTACACAAAGAACCAATTTAATCTAGGGTAGTGGTGGGCAACCTTAAACACCCAAAGAGCCACTTGAGTCCATTTCCCAAAGAAAACAAAATACCCAGAGCCACAAAACTTTGGTAGGCGTGGCCAACCTGATGTCACTCACTCTCACACAGTCAAATGACTCCTCTGCTATGCCTTCCCAGGTTTTGTGGCGCCATGTTTTCTATAGGAAATGGGTAACTCCTCCCTCTCTCCCTTTCATTTTTCTCCCTCTCTACCTATCTCCCGCTCTGTGTGTGTGTCTCTCTCTCTATGTCTGTGAGTGTGTGTGTGTGAGTGAGTGTATGTGTCGCCCTCTCTCACTCCCCTACCTCTGTGTCTCTTCCCCCTCTTTGAAAGCCCTGCAGCCCTGCCTGGGCTCTTTCAGGCTTTTCACAGCTATTTTTTTCCCCTTCCTTTTGGAAATCTGGGCTGGCGAAGCAATGAGGGCAACCTGCAGCATTCTGGGAGTGAGACACAGAGATAGGGATTGAGGGACACAGAGAGAGAGAGAGAGAGAAACACAGAGAGACACATAGTGAGGGAGACTGGCTGATGTGTGAGCGTCTTTGAGCTGAATTGAGCTGAATCTGTCCTCTTCCCCCCCCCCGCCTTTTCCCTCTCTCCCTCTCTCCCCCCCCTCTCTGCCTGAGTGGCACAAAATGGCGGCCAGATATTTTCAGGTTTGCTCGAGAAAGAGAGAAACAGGGAGACAGAGAAAGAGAGATTGATTTGCCAAGGGTGAGTGGGACAGGGAATGGGCTGCAGGAGGAGGATGAGACCCAGTCTCCCCCATTGTAAAGCTCAGGCTATGGAGGAGATATTGGGTCTTCCTACCCATACACCACACCAAAGGTGTATGGGGAGGAAGACTCAATATCTCCTACATAGCCTGCGCTTTACAGCTGGCCTTCTCCTTCCCTTCTCCCTTTCCCCTGCTCTCTGTTCAATCCAATATTGGGACAGAGGACGTGTGCTAGAAATGCATGTTGGGGTCTGACATCGCTCATGTCCTCTGACCCTCCAGCACTTATCTGCAACTCTCCATGCTCCTCCAGGCCTATCTTGCTGAGAGTGGAAGCAGCCCTGATCCCTCGCACTCATGATCCCAACCATCGCTGCCCAGGGAAATGAAAGCAAATAGAAATATAACTCTTGCTGAAAGAACTGAGATTGGAGAAGGCACAGGAGACAGAAAGTCACATGTTTCACTATAAGAGCCAGACTATATCTCTCCATCATCCAACTTGCCAATGGGGGCACTTCTGCCAGGCCATCTCCTCCCCGCCCCTCGTCCGCTAGGCTGTTGTGCTCTACGGGGCAGGGGAGTGCTTTCCCCATGCTGCCCCAACAAGGGAGGAGGAAGGCCAGGCTTGTGGATGGCCCCCACCCTGCAAGATCCACCCCCCATTCTCTCCCAGCAGTCTTGCTGATGGCAACAGCAAAGGTACCAGAAGGGATGCTGCTGCCATGCAAATGCAAGTGCAAGGACACTTTGCTCCTACAATAAGGCCCTGACCATCACTGCCAAGACAGGTTGTCACAGGGAGCCACAACAAAGGGCCCAAAGAGCCACATGCAGCTCTGGAGCCACAGGTTGCTGACCCCTGATATGGGGTTAAGGCACCAAGCTTGGAACCAGGAAATTGAGTGCTACTCTCACCTTAGACATGAAAGCCACTTCCAGGCTCTCTGAGCTCAACTCACATCACATGGTTTTTGTTATGGAGAAAATAGGAAGAGAAAGAAATATTTGAAATGTTTGCTTCCTTGACTTATTTATAAAAAAATAAAGGCGAGAAATAAATAAACAAGAAAATATAATCCATTCTAAATACATTCCAAGAACTTTTGGAATTTCTTGGAATGGTTCAAGCAGTATGTAACATATATAAACATTATTTTTTTGAAAATTTGAAGTGTTTGAGCCTTTGGAAAATCAAATCAGTATGTCTGTTGGAATCAAACCTGAAATCCACATATGTTCTTTACCCAAAGCTGTTTTTAGTTCCAAAAACTGCATTTTTCCTTAGCTGCAAAGCCGATGTTTTGTATTAATGATAATAATGAACAAAATTATACAGCATTTTTTGGGCAAATTTTGTGTTTGGTATTGTAAACAATATAGGCTATACAGAATGGTCATAATATTATTTGAAATTCTCATAAAAAAGCATATTCTTATTAAAAATTTTAGATAAGGTCTAGAGGCTTGAGAGAAAACAGAATATTTTGTTGGAGTGACAGTGGGAAAATTCATATATTCAGTCCAAAGCTTAATGTTATCCTCTTCTTTTTTTACAACTCTACTTCATAGGTTATTATAAGGATGTAATCTTCTTAGTGATCCATAAAACGCCCTAGCAGCTTTATAGGCAATCATGTAATTATGGCTGGATTTCAGGGACAGCCTCAAGACTGGAGTATTCCCAAATGACCAGAGAACAGCAGATGACTAACCACCCACAAATCAAACCTTGACATCAAACCTTGACATCATGCTTGAAGCTAGCATGTTGCTGATAGGGTTTAGAAGACTTATTACCGCAATATCCTGTCTTCTTATTGTTCAAAAAAATGTTATAGTCAAGGATAGGCTCCTTGGTCATATATCGCATTTTTCAGAGTATAAGACGTATATCAGTATAAGAGGCACCTTAGTTTGGGGGGAGGAAAACAAGGGAAAAACAAATCTGCCTCTGCCTCCCAGCAATTTGCCTCCCAGCAGCCAGCAAACAGCACAGATGATATACACTGTTTGTTGTGTATTTCTGTGTATGTGTGTCTGACCCATAGAAATAACAAAGAATTGGACAAATGTACATTATGGCAGTATATTAATGCCAACAAGTTTTCTTAATTGTAATCATGCTAACTCCTCCCAATTATTTAAATAGATCTACTCCAAACATGACTAAGTCAGGGTTTAACTAAGCTGCCTTCTCTTAATATTAAACAGGACCACTGCTACATTTCACATTACACTTTTACAGATCCTGTTAAAATTGATGTGGCTTTCTGGAAGTATGGTTATTCTTTACTATTTAAAATAATATACAATAGCACTGAGCCTCTTCAGATCAAGCATTTATTTTAAAAAAGCTTCTTCATTTTGTTAAATTGCCTAGAACAATAATAAAGCAATCTTTAAAAAATACATCTAATCTGAACATTCTATAGGCATTTACAGTTATTGACTTAGCAAACATCAAACAGCCAGTTTTAGCACAGTCTGATTAGCACAAGAAAATAAAATTCTGCCTTGCCTCTCCCTGACAGCAATTTGCCTCTGTGCAGCTTTAGTTTTACTTTCATTTTAGCACATGGGCTTGCTTGCAGCTTCAGTTAATTAGCTGAGGGTCAGGAGGCATATAATCAGTGGCTTGTGCTAATCAGGCTCTGGGCTGCTTGCTGCAAGGAGGTAAATTACTGGAAGACAGTTACCAAAGGGTTCGGGGGTGGCTGGGTAGAGCTACATTCAGTGTATAAGACACACCCACGTTTTCACCCTCTTTTGGGGGGGGGGGGTTTAAAAGATGCATCTTTTACTCTGAAAAATATGGTACATAGCTACAGATGTTCAATGTGAATATATATTATGTAAGATATTTTATACTTTCCTAAATGTTTACTTCCCAGGAAAATGTGCTTATTTATGTATTAGAAATATTCCAATTTGTGATAGTAGTGTTACCCAGTTTCCCTAAGCCATTGTACCCAGAGTTTCAAACAATCAAGCTACACCTTCTTTACAAGGATTCGGTCAAAACGTTGCATGTCTGCTGTGTTTTAAATTTTCTTACGTTTCTTTATTTTTCTTGTTATTTCCCCATTGCTGAAGTAGAAATGAAATCACTACCGTGGCACAATTCATCTTCCTACTGTGGTGTTTAGAATTCAGAAATGCCAAAGAAAAACACAAATGATAATAAAAGTGTGTATCATATCAATTTCTATCTTTGTGACTTAAAAAGTGTCCCTTCCTCTGTATTTATGGCTTATAAAGATTTCCTCTGTTGTACTCTCATCTCTAAAATTGCTAAAAGCAAGCCAAAATAGTAATTCTTATTAACTGCAGTAACACCTGTACTGATACAGTCAAATCTGGCCAACAGCAGGTCCCCCTGCTGTTTTACTCAGCTGGCAGTCTGCTCCATCTGTGGCAGATGCTTCAGGTGAGTAATTCTTCCAGTCAGACAGGCTCTTTATGGACTTTTTAAAATTCTATTGAAGAAACAGCACCCTTCTGTCTAATAAGGGCCATTACACTGGATAAAGAAATGAAACTACCATGCAAGCTAACCAAATGACAAAAAGAAAAGAAAGATGTTTAAAAAGTTTCCTTCTTTTCCTCACGATCAACTGTTTGCATCTAAAATTTAAAGGGCAGGAGATTGGACAAAAGCAATGGGACAGAGGAGAATCATTGTGTGGTACTTCTCTGCAGTGAAGTTTTGTAAGCTCTGCCTTTCCTCTTATATATTAAAGTCACCAGGTTATTATCTGAAAAAGATACTTTGGTCATACCGCCACTTCATAAGTACATGTAGTAAGTTTGTTAGAAATCCAAAACTATCTATTCTTGAGAAAGATCTGTGCCATTCAGAAAAATATGCAAATATTATTTAGAATCACCAACCATTTATATATCTCTGTAAGCTCAAAGTTGCCCATAATTTTTTTTAAATGGCAATGGTGTTGATTTGATTCTTTTCAGAGAGATTCTATTTTTTGTTAGCAAACACCACCATTCCACTCTCCACCGAAAAAAATAATTTATATAAGACAATTCTATCAATTTCTCCATTAGTCCCTTAAAACTTATGACACACATAATACCAATATCATAATTTTAGTTTAATTCCAATTGATTTCAACCCCTACAGTCTGCCATGGTCATCGTCATCATTCATTAACAATTTTGGTTGTAACATTGGGTTTACACATAAATCAACTCCATTTTCTCTAGTTGATTCTGCCAAATATACATTCTTGTCCTGAAGTTTCATGAATATTATTTTCTTATGTGTTTTTCTTGGCAAATTATATCTAGTTATCTTTTTTTAAAAAAAATAATGGAATACTTTTTTTATTTTCTGAGGGGCAATTGTGCTATTTACATTCCATATTATGTATGGAATATACTGTATATTCCATATTAGATATCAGTCTAAAAATCCCAAATGCCAGTCAAATTGTATTAAATTAATATTTCACATTTCTGAATCACCTGTCTCCCTCAAATGAAAAGTACTGGTAGAAATACAGTATGATACATTACAGGGACTCCTCGGTTTACAACCACAATTAAGCCCAAAATTTCCTTTGCTAAGCAAGACATTTGGTAAGTGAATTTTGCCCAATTTCCATACCTTTCTTTCTACAATTGTTAAATGAATTGCTGCAGTTGTTTAAGTTGCTAACATGATTGTCAAGTGAATCTGGCTTCCCTATTAACTTTGTTGGTCAAAAGGTCGCAAAATGTGATCACACAAAACCCAGGATTCTTCAACCATCATAAATATGAGTGATTGCCAAGCATTGGCATACAAATCTAATAAATAATAATTGGATTCTGATTATGTGACCATGGCGATGCTGCAATGGTTGTGTGGAAAAATGATGATGAGTCACTTTTTTGAGTGCCATTGTAACTCCTAACAGTCACCAACAGAATTGCTTGTATATGCCACAAACATGTTTTTTGCGATGCAAACAGAATCTTCAGGCGCCCACTTGTATCTGTACAAACCACAGGACAGAAAATGTTGCTGTGTCATTTTATAATAATTAGGATATAAAGTAATCCCTCGCTACTTCGCGGTTCATCTTTTGTGGATTCGCTACTTCACGGGTTTTCAAAGGGAGCTTAAATCCATTGAATCCATTGAAAAATTTAAACCCATTAAAAATTCATAAAATTCTTCTACCGTACTACTGCACTCTATTAAAGAAACTGGTAGGATATCACATGTAGTTCCAGCTGAGAAACATTATAGAATGACTGTTTAATGCAAAGGGTGGGTTTTAAAAGTCCAAATACTCGTTAAATACATAAAAAAATATCTTTCCTCTACTTCATGGAAATTCGTTTTTCACGGGTGGTCTTGGAAAGCATCCCCCGCAGAAAATGAGGGATTGCTGTAATTACAATTCTTTGTCAGTTAGATGTGGCTAGGAAACAATTTTTAATAACTGAGGCCAAACATTTTTAATACTACTTTGTTTTATATAGTAGCAGCTAGAGCAGTGATTCTCAATCTGGGGGTCAGGCCCCCTTTGGGGGTTGAATGACCATTTCACAGGGGTTGCCTAAGACCATGGGGAAAAACAAATTTACCATGATATTAGGAACTGAAGCTTCTATTTTGGCTCCTTGGAACATATTTTTACAATACAACCAACTAGGTGTTTACAGTGGGAGTGTCCCTCTGAATTTCCTGCTAATAAGCTTAAAGCTCTGTTGGGAGAATTGGCGCTAGAGTTATGGTTGAGGGTCACCACAACATGAGTAACTGTATTAAGGGGTCACAGCATTAAAAAGGTTGAGAACCACTGATCTAAAGGTTGAACATATCACCACACAGATGAAGAGGCTTATTTTAAGGTTAATAGCGAGGAGGAGATAGCAGAAAGAGAATCAAGAGAAGAAAGTGAAACAGTAGCACAGGCCATAGAAGAAGCATCCCAAACCAAAGATAAGGAAACTAGGAAAGAGATAGATAATGGAAAATATGATAAAAACCTACTAGTGTGTTTTATATAGAAGGATCTAAAGGTTGATCATATCACCACACAGATGAAGAGGTTTATTTTCTTTTGTATCTTGTTTGGGAAGTTTCTGACATGAAGCTTTTTAGATGCACTATAATACCTTAGGGGTTTTGTTAGATTCCCATTGGAAAATGACAAGAAATCAATTTATATTTAACAATTAAGCATTGAATTTAAGCAACACGACCCAAGAAATTTTGCGACTACTGAAAAGGAGTTCAAAGCCACATGGAAACCAAAGCAGTTTTTCTCAACTTTGGCAGCTTTAAGATGGATAAACTTCAACTCCCAGAATCCCCCAGCCAGGAAGATTGCAGAAGGTACAGAATGCACATCCCTCATGTAAGCAGAACAAGATACTATCTGTACAATAATTCACAGTGCAACAATTGATTGCATTGATGGATTTCTGACTTGCAGCCAAGATTACTACAAACATCCGAATGAATCCACACAAAGATTAAGATGCTATTTAAGTCAAGTTAGACTCTAGAATTTGGCTGTAAATTAGAGCAAAGAGCATGCCATTTTTTCTGCTGCCAAGCCAAATACATTAATGCTTCATCTCAAACAATTAGAAGTAATTTAGTAAAGAACATGAAAGTTGCTATTAAAGAAAAGAGGCAGGAGATGTAGATCATCCACTACATTGTAAAATCACTCTGAGAGAGAGTGATAAAATGGAAATATGCTTCCACACCCACATTTTAGATTCATCTGCGTATTATAAGTCAGAACCCTGTACAGAACAAAATCGAAACAAATCCGACAACAATGCTGTCTTATAAAGGACAAGCCATGCTGGAAACATGAGAATATTGTTAACATTTTAAAGCATTTCTAGAATTATTAATTATATGAAATTTGAAAGGAAACATCTGCTAAAAAACAAAAACAAAGTGTCGGCTTGGAATGCACAGAATCAATTCCATATCAGCAAAAACTCAAAAGGGAAACCCAAGCTTAATTGTAAATATGTTGTTGCTAATTATGTGCAAGAAACAGAAGTGAGTGTATGTTATATATTCTTGCTTTCAACAAAAAAAATACTGCCCAGATGGCTTGAATATGGTTAGTATTCTATGGATTGATAGATACTATGTGTGTAATCAAAGAAACTGTTAGAAAAGGCTTTCAACTACTGATTTCACACCTTGAGCTAAGTTGTTTGTCTAATTGTTGAATAAAGAACTTGCTATGTTTCTATAATATATTAAACCAAAATCAAAAGCAAACCATATGTCCTAGTGAGTTGTGATCATTAAAAACCACTACCGGTAGTCACTGATTTACTAACTACCATAATATAATATAATGTAATGTAATGTAATATAATGTAGTGTAATATAATATAATATAATATAATGTAGTATAATATAATGTAGTGTAGTATAGTGTAGTGTAGTGTAGTATAATGTAATGTAATGTAATGTAATGTAATGCAATGCAATGCAATGTAATAGCATAGTTCCGGCTGACAGTATGAGTGAATGATTGTGACTGGATTTATATGAATGGTTTAATTGTTTGGGGGGTTTTAGATTAGATTTTATATTGGGTTTCTTACATTTTGTACTTTTTATATTGATGTTATTATGTAAGTCGCCCTGAGTTTGCAGGAGAAGGGTGGCCTAGAAATCCAATAAATAAAAAATAAATAAATAGTATAGGATAGGATAGGATAGCATAGCATAACATAGCATAGCATAGTATAGTATATACTGTATATAATAGTATAGTATACCATGATAATATACTATATTACAATCATAATATAATAGTTGTTAGAATAATGGTTTCTCTTCAATTATATAGATCTATCAGGCACAAAAGATCTGGCCCAAGTATGAAGGTCTAATTAAACTGATTTATTGCTTCTTGTCTATGCACAGATATATTTGTAACCAATAATTACAATATGCTAGGAATTACATAAGGGTCAATGGAATTCAAGGAAGTTGGGTTGGACTTAGACTGTTGTGGCTATGCAGAAATTCTAGACTGATTGCTCTTTTAATTCTGACCCTAGGTTCTGCCACACCTTCCCTTACAAATCTTTTCATTGCTTTTTACTAAAGTTTGTTTCAGTCATGGATTGTAGACAAGATAAGGTAATCATATGTGGACATGGCAGAAAAATAGATGTTCCATATCATATTGATGAAGTGATTGAATCTAAGTGGAGACACAGCTTACAAATTTGGAGGACATCAGATTGAAGATAAGGCTTTAAGGCTATTTCAGTATTTTCCATCATCATTTTTGCAGCAATGCATTTCTTATTACCGGTATGTATTAAATGTTGAGGATTCATTTTATGTAGCTATAAAAGCTGCTTCAAGCAGTCAGTTGTATGCAGAACTAAATATGGAATTAATTGGGTCCAGTTGGATATCTATTTCAACACCTCTCATTGTGTGAAATCCAGAATGAAAGCATCTTCAACAAATGGCTCTCCAGTTGCTCATGCCTCCAGTGAGCATGTATCCATCAATTGTGCAAGTGCTCATATTGTTGAGGCATTTCTTGGAATGAGCAATTAAATTTCAAGCCCCTGAATAGGAACAACTAGCAAAAAAAGAGGGGATTCTTGTATTTGTGGCTTATATTTTTAATCGGATCCAGCAAATCTTTAAAAATGTTTTTCTACAGATATCCTATTGAAAATGTACATATTCTTTTGCTTTATTTAACTTTCTGCAAAGGCTAATATAACAAAAGGCATCTGCATCCCTGTTTTAACATTAGCATTTCAAATAACTCTGTTAGTTGTTTAGAGAGCTGCTGTACAATGATTACAAAAAGTATTTCAAGAATCTGTACGTAGTACATCTATCAACCTGTATCAATAATCTAAATATGTCTCTTAAGATCACTTTATTAACCCTGACATTTTCCCTTTCTCTTATCTGCCACTTAAAAGCAAAGAAAGAAATATTACCTTCTTTGAGTATAAAATATGAAAGGGAATCTCATATTAAACTAATGGAGCTATTTGACTATCTGAAAGTTTCCATGACTCCAACTACTGTCTAGTCTTTTTTGTTCCCTGTCCTTCTCTTTCCAAAAAGCAATTTGTTCCTTTGACCAGTGTCTGCCTGCCCTTGACTTATGCTGTCAGTTTCTGTCTGATTTCACTCACAGCCAGCCCTCACCAGTCTTCGAAAACTTGGCAGCGATTTCATGGGGCAGCCTCAAAAATAGCAGAGTGCTTGGAACAAGGAGCAAAGGGGCAGCATGGGTGACTGAAGCAGAAGAGAAAAACTGTGTGCTCCCTGAATCTTACATTTATTTTTAGCTGCATTGCTAACCACAGACAATTCTCAGGTGCCTTTGAGGGAATGTAGATGTCTCCTTTTAATATTAGCACTGTGACATATGCTTTGATATGAAACATTTTGTCATTAAGAAGTGGGGAGCTGCACATTTTGCCAGTAAATTCATTCCCTTTAATGTTTCTACATGTACACGTAAAGCAATCATTATTATAAACAGTACAGAAATATTCGGGGAATTTAAAACGCTTCAATCAAACTATCTTAGGTGCTTTGACTATGATTTATTATGACTTAATTACTTGACAAGTATGATAAATATACCACCACCCCTTTAAAGTACACATTGCTCAGCTTTAGTAGTCAATTGATTCTGTACTTCTATTGTTTTTCCACAGTTGCATTAAAACACTTCCTTGAGGGTCAGTTACACAATGAATTCAACTGATTCTGTGAGAGTTCCAATAATGCAACTCCATCAGCCATGCAGAATTACACTAGGGTAAGATGGACAGCCAATAAATGTAATAATATAAAAACCAACTGAATCCATAATCTAGGGGTACCCTGGATTTAGAATATCTGTTAGCTTAGCAAGTGGAAGCTATGCCAAGGGGAGATTTTGTCCTCTTTCAACTTGTGTATCAATTATGGTCATTATAGAACAGGAAAGTGGTCACGCCATCATCACCTGGGCTGCAATAATTTATGAACTCATCATCTGGAAATGGGATGACCCTTGAAGAACACTCAGAAACGTCACCCTGTATAAAATGCAGCTACCTGTGTATAGTTGGGCATGTCCAAACACTGACATATCAAACCTGTACTGAGATTGCTGCATTTGTTGCCATTTGGTTTCCATGTACAATTCATGGGACTGGTGATAATCTATACAATCCTTACTCCAACTAGAATCTACCCATCCAAGGATGCATATACATATTTAAAGTCTACATTCCCATGAGATGTAGCAAAGGGGGACTTGAAAGTGAACATTATCTATCTTGTGGAAGTATTTCCTTCAGAAATATAATCAGCATTCTTTCTGTTAATATTCAGAAAGTGTACCCAAGATCTGGCTATTTAAGTAACTACTTGGGGACTGAAAAAGTGTTTTTTACTTAACTTATAAGGTTTTAAAGAGTTTTGCTGATATTTCATCAGCTCCAGCGGTTTTATTGTTAGCAATATTATCTAGGGCCTGTTTTTCTTCACTTCCCAAAACACTTAGTATGGTGATCAAACTTTCATATATAGTTTATAGGTGACAGAAGACAGAGTAGGCAATGACCACTCCCTAAACTTCTGTAATTTTCTTAAATAAATCCTTTGAACTTGTCATTTGAGCATCTTGTCATCCTCATCTTCTTTTTAAAATAGAATAGTATTAGAATAGAATTATTTATGATCTCATGGTACATAAAAGAAAAGATACGTTTGGCAAGAATTCTTAACTCATCTATAAGGAAACAATGTATATTTGTATTGGTTAATCTTTAGTAGTTTGGCTCTTTTTCTTCAGCACTCTGCTCTGTATGAGTCTTGAATATTTGCTACTGATTTAATTCCTGTTCTTACTATTATTATATACTGTACATCCTCCTAATAAAAGAACATATTTGCATATAGATTTTTTTTATGTGCAATCATATATTCACTGTGATATATCCATGGATGGGCTATGGGTCAGAACGTTTCGGTTGTATCAATTTCGGTTGTGTCAGTTTATACAGTAGACTGTATACCGTATATGCTGCTAAACAAACAAACAAAAAGCTGCCCTCCTTCCTGTAAGACTCGCCAATTTTTCAATTATTTTATTTCCTACAATAGCTAGAGATTAGAAAAAAGGAAAAGAGTCCCAACTTTCATTTAGTCTATGTGAAGTAGCCCACACTTGAAAAATAACAGGGTTTTTTGGCTTCACCTTTGCTATCTATTATTATTAATCTACTCTGGAGGCCAGCTGTATCGTTTATCTCAGAAATAAGCAATTCTATACCCTCCAGATGTTTTAATTGCAACTCCCACAACTCCTGATTATTGAACATACTAGCTTAGACAAATTTTAGTCCAAAACATTTGGGGAAGGTATCAGGTTGATTTACCCTTTAATTTTCAACACCATCTATTCACCAAAGGAAACTATAGATAGGTTTCTACCAGGCTAACGTTGTATGTCAGGAGATAACTTCTCTTTTACAAACTTGCTATGAAAACAAAACAGTAAAAGAGAAGCCAAGATGGGTGGTAGTCCCAAGTGACATTTTGCTTCCAGCATTAATCTACTAGGGAGTATTTGCTAAACTATTACAACAGCAACAAAAAGAAAAAAACCCTTCAGCTGCATTTTTTAAAAAACCACTTGGCTCTGGAGAGCTGTTGGAATAGTCCTATGAGATGACTATTGAGTAAGTAATTTGAAGATTTTGGCCCATGTTATATACCAAGAGAGAGGGAGAACACACCAAGACCATTAAGCCATTTTCAAAATATAGCTTTCATTAAACCTTATGCAACAATTTCATCCATTCAAAGAAGCCAGAGTTTTGTCTGAAGCGTTTGGGCTCAATTCCAAAATGTGTTTCACTGCAATATTTCAGCCCAGAAATATGTGAGGCTTAGCTGGCTAAGAGTTGTTTTTTTAAAAAACTTCACTGGAAAATCAGCAGGGGCTAAAGTCAGGTTCAGAGTTGATTTTATGATAAGTGATATTCCAAGTGCAGAATATTCTCAATCATGATGCCTAGAGTCCCTAGGGCATTGTTTCCCAACCTTGGCGACTTGAAGATATTTGGACTTCAACTCCCAGAATTCCCCAGCCAGCATTCGCTGGCTGGGGAATTCTGGGAGTTGAAGTCCAGATATCTTCAAGTTGCTAAGGTTGGGAAACACTGCCCTAGGGAGTTGGGTATCATACAAATAAAAATGAATTCAAATAAATAAATAAATAAATAAATAAATAAATAAATAAATAAATAAATAAATAAATAAATAAATAAATAAATAAATAAATAAATAAATAAATAAATAAATAAATAAATAAATAAATAAATAAATAAATAAATGGATGGATGGATGGATGGATGGATGGATGGATGGATGGATGGATGGATAAATAAATAAATAAATAATAAACAAACAAACAAATAAATAAATGAAATTTTTGTTATCTTAATTTTATTAAATTTGTAATGAATTCCAATTTGTATCATAGAGCTATTAAAAAATAATATAAATGAATTCCAATTTTTATTATATAACTACTCAGGAATCCAAAGTGAATACAAAGCACTCTTTCGTTCAATTCCCTCCCGATTCACACAAATAACTCTGTGACAGGGTTGACAGTAGCTAAAAAGCCACCTGGTAAATTTCCCTGGCTGAAAATGGATTAGAATCTGAGTCTTCTTGGTCAACAGTGAATATATCAGAAGCTTAAGCACTGGTCATAGCCAATAAAACTGCCGGAATATCAGTTCAATATTACTCCTTTGAGAGTGCTAAGCATATTTTTTTCTATATGCATATCACAAACAGAACTAACCAAATCACCAAAACAGAAGTTTTGGAAGAACTTTGTTGTTTGCAAAAGCATAATGATTGGGAGGAGGGTGTCTTAACAAGATGCTAATGGGGAAAACCATCCCTAGCAATGCAAGAAATTATCATTTTTTTAAGTGGAGTTGGATTCTGGTGGTTCTTGGAGATGGAATGGAATCAAAATTAAAAGTTTGATGTCTACAGTCTCAAATACAGACCACTCTGCAGGGCAAAATGTGTTACAAATGCCGGTTACACTGGCTACACTTGTTCAAATTCTTCTTCTAAGATTTCTTCTAATAGTTTTAAAAACTAAATTTCTACTAGCCTAAAATTGTTAAAAAGCTGCTAAATTATTTTCTTGAGCCTTGGGATTCCCTTCTAATAATCTCTGTGTCTTTCCTTTACTACTTCAGATATTTCCACACATGGAAATACGTGATCCTACGTAGCTTCTGCTCTGGCAATCTCACACTACTCACCAGAGCCTACAAAACTTTTGCCAGACCCATCCTTGAATACAGTTCATCTGTCTGGAACCCATACCACATCTCGGACATCAACACCCTTGAAAATGTCCAAAGATACTTCACCAGAAGAGCCATTCACTTCTCCACTCGAAACAGAATACCCTACGAAAGCAGACTATCAATCCTTGGTCTTGAAAGCTTAGAACTACGATGCCTAAAACACGATCTAAGTATTGCCCACAAGATCATATGCTGCAACGTTCTACCTGTCAATGACTACTTCAGCTTCAATCGCAACAACACAAGAGCACGCAAAAGATTCAAACTTAATATTAACCGCTCCAAACTTGACTGTAAAAAATATGACTTCAGCAATCGAGTTGTCGAAGCATGGAACTCATTACCTGACTCAGAAACCTGACCCCTAACCCTCAACATTTTTCCCTTAGACTATCCACGATTGACCTCTCCAGGTTCCTTAGAGGTCAGTAAGGGGCGTGCATAAGTGCACCAGTGTGCCTTCCGTCCCCTGTCCAATTGTCTCTCCTTATCTCATTTATCTTTTCTTCCTTTCAAATATGTTCACCTATACATTTATATCTTTTCTTCTATTTGTTTCTTTAGTTATATTACTACATATCTATTCTCTTCAATGTGTATTATGTATTGGACTAAATAAATAAATAAAAATAAATAAATGGTATTCCACACTACTTCCTTTCACATTAACAGATGTGAAAGATTCTTTTTTCTTTTTCCCCAACTGTTATCATTAAACTGTCCCCCCCCCCCCCTCTGCATTATTCTCCTACAGGTCTATGAAAATTTTACAGCAAGGCAGTACTGATAATTCAGCTTCATAGAAACAAAGCAATGTTCCTAATTGCAACTTAAAAGATATTTCTAAAAATCAAGCGAAGGGAAGTGAAAATGTAAGGGAAAAGGGAAGGGAAAAGAAGTGCCTGGTACTGAAGATTAGTCATTGACTTAATAGGGTTATTGGACCAATTGTGAAATTGTTTCCAAGACACAGCAACTTCCAGTTAGCAGTTTGGCAGACCAGGACAAAATGGGTGTCCCAGGTAACACCTGATTCTGACAATTAAAAAGAACCCCAACACTTTTGGTTGAAAAAAAATATTTTCACTACTGTTTAAGTAAGGATAAGTATGGCACGTGTGCCCTATTCAGGACTGAGTCAAAAGAGAGGGAACTGAGGCATGAGGATGCTATTTATACCTTTTTCAGACTCAGTCCTGATTGGCTAAGAATGGTGTCTTTCCCATTCTTTTAGACTAGCTCCACCTGCTATGGAGAATATAGCCGTTTGGCAATCCAGGACAAAATGGGTGCCCCAGGTAATACCTGACTGAGGGGCGGAAGAGACCATGACAGGCACTGCAGTCAACTCAGAGCTGCAGGTGTTGCCAGAATGGAACAACGCATTGAAGAACATCTGCCCTTAAAGGGGTTAAGGTAGCTCAGATTGGAAACCAGAAGTTTTGAATCAATGCTGGAAAACACAGCCATGGAAAGCCTTTGTGATAGGCTGGGAAGAGGAGGAAGCTGATGCCCAAGAAGCAGCGGATAGGTATATATTGGTAATGGTCCAAGCTGAAACTTTGCGTTTGCCCCATATTTCTAAAAATCATTTCTTAGTAAAAGGTTGTCACTCCATGTTTAACATTATATTGCACTTACAGAGTAATACACAGCTAAAGATAAAAACAGACACCAATAAATGAATATTATACTCTTACACCGACACATTTTCTAACTTTGTTCCATATACATGCATATGTTTGCCTGTACACCTGTGACTCCTACTCTTTTGACAGTCATGGACAAAAGATTATTAAAGAACTACGGTATGTCTACTGATGCCTGGGAAACGGTTTCTATAGCAACAGAAACAACTTTAAATAGGTACTTTTTCCCCGCTTCCAGGGGAGAAAAACATTATAAATGGGAATTAGAATAACTTTATTTGTAGTTATTTAGGAACTGTTAAGAGAAGGTTACTCTGGCTCTATGCCTTCTAATGGCATTCCTCTTGTTATATAACCTGTAACAAGCAACCTTTTCAAGATCTTTAGTAAATGAAACATTTTAATATTCAATTCTCTTCTATGAGACAGCTTCTTCTGTTCCTCCAAGGTTCTCTTGCTATTCCAGTCACAACTGTCTATTAATGCTGCCTTCCAGTGCAGTCCTCATATTACATCTTATACTCTACCGAAAGACCTGTACTCTCATGACTGACTTTTTCAGAAAAGCCCAAGAGGCTGGTTTACAGAGAGAAAAAGCAGGCCAAGTCCCATTCCTCTTTCTTTGGATCTAAGCCATAAAGTTTGGGTTGAATTATGTACTGGCAAATCCTAGAATATTATTTAAAAAAATATTCTTGGATAATGCTGGCTGAATCAAGGGCTGCACACAAAGGCTTTGCAACAGTGCCATGAACCCAAAGCAGAAATTCTAAACCAGTTTTTCCATCCTGGCATTTTTCCTTCAAATGTGTTTGGATTACAATTTTCAGAATTTAGCAGTACATCTGGGAAGTACAGTATATGCGTGTGTGTACATATGTTTATACTGACAGACAAATATTTAATTTAATTAATTAGATAAACAATATGTATGATGTACACTGAAGATGGCATTTAATTTTATAGTACAATAAAGTAAACTAAAAAAAACCCCATAACTAATGCTTTTTCATAACATTTAAAAAAAATCAAAACTACCCTTTGGAGTTTCCAGTCCAAAATTGTTTTTCAGTTCTTATTTGAATAATAAAAAATAAAATATTAACTGTATATTAACCCAATAGAAGTCATTGTCCTGTCATTGTTAGTGCTCTGTGTATGGGTTAAACCTGATTATATGGAACCCTTTTCTGGAATCATTGCATTAATAAACAAAAATAGACACTGCGTTATGTAATATCTTGCTTCTGACAGTACCCTGCCCCCCACCACAGAAAATTATACTTACATGTTGTCAATGTCATATAATATCACACAACATCCCCACACAAAGTTGCATAACTCTAGCAATACTTACTTGTTCAGTATCTGACACATTAAGTAAAAAACAAAATAAAGGCAAAAATGATATCTTATTATGCAGCATCCTCTGTTCTTTCTAAATCTTGCAGATGTTTGGGTCCCAGAGTTACATCTTAGCGGATGGAGTTAGCAACTGCTATAATTAAGCAATACAGTACCATTAAGTCACTTGAGAGGGAATTAAGATCTAAACTACAGCTCTGTGCCAAGGAAAGAAAGACATTGAACTGAGATCTTTATTCAGCATATGAAAGGTAGGAAAAGTTTTATTTTAAGTCCATAATTTTCATAACATGGCATTTTACTCTGAAATAAATACGGGCAGAAGCCACATTGCCTTGTTTAATCTGTTTGCTATGCATCTAAACACAGACAACAGTGAAAATGGGCAACAGAGATACATATTTTGCAACTATTTCCACTCTGCAATAGCCCATAAGTAACAATGATCTGTCTTCCCAGAGTGACAAAAACAAGAGGGAAAGGAGAAAAAGAATCAAATTATACAGTGTGCCTCAATATATTTTTTTAAAAATTCACTGGTCATAGATATGGCTGAATTGTGGTCAGGTCCTGCCAAAAAACAAATTTAGATAGAAGGCTTCTCTTCTGTTTACCTCTTACAAAGATGCTAAACATCGCTCTGAGGAACATTATTTTGAGACAACTTTCTGTAGTCATACGTACATTTTGAGACCTAGACATTTAATACACCTAAATAGACTTTGAATTATTGCAGGATAGATCATCATGGAAAAAATATATCTATGTGGTCACGAAGAGTTGACAAGAACTTGACGCCATGTAATCCGATCCGATATCTATCTATCTATCTATCTATCTATCTATCTATCTATCTATCTATCTATCTATCTATCTATCTATCTATCCATCCATCCATCCATCCATCCATCCATCCATCCATCCATCTATCTATCTATCTAAATTTTTTAAAAAATTATGTGCCATCCATTTCCATAAAACTCAAGGCAGTTTATAGAAATAGTAAATACAAAAAATAATAATTTAGACACCCAATGCATAGCATTCTAACATGCAAGCTACACACCACTAGGCACATTTGACAGAACAGTCAACTTATAAGCAATTTTAAAAAAAACAAAAATGTGGCATTAAAAAAAATTGCAATTTTCTTCCAACTCTGTTCCACTGAACTTTGTAGCTCCAACAATTTTGCCATTTCCAATGTTACAGCATCCCTTAAAATATAGTTTCTAAATTTCAGTGATTAGATTCACATAATGCACTAAATTGTAAACAGGCAAACCACATTACAATATAGTTTGATATATAAAGCTGGTCTTCTCTAATCATGAGAGAGAAATAGATACTGCATTTATATTCCCCTGGATTTTTCCAGATGTTCCTAAAACACAATTCTCGGCATCTTTTACCATCCCAGGCCATCCCATCCCAGGAGTTGGTAGCTCTAAGTATCATCTTAATTGTCATCTGATGACTTGTCTGATATGGACAGAGAGGAAAGATTTGACATGTCCCACTATGGAGGAACAGTTGGGGAAGTGGACAGATCTTACTGAGATGGATAAATTAACTTCTCTGATTAGAGAAAATACAAAAATGTAGTGTAGAAAACACACTACATTTATTGGCAACTGGAAACCTCTGATGGACTTTTTGCATTAAAATTTTTAAAAAGGGATTTAGATTTTGTTCTGTCGGGCTCTCTGGTAGAATCCTCCCAAAAATTCACAGGAACAAATTTCACACACACACATTTGAAAATTCAAAACAATGTTCTTTATAATGAAAATTCACTTAAACCAAGCCCTCTTTTGGTATAGCAAAGAGCACTCCAAACAAACTGGTAATTTGTACAAGTCCCTTATCAGTTCTGTGATACTTAGCTTGCAGCTGTGAGGCAATTCACAGTCCTTCTTCTTTCACAAAGTGAAACACACTTTGCCCTGGTTTAGTTTCAAAGTGGGGAAAAATCAGCACACAAAAGGTCAAAGTCAGTAAAGCAGTCATGAAACATAATGATCAGATAATCCTCCACAATGGCCAAACCCACAGGCTGCTATTTATAGCAGCCTCACTAATTACCACAGCCCCACCCAACCACAGGTGGCCTCATTTTCTTTGATAATAATCTCTCAGTTGTTGTTGCCTATGCATCGCTCTCCGCATGTGTGGCTGTATCATTAACTCTTGTTCTGAATCCAAGGAGGAGCTAGATAATTGATCTCCTTCTGAGCTGTCTGCCACACTCTCCTCCTCCCTGTCACTCATGTCTTCTTGGTCAGAGGAGCCTTCATCAGCAGATTCCACCGGGGGGGGGGAGCAAAACAGGCCTGCAGCATGTGGATGTCTCCCCCACATCTACAGTCCTTGGGGCAGGAGCAGGGCCAGAGCTAACCACAACAGATTTGATGTTTAGAAATGATAGATGATAGTGAGAAGAATATTATGATGTAACTTTAGAAAGACAGATTAAAATATAATTATAACTGTTGTAAAAGGCCATCAGAACTCAATGCCTTTTTCTTTCTTTTCTATTTTTCTTCAACTTTTTTCATTCTTGCGCCTTTCACTATCTTTTTTTTCTTTCGTACTTTATATTAGTTTTTATCTTCTTTTTAAAAACTTTAAATAAAGATTTTTTTTTAAAGGATTTAAGTATCATCTCCAGTCCATACACCTGATTATGATAATTTGAGTTAATGACTAGGTCTCAGTGTAATGTCCCTCAAAGGGATACTTGAAGGTAAAAGGGTGAAGAATTATATATGCTACTTTGACTTTTTGTTGTTGCTCTTGCTGTTGAAAATGTAGTGTTTAAGTACAATAATTAAAATAAGCAAGCAATGGAAATGTTTCTAAATTCCAATCTTATAATGAGTTTTCAATGCCATTGTGCAAAAGGGACAAGAATATTCTACTCTCTTCTTAAGATATGCTAAATATGAGTTGACACTCCCTGCATTAAATGATTTTTGGTGCCCAAAGTGATAGCTAATTGCTACACATTTTGCCAGCATGAGCAGAAACCAAGGGAATCATCATTATACTATATTGCTGCTCTGAGGGAACTAATCGTTACATGTGAATTTGGAAATATGGCAGATGAGATGATTAGAGATCAGTGTATTGAGAAAACACAATGACTCACATAAGACAGCTCATGTCTCTAGAATCACCCGAAAAAAAGCCAAACTGAGTCAGCTAGAAATAAAAAGCTCTGAACTAATCTACAAAATGTAGTAATTCCGGAGCTGCTGCAGAAACTTCAATATGAGACAAATAGTTGCAAATGAAAATCACATACCCAGCAAACCACCAAACTTCTGTATTGATTGTTGGTTTTCAAGTGGATAGTCAATTGTTTATCTGCTGCAGACAAACAGAATCTTGTGGCATAGAAGTTTCACTGTGGCATATATTTATTACACATTTGAAATGTTTTAATTTATCCATTGATATATATCTGTATCAGACAGAAACTTGTTTCATTGAATGGAACCTTGATCTTTTGTAGTTAAGTAGCATTGTTATACAGGCCCAAGTCTCAGAACTTTTTTTAGAATAAAATATATCTCTGTCTATGGGGTTTGCCCACAGTATTTTAAAACAAGGCAAACTAACCCTTTAGAATGAAATCACATCACAACATCACATCCCTCAGCATTAGGAAGAAAAAAGGTATACAGTGATCCCTCGAGTATCGCGAGGGTTATGTTCCAAGACCCCTCGCGATACTTGATTTTTCGCAATATAGTGGTTTAGTCCCTGCCAACATTAGGCACAGCAATTGTTATTGCATGCCATGTATTCTTTTGAAAGGGAAATAATTAAGTTTGGCTTTTTGGCTTTTAGGGTAATACATATCATTTGAAAGATTTATTTAAAATGCAAAGCAAAGTCACTGCAGATGCATGTAGAACTCAGGTAGAAATACCTACCAAACTGGCTATGAGAGACTGTAAAAAGATGCAGCAGAGTTCAGTGATTGAGATAGAAGGCTCGTGTTTATGTTCACATACATTCCAGAACTTTCAAAAGTTTTTGCACAACCCTACTTCCTTCTTACAAGCAAAATATAAATTTAGGGCTCTACAGAGCTTCTGATGGATTTTTTTTTAGTTTGATGAAGCTTTGATTGAATAGTTAGAAGCAGACACATTATTTCTCTCTGTGTGTGAACATTCATGAGAATGTGAACAACGATTAATAAAACCAATTTTATTACTATATAATGGGATATTCATTTAAAAGATTACCTACTTCTACAGTATAGAAGTCTAGAATCTAGCTAACTACATCCTACCAGGAATACAGTCAAGCAGCTTGAGCTTTAATCTGGACATCTTGTAACAAAAGCAGAAGGAAATGACCTGAAATATGCAATGTTTTAGGCAAAAAAGCAAGAAGAAGGGATATAGATTAAATCCTTAACTCTCTCTGCACCTCACTGCACCCTTGTGGCTTGTATTTCATGAAATGCTGAAGTTAATGCCACTAAATTCACACCTCCAACAATTACCGTATTGAGGTAGATTTATACATCAAAATAGAGGCATGCTTTAAAACCAGAGGTGAAATGCTCCCAGTTCAGACTGGTTCTTGCATACTGGTAGTAGCAGGTGCCAGTGGTTCGTGGAGCTGATAGCGATGGCTGGCTGGCCACGCCCCTGAACTGGCCCCCTAGTCAGATCTTGTTTGCCCTGCCCTGCTCAGTCCTGATCTGCCCACCTAGCTGTCCTAGCCGCCCACCATCCCAGCTTGCCTTCCCTGCTCCATTCCCCATGGCCCACAGTCCCGACAGACTTTCCTGCTTTCCATGCAATCTTCCTGGGGCCCCCATGGCTAGCTTGAAAGGCAGCCGAGTGGAAGGCCACATGGAAGGCAGGCAAGGATGTCAGGATGGCGGTGAGGAGAGGTAGTAGCCTACTCCCTTCCCCACAGCCCCAACATGATTTCCTGCCTTCCATGTGGCTTTCCTGGTGTCCCTGTGGCCTGCTTATGGTGGCAGGCAAGTGAAGGGCCATGAGGAAGGCAGGAAAGCATGTCGGGATGGCAGGGAAAATGGGTATTGCCTACTCCCTTTCCCGCAGCCCTGCCATGCTTGGCGACCTTCCATGCGACCTACCCGGAGGTCCCCCATGGCCGCTTGCCTTCCAAGGTCCATATCCAGCCTGGCCCAGTGGGTGGGTGGCCAGCCCTTGTTGGAAATGCAGAAACTGAGAGGACAGGGTGTCAGTGCTCCGGAAGAGCAAGCAGCTGTGCTGCTGCTGCTGCACTTGCGGCCACCTTATTTCTACAAAGGAAGAGCAATCAAGGTTTAATCAATGTGCCTACTCAATTTTTCTTTCCAGTTTGAATCTTGAAACTCAGAGGCCTGAATTGAATCAAGTTGCCATCAAATTTTGAATCATGAACTCTGATTTCTTTGACTCTGAAACCTCCAATTCAAATTGAATCAGGGTTGATAGCCATATACAACTAATTAGATTTACGTTCCAATGACTGCTGCTTGTAATTCTGTTATGGTCCACCAGTGGCCAGTGCAGGTGATAGAAGATTTGGACAGTGAGGAGGTTGGGAGAGGTGGGAACATGGGCCAGTACTGGAGTCGGGGGAAGGTTCTGACGAGTGCTCTTCATCAGAGGCAGAGATGGGGCCAGGGCAGTCTGAGAGTTATCAGCTGCCTTTGGATTCAGATATCAGTGAGGCAGACAAACAGCTGGAGCCTGTTCTCAGTGTGTGCATGAGCACAGCGACCAGACAGAGGACAGCTAAGGAACAAAGGTCGACTTGGGAGTAAGGCCACAGGTGGATGATGAATGGTTCCTTCCGTAGGGAATAAAAGAGGAGCGAAAAGGGATGGGAGTTTGGAGGATACAATTATTTTGCTTAATTGGTTTGTGATTCTGAGAGACTACTTGCCAAGTTTTGAAGATATCGGCCTGGCAGCTTTCCAAGCCAGATAAGTTCTGTGAATGTAAACTTAATCTTGAAAGATTTTGCTGGATATGAATGAGAAGAATTCACTCTAACTTAATAAAAAGGGGGTTTTGTCAGTAGAAGAAATCTGCTCCGTGATTTGTGAAATCCTAGGTCAGAACAAATTCAGAAAAGTATCTATTCCTGATAGGTAAGTATTTGAATTGTGCATGATCCTGATAAGAAAGAACACACGACCAGAGTAACACTGAGATTTTATTTTATTCTTTTTTATTTTATTTTAAAATTTTATTTGCTGACCTCCTTGCTGATCAGGCGATTCTGAATGGCATACATCAAGATAAAACAAACATTCCACACTTATAAATATACAAAAAGATTCACCTTCAGTCAGCAGCTTCTCTTTCAGAACCCCATACAGTTAGCATAACCAGGTTTTACGTTTTTTTATGATGGTTAAAAGAGAAGGCTGAAATGTTTTCCTACCATGTCAGATCATTGTCTGTAAAGCACTGAGTTATGGCACATAAGAACGGCTATATAAAACTTTTAAATTAATAAATAAACTTTTATCTGGTACTTGGGCTTTCTGTCTTCGAACACAGTGGTCATATCTGTTGAGCTGGTTACTCTGTTATGTCCGTCAGATCAGTAATAAAGTATGCGGAGAGGGGCAGCATACAAATCAAATAAATAATAATAATAATTGCCAACATTGGCATTGCTTATACAAAAAAAAAAAATGCAGAAACGATGGAACTCAAATATTATCTTCCTACAAAAATGAAAGAGGGAGGAGGGATTAGACAAGAGCCCAAGGTTTTAACTGCTTCATTCTGCTCTTCCAAGCTTGAAGATGTTGCCTTAATAGTTATTTCTATGACACTCAGCACAGTAGTAACTGAGCACCTACTGATTTTCAAAGCTTTTCTGGGTTTGCTTTCATTTCTAATCTGAGCTTTGGCACTATCTGCTCCCTCTCCTGTGCCTGATCAGCCTAAAAATAAAATATACAGGTTGGATTGGCGGAAAAAAACATTCCAACTCTTTAGATTAATTTTATATTATGTAGAAGCTTTTTTTTACTTATCAACTGAATATTGCTCAACTCTCATTCTCCATAAAATCTGTCAAGAAAAAAATTTAGACCATTAAAAAAATATTTTTCTTAATGTTGTATTTGACTCCTCACATTAAGGCATTCAAACATTATAGCCTTATTTGAAGAGCCTTTAAAATGATTGTCTAGGAAAAGGGGAAAAAACATGATTTAGCTTGTTACATTGCAGGCAAAATTGCCAATTTCTTTTATCCTTTTGAGAACCTTTGAATATGTCATTACTGGATCTGGATTTCAAAAAAAAGAAAAGAAAAGAAAAAGAACACCTCTGATCCTTTGGTCACATCCTTAGCATTGATTGATTAATCAATTGGGTTATAAAGAATCTCTAAATGATTTCTAAATGAGAATGGCAAACAAAGTACAGTGGTACTTCAACTTAAGAACTTAATTCGTTCCATGACCAGATTCTCAAGTAGAAAAGTTTGTAAGTAGAAGCAATTTTTCCCATAGGAATCAATGTAAAAGCAAATAATGTGTGCAAACCCATTTGGGAAGAAATAAAAGCTCATAATTTGGGTGGGAGGGGGAGGAGGAGGAAGAAGAGGAGGACAGAAGGTAAGGTGAGGGGAATAAAAAAAAATCCCAAACTTTAAGGCTTAAAAAAAAAAGAAGAACTCTGAGTTGGCGTGGAGGAGCATGTGCTAGAGAGACAGACCCAGGGGGATGGCATGAAACTGGCCGGGCCTTCGTGCCACTCTCAAATTTCCTGGGAAATTCTTCCGGGCTCGGGTTCTTAAGTAGAAAATGGTTCTTAAGAAGAGGCAAAAAAAAAATCTTGAACACCCGGTTCATATCTAGAAAAGTTCTTAAGTAGAGGCGTTCTTAAGTAGAGGTACCACTGTAATTTTTAAAATGGAAATTGTATAGAGCAATGACCATAAACAAGATGATGAAACAGACAGAATAAGTAATAATATTACAGTAAACAAGTATTTGTATTATCTAATTATCAGTTAAGTAACTTATCTATATACAATAGTTAACATTGTCTTTTGCAGGTAAAGAGGTCTTAATAATAAATTATTTTCATTTTTATACCTTGCTTTTGAAGTTGTATACTTTGTTTCTATTATTTATTTAACACATACAAGAAATTATGATTAAATATTACAAAGATGCCACGATCACACTTCTCACATGCCTCAAAAATGTAATATAGTGGTTACAGAGCAAACCTAGGGATATCTCAGATCAAATTCCCACTAAGCCATGAAATCTGAGATTTTAGACTACTCTTAGCCTAGCCTATCTGTTGGGTTGCTGTGAGAATAAAAATAACCTCTTAAAGAAATACAGATAAAATCAATCTAACCCAAGTCAATAAATATCCATTAAAAATGGTTTTAAATGGTAGAGTGAGATAGTTGGAATGGAGGCAGAGGGGGTAGTACTGTCTGCAAAACAGAATTTCTGCTTTAAGTTTTTAGATTTTTAGATTGTGCACCTATCAGTTTTCCAATCGTAGTTTCATGGTAGAATGGTAGAAACAAGCTAAAACTACTGTATATGGAATTATTAAATGAATATTCTTGAAATATAATTTTGATGGATATTCATTTACCGGTAATTCCAAAACAAATATTAATTGCATCAAAATGTGAGGGGTTGAAATCTCCCCCATCTATGAAAAAAGCATATACATCACAGTAGTTAGTAGTAGATTACTCCACCCATCACTATTTATTAGAATCTGAATCCTTGAAGCTCACAACTGCACTAATGCATTTTACATTAGTGGGTTGCATCAAGAAATCATAACTTTTTGTGCCAAGGGGGTAATTAATATTAGAATATGTTTGCAAAATGATTGTGTTTATGTAGGAGTGAAGACTAAGTACCAGCTTGTATGGATTAAAACAGGCACCTGTTGTGGAGGTGGTGACTAAAGAAATATAGAAAAAAAATGTAGATTATGGAAATATTTCTTTCTTTCAAAAGGTAGTCATGGTATGCTCTGCAATTTGGACTTACGGTACTTTCAATGTTTTTCATTAAAATGTATTTTACAGAATCAACTTCATAAGATTTCAGCAGTACTTTTTATTTCTCAAAAAAAATCTACAAAAAATGTCAATCTGCATGTTGAAAAGCTTTTAGCAATATAAAGATACTGTTTTATTTTGTAAGCAGAGAAGAGATATCAGCATGTTTAGAGTTGGACACATGCACCATAGAAAACTTTTTTTAAAAATTAATTAAATATATCGAAGTATAAAATACAAATAAAAATGAAAATAGTGGGACAATGTGAAAGGAAAGTAGTTGAGGTTGCAATGTTATTTTATTCTAAAATAACTAAAAAAGTAGGATGTCAATGCTTTTCTTTCTTTTTTCCTTTTTGCTATAAAATACTTTTAAGACTTTGTTTCATCAGAAGTGAATTTCATTAAAGGGAGCAGTGTCATTATTGTAAGTCTTTGCGTACGTGTACACATGCACAATACACCAATAAAGATTATGAAAAGTTTTGGAAAATACAAAATCCAGATGCCCCTTCCTTGCCCTCTATTATTTATCACGTATAAGTATCTGGCATTACTGTACTGGATATACAATAGATTTAAGTTACAGACAGATGTTTAAGTGTAGTGATGACACATCTAGATTACAATTTTGTTTTTTCAAGGCAAACCAGGAAAGTAGGATGCTTTATGATTGTGTGAATTACATTGATAGCCTTCAAAATGAGCATTAATTACCTACAGTGTCCACATGTAATTTTTGTATTGACCAGCTAAAATACAGAATGTACATGTTAGGGCTGTGTATCATTTTTGCTTAATATTTTGAAATATTAAGCAGACTGATAGTTCAACATAAATAAAACAAAAAGAACTCCATAACCTAATAAAGGAACAATTATATATAATTATATATAATGCATAGAATTGCTCTGTATAGAATAACAAACCATTCTCATGTTAGAAACAGATACATACTACCTGAAATTTAGATATTGTTACTAGTTTTACATTCTCAAATATTCTGAAGCCTGCAAAATCTAAATTCTGCTGTGGCTTCAAGGAATCCTAACCCTAAAGCCTAAATTCTGACAAAGGTCAAGCTAAAATAGCATAAAATAATTTATGAGTTAAGATATTGTATGTCAGCACATGCATTAAGTTAGTTTTCATGCTTGCACAGCATATTAAATCCTATTGGAACAATTTTCAGAATGCTATTCAATCAGTATACACCATATCTACTACTTTACATAAAAGCAAAAAAAAATAATGTGACAATAAGACCTTCTGACACCAAATTTCTGTTTTTTTCTTCATTTGTAAGAGACTTCCACATTGTGGTGGCTAAATTCATTTTACTGTTTTAGAAATAACCCATTCATGATTGAAAGCAGAGTTGCAGTAAAATTGTTCGTTGAAATAAACGCTAGCACTGTGATACTACATGGAGACAGATAATGGAAACCAGACAACTATCATTCTTTAGCATGTGAATGGAACGATTGAAAGGATAAAATATGCAGATACAAAAAGTCCTATTATTTATAGAGCATACTTATGGTGGCAGGCTTAATTGATCAGAATATAGAATACCAGTTGGAAGAGATCTTGGAGTCCAGCCTCTGCCCAAATAGGAATTCCAATATCATTCTGGATCAGTTTTTCAACCGGGGTTCCGCGGAACCCAAGGGTTCCACAAGCGCAAGCCAGGGGTTCCGTGACTTAATGAAAAAAAAACCCGACCAGGAGCAGTAGCAGCCCTCGCCGCCCCCTCCACCTTACTCCGCTTTTGCCTCCGCCTCCTCCCAGAACACTTATTCGGGGACACTGTTCCCTCTAAGGAAACAAACCCCCACCAGCGTTTTCAAACACTGCATGGCGGAGCCGGGAGCTGTTTCCTCCCGCAAGACAGCTGCAACCAGTAACCAAGCTGTCGGGCAGGGAGAAATCCCCATGGGTAAGAGCCCCGCCCCACCCGGCTGCTCTGGCTCTCTGGACCATGCCTACCCCTGTTTCTTTTTGGCGGGAGTGCCACCCTGGAAAGAAGAGGCGCAGAGAGCCCCTGACCATCATACCTGGGCTGAAGGGACCTGAGCCATGATTGTTTTTTATATTAAGGGTTTTTAAATTCTTTTTAAACTATTGGATTTGTATTGTTTTGTTGTTGTAAGATGCTCCGAGTCTCCAGAGAGGGGCGGCATACAAATCTAATAAATAATAATAATAATAATAATAATAATAATAATAATAATAATATAATAATATAATAATAATAATATAATAATAATAATAATATAATAATAATAATAATAATAATAATAATAATAATAATCCTCACTGATGGGTACGCCTTGTCGTGGTAGTGAGGCTTGTGTGCTTCAATGAAGCGGACAGCTTTGCCAGCGGTAGTGTAAACTACTGGTAGGTCTAACCTTGCCGAAGTGGTCAAAGCAGAGGAGGCAGACTAAATGTACCTAACCAATTTAAACTAATGGAGAGACAAAACAAAACTAAGTCCATACTGGCTCGGTCATTGCCCAGGATAAAAAGGACCGCGGTGGCTGCTGTGGAACCTGGGCAGCCATCGACAAATGAGCTACAGGAACAAAACAAACAAAGCTTACAAATCAAAAAGCGGCAGAAATTCTCAATGTCAGAGAATCGCACAATCATGAAGTGCTATTACAACTCGGATGTACCAATTATGGAAACAAGAATATGCAGACTCAAAAATAACGGAACTTCAACTGGCCGATCAGCGACGACTCATAATCAGGAACCAAATGTTCAGTGAAGTCGAATTAGAAGAAATACAGAAAATTTGTAAAATAGAAACACCAAAATCCTATCTGGCACCAGTAGAAGCTCCAATAAGATCTGGAGTCATTGCACAACTGGAACCTGATGAAAACTTGGAAAGACAGCAAGAAGCTGCAGATGAGACACTTGGCACTATAACTCAAAGGCAGCAAGGACTGAAGGACCAAATACTTGCTCATGCAGGGTCCAAAGGCAGAAAGAAAGAGACTGCCAGCCTTAAAAAACATAAGCAAGAAACGACTTGTCCCACTGATGGAAGATATTAACTCTGCACTTGCAACTGTCAATGTAACTTCAATTGAACAATTGAATCAGCTTGCCTACAATAAAGCTGCGATAGTAACTAAAGAACTAGGGTTACTGCAACAGAAACCAATCGGAAAACCAACTGGAAAACCAAAATGGAAAATCCAACTAGAACTGAAAATCAAAAGCCTGAGATCAGATGCAAGTAACTTGAAGAATATTAAGGAACAGAAACTGAACAATAAGAAGACCAAAGACAATTTGACAAAAAAGTACTGGCTTAGTACAAGAAAGATCGAGGAAGCTCTGGAAATTGTAAAGCAGCAGATAACAGCAACAGCCAGGAAAATTGAGCGATATGAAGCTAGGATCACCCAGTACAGGCAGAATCAAACATTTCAATCCAACCAGAGGCAGTTCTACCAGAACCTGCATCAGCAAACAGATAGGAAAATTGAAAAACCAGAGGTGAAAATAATAACAAAGTTCTGGAAAGATCTCTGGGAGGTTGAAAAGGCCTATAACAAAACTGCTGGGTGGATAAAGGAGTTTGAGAAAAAATTCTCAAAGAGCAATATGCAGCAGATGGAAATAATACCTGAAATGACTGCAAAAAGAGTGAAGAAAGTAAAGAATTGGACATCCCCTGGCACTGATCAGGGGCATGGCTTTTGGCTGAAATACCTGACCAGCCTGCATGCAAAAATGGCCGAATTGTTCAACAAAATGCTGCAGACAGGAAATATCAGTGAATGGCTTACAACTGGCAGAACATATTTAATACAGAAAGACACAGTGAAAGGAGCCATACCAGGAAACTACAGGCCAATCACGTTTGCTGACCATGCTCAAACTGCTGACAGGTATCATAGCTGACAGAATTCAGGACTACCTAGAAGAAAATGACATGCCAGTGGAGCAAAAGGGCAATAAAAGACGAAGCAGAGGTACGAAAGACCAGCTGCTAATTGATAAAATGATTTCGGAGAACTGTAAGAACAGGAAAACAAACCTATACATGACCCGGATTGACTACAAGAAAGCCTTTGACTCATTGCCACATAGCTGGATCATAAAATGCCTGAAGTCATTGGAGTCAATGAAAACATCAGGAAATTCATAGAAAAGGCGATGAAATATTAGAAGACTGAGCTTTTTGTTGGGAATGAAAGCTATGGACTGATCAGCATCAGAAGGGGCATCTTCCAGGGGGACTCTGTCCCAATTGCTATTCATCATCGCTATAATCCCGCTGTCACTCATCCTACAGAAAACAAACCTAGGCTACCAAACTGCCAGGAATTCACCAAAAATTTCATACCTGCTATATATGGATGACCTGAAGTTGTACAGAAAATCAGAAACTGAGATACAGTCACTAACCAACATTGTGTGAATCTTCAGCAATGACATCAGCATGGAGTTTGACCTAGATAAATGTGCCACAGTGGCACTGAAAAAGGGAGAAATGCCAAATGGTCAAACCATCAGTGCCACCAGCCAGAAGCCTACAGATACTTGAGCATCTTGCAACTGGATAATATCAAGCATGGTCATGTGAAAACTGTGATCAGCAAAGAGTACATCCAGAAGACCAGAAAATTTTTGAAGAGCAAACTGAATGGTGGCAACACTATCAAAGCTATAAATACTTGGGCCATACCTGTCATTAGGTACACAGCTGGCATAGTGAACTGGACTCAAGCAGAGATGGACAACTTGGACAGGAAAACAAAGAAAATTAATGATGATCCATCATGCACTACACCCTCGCAGTGACATTGACAGTCTGTATTTACTAAGGAAAATAGGCGGCGGAGGACTTTTGCAAGTGAAGCAGACAGTTGAAGAAGAGAGGCATGCATTAGCTGACTATGTGAAGGAGAGCAAAGAGTCAACGTTGATGGAGATCAACAATAGGAAGCTTCTCAAGGTGAAGCAAACTAAGAACCAGTACAGAAAAACTGTAACTCAATGTCGTATGGACAGTTGGCGGAACAAAGCATTGCATAGCCAGTTCTTGGAGAAGATTGAAGGCAAAGTGGATAAAGAAAATACCTGGTCATGGCTTACAAGTGGAACACTCAAAAAGGAGACAGAAGGACTAATACTGGCAGCACAAGAACAGGCCATTAGAACAAATGAATTGAAAAATCAACAGGTGATCCAAAGTGCAGACTCTGTAAAGAAACAGATGAAACGATCGATCACATACTCAGCTGCTGCAAAAAGATCGCACAGACGGACTACAAGCATAGACACAATGCTGTGGCACAGATGATCCACTGGAACTTGTGCCAGAACTACCATTTACCAGTGGTAAAGAACTGGTGGGATCATAAGCCCGAAAAAGTGGTTGAAAATGAGCAAGCAAAACTACTGTGGGACTTCCGACTTCAGACTGAACGAATTCTGAAGCATAACACAGTAGACATCCTGATTGTGGAGAAAAAGAAAGTATGGATCATCGACATCGCAATCCCAAGGGACAGCAGAATTGAGGAGAAGCAGCTAGAGAAATTAGTGAAATACGAAGATCTAAAAATCGAGCTGCAACGACTCTGGCATAAGCCAGTGAAAGTGGTCCCAGTGGTACTTGGCATGCTGGGCGCAGTGCAAAAGGTTCTCAGTGGACATTTGAAAACCATTGGAATTGACAAAATCTCCATCTGTCAATTGCAAAAGGCCGCTTTACTGGGATCGGCAAAAATAATTTGCCGCTACATCACACAGTCCTAGGTGTTTGGGAAGCGCCCGACTGGTGATGAAATACGAAATCCAGCATAGTGATCTCGTTTGCTGTGTTGTATTGATGATGATGATGATGATAATAATAATAATAATAATATCCCCCCTCTTCTTAATGACAGCCTCTTAAATATTGGAAGGCTGCTGTCATTCCTAATCCTTTTCATTAGACTAGATAATGAAGAGGGGCGGCATACAAATCCAAATAATTAATAAATAAATTAAAAATATATCCAGTTCCTGTAACCATTCATCAAGTTTCAAACTCTAGCCTCCTGATCATCTTTGTTGCTCTTCTTTCCATTCAATATACTGCTCAAAAAAATAAAGGGAACACTTAAACAACAGAATATAACTCAAAGTAAATCAAACTTACCGTATGTGAAATCAAACTGTCCACTTAGGAAGCAACAATGATACTGTCTGAGATAGACTGCTGGTCAAAATGTAATGCACAAAAATGGACACTTTCAATATTCTTAAATGTATTTGAATCTCTGTTCATGAAAACAAATGTCATTACATTGTAATTAGAAAAACAAAAAAAGGCCAAGGGCCATATCAAATTAATAAATAAGTATCAGTTGCATAAATCTTTAGAAACAAATAAATTTCCGATTATTTTTCTTTTCCATTAAATATTAAATACCTTAATAAGCCCCTTATTCCAATTTTCACCAAAGTTAATGGTAAAAAGATGTTGTCAAAATATCCTTTCTGAACCCAGAACAAAGGAATAGGTCAAATGCTCTATATTATAGACTAAAGAATGTGAATTCGATCTATATCATGAATATGCTGAATAAATGAAATTGTGCTTAAAATAAAAATGTCCATAGTCCATGTCCTAATAATCAAGAAAATGCTGAAAATTGTTTAAAATAATTTATCAGGAAGTTAGCACAATTTATTAGCACAACAAAGCATTTTGAAGGAGCCCTCATTATTGATTACTGAACATATCAATTTCATTCAAGACACTTTAGATGTTACTTTTATTAACCTTTTGTATGGTTAATAAATAATGTCTATTTTTGAAAATTGTAATTTGCTATTTTCTTGGTACCAAAACCTGAATTTGTTTGAAATGAACATTATTTATTAATATAGTAATTTCTGGGTTAATTCCAAGAATTAGTTTGATAATAATGATCTAGTGATTTAAACCTTCAAGAGTATTTGTTTTCTCTAAGAACATACATATGTATATACATACATATATGGCATTAATTGCTATAATGCCCTGAATCCTAAGCATACATTTTCCTTTCTTATTCTTAACAAATAAAAACATTTCTTTTTGGCTGAGAAAATGATTAGTCTCTTTCATTTTTTTTTATTTTGCATTGTTTCCTATTTTTGACTGCATATAACTAGAATGACTTAATTTAGATAAGATTTTGATGCTGAATTTCCATTTATAGGGGGAATAGCTACTTGCATCACACATACTTTATATTAGACTTTGTTTAGGTTTCAAATTAAATTAAAACAGAAAATAAAATGAAGCTATCTCTTAAGTTATTTTAACCTAACAGAATAAGGTAATGTTTGTCACCAATTAAACACTTGTATGAAAACAGGACTGTTATAAAACAATTAAACCTTGAAGATGCATTATTCCCTAGGAGAGAAAACCCAGAGGAAATTCTGCTTATTAAAATTGCAATTTTAAGACAACAAAAAATGGTCTAGAAAGACAAATTATTTCCTAATGGCAGTTAAGCATATTCTAAACAAGGAGCCATAACAGATTGAATTCAAAACATTTTTCTCAATTCATTTATCTAATTCAGACACCTTGATCATGATTCTAAGAAACAATTGTGATAAAACTTCTAAAATAAAAATATACTTTAGTTATCCTAAATAAAACAAAAATAAAATAGAAATCCATTATACATTTAAATAGTAAATTTAAATGAGCAATTAGGATATTAAATCACAAATAATTTATTCTTCTGTTAAGAGTTGATGCAATACAATTTTAAATAGTAATGAAGTACACAATGGTGAAAAATTGGCACTGAATCTATAAGCATGTTATTCATATCAATGATCTCCACGTTTTTAGTTCAAAACTTGATTTTAATTAACTGACATAAAATATTCTCTATTTAGGATTATGGAAGAATGTATCTTTGTCTTAATTCAGGTACTTCCTGCTATTTTCCTATCAAAATATAGCAATACACAACTGATTTTTATTAGCAAATTTTCAAATATCTGCCTGAATGTATGTATGCTTCTGCAACACAAAATTCAGTAATGCGCCTCAAATATAATAGGTCTTTCCCCCATGAATCTGTGTTTGCTCTGGATAGCAAATTTCTCTAATGTGGGATTGGTCAGAATTTATAGTTTATAAGGAAACTGACATTTAAAAAAACACATTAAAATTTAGTTTTTGTCTCATAATAACCAATACAAACATGGACATATACACAATTGTATTCTCTCTTAAAGATATTCACTCTTGAATGAGAAGGTTTAGACAAGTTTTACAAAAGCTGCGATAACTATCTTTGTTACATAGTAATTATTGTACTACAAGTTAAATACACTTGTGAAATAAAATACATGTCAACCTATCTATAATTTGTTTATAAATACTTTGTAAATTTAAGTCAGGCTAAATGAACACTTTTCGAAGTCATTGCTACTGTAATCAAAAAAGGATCACAGCTCTTATTTATTTGAAACCATTACAAGGCCATTAAAAATCATGTTTTGTGTTACTGGAAGAAAAGGTAAAATGAACTGCCACTAGCACAACCATTTTACAGGTTTCCACCAAGTATTTTAAAATTACTTTATATAGATGTGTTATATGTTCCATGATAATTCCATCATTTCAGTAGTTGGGATACACAGTCTTCATATCAGGATCTGTCAAATACATGGTTGACTTCTCATCCAACACTGAGGCCAGCATACACCACCCACAAATTCCATATATAACAGTTTGTATTTCTCCTTTACTTGGATTTCTGACCTTGCCAGTTTGTAGTGTACTACCTTGCATATTCCACATGAAAAAACATAATATATAAAATATTGCTGCTGTAAAAATTTTCCCCTTACTCTTACAAAAGAATCTCTGGAAAAATACTAAATTCCCTTAACCTTCATAAACATACAGTACTGCTCACATACTTCAGTCTGTAACTGTTTGATATACAGTTCTAAGCTCATTGCAAATTGTTTGTGAGTATATTTTCTGTCCAATATTGCCATCTAGAGTACAGATGTATTTTTTTCCGTAAGGACAATTACATTTGTTTATAATTAGCTGAGAAAAGCTAACCTAGATAGGCAATATACTCCAATACAGCCATTTATTAACAAGGCAAGGTTGTCATTTTCTTTCTAAAATTAGAAGCAATTGAAGATTTTCTTCAAAAGATGTTGACAATGCCGAAGAGACAATGAGGCTGCTAACCAGTATTGCTTATTAAAATTATGTTTTCACTGCTGGTAATTTCCATACTGCCCCTATAAATAAATTGAAAAAGGAGGATAGTTAAGTAAAGAGCAAAAAACTAAAAGTAAAATTCACATTCTTAGCATTGATTTCTTTTAAAGTACGGTTATTTCTTATTTCAAGTGTGAAGAAAGACATTGGAATTATATTTTTAGCAATATATTGGTATTTGATTTCAGTGGTAACTATTCAAAAACAATTGCGTACAGTAATTCTATTCTTTAGAATTATTGTTTGGATCCCAGAATTGTTTCTTAAAACAGATCTTGCTTTGAATATATAAAAAAGTGAATATTAAAAATTACACACACACACACACACACACACAAAAAAACCACCCCAAACACTCCCCCCAAAAAATATGGTTTCCCAAAACAGCTTTTTAAAAATCATTGTAAATACAAAATAATTTATTCTTTGTGTCTGCCTTTTAATTTTAATATGTAAGTATAACTTTGTTCAACGATAGATTTTTACCTCTACCAAATCACATATTTACAAATGTTAAGGCAATTTAAAAATGCAAA
Organism: Erythrolamprus reginae; assembly: GCF_031021105.1. Taxonomy (NCBI): domain Eukaryota; kingdom Metazoa; phylum Chordata; class Lepidosauria; order Squamata; family Dipsadidae; genus Erythrolamprus; species Erythrolamprus reginae. The sequence continues at coordinate 203,799,199 of NC_091952.1, forward strand.
TATGTTGGAACTGTCCTCAGATAAAATGAATAGGATAAATAATATTAGATTATGCAACCATTATATACAGCCTATTATTACCAACATAGTATTCTCTTGGTAGAGGAACATTTTTTAGCATCAATCAATATACAGTGGTACCTTGCCAGTGGACTGTATTAAAAAAGGCCATCTTAAAAGCCACTGGACTGTATGTAAGACAAATAACTAAAGGTAAAAGGAAGAAGAAACCGCTATGGTTTAGCAATGATGTAAGGGCTATAGTCAATGAAAAAAAGGCTGCCTATAGGAGGTATAAAGAATCTGGAAGTATAGCTGATAGGGAGGTATATAAAATGAGACAGAAGGAGGCGAACAGATAATATATGCTGCTAAAGCCTCAAAAGAGGAAGAAATTGCCAAATCTGTAAAGAAGGGGGATAAAACCTTCTTCAGATATATTAATGATAAGAAGAAGAAAAACTGCGGCATCACGAAGCTTAGTACCGGGAATAATACATGCATTAATGGGAATAAGGAGATCGCTGACCATTTCAATAGCTACTTCTGTTCAGTTTTCTCAAAAGACACCTTACAAAATAATACTATAGAGGGATATAGCATTGCTTCCAGCTGTACGGATTCAGCTCCAGTGATCTTAGAAGCCGATGTCTTAGAAGAACTTGAACGATTAAAGATAAATAAGGCAATGGGTCCAGATGGCATCCACCCCAGAGTTCTTAAAGAACTCAGATCTGTCATTGCTACCCCCCTGACTGATTTGTTTAACCAATCCTTGTTAATAGGAGAAGTTCCTGAGGATTGGAGAATGGCCAGTGTTGTGCCTATTCACAAGAAGGGCAGTAGAGAAGAAGCTGGTAACTACAGGCCAGTTAGCTTGACATCAGTTGTAGTTAAAATGATGGAGACTCTACTCAAAAAGAGGATAAATCAGCACCTAAAAAACAATAACTTATTAGACCCAAATCAGCATGGCTTTACTGAAGGCAAATCATGTCAGACTAATCTCATTGATTTCTTTGACTATGTCACAAAGGTGTTGGATGAAGGTGGTGCCGTGGATATTGCCTACCTGGACTTCAGCAAAGCCTTTGATACGGTTCCACATAAAGAGCTGATAGATAAATTAGTGAAGATTGGACTTAATCCCTGGATAGTTCAATGGATTTGCAGCTGGCTGAAGCGTAGACATCAGAGAGTTATTGTTAATGGCGAGTATTCTGAGCAGAGTCAGGTTACAAGCGGTGTGCCACAAGGATCTGTTCTGGGTCCTATTCTTTTTAATATATTTGTGAGTGACATAGGGGAAGGTTTGGTAGGGAAGGTTTGCCTATTTGCCGATGACTCTAAAGTGTGCAATAGGGTTGATATTCCTGGAGGCGTCTGTAATATGGTAAATGATTTAGCTTTACTAGATAAATGGTCTAAGCAATGGAAACTGCAGTTTAATGTTTCCAAATGTAAAATAATGCACTTGGAGAAAAGGAATCCTCAATCTGAGTATTGTATTGGCAGTTCAGTGTTGGCAAATACTTCAAAAGAAAAGGATTTAGGGGTAGTGATTTCTGACAGTCTCAAAATGGGTGAACAGTGCAGTCAGGCAGTAGGGAAAGCAAGTAGGATGCTTGGCTGCATAGCTAGAGGTATAACAAGCAGGAAGAGGGAGATTATGATCCCACTATATAGAATGCTGGTGAGACCACATTTGGAATACTGTGTTCAGTTCTGGAGACCTCACCTACAAAAAGATATTGACAAAATTGAACGGGTCCAAAGACGGGCTACAAGAATGGTGGAAGGTCTTAAGCATAAAACGTATCAGGAAAGACTTAATGAACTCAATCTGTATAGTCTGGAGGACAGAAGGAAAAGGGGGGACATGATCGAAACATTTAAATATATTAAAGGGTTAAATAAGGTCCAGGAGGGAAGTGTTTTTAATAGGAAAGTGAACACAAGAACAAGGGGACACAATCTGAAGTTAGTTGGGGGAAAGATCAAAAACAACATGAGAAAATATTATTTTACTGAAAGAGTAGTAGATCCTTGGAACAAACTTCCAGCAGATGTGGTAGATAAATCCACAGTAACTGAATTTAAACATGCCTGGGATAAACATATATCCATCCTAAGATAAAATACAGAAAATAGTATAAGGGCAGACTAGATGGACCATGAGGTCTTTTTCTGCCGTCAGACTTCTATGTTTCTATGTTTCTATACCAACCCCTCGTCATACAAACTTTTCGAGATACGAACCCGGGGTTCGGATTTTTTTTGCCTCATCTTACGAACTTTTTTCACCTTACACACCCGCCAGGATGCCCCGCCTTCGGACTTCCGTTGCAAGCGAAGCGCCCGTTTTTGCGATCCTGGGATTCCCCTGAGGCTCCCCTCCATGGGAAATCCCACCTCCTGATTTCCACATTTTTGCGATGCTGTAGGGCAGGGGTCCCCAAACATTTTACACAGGGGGCCAGTTCACTGTCCCTCAGACTGTTGGAGGGCCGGACTATAAAAAAAACTATGAACAAATCTCTATGCACACTGCACATACCTTATTTTAACGTAAAAAAACAAAATGGGAATGTACTATTTAGAGGTGGGGAAGAAGTCTGAAATTCATACATGTTTATGTTTTGTTTTTAATTTTCTTTTGTTAACATCTGATTGGCTATACAAGGTTTTTTTGGTTTATAGAAAAATGTATAAAAATATTTATAGAAAAATATATAAAGAAAGAAGGAAGCACTTTGGCATAATGGTTAATAAGTTAGAAATATAATTGGTGTTGTACTTTTTGAAGGAACATTAAGGAGGGAATTTAATTAAAAGAAAAGTATGTACCTGGATGACAACATTAGAAAAAAAAAATTTGCAACTTTTTTGATGATTGATATTAGTTACTGACAAAATACCGCATTTTATTCAAGAAAAATTAGATGGTACATTGTATTGTTTGAATGTATGTTGAGAGAAAAATTTAAAAAAATTTACACACACACCCCAAAAAATGTCCTTCCTTCCTCTGCCCCTCCATTCATTTCATTCTTCCTTCCTTCCTTGTTCCCTCCATTTCTTCTTCCTTCCTTCCTTCTTCCTTTCCTTTCTTCCTTTTCCCTCCATTTCTCCTTCTTTCCCTCTCCCTTTTTCCCCTTCTTTCTCATTTGTTTTGTTTCCCTCTCCCTCATTCTTTCCCTCCATCATTTTCTCATTTTTCTCTTTTTCTCTCTCACATTCCCTCCCCCTCTCACTTGTTTTCTCTCCCTCTCGCTTTCTCTCTCTCTCTCTCACTCCTTTTCTTCTCTCTTCCTTCCTCTCTTCTTTTTTTTCCTGCCCTGCAACACGCCGTGGGGCAGTCAGCTGCAAGCAGAAGCTCCAATACAGTGGCACCGATGTCGGGTCGCAGTACATTGCTGGCGCTGCACTGGGCATGGGCACGGGCTGGCACTGGCCCGCTGGCTGGGCCGGGACAGAGATGCCAGCCCCATGCCCAGCGCAGCACCAGCAATGTACGGCGTCCTGCAACACATCAAGCTGCCGCCGCTGCCAGTGCCTTGCAGCCCCACCCCCACGGCTACTGCTCAGTGCCCTCCCGCTCAACCCACGTTTGGCTGCGCCACCTTCGCGGCTTGCCCTGCTGCCCCGCACCCGCCAGAGCTGCCCGGTGCGGACGAAGTGCAGGGCGAAGTAGGCAGCGGCTGCTTCAGGCCCGCCCCCAAGCTGAGCTTCCTTTGGCTTCCTTTCAGGCAAAGCTGCAAAGCTCACCTGCCGCCTCAAAGGAAGCCAAAGGAAGCTCAGCTCAACGAGGACCGGCTGTTGGTCTCTTGAAGCTGCCGCCGCCGCCCACTGCAGAGATCCCTTCGCCCGAACGGAGGCGGCGGCGGCGGCGGGCTCAAGGGACCAAGAGCTGGTCTTTCTTGGCGCTGAATAGTTGCAGCCTCTGAGGCTGCTTCTGCCTCCAGGCGAAGGGATCTCCTCGGTGGGCGGCATCGGAGGCTGCAGAAACGCAGCTCCGAAAAGGACCGGCTGTTAGTCCCTTGAAGCTGCTGCCGCCTCCATTCGGGCGAAGGGATCTCCACAGTGGGCGGCGGCGGCAGCTTCAAGGGACCAACAGCCGGTCCTTTTCGGAGCTGCGTTGCTGCAGCCTCCGATGCCGCCCACCGAGGAGATCCCTTCGCCTGGAGGCGGAAGCAGCCTCAGAGGCTGCAACTATTCAGCGCCGAGAAAGACCGGCTCTTGGTCCCTTGAGCCTGCCGCCTCCACCTCCATTCGGGCGAAGGGATCTCTGCAGTGGGCGGCGGCGGCGGCAGCTTCAAGAGACCAACAGCCGGTCCTCGTTGAGCTGAGCTTCCTTTGGCTTCCTTCGAGGCGGCAGGTGAGCTTTGCAGCTTTGCCTCGAAGGAAGCCAAAGGAAGCTCAGCTCGGAGGCGGGCCTGAAGCCGCCACCGCCGCCTACTTCGCCCCGCGCTTCGGCCGCACCGGGGCCAAGTAAGCCGAGGTTAGGCCTGTCGCCCCCAGTTCCAAGTGCGAGGCCTGGGCGGCGGGCAAGCATCGGGAGGGCTTCGCCGTCGCCTGGCCGGGGAAAAGCTCCCCTCCCCGCAATCCGGCCGTTAACAAGTTAGTGCGCGGGGGTCCTGATGGCTTGTTTACTGTCCCCTCCAGACGCTCTTGCAGAGCTTCCAGGCTCCCCGTGGGGCAGCGAAGAAGCAAAATAGCAGCACTCTCCCGCTGTCTCTCCCCCTCTCTTTCTTGCTTTATTTCTCTCTCACACTCCCTTTCTATCTCTCCCTCTTTCTCTTTCTCTCTCTCTCTCCCTCTCCTCAGCAGACCCCCCCCAACGCAAAAGTGCCCAAATGCGCGCAAACCTCACCGGTGCAAAAAAAAAAAAAAGAAGCAAAAAAGCGGCACTGGGGGGACCAAGACGGTCTGCAAGCTGAGCGTCTGGAGGAGGAGGAGGCGGAAAGCCAGGTGGCGGGGAGGAAAGCAATTGGCCAATTTCTTTCTCGCCTTTAGGGATAGGAACTGTTGCTGCTCTGCCATAGGGTGCTTTTCTCCCCACCCCCTGGCTTTCTTCTTCCTTGCCGCCACCAGACGCTCAGCAGCAAAGTGGAGGGGAGATTCAGGAACTTAGTATATAGATGGTAAAATCTCGTACGCTGCGGCGGGCCGGGCAAATGACCTCAGCGGGCCGCATCCGGCCCGCAGGCCGTAGTTTGGGGACCGCTGCTGTAGGGGAATCCCAGGAGGGGAATCCCAGGATCGCAAAAACGGGCACTCCGCTGGCAACAGAATTCCGGAGGTGGGGTTTCCCAGCGAGGGAAGCCTCAGCGAAATCGCACCATCGCAAAAACACGGAAGTCCTCCAAACCCCACCTCCAGACTTCCGCGTTTTTGCAATGGTGTGATTTTGCTGAGGCTTCCCTCGCTGGGAAACCCCATCTCCGGACTTCCGTTACCAGTGGAGTGCCCGTTTTTGCGATCCTGGGAGTCCCCTCCTGGGATTTCCCTACAGCACCGCAAAAACGCGGAAGTCCGGAGGTGGGATTTCCCATGGAGGGGAACTTCAGGGGAATCCGACCAGCGCAAAAACGGGCGCTTTGGCTTGAAAAAGGGGTAAATTTGGGGCTTGCACGCATTAATCGGTTTCCCATTGATTCCTATAGGAAACATTGTTTCACCTTACGAACTTTTCACCTTACAAACCTCCTCCCGGAACCAATGAAGTTCGTAAGACAAGGTATCACTGTACTACTAATATTTTTACAGTCTGTTTGTAACCTTAAATCAGGAAAAACTGGAAATTACAGAGCAGTAACTATTGAACCAAAGTAATCAAATGGACCAATTTACAGAATGCTGGGATCCATGATCTTCCTATAAGAATGAAATTTCAAGAAATTGTGGACCCTTCAATACTACTCTGCTTTCCAATTACACTCCTCAGAAAACTGTAGGTTGCATGGTGTAGGGAAAGATGGGAGGAGCTTTCTTTCCTGCCTTCTGCAATAAGTTGGCAACAAGGCCAACAGGTGAGCCATGCTTGGTTGCTTTGGAACTCGGATGCTGGCTTGTGAGGTGGACTAGCTGCGGCTGACAATTGATGGCTGAGCCCTTTTTCTCTCTTGAAGGAGAGGGCCCTTTGAGGACATGTCACATGGGGAACAGGACTGGGGTTTTTCTCACAGTCCTCCTCCCCTCAGCAAAGTGGCAGGCAGTTCCACAGGTCAGTCAAGGAAGAATGATTTCTGATGTTCCCTACCAAATTTCCGTAACATTAATAGGTAGGAAGTTGGAAATCGCTCCAGCTCCACTGTTTTTTTGCCCATTTGTGGTAATTTTGTTTCTCTGTTTAGATAAGGAATAACCCACTGGACCAGGAGTACAATATCTAGAACTGATATGCAGAAAAATAAAACAGCTGAAATACATGTCTTGTATGCTTTTGCTTTCTGATCTGAAGACTGAAAGACAAAAGATAATTTTTGGACCCAACAAACATTGGTATTTATTTTATTATTTTGTTTTTGTATTACTCTGGTTCCTCAGGAGCCAAGAATAATAATAAAAAGTATATATGTCAGAAATATTCAACATAAAATATTAGATAAAATATTTTTAAATATTTTTAAAGAAACAATACCAAACAGGAAAAGTACAATTAAAACATTTTTTTAAAAAAATTGTGGCAAGTTATAATTATAATTTGATTGTGCCAGTTGGCATCTCCCTGTCACCTGTGCATTTCTCTGTGCTTGTTTGTTTAAAGCTTACTTTATTCCTACATAAGGGCGGTGTGGTGCCTCAGTGGTTAAAATGCTGGACTTGTTGGCTGGAAAGATTTGAGACCCAAGATTCACATGACATGGGTGAGCTCTTGTCCTCTTAGCACCTGCCAACTTAGCAGTTCAAAAGCATGAAACTGCAAGTAGATAAATAGGTACCACTTCAGTGATAGCCAAAGGACCGCAAAAATGTCTTCTGAAATTTCAATGCCTTGAAATGAAGATGAACACCACCCCCTATATTCAGAAATGACTAGCAGAGGAAAAACCCGCAGGGATCTATTCATTCATTCATTTTTCAAATTTATAAACCACGCCTCTACTGACGGACTCAGGGCGGCTTTTGCCCACAGCTAACAGTGAAACAAACCAAAAGTAAATTATATAAGCCTGTGGGCCAGATACGTCATGCGCTGGCCATGGCCAGTTTAGAAAAGGGGGGAGAAGAGTCCTAATATGCCATGTGACACTGCTTTGACAGCCCTGATTTAAGCAGTGATGGAACCAGATGGCACTACCAATAATCTTCTCTACTACTTAACAATCTTAGCTTTAGGCCCATGACAATTCATCAACCCATGCAGGTAATAGTAATGCTTATTAGCTCTGAAGACTGATTCTAATGTCCAGCTAGTTACCTGAAAAGTAAAGAGAACTTGTATATGTGTAATTCTTGATTTTACCTATTATTTAAAATGGTTTCAGATGAAATACTTAGATATTCCTATTGGGTAGCATTTAAATTTGAACTGTAAAACTTTAAACATGGATTCAAAAATATGTAACTTCAAAAACTGTACCTGGTCATATCCATAGGGCCTTTGCTGGGGAGGCTGGGGAGGGCCAGGCTGTGTAGGTCTGTATCCTCCATATTGTTGACCTTGTCCTTGAGGATAATTGGAATACTGGGGTCCTGGAGCACTTTGGGAAGGACCTACAATATTTTGTACAGAAATTCTAATAATTCAGTCATTAAAAACACAACTTTTTATATTTTTATTTCTCTAGAACCTTCAATCAAAATTTTAATACATTTATATTTTACCACTTGCAGTCAAAGTACTCATCTCTCTTGATAAATTTAAATGATAAATAGGCTTGGCTTAATGAGTCCAACTTATGCACAAATAAGTTTACAGTAAGGTTATTTGCTGTAAAAAGTTTAAATTATCAGAATAAAAAAAATTGTTATGTTTTAAAAATTTTATTTTTGCTTTTTTGAGAGAATAGGGATTTAAATGTGTGGAAACATATAAAAACATTATCTTCAAAACTGTAGTGAAACATATTTTCTAAAATTGATGGAAAGAAATTAAATATTTTGATGTCTTCCCTAAGACTCTGTGGGATCCAACTTAATTAAAAGACCTATAAATTATCTAAAAACCATTAAGAAAACTGTCGTGTCTAATCAATATTATTTATGTAGATGCAACCTTATTTCAATTTAATCCAAGGGGGGTGTACTTATATAACACTGTTGTCACAGAATATTATACTAGTACTATACTCACAAAAATATTATATACTATTCACATATTCAATATTTTAAGTCAAATAAAGCTGTATTGATCTTTCACAGCAGAAAGGGAAACAATAAAGCTTAGGGAAGAATGGGAATGGAATTACCGAGGCTACTAGCACTTCCCAGAATACTTGCATACTGTCAAGTACAAAAATCTGGAAACAGAATGGTAAGTGGAAAACATGGGCAGAAATAAATAAGCTTTGATTTACACAAATTTATTCTACTGGACTATTCCATACTTAATTTCTCTACATAGCATACATCTTTCCTGGACTTACAACCATTTCTTTAAGGACCAATTTGCAATAGCACTGAAGAAAGTTGAGTTATAACCATTTTTCATATTTACAACTGTTGCAGTATCCCTGTGGTCATGCAATCAAAGATCCTGGGCTTGGCCACTGGCATATATTTATGATGGCTGCAGTGTCCTGGAGTCATGTGATCACCTTTTGGCAAACAAAATCAATGGGGAAACTAGATACATTTAACAACCGTATTAGGAACTTAATGACTTCATTAATTCACTAAATAACCGTGGCAAGAAAAGTAGTAAAGTGGAGAAGGGGTTCTTAACTTTCTTGCTTAACAAAGGAAAGGAAATTTTGGGCTCAATCGTGGTTGTAAATCAAGGATTAACTATATACCAGAAAAGTATTTCAATGTTTTCTTGTACCAAGAAAAAGCACAATCATTAAGCGGAAATATTGAAATTATTTAGAATTCTCTCTTATACATGCATTCCAGGACAATGCTTAGTTTAATCTATAGTTAGGGAATGTACCACGAATTTCCCTTCAATACAAACTTGACACAGTACTTATTTAACTAATAGTTTTAAGTACAGATTTAACAGATTTCCTGAAGCTTTAAAATAAATATTTTCTATGAAGCCACCAAGCCGGGGGGGGGGGGGGGGTGTTGTATCTTTATTTAAAACTGAAACAGCCATACTGCTTGGTGAGGGCAACCCCAGTTGTTGTCTTAACCCCAATGCACACCCAATTCATTAAGTGAAAAGTGGAGGGAGCCCCAAGTAAGAAATGTGAGATGCTGCTGAGGCAGAAGGCATAGGAGGAACTGGGAGAGCCGGAGCAAGTCATGTGTGAATTGTGGAAAAATAAAGTTTTGGGAGTCCCAATGCAGGTCATGAATGCAGGAAGGCTGGGTGTATAGATGGCATAGTGCAAGTAAAGGAAGGCCACAGATTGTATGAGCGCAGGAAGGTTGGAGGGAGGAGGCTGGCGCAAGCACAGAAGGTCAAGGGTGAATTGTGTGAATGAAGGAAGGCTATGAGGTGAACAGAGTGAATGCAGAAGACTGAAATGTGCGTGTATGTGAAGGGTATGAGTTAGCACTTACAACCTTCCCTGTCAGCTTCCCCATTGTCTTTTCTTGTGGAAAGCCAACAGGAAAAGTTGCAAATGGTGATCACATGACATTGCAACCAACCTAAAGAGCAAGCTGGTTGCCAAGTGCCTGAATCATGATCTCATGATCACAGGGAAGCGTGATCATGTTTCAGACCCTTCAGCAATTCAAGAAACAATTGTAAGTCCACTTGTGCAAAGCCTTCACAACTTTGAATAGTCATTGAAAGAGTGGTTGGTAAGTATGACTACTTGTGTTTAGCTTGGTTAATTATTCTTACAATATATTTCTTTGGTATTTGTTAAAAATAAGAATACAATCTAGTTAGAACATAATTACGTGTATTCTTTGAATTTACTTTAAAGTGATTCTAAATTTTGTTCTGGTGAGTGTTTGTTCTACTTCTGTTCTTTGCACTAAATCCTTCCTCCCTTCTATCTTGGTAGTGACCACCCATGGGTAAAGAATGAATCTTGTTCTTCCATTTTAGAATTGTAGTGCACTGCTTCTCTTCTGAGTAGCGAAACTGTACTGCTCTAATATGCTATTAAAATCCTATTAGAGTTTATTATAAAACATTTGAGGAAAATAAGATAGTTATTCAGTGTTTCTTTGGTACTCATTGTTAACCGGTTCTGGGTGGCATAAGGCGTACCGAAAATGATGAGTACTAAAAAAAAATTCCCAGAAAGAATAATGCAGTAAGTCACAAGGCAGGCAACATTGATATATTGTAGCTTATGTGTTGAGTAAACAAAGTTATGAGTATCAATAAATTTGTTTAACAAACAAATGACAATCTGGACAAAATTTTCACATCAAAATGCACTGAGTACCAAATTTGATGAGTTTCAAAGCAGTTGAGTACCAAGGTACCACTATATAAGGATATGCTGTATTGTTGCATTTATTATTCTAAAAGAAAATATTTCAGAAAGCTTTTAATTCTTTTCAAATTTTTAAATTCCTCTTCATAAAAATATGAAAAAGGAAGGAGAGAAGGGGGGGGGGAGAAATCCAACCTCCCCATTTTCTCCCCTGGGGTTTGACATTTCTACCCACAACTCAAGGAAACCCTTTTTCCTATTTTTCAAATTTCTCTTTAGAACTCTATTTTGTATACACACAGAAATGTTTTACCATTTTACAAATATATAGCTTATTGGTAAATTGATATTTAAAGCACCAAAACAAAACTATGGAATCCAACTAAAACAATGATTACCAATCACTACTACTACTGCGTGTTTTTGTGTATATCTTTCATTAACACAGGGAACTAAGAGGTTGACCAAAGCTGTGCTTGACACTCAAGATTCCCTACACGTTTATCTCTTGCTTACCATAACCTTGCTGTTGTCCAGGATAACCTTGCTGACCTGGATATTGTTGCTGTTGATAGCCTGGTTGTTGAGGTGGGGCTTGGTATGCATCTTGCTGTTGGCCATACTGAGCGTTACCTGAAATAGGAAATGAAGCAAAAACAGTTAAACACTGTTTTTTCTGCATGCGTGGTTTTTTAAAGATGCACAGCAAACACCACAAAAAACAAAATGAAAATGCAGATTTATATCAAAAACTAAGAAAACAAACCAAAACAGAAGATATTCAGCCAAGCTGCAGTTAAAGCCAAATTTGCAAGGCTAAACTGCAGCATTTTCACATCTCTGCCAAACGAGTATTACTTTTACTGGAACGTGATGTCATGACTTGATAAGGCCATGACTATGCTAAACAAACAAACAAAAAAAGACAAAATTAAAGACAGCTACAGAGCACAAACTAGCTACACAAATCAGCAAGCTGTTTCCTAGTGGCACTATATTTGTATGTGTACATACACACAAAATATAAACTGGACCAATGAGTTTATGTTCAAATAAAAATATTATTGAAAAAAACAACTAATAGTGTTATAATAATTTTACTGCTGTTAGAATGACAAACTTAAAATTGTAAGTTTAGATGTTTGCAAGAAACTAGTTCCCTGCAATTTTTAACAGCCAGCAACTAAAACACTACAAGAGCTTTGCATGGGCAGGAAACAAGTTAATGTTGTGCAAGAAATGTTTGCTCTTTTGTGGAAGGGGAGAGGAAAAGGAATGTATGTGCGCGTGTGTGTGAAGGTATATAGATACCTCCTTCGTAGTAATGTTGTGAGGAATCCTCATAAGGCCTATCGTAGCCTTGTTCAGGATACGACGGTTGCTGATAACCGTAATCACTATGACCTACATCAATTCGACAAGAGACAGGAAGAAACGTTAATGGCCCCTGAGTGAAAACCCTATGAATATTTCATTTTACTGAAAAATCAGTGTCAGCTGGAAATACATGAAAAAACCACCTTCAAATTAAATTAGAAGGATTCACCAATAGGACAGGATTTCCTTTCTTACTGAATGAACATGTGACAGAAGGGGAAAAAATCAGCTAATGAAGTAGTTTTAGTAACATCACAGCAAGGAATGGTCTTACAGCTTCTAGTAAAAGGGTAAAAAAATTGTTTTTTTTGTAAGATCATTTATGCTTTACACATGTAAAGAATTATTTAAATTACAATGAACAAAGAATTCAATTACCATACTTTGCTGAACGTCTGTTACACTTATCTTCAATTCAAAAATGTATGTTATTAAAAGCAATGTGAACTATAATATATAATGTTCAATAAACTTTTCAATAACCTTTATATGAGTTTACATGACATATTTGTTAAAATACTAATAAATTACCTAAAATCTAATTTAAAAAGAAATATGAGGTTATCCTACACATACAAACATAACCAGTAAAAGCTACAATGTGCCAATAGAATGTTTGACATTTCCGTTCACATCAGATACCTGCCTGTAAGAATCTAACTCATATGCCCTATTGAAAACAATAATGGCTTGGGGGGGAAAGACACTTCTATAAAGCCTATGCTAAAGTATTTTGTTTATTATTTTTGGTGATGGGCATCACAAATTTAATTCAGCTGTACAGTAATTTATTTTTGTTTTGTTTTGCAGTGTATCCTCTCTACAGCTTCTCAAAGAAAAGGCTATTTATAAACAACATTATATTCATACATTATGTATTGTAGCTTGTACCTATTTCAAACAGAACAGAGTTCGAAAGTACAAAAAGTATGCCCCAGAGAGTACCTACCTAGGGCTTGCCAACATTCCTTTTATAGGCCCCAAACTCTCCCAGAATGATTGGCACTGTAAACATGGGATTTATTTTACATTTCAAGGGCTTTGAGAGTAAAAATGACTGCCTTGACTGATGCAGATCCTTAAAGTAGCCATTTTATCTCTTAAAATCCCCAACCCTGCCTTCAATACCTCAGCCCCTTCTTACTTCTGGAATTAGACCTTGACGAAGTTTGTTGTGACCTCTGAGATGATACAAGTTGGATAACCTTGCCTCAACTTACCTAGCTGCAAATAAAGCTTAGGATACTTTTTCACAGTTATTTAAGCAACATCTTAATATGATTAAACTTATGTTGTTACATTTTATATGTACATAAAGCAGTCAGATATAATCCACTGTGACTTTTAAAAATGATTAATAAGAATTTAGGAATATTTTTTATGCAATTCATCTTACCGTAATCTTACATAGCACAAAATAGATTTTAAGTTGGTCCAGCCAAAGGTGTTCAAAACTGATTTCATGATATACAAATTAAGTAAACCACATGCATGGGGCTCACCAGTGGTAAGTAGGTTGTTTAAAACTTAGGGGGGAAAACCAGGAATATTTCTTTTTCTTTAGGAAGTAAAATTAAATTTGAAACAAACATTTGCAATAAATAAGAATTACATTGAAAAAATAGTCTATTATTCACCAAGAATTTTGATTCATAAAAAGTGTCATTCAATCTCTTACAACTGTAAACCATATCTATTCAGTTTTCAATTAATCATACTATTTAAATATAGAAACTAAAAATCTGAATTCTTAAGCAAAAAGTCTCATCATTCATATATTTTCAGGATATACAAAGAATTAGCTTTCTAACTGTGTTGTAATGCTTTTCAGGTAATACACTTCAAAAATTCTATGTAATTTCAAATCTTAAAGGGGGGAACTATTATATAATTTTCAGAAACTATGTGGTTTACTGGATTAAAGTATTGAATTTCAATTTGGAAATCTAGATAAAGAACGAGCGTCAGCTATATAAATTTATTATGTAATTTAGGGCCAATAATTCTGCCTCATTCCTATCTACAGGTTTACAAAACAGGAAGAAATGCTTTGTATGCTAGTTCAAGCCTCAGAATGGAAAGTGGGGATAAACATCTTATAAATAAATAAATTTGATGTCAACAATTATGCCATTTAAAAAAAATATATGCAGAAATAATATATTTTTAAAAGACCATTTCTGCTTAAAAGATTGTAGGATGTAATCTATTTTAGCAGACAAGTTTCTTTTAAATCTTACTTTAAAACAACTTTCTATAAGTAAAGTACTATTGTAAACAGATATATTACATAACCACTATGTGTGTGGGAAAAAATACTTGAATAGCAAAATGATGGACTTGTTATAAAAATTGTATTGTGGTACTTGAGTTAAACTACAAATATTTTGAAAAAGCAATACATTAATATTATTCTTTGGGTTTTCAAACTGAAATTTGAAAACATTGATAAATAAAATTATTCTAGTGATTAACAACTAAAACTTTGCTCAACCAGTGGTTTTATGTATGTATCACTAATAATGGGCAGGTATATAAAATGGGAAAGTTAACATTATGAGAGATTACCATCAGGGTAATATTGCTGGTTCATGCCTTCTGGAGGACCCTGTCCACCATGACTGTATTGGTCCCCATAATAGTCTTCCTGGCCTGAGTACTGCTGTGGTGGGCCTGAAAAACCACAACCAGTCAATATGTAAATAATTTATCTTTTCTGTTAACACGCTCACTAATTTCTCAGTGTAATTTGAGAAACACCTATATTTCCCCCACCCATAGCATTGTTTCAGAAAGTTTACTTAATGCTTTGTGTTTAATACATGTACGTATTGTAGAGAGCACCTTGACTATATGATATACTAAATGTGAATTTACATTTCACAAAGCATATAGACAATATATATTTAAGCTGCCCTCTGAGACAGAAATATAGATTTCAACATTTATTGGCAAAGTGGTAATTAATTTAGCCTCAATTTATTTGGAGGGAAATGTAATATGACACATCTGACAATGGCTAGATGTCAGAATGCTTATAGAAAGCAAAATTTGCCTCAAAAGCTGAGACAAAGGGGGCTTCTATGCCTGCAACAACTAAGAGAAACTGAATTGATAGAGTAAAAAAAGTGTTCAACTTTTAAACCTTACCTTGCTGTGGAGGTCTATATGGAGGAATCTGCCTCTGTCCCATCATATGGTTTCCTTGAGTAACTTGGCTTATCATTCCCATTGGTGGCTGTTGTCCCTGATAATGTTGTGCCCCTCCTTGGGGTATATTATACTGTTGAGATGGAGGTTGCTGGTGCATCATTGGACCTACAATGAGAAGAAATACAGCAATGTTTAAGCTCTTTTTTTCAATTCTGTAGTAATAATATTAATATAGCATCGGACCAGATTACCTCCAAGACCGCCTTCTACCACATAAGCCCCAGCAACTGGTTAGGACCAGAATCAGCCTTCTCCATGCCCCATCAACTAGACAATGTCACTTGGCGGGACCTAAAGGAAGAACCTTCTCTGTGGGGGTCCCAGTCCTCTGGAATCAGCTCCCCCCAGAGATTTGCAATGCCCCCACCCTCCTCGCCTTCTGTAAAAGTTTAAAGACATATCTCTGCCACCAGGCTTGGGGCCATTAGATCCTAGCCCCCTGGCCGACAAGTGTAGTATGTCTTGCTGTGTGAATGGGAATAAATGATTTTAAATGTTATTAGAATTTTTAAAGTTTTTTAGCTATAATAATTGGGGGTTTTAGATATATATATTATATATTGTTTTGTTATGTTGTGAGCCGCCCCAAGTCCTCAGAGAGGGGCAGCATACCTCAAATAATCCAAATAATAATAATAATAATTATTATTATTATTATTATTATTATGGTTGTTGTTATTATTTTATCTCCATAGCACCCAATTTATTATGTTTTCATTAGTCGTGAAAATATGCCATAGGATTCTCTGCATGAAAAATGCATATATGGTAATCTACCAATCTATAATTACAGGTATCTTTTTTCTTAGTAATAAACAACTGAGCCTTTTTTATGTATCCCAAGCTATCCTCATACAGGCATAAATACACTGCTCAAAAAAATAAAGGGGACACTTAAAACAACACAATATAACTCCAAGTAAATCAAACATCTGTGAAATCAAACTGTCCACTTAGGAGGCAACACTGATTGACAATCAATTTCACATGCTGTTGTGCACATTCAACTTTGTACATAACAAAGTATTCAATGAGAATATTTCATTCATTCAGATCTAGGATTTGTTATTTAAGTGTTACCTTTAATTTTTGAGCAGTATGCATACACACAGGTATGTAACTATTTACAAAATCTATGTTCTTGTGTTATGAAACATGAGATTATGAGATTCACATAAAGCTGTTTCACATAAAGCTGTCTGGGTTATTTTGTTTTTATAACCTCTTATTTGATAGATGCATTTTTGTAGGTGCATTCAAGACAACATGATTTTTTAAAAATTCTGTATAGATCAAGTAAAAATCCTGAAATTTTTGTTCTTATCTTAAAGAGAAATATTATGGCATAGAACAGGGGTATTAAAATAGCAGTCCAGGGGCTGGATGTGTCACGTGCAGGCTATGCCCACCCCAACTCCAAAAAGGTAAAAAACATCATGATATGTCATGTGACAATCAAGTTTGACACTCATGGTATAGAATACTCATAGAATCACTGGATTTCGATCTCAATGCTTGAGTGCTTTGTATATTGTTAGTAATTAATACCCCAGTTGTTCACTCTGCTTTTCACAACTTTTTACTTATCTAAACTGATCACTGTGTCCTTTGGACCAAATATCCCAATAAGCATAATTGTTTTGGAAGAAACCTTTTGAAAATCTGTTGTGTCCAAGAAAACAGTCAATGTATGTTGTATAATAACTGAGACACACTATGCCTTAATTCAAATCATACATAATTTTTATAATTATCGTATTTCATTAAAAATTCAGAGTGCAAAAAAATGGACATTAGCCTTCAATCAGGTTATTTCATTTCCTTACTTGTCATATTTAAAACTCTTTACAGAATTATTGGAAGGTGGGGAATAAAAGTGTGAGAAAAGAAGTTTTTAAAACTTCATTCTATAACATGTACAAGGGACTGTTGTCAAAAAATAAATTGTATACACTGTCTGTCTGTCTGTCTGTCTGTCTGTCTGTCTGTCTGTCTGTCTGTCTGTCTGTCTGTCTGTCTGTCTATCTATCTATCTATCTATCTATCTATCTATCTATCTATCTATCTATCTATCTAGTTCGACTTCTATGCTGCCCAATCCCAAAGGACCCAGGGCGGCTTACAATAACAATATAAATACAAAAGCAATAAAAAAGAAATTGAATATACTATCTAAAACTATAAAGCCCTCATTAAAAAATCCTTAATAACATTTATATCTCAGCAGCTTACAATCATCACAATGAAAATCACTAACATCAAAACAAAACCCCAGGGAGCCAGAAGAAATCATAGAAGGAATGATTGCTCAGATACGAAGTAATCAGAGAGAAGGCCCTCTTTGTCATAACTACCAATAAAGCTTCTGAAAAGGACTGATGTAGACTTTTTCTGAGCATTCAGGAACTCTTGCAAAGGATATGCTAGCCTTTTAGGGCACTAATAAGTAAAACTTATTTGTAAATTTTATAACAGAAACCATTGAAAAAGACTAAGAATCATCTTTCCCCCCTTAACTATAAAAGATAACTTATTCACAGTGAATGAGTAAAATTAGTATTTTTAGAAATAATTTTAATAATTTAAGAATTTTAAAACATAACCTCTTGTGATAATTCTACTTTTAGAATAGGCCAACAATCTATTTCTTTACCTTGATTTGGCGGCATATTTATATTTGGTCTGGGACCATAGCTGGCCATAGGTTGCCCTTGGCTTATTGTCATCTGACTTTGTCCAGGTATACTTTGTGAAGATGGCACTGAATGATTATAGGCTCCCATTGACCCATGATTATTTGAAGGTATACTCATGGAGTTGTTTGTCATGCTAAGTTGGTTTGGTCCAGGTCCCTGTATGGGCATATGGTTAGGTCCTTTGGGGAAGGGGGGGGGGGGAGAAAGAAAATAAATAAATTTACTTTAAAATAAATAGTAAAAACTAAAACATATTTTATACTTCAAAAATGTCATGAATAATCATAACAAATTTTCAATCCAACACCTGTTATCTACAATAGTAATACAGTAATATAATAGCAATAGGTCTCCTTTCACAATAGATTCATTATAAAAACTAGTAAATTTATACAAATGGTTAGTACAGTGATCCCTCGAGTATCGCGAGGGTTACGTTCCAAGACCCCTCGCGATACTCGATTTTTCGCGATATAGTGGTGCGGAAGTAAAAACACCATCTGCGCATGCGCGCCCTTTTTCCATGGCCGCGCATGCGCAGATGGTGGAGTTTGCCTGGGCGGCGGGGAAGACCCAGGGAAGGTTTCTTCGGCCGCCCAGCAGCTGATCTGCTCGGCAGCGCAGCAGTAGCGAGGAGCCGAAGATCGGGGTTTCCCCGCCGCCCACGCAAAGGGGAAACCCCGATCTTCGGCTCCTTGCTGCTGCCGCGCCCGCCGCTTGTCCGCCCGCCGCTTGTCCGCCGTTTGCCCACCCGCCGCTTGCCCGCCCGCCCGTCGCTTGCCCGCCGCCTGCCCGCCCGCCGCTTGTCCGCCCGCCGCTTGTCCGCCCACCGCTTGTCCGCCGCCTGCCCGCCCGCCGCTTGTCTGCCGCTTGCCCGCCTGCCGCTTGTCCACCCGCCGCTTGTCTGCCGCCCGCCCGCCCGCCGCCCGTCCACCCGCCGCTCGTCCGCCCGTCGCTCGGTGCACGAGAGAGGGAAAGTGAGAAAAAGAGAGAGAGCAAGAGGGGGGAGATAGAGAAAGAGAGAGAAGGAAAGAAAGAAAGAGATGAGAAAGGAAGGAAGAGAGTGAGAGAGAGGAAGAAAGAGAGAGAGAGAAGAGTGGAGTATTTTTTAATTAATATTTTCGGAAAAATCGCGATATAGCGTGATATAGATCGAGATCGCGAAAATCGAGGGATCACTGTATATCTATTTTAAGGTTTTAAAACTGCTTAGAAAACAGCAGAAAAAATGTGCTACACTGTAGCTGCAATAATAGATACAGATAATTTATGACTAGAGGTCATAAATATACATCTAACAATTTTTATATTGAATGTTATCGTTTTCACTGTTTGCCTGGGAGGATGTGAACATCTCAATCTCCCTAATCAGGTTAGGAAACAAAAAAAAGTCTTTAGTTAATAGTATGATATTTTTAACAACTCATATCTTTTCAAGCATTTCAAGGTCAAAACAATTCCAGTTTGAGATCAGTTTGAGAGCTGTTTATATCACAGATCTAACTTAACAAAAGTTTGTTTCTGGAATAAATATAAATTGGATTATGCTAGTGAGGCTGTTATTTTGGAGTAAATTAGTGATACATATGGTCCTCACTGAACCTTTTGTGTGCAGGGCAGTCAAAAGGATAAAATGGGAAGAGGCAGGTGGATGGGGGATTGAAGGAGAAGCAGAATGTCCTCAGCTAAGGATAGCATGGTTGCAGAGTAACAAATGCATCCAGGAATATAAAAACTACTTTCACTAAGTGATGCAGTCATGTCATGTTTCACCTAATGAACATTTAGCTTAGTGATGAAAATTCTGGTCTCAATTAGGATTCTTAAATGAGGTCCACGTTTATTTCTATACTAAATTTGTAAGAGTTAACTTGAATGAAATCAAAGTGCGATTCAGAGAATATGGCAAATCAGAATTAATTTAAGTTAGTGAACAAGTCAGAAGAATTAAAAAAACATAGTTTCTATCTCTAATGTGTTCTGAGAACACACCAGAAACAGAAACCACATATCATGATTAAGCTTGCAGGATTATATCCATGATGGCGAACCTATGTCACACATGCCAGGGGTGAAATGCAGAGCCCTCTGTGGGCACACGTCCCCACAGAGGGCTCTGCATGCCACCTCTGACATGTGCATGCCGGAACGCAGAAGAGAGCAGCTGGCTGGTGAGCATGCTTGCTGGAACCCGGAAAAGTAGCTGGCTGCCACGCTCATGTGTGCTGGAACCCAGAAGAGTAGCTGGCTGCCGTGGTATTCTTCGATGGAGGAAGAGTAGGTCTGAATCCGACTGAACACTTGTAAGAGCTTTTATTAAGACTTACAAAGTGGCGCTCAAGGCGGCAAGATGCGCGTACCATGCCGCCTTGATTGCATCAGCGGAATCCCGCCCGGCCGCTCTGTTTAGGGTGACCCGCTCCCTTCTTAATCAGGGGGGAGTTGGGGAGCCCTTACAGAGTAGTGCCGAGGACTTTAACACGTTTTTCGCTGATAAAGTCGCTCGGATCCGAGCCGACCTCGACTCCAATTGTAAAACAGAGTCGACTGACAACGAGTCAGTCGAGGTGACTGGGGCACGTACTTGTCCACCTGTCTGGGAAGAGTTTGATCTGGTGACACCTGATGAAGTGGACAAGGCCATTGGAGCTGTGAGTTCTGCCACCTGTTTACTGGATCCGTGTCCCTCCTGGTTGGTTTCGGCCAGCAGGGAGGTGACACGGAGCTGGGCCCAGGAGATTACCAACGCTTCCTTGGGGAGGGGAGTTTTTCCATCACTCTATAAAGAAGCGCTTGTGCGCCCCCTCCTCAAGAAGCCCTCCCTGGACCCAGCCGTACTTAACAACTATCGTCCAGTCTCCAACCTTCCCTTTATGGGGAAGGTTGTCGAGAAGGTGGTGGCACTCCAGCTCCAGCGGTCCTTGGAAGAAGCCGATTATCTAGGTCCCCGGCAGTCGGGTTTCAGGCCCGGTTACAGCACGGAAACCGCTTTGGTCGCGTTGATGGATGATCTCTGGCGGGCCCGGGACAGGGGTTTATCCTCTGTCCTGGTGCTCCTTGACCTCTCAGCGGCTTTCGATACCATCGACCATGGTATCCTTCTGCACCGGCTGGAGGGGCTGGGGGTGGGAGGCACTGTTCTTCAGTGGTTCTCCTCCTACCTCTCTGGCCGGTCGCAGTCGGTGTTAGTGGGGGGCCAGAGGTCGACCCCTAGGTTTCTCCCTTGTGGGGTGCCTCAGGGGTCGGTCCTCTCCCCCCTGCTATTCAACATCTACATGAAACCGCTGGGCGAGATCATCCAAGGACATGGGGTGAGGTATCATCAATATGCGGATGATACCCAGCTTTACATCTCCACCCCATGCCCAGTCAACGAAGCGGTGGAAGTGATGTGCCGGTGCCTGGAGGCTGTTGGGGCCTGGATGGGTGTCAACAGACTCAAGCTCAACCCGGATAAGACGGAGTGGCTGTGGGTTCTGCCTCCCAAGGACAATCCCATCTGTCCGTCCATCACCCTGGGGGGGGAATTGTTGACCCCCTCAGAGAGGGTCCGCAACTTGGGCGTCCTCCTCGATCCACAGCTCACATTAGAACAACATCTTTCAGCTGTGGCGAGGGGGGCGTTTGCCCAGGTTCGCCTGGTGCACCAGTTGCGGCCCTATCTGGACCGGGACTCATTGCTCACAGTCACTCATGCCCTCATCACCTCGAGGTTCGACTACTGTAATGCTCTCTACATGGGGCTACCTTTGAAAAGTGTTCGGAAACTTCAGATCGTGCAAAATGCAGCTGCGAGAGCAGTCATGGGCCTACCTAGGTATGCCCATGTTTCACCATCACTCCGCAGTCTGCATTGGCTGCCGATCAATTTCCGGTCACAATTCAAAGTGTTGGTTATGACCTTTAAAGCCCTTCATGGCATTGGACCAGAATATCTCCGAGACCGTCTCCTGCCGCACGAATCCCAGCGACCGATTAGGTCCCACAGAGTGGGCCTTCTCCGGGTCCCGTCAACTAAACAATGTCGGTTGGCGGGCCCCAGGGGAAGAGCCTTCTCTGTGGCGGCCCCGGCCCTCTGGAACCAACTCCCCCCGGAGATTAGAACTGCCCCTACTCTTCCTGCCTTCCGTAAACTCCTTAAAACCCACCTTTGCCGTCAGGCATGGGGGGAACTGAAACATCTCCCCCTGGGCACGTTTAATTTATGCATGGTATGTCTGTGTGTATGACTGTTAGTATATGGGTTTTTTAAATATTTAAATATTTTAAATTTGTCTGATTGCTTATGATTTGTTTTTACATGTTGTGAGCCGCCCCGAGTCTTCGGAGAGGGGCGGCATACAAATCTAAGTAATAAATAAAATAAATAAATAAATATTCTAGAGCAGTGATGGCAAACCTATGACACAGGTGGCATATGGAGCCATGTCTGCCAGCACAATGTCAGCTATATGTCTTATAGTATGCATGTCATCTTATAATTGGTAAAACTTAAAATTGTAAATTATAATATATTTATATAACTATATAAATGTAACATTTTTGCTGATAATGAAAAGGAAGGGAGACTACTATAGATCTATTTCAGGCTTATTTGCCTTCATCAGGCAACCACACCCTTATTGGGATTTGAACCTCGACAAAAAAATCACACATAACTATATAAATGACTATACAAAATAGCTTAAATTAGCTACTTGGTTGACATTACAAGCATATAGCCTTTCTTGCTTCCACATGTGTTCCTTGGCTGCACAAAGATTAAAATTACGTGAATTCTATTTTTCTTTGCATGTATTCCACTGGATGTACATATATTTTAAAATGTTCCCTATGTCGAGACTAAAATATTCATTTTGTGTTTGAAAGAATGATAACCGATAGAAATCTAGATATGATTTCTGAATTAGCTGGACATGAATATGAATTAGTCTTTCCATATTACAAGAAACATTAAGTCAGTTTACTCAGAAGATTCAATATGATTGAGAATTTATTCTTCTAAAACTATGCTTAGATTTACAGCCTAGCTCTCTGAATTTGATAGTAATTTGCTCTTGGAATTTGATAGGAATTCTGATGACAGCTTTTCCCACTTAAGGAAATAAAACAGAGTTAAGAGCATGATGATATTAAATAACCGGAACAAATATGATAAAAGAACAATTTTAGAAGAAACTAAAAAAGAAAAAAGTATCCAAATCCAATACCAGAGCATTTTAATAAACATCCTGAGAAACATTCTTTCAACAAGAAAATATTCTACGTTGCCCGAAAAAACCTATGCTTAAAAAGCTATTTTCTCTATAGGTATAGTAAAATATAGACCACTATGAAAAATAAAGAGCTTATACCTCTTTATTCTCTTTAAAAAGCTATTTTAAGGTCTGAAATAATTTTTCTAAGGTATTTTTCACATGAACTCCCCAAAGAATAGCTTGTCATTTCCATCTGTTTTGACATGCAGATTAGTAGAAAAATAACTTAGAAAGATAATCAAAATTTTAGTAAGTTCATTTCCTCTTTATCAAACTAATTTAACAGTAATTATTTTAAATAATTTATTCCAATGAGAATGCATTCATCCATAAGTCAGTATCTTTCTTTGGCAAACCTTCTAATGACTCTATACTGTATGGTTTCAGGCACACTAAATTTAGCAGGTTCTGTTCAAAGGAATGCCCAGGGGCAGTCTGATAAACATAGCATACAGGTCACGTAACTCTTTAACTAACAAACTCTAAGAGAACTTGTACTCAAGAGCATTCAAAGTAGTTTTGTCATCAACAATCTTCAATCCCTTGAGCACACATGCTGTTTCAGTTGCTGAGCAACCTGGTGTTAATATCTCTGGAAGACAAATTTACCAGGCATCTGGCCGTTCATCTGGTTCTGCATGTGTGGAGCAGGAGGGCCCCCACCTACCATACCATCTGAACCCATATTATGAGTACGTGGAGGTGGGGGAGGGCCACTCTGATTCATTCCTCCAGGACCCATTGGCATATTCTGTGTGGGTGGCTGAAAAGTAATTTAGTAAAAAAAAAAAGCAGGTTATAATCCTACAAACACATAGCATGTCTTCATATACGTATCTACAACTGTACCATGGTCCTTGTTTTGTTCAACCTACTTCTATTCTGTTTTACAAGGCTTTGAAGAAGAGTGCTATGTTTCTAAAAGACTGGTCTCTCACAATTTACTCAATGCTGATTTAACTGATAGCTTCGATAGTGGTGTCTCCTTTTTTATTAAATGTACTGCAAGGGATGAAAGACTGATCTTTTTTCTTTATTTATCAAATTTATAGAGCCACCTGACTCAATAAATGACTCTGGCTGTTTACAAGGAAGAAGAATGAATAACATCATCTGGATAGAATAATAAGTATACTATGTATCATACACATTCACCTACCCTAAGCCCAACACCCAAAAAACCCTCCATGATCTCAAAGACTGAATAAGGGCAGGTTAGGGGCTATACAAATCTTGGGGGAGAGGGAGAGCTGTTTGAGAAGGCAGGTGCTGTGACAAAGACAACTCACTTCTTGGTTCCTGTCAGATGTTACTATTGATTGCCAACTCTGTCTATTTGTGCAGGACAGGCAAAAATTACTAGCGACAGATGGTCTGTTGGATAGCCTGGTACTATGCCATTAAATCACACATATAAAGAATACAGGTAGTTCTCGGCTTACGACCACAATTGAGTCCAAAATTTATGTTCTAAGTAAAAAAATTGTTAGGTGACTTTTGTCTCATTCTATGACTTTATTTGCCACATTTGTTAACTGAACCATTGCAGTTGTTAAATTGCCATTTCTCCAAAATAAGACATTCCCTGATAATAATCCCAATCAGGCTTTTGAGTGCATGGGAATAAGGCCAAGAGCTTATTTCAGGGTTCAAAAAAATATAAGAGAGGATCTTATTTTCGAGAAAACACCGTAGTAACACAATTGTTAAGTGAATCTGGTTTTCCCATTAGAAGTTTTTCAGAAGTTTGCAAAATATGGGATGCTGCAACATTATAAATGTGAGTTAATTATCCAGCATCCGCATTTAAATTATGTGACCATGGGGATGCCGCAACAGTCATAAATTGTAGCTTGAAACTGTTGCTAAATAGACTGGTGTAAGTCTAGGACTACCTGTACTTATCCCTGGCAATAGCTTTCTTTAGTATCATATTAAAGAGGTAACAAGAAAAAAATTGAGTAAGTCCAAATTCTTATAGTATAAAACTAAACCATCAGATATGGTAAATTGTATTTTAGGAGAATTTAATATAAAGAGATAAATTTTAGGGATTAAAGATTTTGTTAAGAACTTCATCAGGTGATAAAGTTCCAAAGCCCAATCCAACTTTCTATAAATATCTCTCCCATTTGAGAAGAAAGACTCTTATATTCAAGAAGCATAAATGAAGTTGTTAAATAAAAGATGGGTTCTGAGAAGATATATTTGTAAATGATAATATATGTCACCTTCATATTATCGTACAGGTTCTCAATAGCCAATATAATATTACCTTTTTAATATTAAAATTGAGAAGTTATCATATTAATTGTTATAATTAAAAGTACATCATTAGAGATAGAAGATTGATATACTACAAAATTTACTGCTACATCACAGTAAACAATTAGAACAATTACAATTATAGTAAATAGAAAATAATTACAACAAGCCTAAACCTTTTCTTCTTCCTTTTATACCCATATATTACTGTTTAATCAAAATTCATCTTGATTTATTTAATATGAAAGTACTGCAAAATATTCAAGGTTTTTTCATCAAAAATCAAATTGAGTTGAAATAACTGCCTGTTTTACAAAACCTTTCTATTGAGAACCCGTGGAAATACCTCCAGGCGTCCAGAGAGAGAGAATTCCTAGCCCTCACTCCATTAGCAGGTCGTTGATAAGGGCCCAGCAGCCTTGAGGTGACCAAGGAAGGAAAGGGCTGCCTCCTGTGATGGCCACAGCCACCCCTTCATTATGGTTTATTTGGGGAGAAGAGTGTATATTTACGCCCAGTCTCAAAATCAGGCTTGGCCTTATTTTCAGAACATATCCTATAATAATGAAATCATCCCAAACATTCAATGTTCAAATTTGGGAACACTCGCTAATGAACTAGAGTAAGTATTTTAATATATTACCATTAAATATTTAATTCAAAATAAAAGTTCTGATTGAATTCATAAAACAATTGGATAAGATCTACTTGAATGTTCAAGATGTAGCCTGGAATTTAAAAATTCCAAATGAAAAAAATTATAAGGACCTAATATAAAAATGGATATAATACTCAAATATATCTAAAAATGCATGAGCTTTAATAATATAATTCTACATTATAAAAAGTTATAGTCATAATATACAATACTCAAGAGTTATTAAACCATAACCATATGCATTATAGTACTTTTCTGTGTAATACATATCTTTTTTTCTGAGAATGTAATTGTTTTTTGCATGGTACTTACTGGTGGCAATATAGATTGCATGTTTTGATTGGAGTCTGCTATTGTGGCTAAGTAGACCAGATTTGTATGCAACAACTGCTGGTACCTAATTTTAAATTTAAAAAATTAAATTTTAAAAAAAATCCCATATGATAATTTTCCACTAAGATATAGGTTATAATATCCATAGGTTTCTATAATTTTCAACTATATAATAGGAGAAAAGTACAGCAATTATAAAATATTTCAAGAATTATCATCAATAAGTTATGCTGCAGGATCAGAGACTATTTTTGCTATTACTACTGGTAAAGCTTATTTCAAAATATTATCTTTCATATTTAAATGATTCACTACCAGCCTTAATTTAAATTATTCTATATAAATATCTTCCATATTTTTGTTTAAAAAACGGAGAAGCATGGTTGACAAACATACCTAAACCATAAGATAACTGCTGGAGGGAATAAACTGAAAATACAATATATGCGTATATCATAGTGGCTTGATTCATTTATAAAGTTATGGCTTGGAAACCACACTGTTTGGGTTTTCTCATCCAAGCCAGAAACAAAAAACATTTTGGCTTATTATAATGTTGATTTTGAATAGTGAGGTCCTATCAAGTAGTTCCTTCCCAATGAGCTCCTCCTAGCTTTAATCCCAGAAATTCCAAACATATGGACATTGATGATACTTCTGAGAGTTGGAATTCACAACACTTGGAAGTGGGTTACATTATGAAAAACCAGACTTGAGAAGGAATAATATGAAGCCCCTTCATACTTACATTGAGGCCTGTTCTGCTTTCCTCTAAGCTCATAGAGCAGTGGTTCTCAACCTGGAGGTCAGGGCCCCTTTGGGGATTGAACAAGTGTTTCATAGAGGTCGCCTAAGACCATGGGAAAAGACAACTTTCCTATGGTGTTAGGAACTAAAGCTTCTATTCTGGCACCCTGGAAAATATTTTTACAATCCTACCAATCAGGCATTTATAGTGGGGATATCCCTCTGACTTTCCTGCTAACCAGCTTAAAGTTCTGTTGGGAGAATTGGTGCCAGACTTATGGTTGGGGGTCAGCACAACATGAGGAACTGTATTAAGGTGTTGTGGCATTAGAAAGGTTGAGAACCACTGTGACAGAGGAATATTTTATTCTGATTTGTCTACTGAACCATTCTTCTTCATGCCTCCATGTTACAAAACCAATTCAGTGACAAACAAGTTACCGTAAATATATTATTGCCAATAGCTTAATACAATGAATGTGTACAGGTAGTCATAACTCAACAACCATTAATTTAGCAACTGTTTGAAGCTATGATGGCACGATGACTGTTTTCATGCTTACAATCCAGTAATCACATGGGCAAAATTCAAACACTTGGCAATGGGCATATATTTATGACAGTTGCACTATCCCAGAGTCAATGTGATCGTGATTTGTAATCTTCCTAGCTGGCTTCAAGCAAGCAAAGTCAATGGGAGAAATCCAGATTCATTTAATGACTGAATGACTCACAAGACAGCTTTACTGATTCACTTAATAACTATGACAAAAAAGGTAGCAATATGCAGCAAAGCTCGTTAAACTGTCTTGCTTAGCAATGGAAAGTTTGGGCTTAATTTTGGTTGTAAATTGGGACTACCTATAATTAGAAACGGATTCATATTTTTCCAAATACCTCTTGTGCATTGTGTTATCCACTTGCTTAACAACCATTTGAAATTATGATGGATTCAGAAACAAGTGTAAAGCACTTTTAACCATGAGAAAATGTAGCATGCAGACCTCCATGGTCAGGCTCAGTGCAAGCCCGGACCTCAGCTGCCCAAGGCCAAGCAGGGATAAAGCTTAAAGTCCTTTTCTCCCTGCATTTATTGAGCTCTCCATAGAGAGAGACAGAGAGGTGGTTTGAGTTTTGCGCCTACTTGAAAGTCATCAGCTGAGGTCCAGGCATACATAGAACTTGGGATCCTTTTCTTCCCACCTCTGTGGAGGCAGGGGGAGAGAGATTTGAGACTCTGTGCACACTTGGATCTCAGCAGTCGAGGACCCTGCATGAACAAAACTGTATCCTTCTTCTCTTGCCTTTGTGAAGCTCTCCGCAGAGATGGGGAAACGAGAACCCAAGCTCCATGCTGCTTGTACCTCTGCATGAACAGAAATCAAAGCATGAACAGAGCCTCCAAATGCCTCCCCCCCCAACTTTGCAGGCATGGAGAGACTTTCTTTGCTTAACCATCTGTGATATCCCATAACCATTGCAACAGGGAGTGTTGGAATCAAAGTCAATGACCAAAATGTCACAGGGATATCTTGCTTAATGACCACTTCACTGAACAACCAAGACTCCAGTCCAAACTGAGGTCATTAAACAAGACCTACCTATAGTTTAGCTAACCCTTCTTATATAGCAGGGAAAAAACTCTCTCCAAGCTTTCTAAAACTTGGAGGAGATTGCTATACAGTGGTCCCTCGATTATCGCGAGGGTTCCGTTCCAGGACCCCTCGCGATAATCGATTTTTCGCGAAGTAGCGGCGTGGAAGTAAAAACATCATCTGCGCATGCGCGCCATTTTTTTTCATGGCCGCACTGTGCAGATGGTGGGGTTTGCGTGTGGGAGGTGGGGAAGACCCTGGGAAGGTTCCTTCGGCCGCCTAGCAGCTGATCTGCTCGGTAGCGCAGCAGCAGCGAGGAGCCGAAGATTGGAGTTTCCCAGCCGCCCACGCAAAGGGGAAACCCCATCTTCGGCTCCTTGAGCTACCGAGCAGATCAGCTGCTAGGCGGCCGAAGGAACCTTCCCTGGGTCTTCCCCGTGGCCTCGGATCCTCGCTGATGCCCGCCCGCCGTTTGCCGCTCGCCTCGTTCGCCGCTCGCCTCGTTCACCCGCCTCGTTCACCCCCCGCTCGCCTCGTTTGCCCGCCTCGTTCACCCCCCCGCTCGCCTCGTTCACCCGCCTCGTTCGCCACTCGCCTCGTTCACCCCCCCCGCTCGCCTCGTTCGCCCGCCTCGTTCGCCACTCGCCTCGTTCACCCCCCCGCTCGCCTCGTTTGCCCGCCTCGTTCGCCACTCGCCTCGTTCACCCCCCGCTCGCCTCGTTTGCCCGCCTCGTTCGCCCCCCCCGCTCGCCTCGTTTGCCCGCCTCGTTCACCCCCCGCTCGCCTCGTTCACCCGCCTCGTTCACCACTCGCCTCGTTCACCCCCCCCGCTCGCCTCGTTCGCCCCGCCTCGTTCGCCACTCGCCTCGTTCACCCCCCCGCTCGCCTCGTTTGCCCGCCTCGTTCGCCACTCGCCTCGTTCACCCCCCGCTCGCCTCGTTTGCCCGCCTCGTTCGCCACTCGCCTCGTTCACACCCCCGCTCGCCTCGTTTGCCCGCCTCGTTCGCCCCCCCCCGCTCGCCTCGTTTGCCCGCCTCGTTCACCCCCCGCTCGCCTCGTTCACCCGCCTCGTTCGCCTCGCCTCGTTCACCCCCCCCGCTCGCCTCGTTCGCCCGCCTCGTTCGCCACTCGCCTCGTTCACCCCCCGCTCGCCTCGTTTGCCCGCCTCGTTCGCCACTCGCCTCGTTCACCCCCCCCGCTCGCCTCGTTTGCCCACCTCGTTCACCACTCGCCTCGTTCACCCCCCCGCTCGCCTCATTTGCCCGCCTCATTCGCCACTCGCCTCGTTCACCCCCCGCTCGCCTCGTTTGCCCGCCTCGTTCGCCACTCGCCTCGTTCACCCCCCGCTCGCCTCGTTTGCCCGCCTCGTTCGCCCCCCCGCTCGCCTCGTTTGCCCGCCTCGTTCACCCCCCGCTCGCCTCGTTCACCCGCCTCGTTCGCCACTCGCCTCGTTCACCCCCCCGCTTGCCTCGTTCGCCCGCCTCGTTCGCCACTCGCCTCGTTCACCCCCCGCTCGCCTCGTTTGCCCGCCTCGTTCGCCACTCGCCTCGTTCACCCCCCCCGCTCGCCTCGTTTGCCCGCCTCGTTCGCCACTCGCCTCGTTCACCCCCCGCTCGCCTCGTTTGCCCGCCTCGTTCGCCACTCGCCTCGTTCACCCCCCCGCTCGCCTCGTTTGCCCGCCTCGTTCGCCCCCCCCCGCTCGCCTCGTTTGCCCGCCTCGTTCGCTCGCCCCGTTCACCCGCCGCTGTCGGGACACCCCCCACCCCAGTACTTTGAATCCCGCCGCTTCTGCTGGATACGGGCGATGGGGGGGCGAGCTGCCACAGCCCTGGCTTCCGCGCCGCTGGTCCCACCCACCGCCCGTATCCAGCAGAAGCGGCGGGATTCAAAGTGCTGCGGTGGGGGCGGCTTTCGGGACAAGCCGTGCACAAAGGCCGAGGCGAGGCTGAGCAGGAGAAGCCAACCAGCGAGGCGGTGGGCTAGGAGCCGCAGGCGAAAGGAGCTCGGGCATCGGAGCGCGGCGCCAGGCATTGTTCTCCGGACCCCGCCCGCTCAGCCCGGCTGCTGGATTCAAAGTGCTGGGGTGGGGTGGGGCTGTCAGGACAAGGAGCAAGGGGGCTGCGAAGGGGCGCACGCGGCAGAGCTCCGGCGGAGGAGAGGTGGCGGGGAGAAGCTCTCTCTCCCTCCCCCCCCCCCGGAAAAAATAAAGCAGCCCCAGCCAAAGACGCCCAGCGAGAAAGAGACCTCCGAGCCGGACTTGTTGCTTCTGCCTGCCAAGAGAGCCGGGCGTGGGCAGCAGCCGAGAAAAGTCGGCGCGGAGGTCTCTTTCTCGCTGGGCGTCTTTGGCTGGGGCTGCTTTATTTTTTCCGGGGGGGGGGAGGGAGAGAGAGCTTCTCCCCGCCACCTCTCCTCCGGAGCTCTGCCGCGTGCGCCCCTTCGCAGCCCCCTCGCTCCTTGTCCTGACAGCCCCACCCCACCCCAGCACTTTGAATCCAGCAGCCGGGCTGAGCGGGAGGGGTCCGGAGAACAATGATTCAAAGTGCTGGGGTGGGGTGGGGCTGTCAGGACAAGGAGCGAGGGGGCTGCGAAGGGGCGCACGCGGCAGAGCTCCGGCGGAGGAGAGGTGGCGGGGAGAAGCTCTCTCTCCCTCCCCCCCCCCGGAAAAAATAAAGCAGCCCCAGCCAAAGACGCCCAGCGAGAAAGAGACCTCCGCGCCGACTTTTCTCGGCTGCTGCCCACGCCCGGCTCTCTTGGCAGGCAGAAGCAACAAGTCCGGCTCGGAGGCCTCTTTCTCGCTGGGCGTCTTTGGCTGGGGCTGCTTTATTTTTTCCGTGGGTGGGGGAAGAGGGAGAGAGAGGTTCTACCCACCACCTCTCCCCACCGCCTCACGGGGGTCGCGTGAACGTGCTACATACATACTGTATTGCATAGGAAGCCTAGGAAGACGAGGCGACACCGGCCGCCGTCGAGATAGAGGAGGAAGCGGATCGGCGCTCCGCCCCGCCAGGGTTCCTCTCCATGAGGGTGTTCGCCGAGCTGCCCGTCTTCAATTCGCCGTCTCACCCGGGCTCCCGATCCTGCTAGGCGGCGGGGAGACTCGGCGGGGAGCGCGCGCGTCAGGGACCCAGAGCGCCCTTGTGGCCGCCCATTCATGCTGCTCCGTCGCTCGCCATGCCGGTTTCCCCTCAGGAGACGCGCCTGAGTGGCCTTTTTGCTGTTCCTCTCAAGAGTTCTTGCGGGGGAAAAGCCGCTAGCCGGCTTTCGGAGCTCCTCCGCCATCACCCGGCTTCTGGTAGAAAAAAAAGAGAGAAGGCTTCTACCAGAAGCCGGGTGATGGCGGAGGAGCTCCGAAAGCCGGCTAGCGGCTTTTCCCCCGCAAGAACTCTTGAGAGGAACAGCAAAAAGGCCACTCAGGCGCGTCTCCTGAGGGGAAACCGGCATGGCGAGCGACGGAGCGGCATGAATGGGCGGCCACAAGGGCGCTCTGGGTCCCTGACGCGCGTGCTCCCCGCCGAGTCTCCCCGCCGCCTAGCAGGATCGGGAGCCCGGGTGAGATGGCGAATTGAAGACGGGCAGCTCGGCGAACGCCCTCATGGAGAGGAACCCTGGCGGGGCGGAGCGCCGATCCGCTTCCTCCTCTATCTCGACGGCGGCCGGTGTCGCCTGGTCTTCCTAGGCTCGCCACCCTCCCACGCGCTCCCGAGGCCGGCGGGGAGATCCTTCATGCCCCTGCCCGCCGTCCCCGGCTTCTGGTAGAAGCCTTCTCTCTTTTTTTTTGTGCGCTTGGCGAGGAAAGGCAGGCGGGGAGGAGGCAACGGGGCCAAAGGTGGCCGAGGGAAGCTCGGCTGCGGTCGAGAGAGGAACGGCTTGGGCTCGCCGCAAGAAAAAAAAGAGACAGGCTTTGAGTTTTGGCTGCGGGGGGAGGGAGTTAGGAAAGTCCTACGTACTTCTCCCCCCGCAGCCAAAAACTCAAAGTCTGTCTCCTGCCGCCCAGTTTAGCCAGGACACGAGCGGCGAAGTGACACCCCGCCCGCCCACGCTGTTGCCAGCTCCGCTTCCCAGCTGGGAAGCTGCCCCAGCAACGCGCGCGGGCTTGGGGACACCCCACCTCCGCTTCCCAGCTGGGAAACGAAGCTGGG
This sequence comes from Erythrolamprus reginae, assembly GCF_031021105.1. Classification (NCBI taxonomy): domain Eukaryota; kingdom Metazoa; phylum Chordata; class Lepidosauria; order Squamata; family Dipsadidae; genus Erythrolamprus; species Erythrolamprus reginae. The sequence continues at coordinate 203,831,991 of NC_091952.1, forward strand.
GTGTCCCCAAGTGCGCGCGCGTCGCCCGCCCGCCCCACGCCTTTGCTGGGGCCGCTTCCCAGCTGGGAAGCGGAGCTGGGGTTTCCCTGCGCGCGTGCCGCCCGCCCACGCCGTTGCTCGCGCCGCCGACCCAGGGAAGCCTCTGCCCGGCGGGGAAACTCCACCATCTACGCATGCGTGGAAGGGCACGCATGCGCAGATGGTGGAGTTTACTTCCGGGTTGAAAACTCGCGATATAGCGTTTCGCGATGATCGAGATCGCGAAAATCGAGGGATCACTGTATACAGTCAACTAGAAAATTTTATTAAAAAAAGATATTCAAGGAAAATAATGGCAAACTACTTTTGTGCTGTTAACATGAAAAGTGTGTTGTGACATATTCATATAACCACTAGGAGTCCAGGCTGATATATTGAAGTTAACATTAACTTACTGAGAGCATTCCAAAGTTTTGCCTTTATTCTGGTAGTCCATTATACATTGAATCAGTTGATTATTTTCATCCAACATCTGAAATAATAGAACAGATTTTTAGAATGAGATAAACTAGTACTGACTGAGCTCTAACCGGTTTTACTGTTTTACTTAAAATACAGATATCAAGGCAAAGCTGAAAAAAACTGACTTTTGTCAACATGTGTTGCTTATCAACTGTATTTAAATACCATTTCTGAAAGTTTAGCAAAAGACTGATTACTTCCCTACAATTACTTGTGACAAGATTATAGCTAAACTGAAGGTATAACTTATCATTTTTCCCATTCTTTTAAGATCAGACAGTTCAGCTTTGCAATATTACTTTTTCCCAAAAAACCTCAAGTAATCTTCTGTGATACAAAAATATAAAATCAGACCCTCAGTTGCATAAGGGTGTATCCAGAGTTGATAGGATTGGTGGCATACAAATGTAATCAACAATAATTGTAACATCACAGATTTAACAATTGTATAAAGCCAAAAGAGTTTGCACAGTAGACACTGCAGAGCAGAAAAGAAGAAACTAGAGAATGTCACACAATACAAAAAGTTGCAAACAGAAGTAGGATAACTGTGGCAAAAGAAAGCATTGGCATTGACAAAATCACCATCAGTCAATTGCAAAATATTTTCAAACCTTTAATATAATTGAACAACACATGTGCCTATCCCAGGTCTTTGGCAAGGACTTAATAGGTCTCATTAAACTGCCAAATTCAAACTAAATATCTGGCTGACTATGCACCTACGTATTAATTTGTCCAGTTTTTGTAGTGAATATTGAAGGTGGTGACCCTCTGGGAGCTGTATACAACAAAATTTCATTTTAATGTATGCTGATTATTTAAAGTGACAGTAAAGTTATTCTAATTCTAACTAACAATAATAAAACTACATCAAAAAAGAATCCCTTAGTTATAAGTTATCCCTCTCATTGTTATAGAGCTAGTAGCAATATCCTTTCTAGATTTTTTTTAAACAATAAAAAATATTTCATCATATCACAGTCTCTCACATATCTATCAATCATTTTGTATGAGAAACAACAAAGTCTCTTTCAAAGTAGATATTTAACTTTGGGAAGAAAAATTAAAAATATAAGAATAGGATGAATCAGTCATACAAAATTAGAACTCGAAAAACTTCACTTAAATATGTTTAAGTATGTAAATGTTTGACAATAATCATTTTATACTACCTTCCTTGGCTACTCCTAAATAAATGACTTTTCTGTCATTTGGTCAATCACATTTCATGGCTACATTTCAAGAAGAAAAACCCAAAGTTCTTCTAAGGAGTATCAGTTGTAACAGACAAAATAGATTGATTTTAATAGATCTATTAAATTATATTACTTAAGTTATTTAAAGCATCTTTTCATTTTCATTGGAAGTAGCTACAAGATTTCACAAGTAAATTAAAATTACTTGGTTCATACAAGCTACTTTTTAATGGAACTCAAATTAATTACTTGGCATTGATTTTAACTAAAGGTTAACCAACTTTTAGATTAAAATTACGGTATGTATATTATAGGTAGGGAAGGAAGTATATGGTATCCTTCTTCTGAATCAGCTTAGAACAGTGGTTCTCAACCTTGGGGTCGGGACCCCTTTGGGGGTCGAATGACCATTTCACAGAGGTCGCCTAAGACCATGGAAAAAGACAAATTTCCAATGGTGTAAGCCAGGGGTCCCCAACCACCGGGCCGCGGACCAGTACTGGGCCGCGGGGCATGTTGCACCGGTCCGTGGAGTCAGCAGCTGCCGGCCCTCATGCCGCCACCCCCTCCCTCCAGCGCTTCGCCTCCCACCGAGCAAGAGGCCTCGGGAGGCAGGTTCTGCCGGCCACAGGACGATGGATGGGACAGAGGGGCGGGAAGGACCAAGAGGCTCAAGCCTCTTTTGGCTTCTGCCGCGGGGCGCTTTTGCGTTTTTGGCTGGGGGGAGGCAGGAGGGCCAGCCTGACCCCCTCTCTCCAGCGCTTAGCTCCCGCTGGGCAAGAGGGCTTGGGAGGCAGGTTCTGCCGGCCACAGGACGATGGTGGGAAAGAGGGGCGGGGAGGACCAGCACCCCCATGCTTAATCCCACCCCCAACCACGCCCCTTTCCGCCCCCACTGGGCCATAGAAAAATTGTCTTGCTGAAACTGGTCCCTGGTGGAAAAAACGTTGGGGACCACTGGTGTAAGCAACTAAAGCTTTTATTCTGGCATCTCGGAACATATTTTTACAATCCAACCAATCAGGTGTTTACAGGGGGTGTCCCTCTGACCTCTTGCCAATCAGCTTAAAGATCTGTTGGAAGAATTGGCGCTAAACTTATAGTTGGGGGTCATCACAACATGAGGAACTGTATTAAGGGGTCGCGACATTAGAAAGGTTGAGAAGCACTGGCTTAGAAGATGGGGTAGGCAGCATGGTGTTGTGGTAGTTCACCTCTTTTCTTTAGGGTTGGTTTCACTCTGGTGGTGACTGGGAAGGTGAGGTCTGTGCTCCTCCCCTATTATGTGGGTGCCACAGAGCTTGGTAGTTTCTCCCTCCTGTTCAGCATTTACACAAGGCTACTGGGTGAGCCCATCTGTTACCATGTGTTGATGAAAGCATGCTGATAATACCCCATTATATATTTCTACTCCTAATAAATTAAGAAATACTGTGAATGTTTTATCCTGGTGTTTTAAGTCTATAAAGATTGTAAAGATGATGAATCCTGACACGACTGAGTGGCTCTGGATTTTGGGCCTCACTGGTTCCAGAACTATGCCATTTTTGATGCTGGATGGGATTGCACTATCCCACATAGAAGCAGTGCATAATCTGTGAGTCGACATAAAATTCACAAGCAATCAATAGGTCATGGCTAGTAGAGCTCTGGATACCTTTGTATCTATCACCACTTGTGCCCATTTCCTGGACTGAGAAGATGTGTTTATAATCACTCCACACTGAACCAATGTGCTCAACCTGAAGTTGTCCTTGAAGAGTATCCAGAAGTTCAGTGGCCGGACTATCTGCGGGACCGCCTCCTACCACACAACCCCCAGCAACCGATAACAGCACACATAGTCGGCCTTCTCCAGGTCCCATAAGCTAAGCGATGCCAATTGGTAGGACCATGGGGGAGGGCCTTCTCTATGGCGGCACGGGCTCTCTGGAATCATCTACTTCCAATCCGTACTTCCCCCACCCTACTGGGCTTCCGGAAAGCCAGCAGGCCTGGAGCCACTGATCGGATGGGGTTCTGATCTGTCCACAGAAAAAATGCATGTTTTTTTATTAATTGGATTTTAAATGGTTTTTTAATGCTGTTCTGCTATTGTTTTTTGCTGTAAGCTGCCCAGAGTCCTTTGGGAGTTGGCCGGCATACAAATTTAAATAATAATATTTATTTATTTATTTATTTATTTATTTATTATTTATTAAATTTGTATGCCGCCCCTCTCCGCAGACTCAGGGCAGCTCACAACAGTAACAGAAAACAATATATAATACAAATTCAATAATTAGAAAGCTAAAAACCCATAATTATATATATATAGATATATATATAGATCTATCCTAGTCTCCCTTAATTTTCAAATTCAGCAAAAAAACATGTGACATATATATATGTAGCCTAGAGGATAATTCTCTGCCTTACAAGGCAAAGGTTGCAGGTTCAAGTCCCAGTGGGTATGGCTAGCTGATGAGGCCAAAATAAGGCCGAAATACATCTATCCTAGTCTCCCTTAATTTTCAAATTCAGCGTAAACATGTGACATATGTATGTATGTATGTATGTATGTATGTATGTATGTATGTATATATATATAAAAATTAATTAATTAATTAATTAATTAATTGCATTTATATGCCGCTCACCGAAACAGACTCTGAGTGGCTAACAACAGTAAATAAATAAATAATTTCAGCATCATTGCCAATAATTTCAATGCAGTCTGCATTGGTTGCCGATCAGTTTCCGGTCACAATTCAAAGTGTTGGTTATGACCTATAAAGCCCTTCATGGTATAGGACCAGAATATCTCCGAGACCGCCTTCTGCTACACAAATCCCAGCGACCGGCTAGGTCCCACAGAGTTGGCCTTCTCTGAGTCCTGTCGACTAAAAAATGTCATCTGGCGGGACCCAGGGGAAGAGCCTTCTCTGTGGCGGTCCCGACCCTCTGGAACCAGCTCCCCCAGATATTAGGATTGCCCCTGCCCTTCTTGTCTCTCGCAAACTCCTTAAAACCGACCTCTGCCGTCAGGCATGGGGGAATTGAGACATCTCCCCCAAGCCTATATAGTTTTATATATGGTATGCTTGTGTTGTATGTTCTTTTAAATAATGGGGTTTTAGATTTTTAAATATTAGATTTGTTCTCTGTACATTGTTTTATTATTGTTATTAGCCGCCCCGAGTCTGCGGAGAGGGGCGGCATACAAATCTAATAAATAAATCTAATAAACACACAAATAAATAAATAAATAAATAATTTTAAATAAATAAATAAATAAATAATTTTAAATAAATAAATAAATTTAAATAAATAAAATAAATAAATAAATAAATAAGATTCAGCTGGTACAGAATGCAACAGCAGGGTAGTTATAACTGCTCCTAGAATAGTGCATGTTACAGCTCTGCGAGCTGCACTGGATGCCAGTTTACTTTCAGGTCCAATTCAAGATGCTGGTTTTAACCTTTAATGTCCTTCATGCCATGGGACTGAATTGAGACATTGCCTCTACCCAATTATTTCAGCTCTTCCTTTTAGATCTAGTAAAGAAAGCATGCAGTGTATGCCATCAGCTAGGGATCTTTTGGTGGGTTCCAGGAAACAGGCGCTCTCTGCCATGGCACTTACCTGATGAACATTCTTCCCACCTCCCCCAAAACTAGTTTAGCTCCATCCCTTTGATACTCCAGAAGTCCATCAAGACCTAGTTATGTTATCAGGCCCAGAGTTCCAAGGAAATTGGAGCCATTCTTCAATGACTTCATTACTGAGCTGCCATTCTATTTTTTCTTTGCCTAGATTTTGTAAATTTGTTTTTTATTATCTTTATCTTTTAGTGTGAATTTTTATATTTTTTTATATTTATTTTGTTGATTGATGTATAATACCCACAGGTAGCTATTTTGGATGTGATTAATGAATAAATAAACAAAGGAAGTAGTTTGAGCAGAGATCAATGACTGGTCTAAGACTTCATATATTTTAGCTTTTTTTTAAAAAACTGCTATAGTATGTGAACAATATCAATGATCTAAGTCTTCCTTTATATTGTAACAAGTACCAACAAGAATTTCAAATTTTTCTTTAAGGCTACATACAGTATGAGCATCTGTAATAATCAGATCCCCGGAGCAGTTTTTCTAGTTCTACAACTACAGGAACATTTTTCAACAGCAGTTTTAAATAATAGAACTGGGTAAACTCTATTAACATTTTTCACAGCATTTAATACAAATTATACGCTCACTTTTTAACTACATCTTTTTGTCCAATAGAAAATATTCAAAGAGAAACAAAAATACAGTACATTGTTGTCCGTTGTCTATCTTTCATCCTTTTTATATATAGTGTATTTATCTTATGTTATGGTGACTAAGCTGCAACAAAAATACTTCAAAATATCTTGAAATGAAAGTAGTGTAGCTATTAAACCCTAAAGGTTTAAAACTAATCTTACCTTACCTATTTAATTAAACTTCATTAATGTGCGTCAGCAAGTGTAGCACTGATCATGGTTGGCCTTAAAATCCTGTTCTTACAAGTACTAGGTCCCTCTCAGATTCTTTGAAGTCCAAAGATATATGAATTAATATGATACTGGCTTACTCTCATTATTTGTTTCACCAATAATAGGCAAGTTAACAATAACATGCTGTCATATGTCAGGAATGCCCCCATCAACAGTCCAAAACATTACCTGAGTTTTTTTTCTACAACATTTGATCTCTTTGAATTTACTTCAACTTTTAGGTATTTGGCTATGTTTACAAAGTACGCTAGTTTATGGCTTGCTCAACCTTGGTTTACCAGTAACCAACTAGCTAATTCCCAACAAACCAAAATTCATGCTTTTTGGATCACAACTACTGAATTCTGAAAATGAAACTACAAACATGCAGTGTGGTTTAGCATTCTGTGAAACCACAGCCTGTCTTATTTAAAAAAAAATATCTACACCTTGGATCAGCCTTCCACCAACATGGTATCTAAGGTTGTATGCAAACTTCTAAAATCCACCTAGCCATTAAAAACAACTGAACTGCAGTACAACTAGGAGACGCTAAGAATATTTTATTTATTATTTATTTATTTATTAAATTTGTATGCAGCCCACTCCTGAAGGACTCTGGGCGGCTTACAACAACTAAAAAACAATGTAAAAACAATTTTAAACCCCACTTAATACAATAATAGAGTCTTACTGTGGCCGGATCTAAAGATGTGTTGATTGATCATGGCTCCAGGCCTGAAGGCACAGTCAGGTCTTCAAAGCTTTATGGAAAGCCAGCAGAGTGGGGACAGTACAGATCTCAGGAGGTAGTTGGTTCCAAAGAGCTGATGCTGCCACAAAGAAGGCCCTCATCTGCAGCCTTGCCAACCGACACTGCTTAGCCAACAGGACCCGGAGAAGGCCAACTCATATTGACTTTATGCCTGGTTTCTTCAACTAAGCTGTGGAATTATATGGACTATTCCTATGACTATCAAAGCAAAACTACGGGGGTCGCCCAGAAAGTAATGCACCACCCTTTTTTTCTCAGCCTACAGTAATGGTACAAATACAAAACTTAACATATACATTATTTGAATTGTCAGGAGTGTGTGTGTAAATTTTGTGTTTCTTCAGACAGATAGTGTAGCTGCAGCAGTGTTTCAAAATGATGTCTGTTAGTGATGTATGTTACAAGCAGCCTGTTGTCATTGAATTTCTCACTGCGAAGAAACTGTTGGGAACATTCACAAATGTTTGTGTACAGTTTATGGAGAATCTGCAGTCGACAGAAGTATGGTTAGTCACTGGGAAGTATGGTTAGGGTGAGGCCATTAGAAGACAGTTCGGCAGAGCTCCAAGCTTCGTGATCAAAACAAGGAGTTATATCAACAAGGCATACAAGCCCTTGTGTCTCGCTGGAGGAAAGCCATAGAATGGGACCGAGATTACGTGGAAAAATAGGGAGTATGGAAGAAACATTATTTCTTGTATGTAAGTTTCATTGTGTTCAATAAATAATTGTTGAAGAAAAAAAATGTGGTGCATTACATTCTGGGCAACCCTCGTATATTATTACTGCAACATTAACAAGCGCTCCAGTCCCAAAGGTGCTTTTTTCAAGAGGCGACTGGACTTTCTGGTTTTTCTTCTGAAGACGTTTCTGGGACGTCTTCAAAGGAAAACCAGAAAGTCCAGTCGCCTCTTTAAAAAAGCATCTTTGGGACAACCATGATTCTGGGTAACTGAGAATCTCCATAGACAAGAGTTCCAGTCATCTCACTATCCTCCAGAGCAGGGGTCTCCAACCTTAGCAACTTTAAGATTTGTGGGCTTCAACTCCCAGAACTCCCAGAAAGCTGGCCAGGAATTTTGGAAGTTGAAGTCCACAAGTCTTAAAGTTGCCAGAAGTCCCTTGCTTACAGGAGTCAGTTCACTCTCTTGATTGGAGCTGGTTTGGGTCACCTGAATTTACAACTTGAATTACTTCCCCATCTACTTGCTTGTTACTAGCAGGGTTTTACCCAATCTCCTTTAGAGTTTGAACTGCAAAGACAAAGGCAGTTGACATAGGGACTTCAATTCCCAGAATTCCTGAGCTAGCATGATTGGCGCAGGAATTCTGGGAATTGAAGTCCACAAGTCATAGAAGAGCCAACTTTGCCTACTCCTGGGTTAGACCACAACTTCTCGTGTGGAGACGACCTCTTTCGTGTCATAGGCCCAAATTCCTTATGTTTTTCAGCACCCTCGGTCCCAAGAGTCATGACCCAAAAGTCCCGAAACGCCCAGGAAGGCGACCGTGAGGGGAAAGAGAAAGAGAGAGAAAGCAGCAGGTCGGCATCAAAATGAAGGCGCTGCATCCGATATCATTGCCAGGTCACGAGCGCCGGGCCTCGGGTCAGCTCGCGCGCAGGGAAGGACGGCGCAGAATCCCGACTCTCGCTTCTGCACGGGGCGAAACACTCGTTCCCCCCCACCCCCTCCCACACACATATACATACACACACGGGCTAGGCCCCACAGCTCACCTTCTGGATGGCAGCCGGCGTAATCTCGCCTTTGCCCCGCTGCCGGGGGGCCGCAAACGCCACCGACATCTTTTGAGTCCCCCCCTCCGCCTGAAGACGCCTCAGCGCAGCACGGCGGCTCCTTTCTCGACGCCTCTTGGCGGCCAAAAATAAAATTTAAATTTAAAAAAATCTCCAGAAAAGACGGGCTACTTGAAGGGAGGAAGCAGTAACCCGTTGGGTCGAGCCATTTCCTGCATCAAAAAGCGGGGGGGGGAGGGTGAGGTAAAGGCAGGAGGGCCTGCTATGTACACCGGGAAAACATGCTTGTTTTATTCAACGCTTTGATAAAATTATTTGGAGGGTGGGGGAGGGGCTGCTACGATATTTTTTTTTAACGAGCCAAGGCATTTCTAAGAACGTTACAATGAGCGCGCTACCCCCCACGATAATGGTACATTCCTACTACCCGACTTTCTCCGAGCTCTAGAGCAACGACAAATGTTACAAGGGGGAAAAAGGGAGGGGGGAGGTCGAGAGATGTGTCTCGTAATCTCATGTTTGTTCCCCGCTCTTCTCAGCGTTGGTTCAGTCCATTCTGTGCTTGGGGAGAGTGAGTCACTCTCGCCCTTTTAGGATCACGAGGGGCAGACTGGAAAAAAGTTTAGTACTCAAGTACTAATGCAATTTTTTAAAGTTGAAATCTTAACTACATCATATTTTTCTTGCATACTTTGGCAGTTCGAGATTGAATCTTGTCTTTTAAAAGTTGGAAGGAATCTTTATTTTATTTTATTAATTTATTTTGTCAAGTAATATTGGTAGTATACAAAGAGTCTGCGGAGAGGGGCGGCATACAAATCTAATTATTATTATAATAATAATTATTATTAATAATAATAATAATAAATAATAATAAATAATAATAATAATAATATAACAATGTTTATATACATGATACTAGTAAGAGAAACATTAGGACGGGACGGAAAGCACGCTGGTGCACTTATGCACACCGCTTACTGACCTCTTAGGAATCGGAAGAGATCAATAGGGTTAAGTGATGATACTATAGAGTCAGGTAATGAGTTCCATATATTACCTACTTGGTTACTAAAGTCGTATTTCCTGCAGTTGAGTTTGGAGCAGTTTACTTTAAGTCAACAACTACTACATGAGCGCACAACAGATACAAACATAATGTAAACTGCTTCAAACTCAACTGCAGGAAATACGACTCTAGTAACCGAGTAGTTGATGCATGGAACTCACTACCAAACTCTGTAGTATCATCTAACCCCCAAAACTTTACCCTTAGACTATCCACTGTTGACCTCTCCTGATTCCTAAGAGGTCAGTAAGGGGCATGCATAAGTGCACCAGCCTGCCTTCCGTCCCCTATCCTAATGTTTCTTTATATTTGTACTAGTATCATGTATATGAATATTATTATATCTAATGTTTTTTTCCTTATTTTTCTTTTTACTAGTATCATGTATATAAATATATCTTTACATACCTCCAATATGTACTTGACAAAACAAATAAATAAAATAAATAAGTTTGTATCTTGTGTGCTTGTGTGTTGTTGTGGTTGAAGCTGAAGTAGCCATTGACAGGAAGGATGTTGTAGCAGATGATTTTATGGGCTATGCTTAGGTCATGTTTAAGGCAACATAGTTCTAAGCTTTCCAAATCTAGGATTCTAAGTCTAGTTGAGTAGGGTATTCGTTGCCAGTGGAGGAGTGGAGGGCTCTTCTAGTAAACGACATTTTCTAGAGTGTTTATGTCTGAAATGTGGTGTGGGTTCCAGACAGATGAGCTGTATTCAAGGATTGGCCTGGTAAAAGTTTTGTATGCTCTGGTTAGTAGTGTGAGATTACCAGAGCAGAAACTATGTGGGATTAGGTTAGCAACTCTTGAAGCCTTTTTGGCGATATTGTTGCAGTAGGCTTTGGCGTGATTGATTTACAAAAAAAAGTGCTTGTAAATACATTGTAACTGTTAAATACTGGTTTATAACAACTTGTCAAGTCTTAAAGTTGCCAAGTTTGGAGACCCCTGCCTTAAGGGCATTTCAGACATTACACAACACACACACCCAGCAGCAACTCTGAAACTTATAAAAATCCATATACTGTACTCTTCAAACCTGTTGGTCAGCTGAACCAGAGCCACAAACCTTAGTTCTGTTCATCAATAAACCATATTTTCAATCAGCCTCCATGTTTCCAATATCTTTTCCCCAGTTTGGAACAGAACACAACATTTATTTATTATTTATTTATTTATTACTTAGATTTGTATGCCGCCCCTCTCCGAAGACTCGGGGCGGCTCACAACACGTGGAAACAAATCATAAATAATCTAACAAATTTAAAATTAAAAGATTTAAAAGACCCCATAAACTAACAGACATACACACAAGCATACCATATATAAATTAAACATGCCCAGGGGAAGATGTTTCAGTTCCCCCATGCCTGACGGCAAAGGTGGGTTTTAAGGAGTTTACGGAAGGCAGGAAGAGTAGGGGCAGTTCTAATCTCCAGGGGGAGTTGGTTCCAGAGGGCCGGTGCTGCCACAGAGAAGGCTCTTCCCCTGGGGCCCGCCAACCGACATTGTTTAGTTGACGGGACCCGGAGAAGGCCCACTCTGTGGGACCTGATCGGTCACTGGGATTCGTGCGGCAGGAGGCGGTCTCGGAGATATTCTGGTCCAATGCCATGAAGGGCTTTAAAGGTCATAACCAACACTTTTAATTGTGACCGGAAATTGATCGGCAACCAATGCAGACTGCGGAGTGATGGTGAAACATGGGCATACCTAGGTAAGCCCATGACTGCTCTCGCAGCTGCATTCTGCACGATCTGAAGTTTCCGAACACTTTTCAAAGGTAGCCCCATGTAGAGAGCATTACAGTAGTCAAACCTCGAGGTGATGAGGGCATGAGTGACTGTGAGCAATGAGTCCCGGTCCAGATAGGGCCGCAACTGGTGCACCAGGCGAACCTGGGCAAACGCCCCCCTCGCCACAGCTGAGAGATGTTTTTCTAATGTGAGCTGTGGATCGAGGAGGACGCCCAAGTTGCGGACCCTCTCTGAGGGGGTCAATAATTCCCCCCCCAGGGTAATGGACGGACAGATGGGATTGTCCTTGGGAGGCAAAACCCACAGCCACTCCGTCTTATCCGGGTTGAGCTTGAGTCTGTTGACACCCATCCAGGCCCCAACAGCCTCCAGGCACCGGCACATCACTTCCACCGCTTCGTTGACTGGGCATGGGGTGGAGATGTAAAGCTGGGTATATTGATCATACCTCACCCCATGTCCTTGGATGATCTCGCCCAGCGGTTTCATGTAGATGTTGAATAGCAGGGGGGAGAGGACCGACCCCTGAGGCACCCCACAAGGGAGAGACCTAGGAGTCGACCTCTGACCCCCCACTAACACCGACTGCGACCGGCCAGAGAGGTAGGAGGAGAACCACTGAAGAACAGTACCTCCCACCCCCAACCCCTCCAGCCGGTGCAGAAGGATACCATGGTCGATGGTATCGAAAGCCGCTGAGAGGTCAAGGAGCACCAAGACAGAGGATAAACCCCTGTCCCGGGCCCGCCAGAGATCATCCATCAATGCGACCAAAGCGGTTAACCGTGCTGTAACCGGGCCTGAAACCCGACTGCTGGGGACCTAGATGATCGGCTTCTTCCAAGGACCGCTGGAGCTGGAGTGCCACCACCTTCTCGACAACCTTCCCCATAAAGGGAAGGTTGGAGACTGGACGATAGTTGTTAAGCACAGCTGGGTCCAGGGAGGGCTTCTTGAGGAGGGGGCGCACGAGCGCTTCTTTATAGAGTGATGGAAAAACTCCCCTCCCCAAGGAAGCGTTGGTAATCTCCTGGGCCCAGCTCCGCGTCACCTCCCTGCTGGCCGAAACCAGCCAGGAGGGACACGGATCCAGTAAACAGGTGGCGGAACTCACAGCTCCAATGGCCTTGTCCACTTCATCAGGTGTCACCAGATCAAACTCTTCCCAGACAGGTGGACAAGTACGTGCCCCAGTCACCTCGACTGACTCATTGTCAGTCGACTCTGTTTTACAATTGGAGTCGAGGTCGGCCCGGATCCGAGCAACTTTATCAGCGAAAAACGTGTTAAAATCCTCGGCACTACTCTGTAAGGGCTCCCCAACTCCCCCCTGGTTAAGAAGGGAGCGGGTCACCCTAAACAGAGCGGCCGGGCGGGATTCCGCTGATGCAATCAAGGCGGCATGATACGCGCATCTTGCCGCCTTGAGCGCCACTTTGTAAGTCTTAATAAAAGCTCTTACAAGTGTTCGGTCGGATTCAGACCTACTCTTCCTCCATCGCTTCTCTAGACGTCTCTTTTGGCGTTTCAACTCCCAGAGCTCCTTGTTGAACCATGGGGCTCTACGGGGTCTAGCGCCACGGAGAGGTCGCAAAGGCGCAATCCGGTCAAGAGCCCCCGCCGCAGCCCTGTTCCAGGCCTCCGCGAGAGACTCCGCCGAACTGTGGACGAGTGCCTCTGGAATAACCCCAAGCGCCGTTTGAAAGCCCTCTGGGTCCATCAGGCATCTGGGGCGGAACATCTTCATTGGTTCCGCCTCCCTGCGGGGGAGGATTGGAGCCAGGAAGTCAAGCCGTAGTAGAAAATGGTCTGACCATGACAAAGGCAATACTTCTAAGCCCCTTAGTCTCAGACCATTACTCAATTGCTCGGAAAGGAATACCATGTCAGGTGCGTGCCCTCCCTCGTGAGTCGGACCCTGTACTACTTGAGTCAGGTCCACGGCTGTCATGGTGGCCATGAACTCCTGTGCCAACCCAGAGGTTTCGCCGAGTGACGGCAGGTTGAAGTCCCCCAGGACGATGAGTCCGGGGAACTCCACCGCCAACCCGGCTACCTCCTCGAGTAGCACAGGCAGGGCTTTTGACATGCAGCTGGGAGGCAGGTATGTGAGAAATAAGCCCACCTGGACCCCTAAGTCCAACTTCATCAAGAGAGACTAACTTAATCTGGTATATTAGTATATATATGGACCCAGGTCAGTGCTAAAGCCAGGCAAACTTGACCTGGCTGAAATATCCAGACACAAGTCAAGGCTGAAGTTGTCAGAACCAGGACTGAACTAGGATAGTCAGGAGTGGCAGAACCAGAGCTGAAGTAACCAGTATTGGTGTATCCAGTATTGGAAGAAACAGGAACAGTTAGGAAAGAAGAAGCAGTTGCTGGGAGAGATGAAAACTGTGTTGAATTAGGCTTCTGATAGCAAAAGAATAAACAGTAAACATGGAATTCTTAGCAGCCGGTTTATCTTTTGAGAAACTGAATGGAAACAATTACCATAAGAGAAGGGTTATGGGACATTGTTGTAACGCCACCTGTAGATGGGGATCCAGCTCAAAGAATTTTGAATGATAAAGACAAAGCCATGTTAATGTTAATTCTTGAAGACACTCAGCTTGTTAATGTAAGACCAAGGGAAACCGCTTGTGAAACTTTCCAGATTAAAGCAGAGGTGGGCTACTGCTTGGGGGAGGGGAAGAATGCAGTGGGGTAGCGAAAATGAAGCTCCACCCCAGAGCTCCCAATTTGCACTGAAAGATGTTGAAAGAAAATGCAGGGCATCCTGCATAAGCCACACCCACAATATGGTAGTAAAATTTTTGGTAGCTCTTCACTGGATTAAAAGGACTGTTTCAGAGGGAAATGGCCGGGGCAAAAGTCATCTTAACATGACAGTTATACAATTTTAAACTGCAACCAAACAGATGTGTTAGTGAACAAATAAATAAAATACAATGTTTGTTTGCAAAGTTGGAGAGCCGTGGACTGACATTCCCAGATGAGCGGAAGACATATATCCTGTTATCTTCTTTAGACAAAAGTTGGGAACCATTTGTCTTAAGCTTGCAAAGTATACCAGAAACGTCCTTGAATTTGGACTTTGTTACTTCAAAGTTGATGAACTTCTCAAGGCAGATGCTATGTGATAAGGAAAGTCAGTTGGAAAGTGTCATTAAAGATGGAAGTATCATTAAAGGCTGGAAAGATTTTTGCTGTTATTCTCACAAGAGTTTCCCTTATATAGACACAAAGCGTGGCCAAGTGTTCTTTAGAGCAGTGTTTCCCAACCTTTTTTGAGCCGCGGCACATTATTCACATTTAGAAAATCCTGGGGAACATTGAGGGGGGGGGGCTAAAAAAGTTTGGACAAAAAAATCTCTCTCTTCCTCCCTTTCGCTCTATTTCTCTCTCTCCCTCTTTCTCTCTCCCCCTTCCTTCCTCTTTCTTTCCCCCTCTCTCTCCATCTCTTTGTTTCTCCCTTCCTTCCTCTCTTTTTTGCCCTCCTTCTCTCTCCCTCCTTCCCTCCCTCTGTGTCTTTCCCTCACCCTCCTTCCCCCTCTTTCTCCCTCTCTTTTTCTCTCTCCCTCTCTTGCTATCTTTCTCTCTTTCTCTCCCCCCTGTCTCCCTCTCTTTCTCTTTCCCTCTCTTGCTATCTCTTTCTCTCCCCCTCTCTCCCCCTCTTTCTCTCTTTCCCTCTCTTGCTATCTCTTTCTCTCCCCCTCTCTCCCTCTTGCTATCTCTCTCTCCCCCCCTCTCCCTCTCTCTCTCTCCCTCTCTTGCTATCTCTTTCTCTCTCTTTTTCTTCCCCCTCTCCCCTCTCTTTCTCTCTCCCCTCTTGCTATCTCTTTCTCTCTTTCTCTCCCCCTCTCTCCCTCTCTTGCTATCTCTTTCTCTCCCCCCTCTCTCCCTCTCTCTTTCTCTCTCTCCCTCTCTTGCTATCTCTTTCTCCCCCCCCTCTCTCTTTCTCTTTCTCCCTCTCTTGCTATCTCTTTCTCTCTCTCTTTCTCTCCCTCTCTCTCCCTCTCTTGCTATCTCTTTCTCTCCCCCCTCTCTCCCTCTCTCTCCCTCTCTTTCTCTCCCCCCTCTTTCCATCTCTCTTTCTCTCTCTCCCTCTCTTGCTATCTCTTTCTCTCCCCCCTCTCTCCCTCTCTCTTTCTCTCAGCAGCCGCATTGGGCAGTAGCCGTGGGGCGGCAGCAAGGTCGTCAGCTGTGAGGCGGAGCTCCAGAACTGAGGCACAGACGGCGGTGGATAGACGTGTTGCTAGACGCTGTGCATGCTGGCGTTGCGCTGGGCATGGACGTGGAGCTGGAGCCTCCGTCCCGGCCCAGACAGCAGGCAAGTGCCAGCCACGCAATTCTAGCATGTCCAGCCGCCGCCGTCCGTGCCTTTGTTCCGGAGCTCCGCCTCACAGCTGACCACTCTGCAGCTGCCACACGGCTACTACCCGCTGCGGCTGCCGCTGCCGCCCTTCCACTGCCATCACCCTCCCACTGCGCGCCGCCCTTCTGCTGCCGCTACCCTCCCACCAGGCCCCAAAGCTCACCTGCTGCTGCCGCCACGGAGGCTCCAGCCGGGCGGGGTGCTGCAGTTGCCGGAAAACTTGGAAGGCGCTAAGAAGGAAGCTCAGCTTCCGTTCTCACAACTTTTTGCTCTTTGCAAAAAGTTTTGAGACCAGAAGCTGAGCTGCTTTCTTCGCGGCACACCTGACCATGTCTCGCGGCACACCAGTGTGCCACGGCACACCGGTTGGGAAACACTGCTTTAGAGCTATTCGCACCCTAATCTCTTCCTTTTCAAATAATCCTGTCTGGGCATGGCCCTGCGTACCCTTGCATCTATAAGTGGTTTGTGAATGTCCCCGGAGTCACTCAATAACACCTCTGGGGGTGTCACAGTCTCCGGTTGGCTTTCCCTTTCTAACTCCTCATCCTCTTCATTCTGAGACTCAGGTGCCAAGAGCACTGGTCTAGGATACCAATATGCATCCATCTCTCAATTTTCAAAATCTGTGATCAGCTGAGCAAGATGTGGACCAGCCACAACAATCTCCATCCATTAGGAAGCATTTCCAGCCCAGAGTCCTGGAATAGCAAATGAGAGAATCTGATTTCAGGATTCTTTCCGGTTACTTTCAGCTACCATTGTTTTAGCATCTCTCAAATTAGAACATTGGTAAACAAAAATATGGGAAGACATCAGATAAGACATAGCTCTGAGGAGGAAGGTATAGATCCTGACCTGATAGGTAAATGTGCTAGGTTCTGCAAAAAAGGAGAAAAGAATATATTTTCCCAGTAAAATCTTTATTAATCAATAGATTAATCGGTTTCAAAATGTATATTCTCATCAAATACTATTGCTATCAAAGCCACAAACTTTGCTCTTTATTTCCAGCCTTTGAATGGAAAGATATGACACACCCTCTCTTTTAACTTTGCTACAGCAGAATTACAACCAGTCCTGACACTTGCAACCATCTCAGTATCCCCACAGTCCCATGGCCACAATTCAGGTGCTTGGCAACTGGTTTGTATTTATGACGATTGCTGTATCTTGGTTGACTGATTGGTGTGTACTGAATATGTGTACTGAGTAGTATTTGGCACCAGATTTGAAGGCTTCATAGTAACTTGTAATAGATTAGGAAAAAGACAATGCCAAACAGTCAGAAGACTAGAAACTAAATTGCACATAAAGAGAACAAAGGCATAGAGTATTTGAGAGGGGATCAACTGAACAAAGAGGGAAAAAACACTTTTTAAAAATCTGGAAGGTTGTTGCATATAAAAAGGTCAACACCTGTTTCTTCATTCTACAATGCAGGATGCAGTGAAATGAATATAAATTACAGCAAGCAGATTCTGAAATGTCCTAACATAGGAACTCTGATCAGAAAGGGAGTGGACTTCCCTTTGTTGCATGTCTTTAAATGAAGGATATAACCATCTGCCTGGGATGCTTTAATTTCGATTCCTGCACTGAGCAGGGAATTGGGCTCAATGGCCTAAAAGACCCATTTCAGCTTTATGATTCCAAGCCACAAAAATCCTCATTATTTTCTGGACATTGCAATGAGGAAAAGAGAGGCAGCTGCATCTTAAGATAAAGATACCCGCTGATACCAATTCAGAATATTATTAAAGCAGAGTTGTGCTAAAGCAGCCCTTTTAATTCTCTATATGCAATAAGAGATGACTAGCCTGGCCATTTCACAGCACTGTTACAACAGAATTGTATGAGCATGCTCCCCTTCTTTCTAAATTAATTAGCAGAGGTCTCCTCTCCTTAATGGGGTGGGCAGGCTGGAGTTTTATAAGGGAGGGGAGATGTTGAATATGAAAGAAATTCAGAAAAATGGAGAGGAGGCAATAAAATGTAGACGGGAATGCTGGAAGAGCAATAGCTGCAGTTGATGGGGACAAACAGGAAGTGTGTCTCCACAAATTCCTCTGATCAGATCTATCATAATTTTTATGTGGGTGTTGTTGCTGCTGCTTTGGATGCCTTTAAATTGGTGTCGATTCTTAATGAGCGCCTGTACTTGTCCTTGTACTTCTCTTGGCAAGATTTCATAAATGGTTTGTCTTTGCCTCCTTCCTATAGTTTAGATCAGTGTTTCTCAACCTTGGCCGTTTGAAGATGTGCGGACTTCAACTCCCAGAATTCCTCAGCCAGCAACGCTGGCTGGGGAATTCTGGGAGTTGAAGTCCGCACATCCTATTTATTTATTTATTTATTTATTTATTTGTTTGTTTGTTTGTTTGTTTGTTTGTTTGATTTGTATGCCGCCCCTCTCCGCAGACTCGGGGCGGCTCACAACACAATAAAAACAGTTTGTAACAAATTAATAATTTACAATATAAAATATTAAAAAACCCCATTATTAAACAAACATACACACAAGCATACCATACATAAATTGTATAGGCCCGGGGGAGATATCTCAGTTCCCCCATGCCTGACGACAAAGGTGGGTTTTAAGTAGTTTGCGAAAAGTGAGGAGGGTAGGGGCAGTTCTAATGTCTGGGGGGAGCTGGTTCCAGAGAGTCGGGGCCGCCACAGAGAAGGCTCTTCCCCTGGGGCCCGCCAACCGACATTGTTTAGTTGACGGGACCCGGAGAAAGTCCACTCTGTGGGACCTAATCAGTCGCTGGGATTCGTGCGGCAGAAGGCAGTCTCGGAGATATTCTGGTCCGATGCCATGAAGGGCTTCAAACGGCCACGGTTGAGAAACACTGGTTTAGATAAAGTGATTGTTGGCACTAGAATTCACAATCTTCCAGGTTCCATTCTGGTGTCTTAACCACTATATTGTACCAAAGTGGCTGACTTTTAAGTGGGATAATGTTGGCTTAATAAGGAAAATGGTTACGTACTGAGACTGGAGAAACAAGACTCCAATTAGATTCTCCACTCCGGTGGGAAAATACTGAAAGCCGAATGGCTGAGCAGTCTGACAGCTTCCTTTCATAATTGTCTACCTATCAGAGTCGAGGTGGGGCAGCAGGTAGAGTGCAGAACTGCAGGCCACTAAAGCTGACTGTGGATCTGTAGATCAGCGGTTCAAATCTCATTACTGGCTCAAGGTTGACTCAGCCTTCCATCCTTCTGAGATGAGTAAAATGAAGACCCGGATTGTGGGGGCAATATGCTGGCTCTGTTGAAAAGTGCTATTGCTAACATGTTGTAAGCCGCCCTGAGTCTTAAGGAGAAGAGCAGCATAAAATATCAAACAAACAAAGAACTAACTAACTAACTAACTAACTGATCTATTTACCCGATCTAACACTGGTGACGAAAGTGGGATTGGATGACAATGCAATCCAGCCAGGGGGCAATAAGTAATCTGGAGAAATGGCAAATTGGAATTACCACACAACCAGAATGACAATGCACATCCCACCGAGTCACCAGAATCTGACCAAGGAGCACTGTGACTCCTATATACAGTACCTAAATTCGACTACTTCATAGAGGTTAACAACCTCCTTGGGTTATTAGACAATAACAAAAAAGCTCTATTCCTGAGCTTCTGTTGGTCTGAGATTTTTTGAGACTGCCCAGGCACTGGCGCTGAATACTAAATACAGTGAATACACTGAAAAAAAAATACAAAGTCATTTTAATATAAATAGATAGTTTTAGAAGAGAGACTAAAAAAGAAATTTCCAGGAGAGTTAGTGGAATTTAATTTTATGAAATGATTTGGAAGGAAACTGAAGCAAAAAATTGCTAGAAGGAATATTTTAGAGACTGTGATATGTGGAAGAGTAAAAATGACACAAATACTACAAAAAGGTGAGGGGGGACAGAATGAAAAAGAAGTCACAAATGTTATGCAAATCACAAAGACTGGATCTGAGAAGGTGCAAAATAAGGATCCCGGACATTGGATCATTTTGTGGGTATAGGCCAAGCACAAGCAACTGAGTGATATAAAAATGGATTAAAACCAATCTACAGTGTTCCCTCAATTTCCGCGGGGGATGCGTTCCGAGACCACCCACGAAAGTCGAATTTCCGCGAAGTAGAGATGCGGAAGTAAATACACTATTTTGGGCTATGAACAGTATCACAAACCTTCCCTTAACACTTTAAATCCCTAAATTGCAATTTTCCATTCCCTTAGCAACCATTTAGATTATTACTCACCGTGTTTATTTATTAAAGTTTATTTTAAAAATATTTATTAAAGACAGACGAAAGTTTGGAGATGACATATGACATCATCGGGCGGGAAAAACCGTGGTATAGGGAAAAAACCCGCAAAGTATTTTTTAATTAATATTTTTGAAAAACCGTGGTATAGACTTTTTGCAAAGTTCGAACCCACGAAAATCGAGGGGACACTGTATTACGAAAATAGATAGGAAGATCCAATTCAATATTAAAATATTAGGATGACCATATGTAGAATCAAATATCATCCCTCCTTAAGTTTCCCTCCCCTCATGTTTTGTAGTATTTGTGTCATTTCTACTTTGTTCATGGGAACATGAGGTGAAGGCGGAGTGGATATACAGTGTTCCCTCGATTTTCACGGGTTCGAACTTCACGAAAAGTCTATACCATGGTTTTTCAAAAATATTAATTAAAAAATACTTTGTGGTTTTTTCCCCTATCGGTTTTTCCCACCCGATGACGTCATATGTCATCGCTAAACTTTCATCCGCCTTTAATAAATATTTTTTAAAATAAACTTTAATAAATAAACATGGTGAAGTCCAGATATCTTCAAGTTGCCAAGGTTGAGAAACACTGGTTTAGAGTATGTACCCCTCAGGCATTTAAATGGATTTTTAATCCCTGAGGGTACATGCTCTAAACATTGCAATTAAGGGTTGTTGTTGTTTTCTTTCTTTCTTTGGAAGACTCCCAATTTGTAATTATTAAAAATAGTTCAGGTTTTTTTTAGAGATGATATGAGTGTGTGTATGAAGGGTGGAATTGTGTTCATTTCAAATTGCAAGTTCCTGCTTGAACTTTTGAGACGGTGCTGAAATAGAAATAATAAGCACTGGGAGTTGAAGTCCAAATATCTTCAAGTTGCCAAGATTGGGAAACACTGCTCTAAACATTGCAATTTTCCTTTATTTCTAAGAAAGTATAAGATTTGGAGTTTATGTACAATACAGTACAAAGGATTTTAATGTGATCAAACCTGCCCAACTTTTCTAAAATTGCCATAAGAGGTTATGAATGTCTTCTTTTTCAGGAAACAGTTGTGGGGTGGGGGCAGCAATGACATGCACTACTGCTTTCCTTTTTACTATGTTTTATTGTATATAAGGGATATCAACAAAGGGAAGTTGTCATGACTTTATTCCATTTATGGGTTTGTTTTGTCATGGCTGGATTTTTCAGATTTTATATTTATGATATGCACTGAATATTGGGTGGAATATTTAAAGAGCAGCCCTTGAAATATGAGCCTCAATACTCTAATATAAAAAATAAACTACCAAGCAACAGTGCACATTTGCAAAGATATTCATGCCTCGGAGATTTTCTGAGAAGGTAATAATGAAGCGAAAGGCAGTCGCAGCAATATTAAATTTTGATTCTGCTCTGTGTCATGTTAGTTTACAAATAGATATTTTTGGAATAAAAAATACATGTCATGTTAAGCAGCCCACACTAATGGGAGCAAGTGCCACAACCCTAGTCAAGAATCTGACTTTATTTTTCAAAAGGAATCTCATATGAACAAATGCACTGATAAATAAAATTGCCTTTCTTGCCTAACCCCTTAAGACTGAAAGGCTACTAAGACTGGCTTGCCTTTTTCTAAACAGTCTTATTTATTAATCACATTTGCATTCCTCGGTGAGTATCATGCTGATATATATTGTTCTTTCTTTCATTGTTGCTATCAATATGCTGTCAGGATAAGACTTCCACAGTTCAAATACACAGAATAAAGAGGAAGGATCAAAATTTCTATTGGTGCCTATCTCACAGAAATTCAACTCTGGGTGGCATACAACAATACAAACAATGTCATAATATCCCATTAATAAATGTCAAAGGTGCCAATTTTTGTGGCTGCCTCCTCTTGTGCAGCTCAGGGCAGTTAATAAAGATTAAAAACGCTATTAAGAATTTTGTACGTTGGAATAGAGTGGCCATATCAAAGAAGAAAATAATCACAATTACAACCCAGCTCAGCCTTATTGATAGGTATATATGTCCTTCTAGTCTAGTGACCGTGGAAAGAGTCAGATCTTCAGAGAAAACTTGACAGGCAGGTTGAGGATCACAGATTAGGGACAAAGGTGGATTGGCTGCCGATCAATTTCCGGTCACAATTCAAAGTGTTGGTTATGACCTTTAAAGCCCTACATGGCATTGGACCAGAATACCTCCGGAACCGCCTGCTACCGCACGAATCCCAGCGACCGATAAGGTCCCACAAAGTTGGCCTTCTCCGGGTCCCGTCGACTAAACAATGTCATCTGGCAGGCCCCAGGGGAAGAGCCTTCTCTGTGACGGCCACGGCCCTCTGGAATCAACTCCCAGCGGAGATTAGAACTGCTCCCACCCTCCTTGTCTTTCGTAAACTACTCAAGACCCACTTATACCGCCAGGCATGGGGGATTTGACACATCTTTTCCCCAGGCTCCTTATAATTTATGTTTGGTATGTATGTGTTGTCTGATTTAATATGATAGGGTTTTAGTTGTTTCTTTTAATATTAGATTTGTACCACTATAATATTGTTTTTATCATTGTTATGAGCCGCCCCAAGTCTTCGGAGAGGGGCGGCATACAAATCTAATAAATTATTATTATTATTATTATTATTATTATTACTGTTTGAGAAAGAATGAACAGGAATGTCTCACAAGATTATATTGTTTAATAAATAAATATTACCAAAATAAGTTCAGGACCATATAAAGAGCAGAGGCTATAGTCTCTTATATCAATAGCTGACTTGGTTTCAAGTTATAAAAAAGGAGAAGAAAATGCAGTGTTAAAAAGAAAGTACATTTGCATAGAACCTGATGGCAACCAGCATTCTTAACATGCTTCAAGTAAAGGAATGGCTCTCTCCCTCCCTCTAAAAATGCATGTATGGGCCATATTTTTCTATTTAATTTTTTAATGTCATGAATACATCTTTCCCACTGTGGCAGATGCACAGAAGCAATCATGATAGCTGTGGTATGTTTTCCCTGAAATATTAATTGTAAAATCTATTCTGCAGAATTGTATGTTAACAAAACTGATTGTCACACTGTGGAAATTATAATGGTAATTTCTCCCTAAATAATGCACAAAATTATGTTTTCATATGCTTTCCCAGAACTCTTTCATACCCGTAATGTTCTCAATATGGGGTTTCTTACAGTATATTATAAATTAGCATCAATTACTGTAGCTCACAGCATTGTCAGTCTAGAGACAATGATAACAGAAGTCACATAATGTTGTACCACCAGATGCTAGGGGACACCTTGTGCACTTCATGAATTTTCAGTTGAAAAGCAGCATTGCTAGTTAGAATAATTTATATCAATTCCATACAGGTGATATTTGTTTATTTCTATTCCTATTTAATGATTTACTTTTGATTGCTGGTTTCCTATTGCCATTATTTAAGACATTTAAAACATTTATGTCATCCTTCTGAAACAATAATTCCAAAGGTAATTTAAAATGTTTGTTTTACTGCACATTCAAATCAGCTAATAACCAGTAGTCCTCTGCCCAATTAATGAAGCCAGAGTTTTAATATTTAACCATGGTTTATTGATGTAACTATGCTGTAAACAAGCAATATGAAAAGATTCTGGCTCATTAGTGGTTGTTCTGCTTAGCTTCTCTATTGCAATCATTTTTTTTACTTGTATGTATGAATGGGATACAGTGGCTCATTGGCTAATATGCTAAGGAATAAAAATAAGAAGGAAACCAATTTTTCATAAACCTCTAAATGTTTTGTTTCATTAGTTTCACCCCTTTAAAAGGGATACATACATTAAAAAAGGAGGATTCAACCCACTATTTTCCCATCAACTCACTATATTATTCTATAAGAAATCCAGGAGAGACCTATAGAAATATATTCAAAATTATTCATGCCTCAGAATCAGTTAATTAATTGGCTTGTAATTGTAATTTTCATACAATCCAATGCTAAATGAGAACTTTAGCATATTGAATTTGTAAAGATAAAGCATCATAGACAACTTGGCAAACCTTCATATCACAATAATACGTTGTTGAGCACTCTATTTTAAGCTCTTTATTGTGCTCTATTATTTCTTTCACAGTCTGGTAGAAACTGTAAAAGTTCTGTGTCTAGGTTATAATATCCCCCCCCCCTTGTTAGGAGTATCTTGTGAGTTTCTAATATACACACGTCATGAGAATTTAAGGTCATGTTTTTCCTATACTTTGTCTTCTTGAAACAAACAAACAAAATATTTAATTCTTTTCGTTTGTCATCAGGTTGTTGGAAATATACAAAAGATTCTTATCAGACAGACCTGTCAGTTTTTGATTGATAATTATAGCTACTTGCTTGCTGGCTTAATTCACTGTACTAAAACCATAATGTTGTTTTGGTTTACAGTCTTGATAGAACTTAACCATTGGTTTGTAAATGATACCTTATAATTTACCATTACTGTATATGCAATCCTACCTGATGATGATGATGATTCAATAATCTTTAACAACCCATGGTTTAGTATGGCAGATAATATATACCGTAAGTATAGGCCAGCGATGGCGAACGTTTTTTTTGCTTGGGTACCAAAAGGCTGTGTGCATGTTCAATAGTGCTTGCGCACAAGCCCACACCTAAAATGCAATGCCCTCACACATTATTATTATTATTATTATTATTATTATTATTATTATTTAGATTTGTATGCCGCCCCTCTCCGCAGACTTGGGGCGGCTCACAACAACAATAAAACAATATACAACACATCTAATAATTTAAAATTCACTAAAAACCCTTTATTAAAAAGCAAGAACATACACACAAACATACCATGCATAAACTGTATAGGCCCGGGGGGGATGTCTCAATTCCCCCATGGTTGACGGCAGAGGTGGGTTTTAAGGAGTTTACGAAAGGCAATGCCTCAACACCTTGGAAGAGTGTTTTCAAAGTTCATTTTGAACAACTAGACTCCATGATAAGATGTAGGAAGTTTCATGGAGTGCCATTTGAAGAAAGACTGTGTATTTGTGGAGCACCGGCATATTCTTTTTTTGACTGCAGAAAGGAGTGCATACTTAACATTCTTATTTAAAAACTAAAGCATACTCTACTTGCACACCGAGGAGAAACTGTCTTAATTTTTGCAGTGAATGAATCTGTATACTGTATTATTATTATTATTATTATTATTATTATTATTATTATTATTAAATATTATTATGTCAATACAACACAGCAAACGAGATCACCATGCTGGATTTCGTTTTTCATCACCAGTCGGGCGCTTCCCAAGCACCTAGGACTGCGTGATGTAGCGGCGAATTATGTTTGCCGATCCCAGTAAAGCATTATTATTAAAGTATTATTATTATTTTATTATTATTATTATCATGCTGTGAGCCGCCCGGAGTCCTCGGAGAGGGGCGGCATATAAATCCAATCAATCAATCAATCAATCAATCAATTAATTAATTTATTTATTTATTAGATTTGTATGCCGCCCCTCTCCGGAAACTCGAAGCAGCTTACAATAACAATACATAGTACAAATCTAATGTTTAAAAAACAGTTTAAAACCCTTATTATAAAAAACAGTCATGCATCCCAAACAAACCATACATAAAATAAAACGGACCAGGGGAATCAATTTTCCCATGCCTGATGGCAGAGGTGGCTTTTTAGGAGTCCGCGAAAGGCAAGGAGAGTGGGGGCAGTTCTGATCTCTGGAGGGAGTTGCTTCCAGAGGGCCGGGGCCGCCACAGAGAAGGCTCTTCCCCTGGCCCCCGCCAGACGACATTGTTTCGTCGACGGGACTTGGAGAAGGCCAACTCTATGGGACCTATTTGGTCGCTGGGATTCGTGCTGCAGAAGGCGGTCCCGGAGATATTCTGGTCCGATGCCATGAAGGGCTTTATAGGTCATAACCAACACTTTGAATTGTGACCGGAAACTGATCGGCAACCAATGCAGACTGCGGAGTGTTGGTGTGACATGGGCGTATCTGGGAAAGCTGCATTCTGCACGATCTGTAGTTTCCGAACACTTTTCAAAGGTAGCTTCATGTAGAGACCATTACAGTAGTTGAACCTCAAGGTGATGAGGGCATGAGTGACTGAGCAGTGACTTCCGGTCCAGATAGGGCCGCAACTGGTGCAACTGGCATAACACTTGTAAGACCTCACTCTTTATATTAAAGACCATTTTAAAGAGGACAGTATAGTATGAACATGCTTAATCATTTTCTTTGGATCTATCATCTACTTATATATTTGCACTGCTTTTGTACTTCTGATATGGTCAAATGTCTAACTCAATAAAGTTTCTATTCTGTTCTAAATTGCCTGGATGCAGTTGAATCTTGGACCACTCCTGCATGAAGGAGATGAAGAAGACGCTTGAAGCGGGTACTAAAAGACTAGGTCAGTTATTTACAAAAACCCCCAGCTATAATGCAGACCACTCAAATTTGAGGAATCAAGAGTGCCTCAGGAAGTCCAATTCAATACCTTAATTCTTTAATGTGAGATTACAACTTTTCTGATAACAGTCTGATCAAGAAACATATAAGGAAAGATCGTGTATTTCCATTGCATGCAACTTTACAAAAAACATAGTTTTCTCTATGCATGTCTAGTCAGATGCCTGGTTTAACTGCAAACCCTTGCAGAAGTAGAGAAAGAGGCCTTACTCAAGAAAATAACACTTTTTTGAGATATAGCATGAATGGCATTGACAACATTTTCAGTGAATAAACAAGGTTCCTAATATTCGCATTTTATATGTTAATTAACACATTGTCTAGGGCTAGGCCAGTGTTTCCCAACCTTGGCAACTTGAAGATATTTGGACTTCAACTTCCAGAATTCCCCAGCCAGCAAATTAATTAATTAATTTTCTTACAGCTTTGAACTGCTGCACAGCTATGCTTGCTTATTATGAAAAGGTGCAGCTTTAGTTGGTGTAGCAGCTAATGAAGAGGCAACTTATAGCTAGGTTGCCTGACAGTCTATTCAATCTGAAAACCAAGTGACACATATTTCTAAAGAGTAAAGCAGACAAATTAGGTTTGAACCAGTCATTCAGATATGTATACATGGGGAGAAAGCATATGTTTTTAGGACCATTCTATGTAGCATAAATAAATTTAGATATGGTGCATTTCCAAATAAATGTCTGCTTTTAGATGAAGTATGAAGAAGGTAAGGCAAATTGTGATCCTGTTTTGACACCAATTGTAGTAAAAACACAGTAACTCCTTTGCTTCTTTCACATGACATTCATTTTTTCTGCTCTCTATAAATGATTCTGTCTGTGAGAATACAAGGGATCCCTTGGGGATACAATACCAACACAAACATATATATTTCTAAATTGCCAAAACCTCAGATCATTAAAGTGTGAGATTTTGATGTTTGTGTCTGAAATCTAATGTCATTTCACTATTTTTATTCCAAATTTCAAAGCTTTAGATAGAAAGATCAGCATCTTATAAAATTTTACAATCTTACAGGATTTTACCCATTTTTAAAAATTATCTAAAAATTAATTTCAGGATCATGTAGAATAGAACAGAACAGAATTCTTTATTGGCCAAGTGTGATTGGACACACAAGGAATTTGTCTTTGGTGCATATGCTTTCAGTATACAGTACTGTAAATAATAGATACATTTGTCAAGAATCATGAGATACAACACTTAATGTTATAATATCTTCAATAAAGATGTTAAGAAAAAACCAGACTGTACTGTACAGTATTCTGATTTAGCATATTGTGTAAACACAACTACATTATAATTATCTCAGATAATTATATCAGTAGCACTTTTAAAAGAAATTAAAATATGCAAATGAATATTTTATTTAAAAACATATTGACGCGTGACATTAAAATGGTCATAGGGCTGTTTTAATACTTTGTCTCTTAGACAGGGAAAGAATGAATGCACAGACATCTACCTGGGCATCTGGTATAAATAATGACCGAAAAAATGGAAAAACATGCATTGCAACATCATTAACATAAGCACCATTCTTTTATAATTGCTTTTTGATATCAGACACAAATATATAAATCATGTGATTTGTATTCTGATGCAAACTTCATTGTCTATTTGTCAATCATACTTTTACAGCTGCCAATCTCACAAGAAAGTGACTCTGGGTGACATACACCTTGCCCATCCTTGGCTTCTCTGTGAATATGTATGGACATCTGCAGCAAACTGAGATTGCAGCTCATGCAGATACCACGTTTTGTATCATGATGCAAGTGTTCTCATTTGCTCACCCACCCTCTTCAACGTTCATGGATGAATGACTATCCTGGAAAGCAGCTGGAATGATATAACAGATTCAATGAGTTGGTTTTGTTACTCCCTCAGGGTTAGCTGACTAGGTCATTTAGCTGATTTACAGTTTGCACAAAGCACTGTATTTCCAATGTTAGTGTATCAGGAAAACAAGGTTAATGAATGCATTGAAGAACCCTTACTAAACATGTGTGACATTTCAGTTTAAAACAAATATAGTGCTGTTGAATGGCTACAAGAGTTCCTAAGAACTACATCAGAACTAAGGAACAGCTATTTTAGAAACAACTAAGATACTGCACAGAATCCCAGGTCTGTAGTACTGGAGCCAAGACTGAGGAAGACACATACTACACATTCGAGTGACAAGGAGTTTTTATAAAATAAATATTGCAACAATCAGACAGAAACCTTTTTGTTACAATAAACTTTTGATAAAAAGTCAAATGCTTTTATGCTTGTAATAAATTATTGTATAATATTTTGTCTATTTCCAAATTATCTAAGAACAAATCGTCTATATTTTTCAATTAATGCTTTACAGATATCCTACTGAAACAAATGTCAAGATTTTCAACAATAAAAACCTGAAAAAGTATTGTGTCTTTTGTTAAATGATATAAGCACTGTGAACCCAACACTTTCAGAAACACCTTTTTGGAATCAAGCCAGAAATGTTATACTGTACTACTCTAAAGTCTATATTTGTGTCTTATTTTCCTTTTCTCATATCACACCCCCTTCAATGCACATTGTGGTTGCCCATATAACCCATGGCTTTCTCAGATGTGGAAGCAAAAATGTACAGTTTTGATTTTGAAATGGGTATAATTGAAAATGTAATATTGAAAATGACAAAATCTTGGGGTCAAAATGATTTTACCACACTCTTTCCTAAAAGACCAAATAAATATTGTTTTTAAATATTCCAATGTCTTGTTTTCAAAGGAGCATATGATCAAGATGAGGATTTACAAATTTTTAGAAGGTTGGGAAATGCACTCTCCATCTAAACAGTTTGCTTATCTCTTTATGTTGTCACTTTTGACCTATGTCTGTAGTAGGCAATATATTTTCCAAGAATTCTGTGATATATTAAACTTAATTTGCTGCCATTTTGAGGTCCCCTAAAGCTATAGTGTGTTGTAAAATGCACTCTATAAAAATCAATAAAATTCAGTCTACTCAAAATTCCATTTGTGTAGTCTTTGTATGGTCTACCCATTGCAAATTATCAGCCACTGCACATTATCAGTCTCTACAAATGTTAAATATATGCATCAGCAATTAAAAAGCTACTGTAACCTACAGTAGTAGATATATTAAATGATTTTATGATGATTCAGAAAAACCTGATGAGAAAATCACAATATGGACACAAACATCCAAACAAGAAAAAAATCACAGAAGGTTTTGAGGATTAAATGTATAATAATTATTTCATAAGCTGAATTGGTAATATGAGTACAAGGAATGCAATATCATAATTTAAAAATAAATTAAGTGTAGAAATAGATTTATACATTTTTGTGTGGGTCAACACAAAATTTTTCTATATACTTCTAGCATGCAGAACACTTGCAAGTGTTACAGTAATAAAGTGCAAACAATTGGAAAGAAAAGATTGATTTGAAATTTTATAGCAAGTAAAATTAATATAAAATCCAGTTTAAGCTGGCATTTGAAGCACTGAAGTAGAAGTGGAGAAATCTCAGCTCTTAGCTTTAGTGTGGCCTTGGGCAGAAATCCAACTAGCTAGGTGACCTTGGGTCAGTGGAAAGCAGCTGCAAATCATTTCTAAAAATGTCAAGAAAACTCAATGGACTTATCCATAAAGTTGCCAAATTTATCTGGTTCTTCCCAATTAAATTTGACATACAAAATCACATGTTTGCATAGCATAATAAAATTGGGAAAATGTGACACCACTTGTCCTGCTTTTACAAAACCTTCTCTTTGTGATCCAGGATGAACTTGTTTTCTCTAGAAGGCACAATAATGTGTGTTGTGACACATGTAAATGCCATGGATTACATCATTTATGCGATAGCGTGAGTCTGTGAAGACCCATGTGGCATTGCTGCTCTTCATTGCTCTTCATGGAGACCCTGAAATATGAGAAAAACCCTTAGATGTTCAGCCTTTAGTGAGCAACCATATGCAAACAAAATTCCCTAGAGCACGTCTAACTTACATTTTTGACAAATTATTACGGCTACTGTAGGCTACTGATTTGTGATGCTTGGATATTGTGAAAATTTGAAACACGAGCTCATTCAATAGCAACGTCTGAAATTAAAGAGAGGGAGAATCTTTTTTTATTTGTATTTGTTTTGTCAAATACGTATTGGTCATATAGAAAGATATAACAATATTTGTATACACGATACTAGTAAGAAAGAAACATTAGGACAGGGGACGATAGGCACGCTGGTGCACTTATGTTTATTTATCCTTGGATACAGCACGATTTGACGTGAACGTCCCCTATTCCTTTTCTCACGAGTCAACCCTTCCTTGCAAATATTTCTCCTGAATTAATTTGCTATTTGCCAACGAAGCGAAGTTCCGAAGGCCATAAATAACTTTAAGGGACCCCTGAAGCATAACAGAGGCGAGAAGTTAAAACTTGAGCCACGCAGCTTACCACCGACTTTCCCGCCTAGAACAGCCTACTCGTTTCCTTTCCGTGACGTCCCGCGAAAAGGCTGCCCAACCTAACGATTGGATGCATGTGGCTGAGAGAGCCAGAGGTGTGCGCGCCTGCGCTCTGCGATGCTACATAAATATGAGAGAGAGAGAGAGAGAGAGAATCTTAGTTTCTGGCAGGGCGGGGATTAAATCTGTTAGAAGGTTTTATTAGGGTGGCGCCGCTCATAGGCGGAGCACCAGCCGCAGCGGCGCGCGCCGCTTGTTTCCACCCTCACGCTTCTGGTTGGCGGCCTGGGATCCCCACGTGCATGCCTGCGAAGAAGACGGCCGCGTGGTTGTTTGCCTGCGAGCCGGGGGCTCTCGTGCTGGTTTTGCTCAGCTCCCGAGCACCTTTGGCGGCTGCTATGCTGTGGGGTAGCTCGGGCTCTAGTCCCGTGTCCCTCCGGTGCCTTTTTCCTTCTTCATGACTACTCCTCCGGTGGCGGTGGCGGCACCCATCCTGGGGAGAGTTATGGCCCCCGGGCCCCCTGAGCGTGCTGCTTTGGCACCCGATTCCCCCGTGAGCGCGGCTGGCAGAAAGCGGGAGCTTCGGGCAGCGGTGCCCGTTCCCTCTCCTTCCTGCCTCGCCATTCCCGCGGGCAGCCCTGTTAGGTTTGTCCTGAATCCTGGGGCCCCCAGGCTTCCCCTTAGTTTCCCCCCATCCTTGGCTCCTCAACCCCGGGTACTGCCTGCCACCATAGGAATCAAAGTAGCCCCCTCGGCTACGGGGCAGCAACTCCCCACGTCTAACAACATGGGGGTGAGGCAGCCAGCCCCTCCCTCGGGGGGACCCAAGCCCGCACAAATGACAATACGGTTGCCTGCTAATTTTCAGATCCCCCAAGGTAAGCAGATCCCACCTTTTTGGCTTCGTTTATGCCTCTCCTGCACCTCCCTGTAGGCGGAGTCAAAGCTATGGTGAATTTTGAAACACCCCGAATGATGATAGATGCTGCGAAGTTTTGCTCTGTCTATGAGAACCTTTTTTCTAAAACCCCGGATATATATAATTCTATCTATCTATCTATCTATCTATCTATCTATCTATCTATCTATCTATCTATCTATCTATCTATCTATCTATCTATCTATCTATCTATCCATCCATCCATCCATCCATCCATCCATCCATCCATCCACCCATCCACCCATCCACCCATCCATCCACCCATCAATACATCTATCTATCTTACCTATCCACCTACCTATCTATCAAAACCATGTTGAGTAGTGCAACTAAAACTTCTTCCCTGATCAATTTCATATTTGGAAAGTTGTATTCACGATTTCTTGGAAGAATATTTGAAAAATATTTGTTGAAGAGTCCCCTGGGAGTTGGGGGGCATAGAAATTTAATAAATAAATAAATAAATAAATATTAGGTCTTTTGAGATGGGGTGGGGGGAGGGAGAGAAGAAAGCGCCAAGATACATTCTTCAGTATATATGATTCAAAGGACAGCACTAAATTACTTGCCCAATTTTTATTCAAATTCTTTAAATAGTGCTTGGGCAGAGAGAGACTTTTTTTTGGCACCTCTTCAAAAATATTCCAAATGTAGGACAACTCAATTTTACTGAGTTCTCAATATCTACTGGGGGCAATCAGTATCCACACGATATCTGTCTTCCTGTTTGTTCAGTGGTCACCTTTGAAATGTGAGTGATATATTGAAATATTGGGAATAAGCGTAACAGATCTCAGTGCATGTCAAAATAATCTAACCGTGTTTTTTCATTCCTAAAAGTCCAAACAATAGGAAGGTCCATGTGTGGATTTAAGAGTTTTAGAAAGTTGAGAAAGACAGTATACTATTAAATACCACTGTTAACTCTTTCTCTCATTTGCCAGATTTAGAAATGTTTCATGTAAAATTACAAGGAAAAAAAGTTACATCTAGCATACGATTTATACATTTTAGGGCACAAGTTTCTGATATAGACACACATTCACTGTATATGTCTATCAAGCATTCCAAATATTTGCAAGTAAAACGTGGAAAAGTTTTGAGGCAATAAGTAACTTTTAAGGTATGCCTTCTCTTGTCTTCTTTTTTATTGCTACTCATTTTTTCCTAAATATCAAGGTCTTTCCTTTTATTATCTATTCAAAATAAGCAGGTGTTAGATTTATTGTTACTTTCCATTTTGCAATGGTTTTACTTCATCTAGTTTTCTATGATTTACTCTTGCTCTATGTCAAACATTGCACCGCAAAGGCTTCTCCTCGTTTTAAAAGTCCAGCTTTATAGCCATGTAAAGCCATAGGTTGGGCAGTACAGGATATAACATAACTGTGAGCTAAGAAAAATAGTTTGTTCCTATGTTAATTTCTTCTCTGTCTCTTTGTATTCAGTCGGTATTACCTGTTAACACAATCAGGGCTTTAAATTTATTGCTGTTCTATTATTTCACTTACAGCAACATTTTACACTTCTAGCCAAATCGGTAGCATTATCAAGATATCTGAAATTGTTGACGTTTTTCCTAGGATATTTAAAGCCAGTTTCTATCTCTTCTATTCCAGAATTTTTCACAATAAATTTATTTGTTTGTTTGTTTTTTATTTGTCAGCAAGTGCAGGGAAACAGGACATATGAAAAATGGCACAAATAAATAGATATAAAAAAGCAAAACATAGCCATAACCATATAAAATCAGTACATACAAATGGGTACAGTAGGAGAAGGATGGTAGGCATGCTGGTGTGTTTACGCATGACCCCTTAGGGATCTCTCAAGAAACATGTAAGGTCCATCGTAGACAGTTTAAGATAAAAGGTATGGTGGTTAGAGAAACTAACAACAATCAAGATTAGAGCAGATTACATTTAGTTTGTATCTATTGATAGCCCTAGTGTTATTGTGGTTGAAATTAAAGTAGTCATAAACAGGTGGGACATTATGGTAGATGATCTTGTGTACTAAGCTTAGGTTATAACGTAGACAACCTAGTTCAAGGTTATCCAGGCTTAAAATTTCAAGTCTGCTGGAATAAGGAATTTTATTGTGAACAGAGGAGTTGAGTATTCTTCTTGTAAAATTCCTCTGGACCCTCTCTAATGTATTAATGTCCGAAGTACAGTGTGGGTTTCACACAGGGAGCAGTATTCAAGGATAGATCTGGTAAAGGTTTTTTATGTCCTAGTTAGAAATATAACGTTATCAAAGAGAAAACTGTAAAATAAGGTTGACAACTCTTAATGTCTTTTTATCAGTGTTGTTACAGTGAGTTCTGGGGCTTAGATCTTTTGAAAGGAGCACACCAAGTTCCTTGACAGAGTGTGGGTCATATTTTAGACTGTTTCTGTCCATTTTGTATCTGATATTCTGATTTTTATTGCCAATGTGCAGCACTGAGCATTTGTTAGCAGAGATTTGGATTTGGGAATTGTTTGACCATTCAGATAGATAATCTAGGTTGTTTTGTAAAGTAGAATTGTCTGTGGTGTTAAATAGTTTACATTGTCAGCTGCTTACAATATGATCACAAAGGTTGTTTATATAAAGCAGAAAGAGTTTTGGCCTTGAGGAAAACCATTATTAACTAGTGCTGGATTTGATATAGTGTTTCCAATTTTAACTATTTGTTGCCTGTTTGAATTTGGTGTTACATTTAAAAAGCTGACTGTACACTGTCTTACTTCAATGCCATCCTGTCTCAGTTTTGAACCTTCTTGGGTGATGTGAAAAAGGAGTGGCGCCCTTTCCCTGAAGGACTGTGGCTAAGGCAGCCACTTGTCTGCGAAGGGCATTGGTGTATAGATCCTTGACCAAACCCACCTGCAGAAGGTTCAAAACTTGTGACACTGTCGTGTGGTTTCTAACAAGTTCCGAGTGGCACACCAATGGCTAAAGACCTCCCAGATAGCCTTGTATATCCTGGTCGCCAACACCCTTCTGGAGGCCAGAATGGTGGAAATCATTTGAATAGTGTCCTCTCTGGAGCATCTCCTGCTGAACAACCAAATGGCTAGTTTGAGCCGCTGGGGATCCACATGCTATACAGCTCCTTGGCATAGGGAGACCTTGTGAGAGGGATCTTCCAAGAATGTGAGATTGACAGGTCCGCGAACCATGGCCTCGGCCAGTGAGGAGCCAACAACATCACCTCTGCTTCTTCCTCCATGATCTTCCTGATGACCTGTGGAATCAGTGGTGTCTGAGGGATGGTATACAAGAGGTCTGCTGGCCAAGGAAGTTGTAGGGGATTGGTCCCCTCCGCTGCTAGGGGATTGCTCTGTCCATAATCTGATCGAACAGAGCTGCCATTCAGACTGGTGTAGCATTGGTCTGCTCAACCAGTCTGCCTGGGTGTTGGCCACCCCCGAAATATGGTATATCTGCAAAGAGCATAGGTGAGACTCCGCCCAGGTGTATAGGTTCTGTGCTTCGCGCGTTAACACGAGTGTGTACCTCTTTGTCGGTTCACACGCTGTTCACATACTACAGGTCTCTGCTGCAGAAATACTTAAGTAACTTAATTTTTCCTTTCACTGTACTATTTTCACAGGTGGAACAGCCTTGGGAATATTTTTTAATAGAAATAATACTTTTAACTTCATTGTTTCTCAATATGCATATTCTTTCTACCATCTGATAATTATTCATAATTATTTATTTATTAAATTTATATGTCGCCCAACTCCCAAAGGACTACAGGCGGCTTAACAACAGAATAAAATATTAAAAACATCTTAAGCATTAAAACAATTAAAGTCCATACATATCATTCCATGGCCGGATGTTGTCAATTACAACCGCGAACTCAACAGCCCCAATCCTGCCAGAAAAGCCAGGTCTTAACTGCTTTTGGGAAGCCAATAGAGTGGGGGCAGATCTCGGAGGTAACTGGTTCCCGAGATCCAGGGCAGCCACAGAGGAGGCCCTCCCCTGCGGGTCTGCCAGCCGACACTGTTTAGCTGACGGGACCTGGAGGAGACAAACTTTGTGGGATCTCACTGGTCTCTGGGAATTGTGTGGCAGAAGGCAGTCTCGAAGATAACTGGTCCTAAGCCATGTAGGCTTTAAAGATAATGACCATCACCGTGAATTGTGACTGGAAACCAATAGGGAGCCAGTGCAGCTTGTGGAGGAGTGATGTAATGTGGGTGTACCTCAATGCCCACACAACATCTCATGCAATTGCATTCTGGACCAGTAGTCTCCGAGCACTCTTTGAGGGTATCCCCATTAGGAGCGTATTGCAATAATTAATCGTGAGGAGACAAGGGCATGATTGATTGTGAGGAGTATCTCTTGATCCAGGTAGGATCTCAGTTGGTGCGCTAGATGAACTTGTGCAAAGGTCCCTCTAGCAACAGCTGTCAAAGTTGATGTAGTTTTAGCTGTGAGTCTAGGAGGACCCCCAAATTTCAAACCCGTTCTGGGGGGGATAATTTCTCCCCCAAGAGTCAAGGATGGACAGTTGTCATATTCTTTAGGTGGCAATATCCACAGCTACTCGGTCTTGTGTTGGTTAAGTCTGAGCCTGTTGACTCCCATCCAGATCCTCACAGCCTCAAGGCACTGACATATCAGATCCACTGCTTCACTGAATTGACCTGGGTGGAGATATATAACTGGGTATCATCCACATATTGCTGATACCTAACCCCGAATTGTTGGATGATCTCGCCCAGTGGTTTCATGTAGATATTGGTCTACCGGCACAATTCAAAGTGCTGGTTATGAGGTACAAAGCCCTACATGACTTAGGACCAGATTACCTTTAAGACATCTTCTGTCTCATGCATCCCAGCGGCCGGTTAGATCCCACAGAATTAGCCTTCTGGTCCCGTTGGACAGACATTGTCGACTGGTGGAGGCTAGGGGAAGAGCCTTCTCTGTGGTGGCCCCGGCCCTCTGGAATGAACTCTCCGGAGATAGGTACTGCCCCCTCCCTCCTGGTCTTTCGTAAAGCTTTGAAGACCCACCTCTCCCAGTGGGCATGGGAGCTGTGAGTGTTGAGATTGTCTCCAGACGACATTATGAATGATTGAATTGGATGAATGTATATGATTGTATATGGGGGTTTTCTAACATTTTTAGTAAGTTTGTATAATTCTTTTTAAAGTAATTTAGATTTCTTTCTATATATATATTGTTATATTTATAATGTTGTATGCTGCCCTGAATCGTCTCGAGAAGGGCGGCATAGAAATCTAATAAATAAATAAATAAAATAAATATTAAATAAGAGGGGTGAGAGGACTGAGCCCTGAGCTACCCCACAAACGAGGGATCTAAGGGTTGATCTCTGTCCTCTTACTAACATTGACAGATGGACCAGAGAGATAGGAGGAGAACCACTGTAACATGTTGCCTCCTAGCCCCACTCTCTTGGTCATCCCAGAAGGATAACATGGTCAATGGTATCAAAAGCAGCTAAGAGGTCAAGTAGCACCAAGATTGGGCTCGCCAGAGATCTTCCATAAGCATGACCAAAGCAGTTTTGGTGCTGTAGTCAGGCCTGAAGCCAGATTGAAAGGGATCCAGATAATCTGTTTCTAACAATAGCCATAGGAGCTGGAGCACCACCACTTTCTCAACAACCTTCCCTACAAGGGATAACAAGCAGCCCTTGGTCCAATCTTTATTTTCTAGGTTTGATAACCAAAGAAAGGAATATGGTGCACTTCCCAATAGTGTATAGGTCTGCATAGAGTTTATATTAACCAACTAATGAGTTAAGTTAGAATGAGTGAGTGAGTGGCTCAAAGTCTCCCAGTGATCATATGGGAACTCAAACTTGGATGTCTTGATTCATGCCTAGCACCTTAACAATATATCTTTGCAGCCATGAAAAGAAACGTAAATAACAAGTGTTGTAAGTCTGTTGAATTTGATTTATACATGATCATTTTTCATCTGTCACTTTATTCCATATATTTATTCCATCTAATGTGAATTTTGTTTTAAAGCAATCCATTAAAGAACCAGCACATTGTTCCTAGGACATGCATTTTAATGTACTTTACCTAATGCATTTTTTACCAAAAGCTTATTTTGTGATTTGATATATTATACTTACAAGCATATATATTTGTTTCTCACTTTCCCTAGTCAGTCAGTAAAACCAATCCACTAGGCACCTTGCCTTCAATCCCAGGAGCAATAGTGTTGATATAACTATACTTATTTATGAAATCGATTGGCTCCCTAAATCTATCATAGTTTTGGGCATGCTTGTTGAGATTCTCAGTCATCCAGGTCAACTACACTTTCTTCTTTTTCTTTGAAGACCTTTCACTTCTCATCCAGGAAGCTTCTTCAGCTCTGATTGGCTGCTGAGGAATGGAAGAAGTCTGCCAATACCACGTTACTCAGTTTTATTGAGAACACGCATAAATCTCCAAGTTTCCGCAGCAACTCTCTAAAAGAATGCAAATGACCAGCTATCTGCATATATATAAATCTTTCCATTTCCACCATCTAGTCAAGAGCTGAAGAAGCTTCTTGGACGGAGAAGCAAAGTATTCAAAGAAAAACAAGAAAGTCCAGTTGCCTCTTGAAAAAGTAGCTTTGGGACTTTGGGCATGTCAGCACCACGGAAACCAGAAGATTCAGGCAGTTCACATGTGTATGAAGATTTATTGTAGTAAGCTTAAGCTCTCTACAAGAATCTGAACTACTAATAGTCAAGGGAAATTAGTGGAAGTTAAGAATATACAGGAATTCTAGTGGACTGGACTTAGAGCTCTTGCGTGAAATGACTGATAATGCATTTCACTCCTCCCTTAGGCTCAACCTAGTTACCTCCTACAGTTTATAAAATGTAACAATAAAAAAAAAATGCATCCCTTAGAACAGGGGAGTCAAACTCCTGTTGCGGCATCATTGCATGATGCTTTATGACTTTTCCCCCCTTTGCTAAACAATGGTGGCCAGTGTGTGACACATCCAGCTTGCAAGGTATGAGTTTGACAGCCCTACCTTCGAAGAAAAACAATGTTGTAATAGTCCAAATGCCATACAAAGAGTCTGTCCCTCACTCTGACCCAGAATTTGAGGGAAGAGCAAGCCCATGGTGCTTAACAGCAATAATTGGGACTGGTAACTTCATTATTAAGCGATTTGATCATAAAGTGCAATATCATTTGATTGAACTAACTTACAGCAACAAGTTTTTTAACTGCCCATCTGAACCACAAGGTGACTGTGGGTAGCTTAGAATGTTATAAAGAACACAACAATATGTATAGAACAAAGTAAACACTATAAAAATACAAATAAAGTTTAATTTAATTTAATGTATTTGACTTATTATTTATTTATTTATTTTATTTTATTTATTTATTTATTTATTTATTTATCAGATTTGTATGTCCCCCCTCTCCGTAGACTCGGGGCGGCTAACAACAATAATAAAACAACATATGACAAATCTAATATTTAAAATAACTATGACGCCCAATCCTGTAGGACTCAGGGAGGCTAAAGTTAAAAGATGGGGAGGGCAGAGTAGGCTGAGAAGGGGTGAGGTGGAATCTGTTATTAACCTGTCAACCACCTCAGTTTACTGAATCCGTTTACCAATTCAGGGAATGAAGACCACAAGAAGATGGAGTAACTCAGGTTTATTGATGCATCAGGTTCAGTACCATAAAAAGGGAAACCTGAACAGCCTCTTATGTTTTACTAGGATTAGTATACCTCAAGTGATGCTTGGATGACCAAGGCGTCTCATCTACCTGCCAATAACGGCTTACAGATAACATTATGTCCTTATACAGAAAAAGCAGAAGTTCATAAGTACAAATCTCGTAAAGAGAAACATGTAGGTTCAAAGATACCTTACACCATCGGTATTCTTGGTCTTGTGACACTGTTCTTTTGCGTGTTATAGTAAGCGAGGGATTTTCAAAGATTAGGAAGGAGAAATAATGATGCAAGCTTTGCTTTAGGTGTAAAAGGGGAAGTAACGATGCAAGGTTTGCTTGAGAGAAGGAATTAGTACTTATGGTTACCTAGAGCAGTGTTTCCCAACCTTGGCAACTTGAAGATATTTGGACTTCAACTCCCAGAATTCCCCAGCCAGCGAACGCTGGCTGGGGAATTCTGGGAGTTGAAGTCCAAATATCTTCAAGTTGCCAAGGTTGGGAAACACTGACCTAGAGATATAATGATGAATATACTGGTTATAAATGTTGTACAAAATAATGTGCCTAGCCTGTCTTCCTCAGCATGAGAACCAACTAGTAGAGTCAGGACTTCAAACCCTAGTGGAAAGTCTGGTGGGTGGGAGCCAACCTGACTTTCTGGGAGAAGATGCTCCAAAGAACAGGAACAAATTGTTAAGCAATTGGTTATTAGGCATGATGTCATGTGAGTGCCATTTTGCATCTTCCTGCAGGCTTCCCCAGTGACTTTACTTGTTGAAAGCCAGCAGTGAAGAACGACACAAATGATGATCATGGGACTGTAGGATATTGCAGCTGTTACAACTATGAGCTGGTTAGCAAACATCCAAATTGTGTACACATGACTGTGGGAAATTCACAGTGGCTGCTACAACAACTCTCTGTCATAAATCTTGTTCGGTACCATCTTAACTTTGAATGGTCACTTGCTGAATGAATAGTTTATTAAAGAAGAACTACCTTACTTACATTTGAAGCTCTAAAATCCCTAAAGCCTGTTCAGATCTGTTATTCTGCCCATCTACCCTTTAATTTTTCTTAAAAGAAAACATATCTTGTAAAAATAATACATATATTAAACAGTAGCTATAATTACACATGTATGTATGTATTTGTATAACAAACAAAATTTTCTCCAGTAATACAGTGTTCCCTTGATTTTTGCGGGGGATGCGTTCCGAGACCGCCCGTAAAAGTCGAATTTCCGCGAAGTAGAGATGTGGAAGTAAATACACCATTTTGGGCTATGGACAGTATCACAAGCCATCCCTTAACACTTTAAACCCCTAAATTACCATTTCCCATTCCCTTAACAACCATTTACTCACCATTATTATTGGTACTCACCATTGAATAAGACACTTAGTGATCCTGATATTTATAAACATAATAATTTATTAATTATTTTTTTTGTTATTTACGGTATCTGCAAAAATTATTAGTTTGGCGATGACGTATGATGTCATCGGGCAGGAAAAACCACGGTATACAAAAAAAACCTGAAGTATTTTTTAATTAATATTTTTTGAAAAAACGTGGTATAGACTATTCGCGAAGTTCGAACTGGTGAAAATCGAGGGAACACTGTAGTGGGATAGAGCTAACAAATGCTTGAAAACTTGAATGTTATATTTTATTTATACCAGTAGGTGGCAGTGTTTTATAATCTACAATTTGATACACACTAGTAAAGGTTATTTCTCAACCTTGCAGGAAGTTTGCGTTCCTTTGTCAGAAGAAGAGAAATAGGAAAATGTATGCCTTATATCCTACCTTATGAACATTTAATACAGATTTACAACCCTGGTATAACATTCATTCCCACATTTGCAGAGTAGAGCTTGTTTTCAAGTTTATTATAATTGAAGCATTTGAACAATTTCCTTAGTAGGCAACAGTTTTTGGATTCTTTTGTTCAGGATTTCTTTCTTGTTAATAGTTTTTATTAAACATTTTCACATAAGTATAAAATAAACATGAAATTATAGTGAAAGAAAACAGACAGAAAAGATAAAGAAGAGACTACAGGTAGAAGAAAAGAGATAGGTATTAAGCAATTTTCAATCTTTATAGCATAGAAACATAGAAACATAGAAGTCTGACGGCAGAAAAAGACCCCATGGTCCATCTAGTCTGCCCTTATACTATTTTCTGTATTTTATCTTAGGATGGATATATGTTTATCCCAGGCATGTTTAAATTCAGTTACTGTGGATTTATCTACCACGTCTGCTGGAAGTTTGTTCCAAGGATCTACTACTCTTTCAGTAAAATAATATTTTCTCATGTTGCTTTTGATCTTTCCCCCAACTAACCTCAGATTGTGTCCCCTTGTTCTTGTGTTCACTTTCCTATTAAAAACACTTCCCTCCTGGACCTTATTTAACCCTTTAATATATTTAAATGTTTCGATCATGTCCCCCCTTTTCCTTCTGTCCTCCAGACTATACAGATTGAGTTCATTAAGTCTTTCCTGATACGTTTTATACTTAAGACCTTCCACCATTCTTGTAGCCCGTCTTTGGACCCGTTCAATTTTGTCAATATCTTTTTGTAGGTGAGGTCTCCAGAACTGAACACAGTATTCCAAATGTGGTCTCACCAGCATTCTATATAGCGGGATCATAATCTCCCTCTTCCTGCTTGTTATACCTCTAGCTATGCAGCCAAGCATCCTACTTGCTTTCCCTACTGCCTGACTGCACTGTTCACCCATTTTGAGACTGTCAGAAATCACTACGCCTAAATCCTTTTCTTTTGAAGTATTTGCTAACACAGAACTGCCAATACAATAGTCAGATTGAGGATTCCTTTTCCCCAAGTGCATTATTTTACATTTGGAAACATTAAACTGCAGTTTCCATTGCTTTGACCATTTATCTAGTAAAGCTAAATCATTTACCATTGCAAACAAATTCATTATCTGTCCTCCGTCTTTAAAGTTACAACTTGCTTTTCTTTTTCCCATACTCAACTAATTTTAATTAACAAATCTGTAAATCGTCAGATGCATGTTTTTCCATTTTCATCATAAAGTTGAAAAGAGGTTTCCAGTCTTATAAAAGTAATTCCTATCACTGATCCAACAGGTCATTTTCACTGTTACTGCATGTTTTGCCATCTTCATATTCTATTGCTCCATTATGGATTTTTCAGTATTTTGTGCTTTGTGCTTATAATCCTCGGAGTCCTCTGAGAGGGGCAGGATGTAAATCTTGATTTTTCTTAAAGTACAAGGCTCTTGGGACTTTTCTAACTCTGAAGAATTATGAGCAAATTAATTCTGAATTTGCTTGTTGCTTAAATATGCTTGATGGAGTTTTTTTTCTGAAGTAAAAATATTAGGCACATTTTATTCTAACTAGCTCTGAATCTATAAAAAGTGTAGTCATCTATAATTTTAAAAGGCTCCTAGAGAAATATGCTTTACTATTGCACAG
The DNA here is from genome assembly GCF_031021105.1 of Erythrolamprus reginae. Taxonomy (NCBI): domain Eukaryota; kingdom Metazoa; phylum Chordata; class Lepidosauria; order Squamata; family Dipsadidae; genus Erythrolamprus; species Erythrolamprus reginae. The sequence continues at coordinate 203,875,323 of NC_091952.1, forward strand.
AATTACTAACATATGTGAGCATTTTTTATCTTAACATAACTTCTGGCATAAATACAATAAAGTGGTATTTCTTTCACTTTACATTTCTCTAAGTTCAAAATAATACATTTGTTATTTGGTAAGGATGAATAGTGGGAGATCTGATATTGTTTTCTCTTGCAGGAATGATTCTGGTCAGAAATAATACTGGTCAATTAATGTTGATACCTCAACAAACATTATTACAAGCTCCGAGTCAGACCTCAAATGATACTAATATAAGATGCTCAATACCTCCAACTACACCAACCATCAAAATTCAGCCTGTACAGGTAATTCCATACCAAGAATTCTTTAAATGTTCTTGCTGTCCTTGGTGCCTGCAAGAATTAGTATGAGTTTAGGTCTTATGGCTTTATATGTATTCTTTTAAAATAAGAAAAATGTTTTTGTCATTATTGATCTTTACAGGAATGTTTTAGACCAGTGATGGCGAACCTAGGACACGGGTGTCACAGGTGGCATGTGGAGCCATATCTGCTGGCACACAAGCCGTTGCCCTAGCTCAGCTCCAGTGTGCATGTGTATGCCAGCCAGCTGATTTTTGGCTCACACAGAGGCTCTGGGAGGGCGTTTTTGGCTTCCAGAGAGCCTCAGGGGGGATGTTGGTGGGTGTTTTTATCCTCCTCCCGGCTCCAGGGAAGCCTTTGGAGCCTGGAGAGGGTGAAACATGAGCCTACTGGGCCCACCAAAAGTTTGGAAACAGGCCGTTTCCAGCCTCCAGAGGGCCTCCAGGGTGTGAGGGAAGCTGTTTTTACCCTCCCCAGGCACTGAATTATGGGTATGGGCACTCGTGCATGCATGATAGCATGCGGGCAAATTCTATTGGCACCCAAGGAAAAAAAGGTTCGCCATCACTGTTTTGGACCCTCATACCAGAGGTGGGTTCTTCCCAGTTCACACCGGTTCTATAGAACTGGTAGCAAACAGCTGGTGATATAACCGTGTTGTCACAGAACTAGTTCTGTCAGTCCTAGTCCCTAGACCCCACCATATTTAGGGGAGGGGGTTTCTGGCGTTTTTTCTTCTGCATATGCACAGAAACCGGGTTTCCGGCACTGCACATGTGTCGCCATCTTGTTTTGGAGTTTTTTGGGGGGGAGGGAATTATTTTGGATTTTTTAACATTGCGAGTGCATGCACCCATGTGGCATTCCCATGTAGCGCAGGAGAAACGAACCGGAAGCGAGGTAAGTTAGAACCCACCCCTGCCTCATACTGGACCTGTAAATATCCTTAGAGAATAAAGATGATAACCGTTCAAATAAATGCTGTATTTGAAAATTGACCTACAGCTTCAAATGTGATTAAGCAGTGGTGACATAGAGTTCCAGTGTGTTAGAACAAATGATGGGAACAATTTTTTATTAAATTAAATTAATTAATTAATTTGATTTATATGCTGCCCCATTCCCGGAGGACACAGCTCGAACTGTATTAAATTGGTGTGTTGTGACTGCCTACATCCTCCATAGCAATGGAGACAATTCTTCCAGAATACTTTCAAAATATGTTTGTCGTCCCCCCCCCCTCCAAATTGCTGGCCTTTTTTGCTGTTTAATGCAACTTTGTAGATATGGAATTGCAAGGCCCTTAGAATTAATCTGATGTAGGATTGCTTTTGCTTTTGCTAGTACAATTTGTCTATAAGTAAGAAAGAGCAACAGAAGCATTTTTTTGCAGTTACTGCCTCTGTTACTGTTTTCACATGATCATTACTGTATTTGCAGTTTTAAAGATATTTTCTTGCATATAAGACAGCATGAGTGTGTATTCGAATAATCAGTCATAAATGCAACTTAACTCTGCTCTAACCTTTTATATTACCCCGAGTGCTATAATATTTGCAATAACAGTCAAGTCTACAACTTGCATAAAAACAGAAAAAAGCATGTATAGGGGGAATCTATCATTCGTATGCCAAAGCAGATAATTTATTTCTAGTTAGTAAGGAACTTTCATTGACTATTAATGGTTGCTGGAAAGTGATTTCTTACATACATCCATTTCTTTATTTTATTGAAAGAGTTCTAGAACTCATGTACTTAAAGTACTAAAGGCTCCTGTTACAACGCTGTCTTGGGCAACTCATTCTATTACTTCTACTGTCAAGAAGCCTGCTGTAATTCAGGTATACTTTGCATTCTGTTTTCTGGTTTTTAGTTTTCTGGCTAACATGTTTACCTCTAGTGTTTTACAAATCTAAAGAAAAAATTATGGTTTTAAAATATGCACTTCCACATTAATTTTAGACCTGCATGCCAGATATATCTTTCTTCACCGCAAACATTCTATATAAATTCTTTCTGATTAATATTGCTAAACACTTGTTTATAGGAAGTAGCAATTCTCGGTTTCTAGTGTCGTGCAGCAATAAGTAAATCAACCTCATCAGGTATTATACTTTCTCTACTTCTCAGAGCTAATGAAGTTTGTAACATATTTTTTGTACATATACATGTGCTTGTAGTAGCCATGGCTTTAGGTCTCCTGCCTTTATATTTGTCTTCGATTTGAGCAAAATGAAACTGGCTCCTTCTTGTTTGCTATAAGAATTAAGCCAGAAGTAAGAAGGCCTTTGCTTTCTTTGGCCTGGAGCCCTTTTTACAAGGCATTAGACTGCTAGCCAACCTCCTTCTAAAATAATAAAAGTATTTAGCCTGATATGGATGCTATGCAAGCATTGAATCAAATAAGGGGATACAATTTGGAAGGGAAGGGAGTAGATCAGGGTGGGTTCCTTCCAGTTCGGAGCAGATCACCCAAACCATTAGCGATCCACTGGTCCTGTGACAATGGCGTCATAGATCTGGTCAGTGCTGCTCTGTGGGCCCTGCCATCTTTTGGGGGGGGGGGGAACCTTTGGCAAATTTTTCTCTGTTTGGATGGATTCTCTTCTTTCCATGCTGCCCGGCTACCTTCAGGTTAATACTGACCTTTATTTCTTTGCCCAAAGCTCAGCTGATCAGCTCCTCAGCTGTGTTTCAGGCTGAATCCTGCTGTTGAGTATGCACAGAAGCGAAATTGTAGAGGGGACACACGCAAAATATTGCGATGCGAACTGGTGGCGAAGATAAGTGGAACCCACCCCTGGAGCATATCAATAGCACAATCATCCACTAAGCCATGGCTTGCTATTGCTGGCCTTCAGTGTAAACCAGTATCCCAGGTGCCTTTGTAATGGTCGTCCTGATGACTGTTAGTAATTTTGTTTTGTTAGCTCAATTACTCTGTGGTGATATGATTGTGCCCATAAGATGTAAAAGTTGGGAAAAGACCAAGACACTGTATGGAGTCATTTGGCAAACCAATCCTGCCTTCTGTCTTTTACATACAAAGGCCAAGATGTGAGACATTAATCATCAATTATTTCTCTCTTTGGGATGGAATAATGCACAGTGTTCTGATTTAGACATAAAAATATGATAAAGCATGGGTACAGATTGTAGCAAAAATTGTCTAGTTAAATTTAGTTTAACCCAGGGCTATGTTTAGGTACTTGTACTTCCCTTAACCAGATTGTATCTTTGCATGCCATGCAAGTGAGGTATCTGTATGAGGTTCTAGAAAAAGAGTTGCCCAAAGTGTGTGTGTGTGTGTGTGGGAATAGGGCAGAGGAACCTGGATGTAGAAAAGCTGATGCTAGTCTTCCTTTTCTTTTACAACTCATCCAATAATTTTGAAAACAAAATATCATCTAATTAAAAAAAACCCAATACAGTATTACTGTCCAAATAACATAAATTATTCCTGTAAAAAAAAAGACTGACTTAAAATTCAATCTAGCATACTCAATTTAGTTTTAATTAATGTATGTGGTTGTGTGACCATTGCTAAATGCACAAAGGAGGAGTCTTCTGAATCTTTCCCAGGGTGATAGCAAAACTATTGCAAAGTATAGAGCAGAGGTCTTCAAACTTGGCAACTTTTAAGACTTGTGGACTTCAGTGTAGCTGGCTTGAGAATTCTGGGAGTTGAAGTCCACAAGTCTTAAAGTTGCCAAGTTTAGAACATAAGAAGAGCCATGCTGAATCAGGCCAAAGCCCATTGAGTCCAGTGTTCTGCGTCACACGGTGGCCCACCAATTGTCCATGGGGATCTTGAGCAGAAAGAGAAGGCAAGACCCTCCCTTCCCCCTGACCCCCAACAAATGGTATTCAAGGGAATCCTGCCTGCCTCAACCAACATAGAGGCAGCGGCACATGGACATCCGTTTCCATCATCACCGATATACTTGGCATCCATGAATCTGTCTAATCCTGCCTTGAAGCTATCAAGGCTGACAGCTGTCACGACCTCTTCTGGAAGTGAATTCCATAAACCAACGACCCTCTGGGTGGAGAAATATTTCCCTTGATTTTTCCTCACTTTCTTACCTAGTTTGAAGACCCCTGGTATAGCTAGTCCTCAAGAGTCAAGGCCAGAACCTCTGTTGCTAAACAAGACAGTTGTTAACAGATTTTTGCCCCATTTTACAACCTTTCTTGTCATAGCTGTTAAGTGAATCATTGCAGTTAAGTTAGTAACGTTGTTAATTGAATCTGTTAGTACTATGTACAAAACAATTGGGTTTGCAATATATAAACAAGCTAACAATGAATGTTTGTTTGTATTGAAGTACTATAGCTTTAAGAGGTAGTGCTGCAAATTGTCATAGGAGGGAGCCAGAAAGCATGATTCTTTCTCTGATCTCTCTGTTCTTTTTGCTGATTCACTGTGACTGATGTAGTAAGCTCTGTGTTTGATGTATTTGTAAGCTGTAATGGTGTAAGCTGTAATGTATACAAAGTAAGGCTTGTAATATTATTATTGTATTAAGAGATATTGACTGATTTGAATCTGCATGACTGGATTGTTTAACTTAACTATGATATTTTCTAAAGTAAATATCTAAACTATTTTATACACTTTTTAATGTTTCTGGTTTGTATGACTGAATCATTACTCATATTTCCTGACTATCTGCTGGAATTCCACGTTTCCTTTGTGCATGTGCATCCTTGACAACTCAGGGGTCGCTCTGCACGCTCCTTAACAGAATCTGACATCCCCATTGATTTTCCTTGTCTGAAAGTCAAAAAAACTCATGAGACTGTAACTGTCATAAGTATAAGTCATTTGCTAAGCACCTGAATTTTGATTTATGTGACCCTGAGGAACGGTCATAAGTCACACTTTTCAGTGGCACTGTAAGTTTGAATGGTCACTAAGCAAACTATTGTTAAGTCGAAGACTACCTGTAAACCCTCTCTTGAATACCTAATTTAATATAACAGTTCTTTAAGAGGTCATACATCAGTCAAAGGAAAATTCAGTCTCATGGAAATAAGCTTTGTTATGCAGCAGCATTTGTATTGGTCCTGCCAGGAATGTTGCAAGTAACTTGTGTGTTGAATGTCTTTCAGTCTGTAGCATCGTCAAATATAGGCTCAATAACGAAGCCATTCATTGCTGGATCATCAGCCAAGCCTCCTGTTTCTGACTCTCCCATGTTGTCTTTCACTTCAAAACCAGCTGGTGGTGCAGATGATTCCAAAGTCACCCAGCCTTTCAGTTATACAGTAAGTACAAAATAGACTAGCACTGCAGTATGAGAGAAAACCCTTTACCAGTAGTACCTCTAGATACAAGCTGCTCCACATGCGAGTATTCCAAGATACGAGCCATGATGGGAGCAAAATTTCTGTTCCAGACCCGAGCTCAAATTCGGGATACGAGCTGAGCTTCCACTAGGTGGGGCAAGAATCCTTGCTTCTGGTTATCTCCACGGGGGGGCCTGGGGCGGGGGAGAAACAAAGTCTAAAGCCATTTGTTCCAGATACGAGCTGATCGACATACGAGCTCCATTCTGGAACGGATTAAACTCGTATCTAGAGGTACTACTGTATTCACTTTATATAATTCTTTATTCTTGTAAGAAAGAGAATGATCTGAAAGAAGGGCTGTTGCAAAATCATGTTATGGCTATATAATCAAAAATGTACTTTGGCATGCTGACCTACTGTTAGCCTTAATAAACAGGATATGTGTGTCTTTAGAGTAGTGTTTCTCAATCATTTTCTGTTACGCCCCCCCCTAGGATAAAGTAAACGTTTTGTGCCCCCCCAAACTATTCACCGGGATTGTTTGCAATATTCAGCACATTTTTGCTAAAAAAACTCAAGCAGCTTATCAGCGTGATTGAGGTGTAATGTGTTTAAGTGACGCCTTAATTTATTTGGCTTCATGCTGTCCGCTGCCAATATTTTTAGACATAGTAAACATACCGGTCTTTCCTCGTTTCCCACCGTAGTCACAGTGAAGTCAAGCGCTACATATGCTTTGTCATATTTTCTCATCTTAGCTTTCGAAGACTTATGTTTGTCTCATTATCTCCATCTCTCTCCTCCTTTCTTTTTATCCCTGTTAAATATTTTTCCATGGTGTCTCTTAAGGGTTTGTTACATGCACTTCGTATCTCCTGCTCTGTGCTGTGTGCTATTGTTCGGTGCAAAAAACCCCTTTGGCAAAAAGAGCACGTGCCCCCCTGACATCGCTCTATGCCCCCCCAAGGGGGGCCGCCCCACTATTTGAGAAACACTGCTGTATGGAGGGATGTTTTATGATCAGTATGTGGGGGAAAAGGGCAGGCTGACTGATAAAGACATAAACTTGGAACATGTGTGGTTATATAAGTGATAACTATAATGGATATCTTAAAATGTTGTAAAGTACCAAAAGCAAGAGCCAAATACTATAAAAGCATGCCAAAAACCATTATATAAGAGTAGTGTGTAAGGGGTGGGTGGGTCCTTGAAGTCGGAAGAGGATGGATATAGAGATGGATGTATATGGCATTTTGTATTTGAAAGTTACCTCTGTGACATGGATCTTGATCCTATCCCTTAGGTTTGTTCATACATGAATGAAATAAATAATTTTTTTCCTTTTATTATTCTTCCGGACTCCTGTTGATTTGTCTCACATGCGGAAATAGTCATTTCCTAATTGTTTGATCAAAAACTAAATCTATTTTCTTGTTTCTCTAACCATTTGATCTAAATCTAAATCTGTTTTCTTGTCAGGAAATGCTGGAAAATGTGAAAAAGTGCAAAAACTTCCTTGCAACACTAATAAGGTTGGCCTCCAGTGGACCTCAAACACCTCAGATGGGGCAGAATGTGAAGCATCTGGTTCAACGTCTGTTGGTAAAAGCTCATCTGCAAGTGCTCTTGTCCTGATTCTGAATGTCTTTGCCCAGGAATGTTTCTGGTGGGACTGTGTAGAAATGGGGTCCCCAAACCTGGGCATTTTCAGACTTGTGGACTTCAACTCCCAGAACTGGCTGGAAAAGCCTGGGAGTCGAAATCCATGAGTCTTAAAGTTGCCAAGTTTGAAGATCTCTGGTGTAGAAGGTTGCAGTTCAAAGCTGCTTGGTTAGAGTTTCCAAACTTTCTACTCATTGTAACATATATGCGTCCAGGGGTGTCAAACTTGCAGGCCAGATGGGTCCTGCACTGGCCATCACCACCCCCGTTTTAATGAAGGTGGTGGTGGGGGAAGTCATGATATGTCACATGATGACAACGTGACACTCTGACTGTGGCACCCCTGTTCTAGTCTTTACATGTGTAGTATTAAGCAGAGCTATATAATGTAGCCCTATTGACATCCCCATGGCTTCCAGGAGAAGCCACAAAGACATTACAGCAATGTTGTGTTTAATCACACTGTTATCACACAAGTGAAATCTATTACGTGCTTGCATCATTTGTATCACTCATATAATGGTGCCCTATGTTGTCATTTCATCACAGAAAAATCTCTGTTTATTTGGGCAGTGTTGGGTCACTGCTCAAAGAAAGAGCAACTAGCCATTAACCTTGCAGCTCAATACCTCTCAACAGGTAGCAACTGTGAAAGCTTATATGAGTATGTTATGTATATATTTTTGTGAACATTTATAGGGGAGCTAATTTTATAAATAACTCTGGGAAGCTAACAACATCAGATTATGTACGTTGAGAGCATATGCACCAAGACAAATTCTTTGTGTGTCCAATCACACTTGGCCAATAAAATTCTATTCTATTCTATTCTATTATTAGAAGAAGTGGTTTTGCATCTATACACTAATTGCCTTCAATGCCATTTCTGCGGTTGACTTTTACTTCTGTTTGGGGAAGTAAAATTTCTGGGGGTTGGGGAAGAAATCCATATTTTTGCTATGTCCAGCATTAGATTTTTCTGCATGATAAAAACAAGAATTTAACTTAAATATGAAAACTCATTCTTACACTTGCAAGTATGTTCATTAAGCTTGGAATATCATAATAGCTTAAAGCCTGGCTCTGCTATAATTTTGTGTCATTTTGTAAGATGATTCCAGAACCGGAGACACTGTGTGAAATAACACACCGATGCTCACATTTTTATTCTATTCTAGTGAGCCAGATTAAATACTAACTTTTAATTCTATTAATATCTCTTATGATTTGTTTACATATTTTAGCCCACATTTATTATTATAAATATTCAAAGAGGCTCCCTTTACCTAATATTCCTTTCTCATCATATTTTCTGCCATTTGGCTGGGGTGTTGTAGGATTTCCTGCTCAGGCAGGGGGTTGAACTTGATGACCTGTAAGGTCCCTTTCAACTATAATAATAATAATAATAATAATAATAATAATAATAATAATAATAATAATAATAATAACAACAACTAACAATAACAACAACAACAACAACAATAACAATAACAACACAGTAGCCCTATGGGGGTGAATTGGGATAAGAGAGAGTGACTGACCCAAAGTCACCGAACTTTCTATAATTCATGGTATGATTTTAAGTATGAGAGGGAAGGAAAAAAAGGAATGAATATCATGCAAATGGATGCAAGGATGCAAAGCTATACAAATGATCCTCGATTTATGATTATAACAGAATCCAGAATTTCCATCATAAGCCATCATGATCATAAATCAAGGCACACACATGAGCAGATCCAATTTTATCACTTTTTCTATGGCTTCATTAAGTGAATGTCATGGTCATTAAGCAAATCAAGGTGTTCCTATAGATGTTATTTTGGCCAGAAATTGGCTGAAAAGTCTGGAAACCAATAAATACATAAGTCATGGTCCCTTTGCCGCAGAATTCTGTAACTGGTTGTAAATGTGAGCTGGTTGCCAAGTGCCAAAATGTGGCCATGTGACTGCTGGACTTTGTGCAGTTGTTGGAACTCTAAAACCAAAGTAGCTTTTTAAATAAATAGCTTTTAGTGGATCTGTAGTGAATTTTATTAGTCACTAAGTGAGGACTGCCTGTAATTCTTATATTTCAAACTCATAGTAAGTGCACTGCATAACAACAGTAGGCAACCAGCTGTTTTTGCTATGATTAACACTACAGCATCCATATTTCTGCACCCTTAGGCACACTGGACTGAATGGAGGGTAAAATTGAAATTTCCGCCAAGTACCAGGTTGCCCATATCTGATATATTTGTGTTTAGCCAAGTGACAATCTTTTTCAAGGTGCTTTCCTGCTTTTCTTTAAATTTTCCAGTTTCTTGAAATTAGTCAGGACAATTTTCTTCTTTATATAACATTGTTCATTGTTAATAAGTGAAAATTGATTTGAAGGAGAAGACCTTCAAGATAAAAAAGGTGTGTTGAAAATAAGCATGCTATGGGATTAAGTAGCACTGGAATTCAAGGGAACTGATGCTTCCTACTTGTAGGCATGTCTAGCAGAGCTACAGTTTACAGTCACACCAACACTCTGCAGTCTGCATTGGTTGCCAATCAGTTTCTGGTCAAAATTCAAAGTGTTGGTTATGACCTATAAAGCCCTTCATGGCATCGGGCCAGAATATCTCCGAGACCACCTTCTACTGCACGAATCCCAGCGATCGGTTAGGTCCCACAGAGTTGGCCTTCTCCGGCTCCCGTCGACTAAACAATGTTGTCTGGCGGGACCCAGGGGAAGAGCCTTCTCTGTGGCGGCCCCGGCCCTCTGGAACCAGCTCCCCCCGGAGATTAGAATTGCCCCCACCCTCCTTGTCTTTCGTAAACTTCTTAAAACTCACCTCTGCCGCTAGGCATGGGGGAACTGAGACATCTACCCCGGGCCTATACAGTTTATGCATGGTATGTTTGTGTGTATGTTTTCTTTTTAATAAGGGGTTTTTAATGACTTTTAATTATTAGATTTGTTATATATTGTGTTATTATTGTTGTGAGCTGCCCCGAGTCTACGGAGGGGGCGGCATACAAATCTAAATAATAATAATAATAATAATAATAATAATAATAATAATAATAATAATAATAATTTGTGCTACAATTTCTTTTTCTACCTAGGAAGCTAAAATTGAGCCGGAAGAATTTACCAAAGAACTATATGTGGAACTAAAGACTTCTCCCCAGCCAAATCTTGTTCCCTTTCTCAAGGTACATTTTAATGAATATTCTTGTTTCAGGTATAGGTACTATGATGATGAAGATGTCATTTGAAGTTGGAGCATCTGGAAGCACTTTTGCCGACAAGAAATTTTGAAAGCCCTTGCTAATGAAATTCCTCCCTACTTGCTTTGGTGTTTTTATAACAGCTTCGTTACACCATGGCTGGCGAATTGAAGACCACTCTGTACTGATTGTGGTAGTCTCAAAGTGATTATGCAAGAATAATATTACTATTGTAAATATTTATTTAAAAATCAAATTATTTGCATAACAATTCACTTAACAATCATGGCAAAAAGGTTGTAAAGCAGGCATAACTCATTTAACAACCTTCTTTCTTAGCAATGGAAATTTTAGTTCCAGTTGTAGTTATAAGTGGAAGACTAGCTGTAAACATTTCAATCAGATCGCTTGTAGCACTCATTCTGTTTACATGTGAATGCTCAGACTTACAAAACATTTTCTTGAGAAAGGTTAAATATTAATCAGTGTACCTAAAATGTCTGCCACAATGCCACAAACTTATAGAGATGGAAAGGCAAAGAGTTTGACTCTTGGCGAGCTCTCTTAAATATCATTTAACATAAATTTCACAGATTTATAATCCTTTTCAATTTAGAAACATAGAAGATTGACGGCAGGAAAAGACCTCATGGTCCATTTAGCTATTGTATTGATGACTTTGGAAAAACATTTGCTTCTGAAAGAGATATTAACGTACTATAGTGTGGCATGGGAACAGCAAAAAATACTTGGTCTGATTGGGTTGTGTTTTTTTGTCATCTTTCTTGCCTAGAAAAGTTTACTCGCCTTACGGCAATTAATTCCTAATACAGAGACCTTTATAGAACAATGTCTTCAGCAATCTGCCCCTCAAACAGCTTCTTCTACTTACCCCACTGCATCATCAACTTCTTCCACAGTTGCTGACGGCATTTTGGCCTCCTCTCAATCTGCAATATCTGTCCCCAGCTCTCCATTTCAAATATCTTCTCCACCGACATCCGTTTCGGTACCCTGCACGACTACAAGAAGTGATTCTGTGTCTTTTCCACTTGTTGAGCCAGATTGTGCCTTGGCTGCAGGAGGACTCTCTTGCCAAGATGGCAAGTCCATCCTCTCTATTGGAAGAATCAATACCACAAAGGCCAGACAGACAACTTCCACTACAAAGGAGACAAGAACAGTTGCTCTTCAGGTAGCAAAGCCGGACTGTAATCCAACATTACCTCCAACTACTTTTACTACTAGTTCTGTGAAGTCCGTCAAATCAGCTGAGATGGCATCACTTGAAGTGGCAAAACTGCCCTTGACTACTACAGCAGCCTCTTCTACATCAGTAACCACAACTCTCCAATCTATCCTGCCTGTCACTGGGGCACCAACTGCTGTACAAGTCGCCCATAACAATTCTGCCCTTCCCCAACCAATTTGGACTTCTCGGGCTGGAAAGATAAAACAGTTGGTAGGTGAACTTTGCTTGATACTTCATCCACAATGTTCTGAAATGTGCATTGCAAAATCTGGGCCTTTTAAATTGTCTTACTCTGAGTAGTACAATTCAGACAGCAATTCACTTAGGCACCTGCAACAAGCTGCCATGATAAAGATAATGATGACGTGTAGGCTGCCCTCATGTACCACTGACAAAAGTATATACAGTGGTACCTCTACCTAAGAATGCCTCTACTTACAAACTTTTCTAGATAAGAACCAGATGTTCAAGATTTTTTTGCCTCTTCTCAAGAACCATTTTCCAGTTACAAACTCAAGCCTCCGAAACTGTAACCGGAAAAGGCAGGGAGAAGCCTCCATGGCGCCTCTCTAGGAGTCTCCTGGGAGGAAACAGGGCCGGAAAAGGTGGGGAGAAAACTTTTTGGGGCCTCTCTAGGAATCTCCTGGGAGGAAACAGGGCCTCCACCCTCCCCAATTTTCCCAACTGAACATATTATTTGCTTTTACATTGATTCCTATGGGAAAAATTGCTGCTTCTTATAAACTTTTTTACTTAAGAAGCTGGTCACAGAACAAATTAAGTTCGTAAGTAGAGGTACCACTGTATGTAGTTTTGTCAGTCTACCCACCCTGGGGAAGTTTATGAATTCTGTCCTTCAGTGAAATTTATGAACATTTATATGCCACATGGGTATCATCTAGGTAAGGCATATTTATTAAATTTGTATTCCACCACAATCACAAAGCTTTCAGTAGCTAACAAGTACATAAAGTCTTGTGATTGTGGTGGAATACAAATTTAATAAATGTGCCTTACCTAGGTGATACCCATGTGGCACACAGGTAGTCTTCAGTTAATGGCTATTTATTCAGAGACAATCCTGAAGGAGGAGACTTAAATTGCTCCTCAAAGCTGCAGCTGTTTTTAAATGTCCCTGCAAGTCATTTGATTGACATTCAGGAGCTTGGCAACCAGTTTACAATTACAATGGCTGCAGCATCCCATGGTGATCATTTTCCTGGCTTCCAACAAGCAAAGACAAATGGGAAGTCAGCAGGAGGTCACAAAAGGTGATCATGTCGAGTTGTGCTTTATCACTTGCTTAGCGACAGAGTTTCCAATCAAGTTGTTCATTAAGGACTACCTGTGTATAAAAGAAACTATTAATACTGAGCGAGAGGTCAGCTTTGGGATGCCTTGGTAAGGCCACACTTGGAATACTGCATTCAGTTTTGGTCTCCACGGTGTAAAAAGGATGTTGAGACTCTAGAAAGAATACAGAGAAAGAATCAGCAACAAAGATGATTAGGGAACTGGAGGCTAAAACCTATGAAGAACAGTTGCAGGAACTAGGCATGACTAGTTTAATGAAAAGAAGGATTAAGGGAGACATGATAGCATGTTCCAATATCTCCTACAAAGAAGAGGGAGTCAAACTATTCTCCAAAGCACCTGAGGGTAGAACAAGAAGCAATGGGTGGAAACTAATCAAGGAGGGAAGCAACTTAGAACTAAGGAGAAATTTCCTGACAGAACAATTAATCCGTGGAACAGCTTGCCTCCAGAAGTTATGAATGCTCCAACACTGAAAGTTTTTAAGAAGATGTTGGATAACCATTTGTCTGAAGTGGTCTAGGGTTTCCTGCCTAAGCAGGTGGTCGGACTAGAAGACCTCAAAGGTTCCTTCCAACTCTGTCATTCTATTCTATTCTATTCTATTCTATTCTACATTACATTTGTATAGGAAAGAGTATTTGTTGGAGATGCAATAAGGACAATTCTTCTTTAAAAGACAAGTTTTTACAATGTCTTAATCATGAATTTCAAAATTTGTATTAATGCAGCTCCACTGATTTTCAAGAGTAGGTTTGGGGAATGTGCAAAAGCCCTATAAGCTGCTACATTTTAAACTAGTCAAAGTAAGCTTCCCTCCCAACTCATTCTATTCTATTCTATTCTATATCAGAATAATAGACCAGAATGGAGCTTGTTCGATTTTGATTTTGCGCTAAGCTATAGTTTATTTAATAAGTTTGTAACCAGACAGTATGGATTGTGGCAAGTGTAGTTTTGATACTGAACCTGACCAAGGACATTCCTGCCAAACTCCTCTGGCTTCTGAATTTTGGATTGCCTTCTCTCTTATAATGTAGGGTTCAGATAGTGGACAAGTTCTTCTTCAAGTACAATTATCTAGCAAAATTATCCTTTTTAAAAAGACAGATAATTCAGATAGGAGATTTTGGTCGTTAAGCAGAGAAATAGTGGGAATGTTTAGCATATGTAGGAGCCTGAAATGAGAACTTCCATATATTGTTGTGTGTTATGAAGGACCAACAAATAAGCAAGAATGAGAAATTATTTAGGGAAAGGCTGTCATGTCCTTCTTGGTGTTATATGAGCGCTACAGCATCAGGATGAATCAAAGCAGCAGATATATTAGGATAGTCAGAAACAGAATATAGCTAGGAGCCATGTGAAACCTTTCACTGAATTCATTCTCTGCATCAAGACTAGATACGTATATAAGCTGCTGTGGGTAGATGCCTATTGCTTTTATTATTGCTTTTAATTGTTGGGCCCAAGAGTTCACTGGTTCACCTGCAATGAAGGCTTACAGGAAGAGGTTAAGCTCACACATATACATCGTTAAGCCAGAGCCTGTTAGAATCAAAAGAGGAAAACTTAACAGATGTCAGATACATATTAAAATAACCACCCTTCAGTAGGCATCTAAGCCCTAAAAGAAGCAAGATTAATATCCAGGTAATCGGCTCAATGGCAGAGCATCTGTTATGCATGTAAAAGCAATAAAGCCATGTTCCCAAGCTTTAGTTGAAATAGCCTGGCTTGATTGGAAGTACGATAGCTTTGATAATTTCAAGACATAAAAAATTGAGCAATGTTCTGATAAAACGTAAGGTGTAAAAAATGTCATTAAAGAGCATTCTAATCACCCTGCCTTTTCTGCCTTAAAAAAAATCTGTGAATATCAAAAAGCAGGAATGCAGCAAAGCATCAACATCAGTTTTCATCTGCTATAGAAAATGGTGAATGGCAAGGTGAATATATGTGTCCCAGGATAATACTGCAGGATCCAATCTGAGGTTTTTTCTTCTGAGATTTCAGACTCCTGCTGGAGCCCATCCTCAGACACAAGAGAAGTTCCCTGAGGATGGGACCCCACACAAGTCCAAAAACTTGGAAGACAAAAACATCTGATCCCAGTGACTGACCCAGATTGGATACTGTTCAGATGTCTTCTTACCTGCCTGGAAAAGAAAAACAAAGTTAGGAAAGAAGAGGATCATTCAGGAGATGGGTTTTGAAGCAATTCCACAGGGTTTTGCCTTCTGGTGAATGGATTTTTAAGATTGGTCATATCCATTGTAGAAATCATTTTGCATGTAGCAGTATTGCATAATAGTTGTTTTGTGTGAATATTCATGGCCTACAGTTAAAATTGCAAATGTGCTTCTTGGGCCAAAAACATTGGAATCACTAGATTTTACAGAAATACCGTATGGTCATAATTCAGATACTCGTGTTCAGACGCCTCTATTGCAATCTGTACTCACATTTCTGCTTCATGTAATGTAATACAGCCTTAATGTACACTGTTCAAAAAAAATAGGGAACACTTAACACAATATAACCCCAAGTAAATCAAACTTCTGTGAAATCAAACTGCCCACTTAGGAAGCAACACTGATTGACAATCAGTTTCACATGCTGTTGTGCACATTCAACTTCGTACAGAACAAAGTGAATGAGAATATTTCATTCATTCAGATCTAGGATGTGTTATTTGAGTGTTCCCTTTATTTTTTTTGAGCAGTATAATTCGGCTTTAATTATATTTCTGATTAAAAAGGAGTATATATGTAACAATATTTCTTCTCACCATTCTTAGGCAGTCCAACAACCTTCTGGAAGCATCTTAAGAAATGTGACCAAGCATCAACAGGTTTCTACTCTCCCTAATGTGAACAAGTTATGTGAAAAAAGACCATTAGATGCTTTTATCCAAGGTAGGGATCTTCCTGCATTTACGTTTTAACATTAGGTTGAAAATGACTTGCTCTTTAGCCAAATGGGTACCACTTCTAGGATCTAGCTTTGGCATCACATCTGACTGAGGCTTTTAAAATTAAATATGTTGCTAGAATAGTGTTTGAATGCAAGCTGAGAAGTTGGCATACTGAGAATAGGAATCATTTTGTGGTTTCTCTAAAAGATGAATCCTTTGGAGGTTGCCTTTCATCCTTGCAGTTTTTATTAGCCCCATTCTGAACAATAGATACAGAATTGTTGCCGAAATGTACTGTAGCTATGATCTGTTGCTTGGAACAGAGGTAACTAATATTCATAAATCTTGACGGGGTTATAAATATACTCTGATATGGCTGCTAAAGGGCAGATTAAAAAAATACAATTTAATAAGTGCTGTGGTTCAATCCTTTTGGTGCTTGTAGAGTAGATAATACAGCTGGGATGCTTAGGACTGCTGCTCCCAGCATTCCCACAGCTGAAATATGCCATGTTGGAAATGGTTTTCCTTAATAGAAAAGTATTGTGATATCCCAGGAGTAAGCGCATTGTCACAATACTTTATCAGCAAATGAACAGTGTAATTATTCAGTTGCATTGGGGAAAAAAAATCTTTCAGCAGTTTGTCTATAAGAGAGAATAGGCTATATAGAATTGACTCCTTTTATTTCAGCAATTGCCTCCTTCTAATCAAACAGTTATTTCATTATCTGTATTTGAAGGTGATTTATAGTATAGACCAGTGATGGCAAAAGGATGTGTACACGCGCTAACGCTCATGCCCATACCCATGCCCTCCCCCTGCGCATGCAGCCTGAAGCCTCTAGAGGGCGAAAATGGCCTTCCACAAGGTCTCCCGCTGCAAACGGAGCCTGAAGCCTCCGGAGGGCGAAAATGATCTTCCCCATGCTCTCTCCCTGTGCTTGCATCATAAAGTCTGAAGCTTCCAGAGGGTGAAAACGGCCTTCCCCAAGGTCAAAAATCAGCTGGCTAGTGTGTCCATGTGCACTGGAGCTGACATGGGCAACACCTTCTCTGATATGGCTCCATGTGCCACTTGTAGCATGCATAGAAACATAGAAGATTGACGGCAGAAAAAGACCTCCATGGTCCATCTAGTCTGCCTTTACACTATTTACTGTATTTTATCTTAGGATGGATATATGTTTATCCCAGGCATGTTTAAATTAAGTTTCTGTGGATTTGCCATGCACGTCTGCTGGACGTTTGTTCCAAGCATCTACTACTCTTTCAGTAAAATAATATTTTCTCACGTTGCTTTTGATCTTCACCCCAACTAACCTCGGATTGTGCCCCCTTGTTCTTGTGTTCACTTTTCTATTAAAAACACTTCTCGCCTGAATCTTATTTAACCCTTTAACATATTTAAATGTTTCAATCATGTCCCCCCTTTTCCTTCTGTCCTCCAGACTATACAGATTAAGTTCATTATGTCTTTCTTGATAAGTTTTATGCTTAAGACCTTTCACCATTTTGGGACGTTTTTGGACCCGTTCAATTTTATCAATGCTATCATGGGTATAGACTTTAGTGAAGCCTTCATGTCTATCAAAAATATTTCTCTTGTCCATGTCCTAGCAGAATAACTATAGAGATAATACAAATACAATGGATTTTTGACCTTGACTTATATATAAGTTTTCACTTCAGAATTGGATATAGCCTTTACAGTTTTCTGTGCATTTGCTGAATGTCATTTTGGATTTTGCTTTTTGTTCTGGATTGTTTATCTTTTTTAGGCTCCATTGTGAAACAAATTACCTTGGCAGGAAACAAATTTCTGTCGCTTGAAGCATCTCCTGTTCGGAGAAATAAAATAAGAGAGAGTGGAACAACATCCTTCAGGTAAAAAAATAAGCAGTCAGAAGTTTATTTGGCTACAGGGAAACCTGAGTTGTGTCTGTGTGGGCATGTGGGTGTAAATATTTAAGATTTCTGATAACTTGCCTCACTTCCTTGCTTCAAAGATTTAGAGCTGATAAGGGTGGTGGTGGAGGGGGCAGGGGACTTTGTCTTAGCAGCTGTTTTAGATAATACTTTGCAGCTCCATTGCATTCCAGGAACACAAAGCCAAAGCTTTCATTTGGTTAAGTGAGAAGTTTAGTACATATATTGCTGACCCAATAAATAAAACTGAAAATGTATTAAATCAAATGAAAAATGGCCACGTGGGTATCCTGAGATGTCAAAGAAGCCAGTTTATGAAAACGTCAGAACTCACAATGATTAATATATTTCTTTGAATTTGAATGATGATAAAACCTGGGAATATTTTCTGTGTAGTATAATTGCTTGAAAGGTTTTAAGCCATTAAGGTTTGAGGAACGTTAATTACATATTAGTTTTTAATATGGTAATATATTCAAAATGTATATAATTTATAATCAGCTGGGAAAATTGTAAAAATTTGGAGAAGCAGCAGAGAACTGTATGATGAGGTCTTTCAATAAATACTACAGATGTTGTGCTGATATATGTCAGATTACCTTCAGCCTTACCTTTCTGGTAGAAAGCAGAACAAAACATTTATATATATTTTAAGGGAATTATTTACTGAACGAAACATGGGATTTTTGAGAGCCAATTTGATATAGTGATTAAGGCATCAGTCTAGAAACCAAAAAAACGTTAGGTGTAAATCCAGCTGGATGACCTTGAGCCAGTCACTTTCTCTCAGCCCAAGGAAGGGGGCAATGGTTAAACCACCTCTGAAAAACCTTGCCAAGGAAACTGCATGGACTTAATGGAATCCATGGACTGCATGGATTTAATTAATGTATACAGAGCGCTGGTGAGACCACATTTGGAATACTGTGTTCAGCTCTGGAGACCTACTAAAATATATTGACAAAATTGAATGGGTCCAAAGACGGGCTACAAGAATGGTGGAAGGTCTTAAGCATAAAACGTATCAGGAAAGACTTAATGAACTCGATCTGTATAGTCTGGAGGACAGAAGGAAAAAGGGGGACATGGTCGAAACCTATCTTAAAAGGTTAAATAAGGTTCAGGAGGGAAGTGTTTTTAATGGGAAAGTGAACACAAGAACAAGGGGATACAATCTGAAGTTAGTTGGAGGAAAGATCAAAAGCAACATGAGAAAATATTGTTTTACTGAAAGAGTAGTAGATCCTTGGAACAAACTTCCAGCAGACGTGGTTGGTAAATCCACAGTAGACCTCGCTTTTCTGGCAGACCTGGAATTAGATTGATTGTAATGTATGCATAGTTTTTTAATGATATTATTGTTTTTTTAATACATTGTTACATCAAGAAGTTTAAACCACGTCAGTTCCTTTCAAGAACCAAAAAAATGAAAATGTTATTGGCTATTTTGAATGATATAGGTATTGAATGAATCTGATAGTACTATTGCGTGATCCTAGATTAAGTCTAAATTATTCCATCAATATTCAGATTATAACTCTCTTGCTTGGCTCATTACACCTGTCCCTATTTTTAGAACAATGGAGTAATAATATTAAAAGTGCATGGTCACTATTTGAACAGCAGAGGGTAGTAAAGACTAGCTTGATCAGTTTATGGAAGTTTTGCCACTTGCAAATTTATTAAATGAGATCCAGAAAGGATTTTCAGTAACTTCGAATAACTCTGTTCAGTTATTCAAAATCAGTGTTATTTGAGGTCACAGATATAAGTTATCAATAATGTAAGTGGAGATTCTGTAATTGATGGAATAATTCAATATCACTCTAAATGGTTTACAAATACCTTTGAATGGTTTTAAAAGTGTGATTTGAGGATTTCTTGTGTCCCTCAAGGCTCTCTTAGGGGTCTGCAAAATCAAAATAATTTGCCAAATGTTGAATATATTTTTTTAAAATTAAAACAAAGTCATTCTTCTTCTTCTTATTTTTCATTTGTTAAAAATAAATAAAAGTTTCCATGAGAAATTTACTTACCTTCATATCTAATGGTTCCTTGTTATTTTTACCTGATTTAATAAATATTCTACAAACGTATTGATGTTAATTTTTAATACAGCTAATATCATACACACTCTTATTATTTTTAAAAGCGTGGTGGGGAGAGGTTCCTGAAAGGAAAGGGTTTAAGAGATTCTGCCTTAGAAGAAGGACATTTGTTTCCTATTTGTGTAAACCTAAGTATTTGGCCCCAAACATAACAGCTTGCGAAATTGTAGATGATGAAAGTATACATTCATGTTTTTCAGTGGACAAATATGCCTCATTAAAATCCCAAATCTTTTAATGCAATCCTTTGGTAGACTTTTATTAGGACCACCCATGCTGTTCATATGAAAGGGTAGAAGTGAACTGTTCTTTGATGAAAGAAGTGATCA
This sequence comes from Erythrolamprus reginae, assembly GCF_031021105.1. Lineage (NCBI taxonomy): Eukaryota > Metazoa > Chordata > Lepidosauria > Squamata > Dipsadidae > Erythrolamprus > Erythrolamprus reginae. The sequence continues at coordinate 203,895,664 of NC_091952.1, forward strand.
AACTGAAATGGTCCTCTTTGAAGTAATTCAGTATAAAGTACCCAAAGAGAGTGGGTGTTCAGTGAAGTAGCAGAGGGTGTAGGATTCTTGTATAACTTTTGTTAAGTATTTTTATATTTTTCTCCCAGCCATTCCACATAAATGCCAGAGAAGAAGATGCTGATTTCCAACTGTGAAATGACTATTCTGATTAGGAAGTGACTTCACTACAGCTCTTTTTCTTTAATTAGCACTTAATGTATTATATTTTCTCTCTGTTTTCTCTGTTTGAAGAGATGTATAAGAAATATCTTAGTAATTAGTGAAGTTTAATGGAATAGCATAAAACATCAGTTTTGCTCATTTTAAGTTTAATTGCTACACCAGTCTTAAATATTTCAAGTATTTAGCCAAGATTTCTTTTTGATGTGTGCCATTTTCATTTTAACTCCTTGCAAAAATCATAGTGGATATTGTTTAACAATGTTCCAAATCTATGGAGTTGCAAAAAGCTTTTTCCAATTATACACCAGAAATTTGACAAGCATCATTTGCTTGCAGATTTGATCCTGTTGCTTGAAAAATCATAGAATGTAGTGTTCTTGATTTCTCCCTGGTTCAGTAGGAAAATGTGAAACTTTCAATTATTTTGAAATAAGATTCATAGCAGAGTTCAGTGAAATTATCCAAACCGGATTTCATTATCCTCATTTTAATTGCTGAATGCATAGAAATCTGAACAAGACAAAATTCTGCAACAATATAAGGACTGTATTTGTGGATTTCCGTTAGATATTTTGGATAAAAACTGGATGTTAAATGCTGACTTTTATGCTATACAAATATATGTTGGCCTGGCTCTGTAAAAGAATTATGGATCTTGACTTAGCATGACTTGTGTACTTACCTGTTATGGAGGAGCATGGTATGAATTAGATTGGCTTGTTCAGAAATTAGGATTTTAAGAATTAGGGGAGTAAATAGTGACCCTCACATTTCTTGTATTTTTAGGCTGTTTCATTTTCTTTGAAGGCCTGACCACAGTTCATTTTTTAATGTTTCATACTCTGACTGCCTAAATTGGTTTCTTAATGTAAATGAAACAATACAAAGTCATTAGCATTTTATGCTACATTTTAGTACAGTGGTACCTCGACATACGAGTTTAATTCGTTCCAGACCCGAGCTTGTAAGTCGATCAACTCGCATCTCGAACGAATGCCTTTAGACTTTGTTTCTCGCGCCGAGATAACCAGAAGCAAGGATTCTTGCGCCACCTAGCAGAAGCTCGGCTCGTATCCCGAATTTGAGCTCGGGTGTTGAACAGAAATTTTGCTCGCACCGCAGCTCGTAACTTGGAATACTTGCATGTGGCTTAAAACCTTTTGGTGGCCACCCGAACCCGAACTTTTGCCGAACTTCCGGGTTCGGCATTGGGAGAACGCTGAGAAGCGCCCGGCTGTTTCAATTGAAACAGCCGGGCGGCGGTGTTTTTTTTCGTTTTTTTTTCGTTGCACGCATTAATTCATTTTACATTGTTTCCTATGGAAAACAATATTTCGCCTTACGAACTTTTCGCCTTACGAACCTTCCCCAGGAACCAATTAGGTTCGTAAGACGAGGTATTACTGTATTTCAATTTTTTCTAAGGATAAATATCACATTTATTTAATGGAATAGTTTTATTTCCTTGCATAATCCAGTCTGAAAATGTATGCTTGCTTTTAGGGAAGAAGATGACATTAATGATGTGGCTTCTATGGCTGGAGTTAAACTGAATGAAGAGCATGCATGCATATTGACAACAAATTCTGAAGCAATCGGTTCTGTTTTGTGCTCTTGCCCAGAGAAGCTCCTTCTCTCTTTAGAGGCACTGCAGAAGAGGATCTTAACAAAAGGTTAGAAGTTGGGAGAATAGCACTTCAAACTCTTTGTTTGAAGAAAGAACACATTTTCCCTCCAAAGCAACAGTGCCCAATTCAAGCAGTAAAATGATGGCGTATCATTACTAAAATGGATGTAATGGAACTCCTGTGTAACATTGTTAACATTGATCTTGAAGCAGAGCATACATTTGAAGTTTCCTTTAAATTATTAACATTTTATTTTATGCTATTTTTTAGGGCCATTGCACCAGCACTGTATTAGATTTTTTTTTTTAGGCCATCTTGAACAGAATTGCAGGAGTGTTTCTGAAAAGATTATGAATGCCAATATAAGAAGCAAACAGTTGAGAAAAACCTACCTGTACTTTTTCACCTATTTGGTCAGAAATTTAAATATTTTCAAGGAAGTACTAAACCACTTGAGTTTCCTACGTCTGCCATGCATGATTTTCTCAAAAGAAGTTAATAGTTGCTTTAAATATTTATGAGTGTCCCATCAGCTGTGTAAGTTCCTGATCCAAAAGCTCATGATTGCTAAGTGCACATTGCATGCTAACAAAGGTATTGGTATTCAGGCTAGTTAGAAAAGATGTGCTTGACCTGGTTCAAATAGAATGAACACAAAGACTTTGTTCATTGTCTCACTCATGCAGGTCTCCTGAAAATTCCCTCAGGAGATAGCTTTTTTTACATCCTTTCTTTAATTTTAAATTTATTTAAGAAATCCGTCTACTTGGAAACAATTTTCTATAGTGATACCTTGTCTTACAAACTTAATTGGTTCCGGGACGAGGTTCTTAAGGTGAAAAGTTTGTAAGAAGAAACAATGTTTCCCATAGGAATCAATGGAAAAGCGATTAATGCGTGCAAGCCCAAAATTCACCCCTTTTGCCAGCCGAAGCGCCCGTTTTTTCGCTGCTGGGATTCTCCTGAGGCTCCCCTCCCCTTACAAACCCACTGCTGCCGCTGGGATGCCCCGCCTCCGGACTTCTGTTGCAAGCAAAGCACCCGTTTTTGCGCTGCTGGGATTCCTCTGAGGCTCCCCTCCATGGGAAACCCCACCTCCAGACTTCTGTGTTTTTGCGATGCTGCAGGGGAATCCCATCAGGGGAATCCCAGCATTGCAAAAACAAGCGCTTCGCTGGCAACGGAAGTCCGGAGGTGGGGTTTCCCAGTGAAGGAAGCATCAGTGAAATCGCAGCATCACAAAAACACCAAAGTCCTCGAAACCCCACCTCCGGACCTCTGTGTTTTTGCGATGCTGCGATTTCACTGATGCTCACTGGTTTCCCCTCACTGGGAAACCCCACCTCCGGACTTCCGTTGCCAGCAAACCACCCGTTTTTGCGCTTCTGGGATTCCCCTGCAGCATCACAAAAACACAGAAGTCTGGAGGTGGGGTTTCCCATGGAGGGGAGCCTCAGGGGAATCCCAGCAGCGCAAAAACGGGTGCTTTGCTTGCAACAGAAGTCCGGAGGCGGGGCATCCCAGCGGCAGCAGTGGGTTTGTAAGGTGAAAATAGTTTGTAAGAAGAGGCAAAAAAATCTTAAACCCCGGGTTTGTATCTTGAAAAGTTTGTATGACAAGGCGATTGTAAGATGAGGTATCACTGTATTGTACTACAAATTATGTTAAGAGGATCAGACAGGAGCCTAAATCCATGTTTAACTTGATTCCAGAATTAGTCTTCATGTTAACAGTGCTAATTTAGATTGTTCTTGAGAACCATTCAAGTATTCAGAGGTCTGATGTGAAAAAAATATTCAATTAAACTTCCAAATTAAATTGAAAAGTGTCGAATTGAAATTGTAAAACAGGATCTGAATCTGTTTGGATTGTTTAGATACTCCAATAGAAGAGAATGTAAATGCTTCAAGCAAATCTAATGTCTAAAAATAGAAGATGAAATTATGGTTTTATTTGACATCCCAGTCCTCTTAGCACCATAGGCCCAGAAGTAGCAAAGTAATCTATGGCAGCATTACCAGCCAACATACCCTAGACCTCATCAACCTTTGGCTCACTATCTGCTTTTAGTGTGATGGACAAATATATCTACAAATCAGAAGACTATCCATAGGTCTCAGAATTCACACAACAGTAAACCCTATAGTAAGCTGTTGAAACTGTAGCACACCCACACACAATAACCAAAATACAAATCTGATGTGTAGAAACCTTTGTCAAAATAAAGGAATAACAGAAAGTAGAACTCATCCTGTCCAACAGCCAAACATTTATAAAAGCAGGGGATTAGCATCTGACAAACAAACAAGCAGAAACTGATATCTTAATCAAGGAATTACCAAAGAGAAAGTGCACCCTGCCAATACTGGCAGAGCAAATTAATGTATATAAATAGGGAACAAATCCTACTCATTGGTAACTGGTAGTTACCTAGTTGAGTGATAACATTTCTGCAGGCAAACAACCTCAAGCAAGCAACAAGGTCTCCATAGTATTTAGATGCTTTAGTGTATATACAGAAATGGGTTTTGAAATCCATTCTGATTTTATTTGGCTGATGTTCATGGGCATATCAATGACCTGATCACAATTTCTTTTTATTTGGAAATAGTTGTGTGCTGATTTTCTAAACAGTATTGCTTCTGAGGAACTTGAATGAACATAGGCTCACAATTGTTGTGCCTTTTCTACTGAGCAGGCAAGATATCTAGAATCAGGAATAGATTGACTTGCTCCTTCCTTTCCTTAAATGTCTAGAAAAAACTAATTTTAGTTTTACAAGAAATTCAATTTATATATGTGGCTCAAAGAGAGAGACACAACTAAGGCAGAATATCAGCAGCTAGGCAGAATCTGCAAAGATGAAATCAGGAAAGCAAAGCCTCAGAATGAACAAAGACTTGCAGCAAAAGTCAAAGATAATTTTTTTTAAAAGTTACTTCCAACATATAAATAACAAGAAAAAAATCAAGGAAACAGTTGGTCCACTAAAGAGAGAAGACTGCAAGGAAGTAACAGGCAACACAGAAAAGGCAGAGTTGCTTAGTTCGTTCTTTGCATCAGCCTTCATGCAGTCTACCAAAAACATAACTGTAAAAGACAGACTAGAAATAAAAATTAAAATAAGCAAAAAAATGTAAGAACACCTGTATGATCTTGATGAATACCCATCACCGGGGCCTGGTGGATTATATGGCAGAGTTCTGAAGGAGCTGGCAGAGGTCATCTCAGAATCACTCTACCACATCTTTCATAACTCCTGGAGCATCAGGGAGCTATCAGAGGACTAGAAAAGAGCCGATGTGGTTCCCATCTTCAAAAAAGCTGAAAAAAACAGACCCAGGAAACTACAGAGCAATCAGCCTAACATCAATATCTGGGAAGATACTGAAAAGATAATTAAAAAACAGATTTGCCAACATCTATAAACAAGTAAAGTAATAACTAGCAGTCGGCACAGATTTGTTAAAAACAAATCAAGCCAAACCAATTTTATTCCATTCTTCAACACTTAGGCTAAATTAGTAGACCAGCAAAATATAATTAAATAATTATTTAATTATATTTACTTAAACTTCAGCAAGGCATTTGACAAAGTAGAGTATACTTAATATACTTAATATACTTAAACTTCAGCAAGGCATTCGACAAAGTAGAACAACCTACTTCTTGGTAAGCTAGAAAAAGTGGGATAGAAAGTGTCACCACCAGATGGCGTCGCAACTAGCTGACAAACCATACTCAATGAGCAATTCTTAATGGATCTAAGTCTACATGGAGGGAAGTAAGCAGTGGGGTAGGGCTCACTACTCTTCAATATTTTCATAAATGATTTAGATGAAGAAAGAGGGGGAATTTACCAATTTGCAGATGATACTAAACTGGCAGGAATAATTAATACCCTAGAACCATGATGGCGAACCTATGGCATGTGTAGCATGCAGAGCCCTCTCTGGGCATGTGTGCTGTCGTCAGTTGCTCTTCTGGTTTTGGGGATGCGCATAAATGCCAGCCAGCTAGTCTTCGTGAACCTGGAGCACCGGAAACCCAAAGACCAAATAGCCACTTGAGACTTTCAAGAAGAGATTGGACTGCCATTTGTCAGAAATGGTGTAGGGCAGTGATGGTGAATGTTTTTTTCCCTATTGTGCATGCGTGAGTGCTCACACCAATAATTCAATACCTAAGGAGGGTGAAAACAGCTTCCCCCCCACCCCCCGGAGGCTGTTTGAAGGCTGGAAATGGCCTGTTTCTCAACTTCTGGTGGACCCAATAGGCTTGTGTTTTGCCCTCTTCAGGATCCAAAAGCTTCCCTGGAGCTGGGGGAGGGTAAAAATGCCCTCCCCCATCCTCTCGGAGGCTTTCTAGAAGCAAAAAATGCCCTCACAGACACTGTTACCATCAGGACCCCCCACACACTAACTCGTTGACAGCGCACAAAGCCACGCCATCCCGGATCACGGGGAGGGGAGCTCTTCCTCGGCCAGGTGACGGTGAGGCCCTCCTGATGCTCGCCCGCTGCCCAGGCCCCGTGCTGGGCCATGCTGGGGGCTGCCCCTTGGAGCCGGGGGCGACGGGCCTAGCCTCGGCTTACTTGGCCCCGGTGCAGCCAAAGCGCGGGGCGGAGTAGGCGGCTGCTGCTGCTGCTCCGGGCCTGCCCCCGAGCTGAGTTTCCTTTGGCTTCCTTGGAGGCAAAGCTGCCCCTGGCCTCTCGCCGCTGACCCCACCCGCCCGCTCTCGCTGCTGCCCCCGCCTGCCCGATCGGCCCCTCTCTCCGGTTTTCTCCTCCGCCTGCCATCTTCGGGTGTGGTTTCTCCCGCCGTGGCAGCTGCAGCTTCTCCTCCTGCCACACCCCCCCCCCCCCGCAGGCCCTTCGCTGGGAGCACTTTTGTCCCGGGCTGTCAGCAAAGAGGCTGCAGGAGAGACTGGGAGAGAAAGCGCTCTCACAGACGCTTCGCTGACAGACAGAGAAAGAGAGAGAGCAACAGACAGAGCGAGATAGAAAGGAAGAGAGAGGGAGAGAGAAAGTGAGAAAAAGAGAGGGGGGGAGAGAGAAAGAGAGAACAAGAGAGAGAAAGAGAGAACAAGAGAGGGAAAGAAATCAAGAGAGAAAGAAAACAAGAGAGAGAAAGAGTGAGAGAGAAGAGAGGAAGGGAGGGAGAGAGAGAAAGCAAGAGAGAGAGAAGAGAGGAAGGGAGAGAGGAAGAAAGCAAGAGAGAGAAAAGAGGAAGGAAGAGAGAGAAATGATAGAAAAAAGGGGAGAAAAAAGAAATGTTTAGTTTTAATAGTAATAGATTTTGGTTTTGTTTTATTATTAATTTCTTTTAATAAAAAAAAGGGATTTTCCCGTTTGTTTGTTTGTTTGTTTGTTTATTTATATTTCTATGCCACCCAGTCCCGAAGGGACTGCCGCTCAGACACTATACTTTTCTGCCGAAAAAAAATTAGAGGGAACATTGCTCCCAGAGTCTCTGTGCAAGCCAAAAATCAGCTGGCTGGCACACACATGCACGTTGGAGCTGAGCTAGGGCAACGGTTCACATGCCAACAGATATGACTCCACATGCCACCTGTGGCACCCGTGCCATAGGTTTGCCATCATTGGTGTAGGGTCTTCTGCTTGAGCAGGGGGTTGGACTAGATGACCAACAAGGTCCCTTCTAACTCTTGTTAATCTCTAATTAAGGTAATCAGTTTCCAATAATAACAATAATGCAATATACTATAGAATTGTGGAATTGTATTGCTTCTAAAGATTTAGGAGTAAGACGTAGTACACCTAGTCTGGAGTGTGCAAATTAAGCTATCCATGTTGTAAATAAATCCAAATATTTTCTTTGCTTACTAGATCTCAGCATCTGAGTTACTAGAGTGAAGCTTTTTTGCAGTGGGAAAAGTTCTCTCTAAATCTGGCATGTATTGGTTGATAACACATCCCAACAATTTAATATACAAGACAAGGTGACTGTTTAGTTTTCAACCGTGATATTTCTTGTTCTCTTGCCATAGAAGCCAGGAGCTTGTATGCATCTATTTTGAGAGCACATTTTACTCTAGGCATAAAATAAGATGCCTTTTCTACATCACTACAGTTGGTGTTTTCAGTTATGACACCTCTGAGGAAGAAAATGCCTTTGGGTGTGTATTTTTTGAAGTCGTTTGCTTCCGTAGCGTTGATTTGCCCAGGTACTCATAGTACTTCCCTAAGCTTGCACTGATGGAGGTCAGTTGTCAACCAGACAAAGAGCCCTGAATTAATAGATGTGCAACTTAAGGGCATGACAGAGGTGATGTTTCCTCTTAGAACATTGCTCAGGCAGTTTCACTTGAAACAAACAGCATTCCTGTGGCTCCAGGGAACATTAGTCGAGGGAATGAGGACAGTGGCAGTGCAGAAGAAGCAAACTTTGGACAAGTTGCAGTTATGATAGAAATGGAAAGAGAATGGTTTGGGATCTTAACTGAGTGAGCTGTCCTGCAAGTTATTCTCTAAGAATGGTGGGTCAGGCTGCCATAGGTTATCGTGATTGGGGCACAAATAGTACAAATATGTATGCAATAAGATGCAAAAGAGACCTCTGTTCATTAACACATCAGGATTAAATAAGTACAATGTCAAACAGGACAAAAACTATTTCTGTATTTTTAATTATTGAAATTAACAGAATACTGCACAAACTTCCACAGCTACTGCTTCTCCTTTTCCAAACCAGAAGGCCTGATTTCTGCATTCCTATTAACTTTATCCTATAAATGACCTTGCAAGGAGAGTGATTCTAGAGGCTAAGTGAAACAATGTCTATTTTCTGAAGCTGTAGGCTAGGTTTTATTAATGTAATGTCTAAGATCTTTGAAGTTGTGACTTTACCAGGAAAATCACAATCTCCAAAACCTTTATTCATAATGGGTATGACTTCCAGGGGGAACAGAATGCCTGCTGTGCTAATTATTTCAATTATCAGCTAGTACTAAAATACGTAATGGATTTTCTCTGCCTCAACAGGTAAAAGGCATGACATTATGGAAGTTAATTCTGATGTTCTGAACTTGATCTCCCATGCTACACAGGAGAGATTAAGAGGACTTCTAGAAAAACTAACTTTAATTGCTCAACATCGTATAAGAACCTATAAGGTAAAAATCATGATTGCCAAGTTTCAATTTGTCATTTTAAAATAACTGGTACCCTGGAATGATTCATCTTAATTTATCCTGAAGCATTTATGCTCACAGAATTTTGAACATTCGCACTATGCAAAATATTGATGAAACAAACTGTATTTATTGATGGGAACGAGCAAAAGCCTTCTTTCTGTAGATTCCTGGTTCTTTTGCTTTTATTTGTAGGAGGAGTGAAGTGTATTCATTACTGTAAGCACTAAGGATGGCATGTTTTGCTTGGGTAAGATCTGACAATATAGCAATTGAGCATAGTCATATGGAAGTTTACATATATAAGCAGATTCCCCTCCTTGATTAAGTAAAGCATCCATTTTCATTTTAGTATTATTTCATACAGTTACTTGGGAATTTTTGATTAAGATAAAGATAGGCTATCTGCAACCTTCAGAATCCATAGGAGTTGGGCACCAATAAAGTTGAATGATTGAATGAATGAATGAATGAATGAATAGCCTTCAACTAATTTTAAATCTCATTTGCAATGAATTAAAATCTCTGACAAAATCTTTTCTGTACTTTCCCTTTAATATACAGAAAAAGGTACAGACAGACGCTAATAGCAATTCATTTAACAACCATTCTTATTTACAAGGGCACTGGAAAACCAGTCCTTGCTCTTATTACCATTGTAGCATCCCCATGATCATGTGATAAAAATTTGTCCACCTGGCATCTGGCGGCATGTATTCATGATATTTGCAGCATTCCAGAGTCATGTGATCAACATTTGCATTTTTGACAAACTGGCTTCAGACAAGCAAAGGCAATGGATTCACCTAATGTTAAGTAATTCACTTAAGAACCATGGCAAAAAAAGATTGTAAAATCAGACATGACTTAACTGCTTTGCATTTGTAGTCATAAATGACCCAATTGTAGTTATGAGTAAAAGGCTGTCTCTATTATGGATATTTAAATGGGCTATGGGACACTCATAATTAATCAATTCTATAACTTTTTCCTAAAGGGTTCACCCCTACCTTTGATTTACTTTGAAGTTAAGACACCTGAAATCATGTGTTTGGGAATCAGGAAGCATACTACCACAAGAATGCTTTTTCAGAAAACATTTTTTTGGTATTAACTGCAGCTGCCTTTATTTAAAAATCCAATGAGCCCAGTTTATATGACAGTTAGAACAATGAGACTACAGAGCTGTTTTTGAAGTTCCTGCCAGGGATTTTCCCAGGAATGGCTCTACTTGCAAATGAAAGACAAGTTATATTCCAGTGACACAAAGGAATATGCAAGCAAATAAAAAATTGAATTCATTATGAGTAAAGGACATTTCTACTTTAAATGCTTCCACGAAGGAAACACGTTGGTGATTTGTCCAATATATACGTGTTTATCTCTAAAAAGTTCTTGTTTTATATGGTTAACAAATTACTATATGTTGAGATCAGAATTTTGCTGTGCATGTAACAAATTATGCATTTCCTTTTTTTTCCTTCAAGGAGAATGACAGCTATACTTTATCTAATGATACGCGGTCTCAGCTTCAGTTTCTTGAACAATTGGATCAGCTTGAGAAACGGAGGAGAGATGAAGAAGAAAAAGAACAGTTGCTCCGAGCAGCCAAGGTGAGAGAATTTAGAAGGCAAGGAACTGCAGCAGAAATCTTTTTTTCCCTTTATTTTCATCATTGGGACTATTTTACATCTTTTATCTCTCTAGATTAAAGGAAATAATTTTTAAAACTTGCTACAGAAAGAATGATATATTGAGCCTCATCTATGTAGTAAATGCCAATAACTAGTTAGGTAGAAAAATTGCTCCCCCTCCCCTTTTGCCAGATAGGAGTAATATCTGGAATTCTCCATGGAAGAAATAGCAATAGCATTTAGATTTATATACCGCTTCATAGTGCTTTTACAGCGTCTCTAAGCGGTTTACAGAATCAGCATATTGCTCCCAACAGTCTGGGTCTTCATTTTACTCACCTCGGAAGGATGGAAGGCTGAGTCAGCCTTGAGCCAATGGTGAGATTACAACTGCTGACTATAGGTAGCAATTAGCTGAAGTAGCCTGCGGTGCTGCACTCTAACCACTGCATTACTCCGGTTCCTAAGGAGAAGGTGGAGTCTCCTTAAGACTTTCTAATGAATGAAAAAGATAAACTATACAACTAGTCCTCGACTTTTGACAATTCATCTAGTAACCATTCAAAGTTACAACATTATTGGAAAAAGTCACTTGTGACCATTTTTCCACATTTATTTATTTATTTATTTATTTATTTATTTAATTAATTAATTTGACTTCTATGCCGCCCAATCCCGAAGGACTCAGGGCGGCTTACCGCAGTATAAAAATTACAATTAACAACAATAATAAAAAGAAGTCAAGGAAAAAAACTAATTTCTAAAATCATCATTAAAACTAAGACAATTTAATAGCATACATACTAATCATTCAAATCAATTAGAATATGTGGACAAGCTAGTGGTTGTTACAGGGCCGCAGGGCTGCCGGCATAGCCAGGTCTTCATGGCTTATGGAAAGCCAGCAGCGTGGGAGCCATACGGACCTCGGGGGGGAGTTGGTTCCATAAAGTCGGGGCAGCAACAGAGAAGGCCCTCTCCCACGGCTCTGCCAGCCTCTCCCGCGGCTCTGCCAGCTGACAGGAACTGGAGGACTCTGGCCACAGCTGAGAGATGATGTTCAAGGTTCAGCTGTGGATCCAGGAGGTCACCTAAGTTGCGGATCCTATCTGAGGGGGTTAAGGTTTCTCCACCCAGGACGATTGGTGGACAGATTGAATAATCCTTAGGAGGAAATGCCCACAGCCACTTGGTCTTGTCTGGGTTGAGCTTGAGTCTGTTGGCACTTAGAACCATTACAGCAGAGCTTCTCAAATAATGGGGAGGTATGCTGAACAATGCCAGAGGGGGTGCATGCTTTTTTTTGCCGCAGGGAGTAGTACCTGACACATGTATCAGTACTTCTATCATATTATGTCCAGGGCAACCCATTCTAAAAGAAAACATCTCACCAGTTCTTGAACTTGTGAGACGTTTTCTTTTAGAATGGGCTACCCTGGACACAACGCCGAGGAATGCAATGGAGGTACTGGTACAAGTGTCAGGTACGATGTGTGTCTTGTGCACTTTGGGTGCAATTTGGGAGTGGCAGGTTGAGTGGGGCGAGATGTGCATCAGTGGAGAGTTGGGAGCGTGAAATGTTGGGAGCGTGAAATGGGGCGTAATAGAGAATAATTTAGAAGCACTGCATTACAACGTCCCTTTGATCACATGATCAAAATTCAAATACTTGGCAACTGACTCATATTTATGACAGTTGTAGCATCCTGGGATCATTTATCATCTTTTGCAACCTTCTGACAAGCAAAGTCAATGGGTAAACCAGACTCACTTAATAGGCATGTTAGTAACTTAATAATTGCAACGACTCTTTTAACAACTGTAGCAAGAAAGGCTGTAAAATAGGTCAAAACGTAACACATATCTCACTTAGCAACATAAACTTTGGGCTCAATTGTGGTCGTACGTTGAGGACTACCTTACAAGAAAAGTGAAGTGAGCTTATCTAAAAATAGCCAAGAACATGTAAATAGAGTGGGACTGCCGGGGAAATCCCAGAAAGTACACAAATTATTATTAAAGAAAATTATGGTTCAGCCTCAAGAAAATAGCCACTTGTTTTTAGTTCTGGAAGTGTTGGTTTGATTTGATTTGATTTATTGATTTGATTTGATTTGTATGCCACCCATCTCCGTAGGGACTCTACGCGGCTCATAACAAAAATTAAAACATATAAATAGTATTAAAACCTCTAAAAACAATTTAAACCCTCCAGTTAAAAAGCCATACGTGCCATTTATGGCTGGATATCGATGGTACACCATCAAATCAACGCCCCCAAAAACTCAATTTTACAGCTTTCCAGAAGGCCAGTAGGGTGAGGATTATCCGGATCTCAGGACGTAGATTAGATTAGATTAGATTTATTGGATTTATATGCCGCCCCTCTCCGCAAACTCGGGGCGACTCACAACAATAATAAAAACAGTACATAGTAACAAATCCAATTCCCACCAATCAAATTACAATTTTAAATTTTAAAAAATTCATAAAACAATCCCAATAAATATAAAAAACAGGCACACAGTCAATCAATCAAACGGCAAAACAACATGGGCAAGGGGGAGATGTTTTAGTTCCCCCATGCTTGACGACAGAGGTGGGTTTTAAGGAGTTTAAGAAAGGCAGGGAGGGTGGGGGCAATCCTGCCCCCACAGAGAAGGCTCTTTCCCTGGGTCCCACCAGACGACATTGTTTAGTCGACGGGACCCGGAGAAGACCCACTCTGTGGGACCTAACTGGTTGCTGCGATTCGTGCGGCAGGAGGCGGTCCCGAAGATATTCTGGTCCGGTGCCATGAAGGGCTTTATAGGTCATAACCAACACTTTGAATTGTGACCGGAAACTGATCGGCAACCAATGCAGACTGCGGAGTGTTGGAGTAATATGGGCATACTTACAGAAGCCCATAATTGCTCTCGCAGCTGCATTCTGCACGATCTGAAGTTTCCTAACACTTTTCAAAGGTAGCCCCATGTAGAGAGCGTTACAGTAGTTGAGCCTCGAGGTGATGAGGGCATGAGTGACTGTGAGTAATGACTCCCGGTCCAAATAGGGCCGCAACTGGCGCACCAGGCGAACCTGGGCAAACGCCCCCCTCGCTACAGCTGAAAGGTGTTTCTCTAATGTGAGCTGTGGATCGAGGAGGACGCCCAAGTTGCGGACCCTCTCTGAGGGGGTCAATAATTCCCCCCCAGGGTAATGGACGGACAGATAGAATTGTCCTTGGGAGGCAAAACCCACAGCCACTCCGTCTTATCAGGGTTGAGTTTGAGTTTGTTGACACCCATCCAGGCCCCAACAGCCTCCAGGCACCGGCACATCACTTCCACTGCTTCGTTGACTGGACATGGGGTGGAGATGTACAACTGGGTATCATCGGCGTATTGATGATACCTCACCCCATGCCCTTGGATGATCTCACCCGTAGCTGGTTCCAGAGTGGTTGGATGGAAGTTTGATGCTGGATGGAATGCGTGGTACAGAGAGGCATAAGTAACAGCTTCGAGTTAGCTAGTGGGGTGAATTCCCTTCTGCCCAGGATCATGATCACACTTCCTTCCCCTAAAATAGGTCAGTGTGGTATTCCCATCTTGCAGGTGTCAGGGACTATCTGGCCTTTAGCCAGTTTTTGCAGACTTAAGTAAGAACATCTGCTGGCTGATCACTATAGTGACCTCGTGGCAGATAACATTTTAACCGATTATCACAGCCCGTATAAACGGTTCTATTTTTAAATCCACCTCATTCTGAAATAAGGGAGTTTAAAACCAGCCCCCCTAAGGCAAGCCTACTGTATTATTCCAGTAGAACGTGGGGTTAGAGTATTCTTTCCCCCCTTCTGCCTTTCTTTTCCTTTTCTCTCCCCAAGTGTCTGCTCCTGACATGAACATCATCATGCCTACTCCGGACCTGACTGACAGCGTTAGCATCATTTTTAGTTCAAGCTTCCTCTGGGCTACAAGCAAGGCAAAGGTCCCTGATGAAAGGATGTTTGGGCACGGAGGGGTGTGCGTGTGGGGAGAACCAAGCCAGTCTGGCTCGCGGCATGAAGCCCCCCCCCAGAGCTAAGATTTCTAATCAGAACCAAAAAAAGTAGCTGATGAAATATTTAAGCATCATGTTTGTATTTTGGGTAACTTCCATTACATTTCTTTCTCTGTCTCCCTCCCTCTCCTTTTTTTTTAAAAAAAATAGAGCCGTTGCAATAAAGAAGATACAGAGCAGCTGCGTTTAAAGCAGAAAGCAAAAGAGGTAGGACTTTCAAGTTACTAGGTTTGGCTTTGTGTTGGGAGGAGAGGTTGGCAGGCCTCCCCTGGCAATTAGGTTAGGGTTTATTTTGCTGTTGCATACCATTTGTAGAGGCCCTGGGGAAGGACAGGAACTGCTGCAGGCAAGGGCAACGCTTGCTTCAAATGAGGCCAGTGAATTATCAGCTCTTAACACTTTACTTTCATAGTTCACAAATAACTATTTCTAAGCAGAGCTCAACTACAGCCATCCGCTGGATAGGAATATAATGTGGGATTAGGAGGGTGGGGGGAAGATACTTTAAGATTTAGCATCTGGGACTGTACAATAGCCTACATTTTTCCAGGGTAATTGTTCGTTTTGTAAATCTGATACTGCTTATAATTCTTTGGCTGGGAGGTGGTACTGGGATTTAGTTTTAAATGGAAAACGCCTCTGGCTTTTAATTTTCTGGGCCCAGCAGTTTTCTGTTCTGGAATGGAGCCCTTGTTTCACACAGTTCATGTTTAGCTGCAGGGGTTTTAGTTTATAGCTTAGACTGGTTAAGCTGTTACTCCCAGAGGCCTCTGCATAGCAACTGCAGAAATCAACAAATAAGTTCATTTATGTCTGCTGCAGCCTCCTCTCAGTAGCTGACTTTTTACATTTCCCAATATCCATTTCCTGACTTTTTTAGCCGGAGAGAAAAAAGCTCCACTAATTGGAGCTTATTTTAATTGAGCCTTAATATTGGATCTCGCTGGAGTTGCCCCCAGAGCTACTGGGAACAGAATTAAATGAAAATACCTAAGGTTGAAAACTCTGTGAGTGAGATTTTTTTTTTTTTAACTTGACCTACAGATTCTTTTCCCCCACTGAATAAATCAAGCCTGTTCACATTTCTGATTAAGGATCTGACAGAAAACAATAATAAAGACAATTGAGGTGGGAGATGTGTGATACTGAGCTTAAGAAATTGGTTTCTATAGTTACTTGAGTGATTCTGGGCCATTTAAAAAAAAAAGATCTTTGTAGTAAATGAGTGATTTTTCTGAGCAACCTTTTTCTTAACTGTGCCTCTTGAACTATGAAATTTGTTGTTGCTTAACATTGCTACGGTTGGCTTCTAGATGCCAATAGTAGCAGCAGTGGGTTATTTATGAATGCTTTAAAAGCCCTTATTGCTTGGATTAATGTAAGAGGTGAGGCAAAATAAATAGCAATCCAGTAAAATGGTCGGAAAATCAATGTGCCAGTTTCTAGCCAAAGCAAAGAAGATGAGACTGATGGAAGAAGTAAAGGTGCAGGGCATTCTTTCAGGCAGGCTTTGATGTCAAAAGGATATATGATGACATACGTTTTATTGCAGTAAAGGTGTGTCAGGGATCTCCAAACTTGGCAACTTTAAGACCTGTGGACTTCAACTCCCAGAATTCCTCAGACAGCCAGGTTGGAGACCCCCTGCTTTAGATGATAAGGTAGCTGACCAGCATTGCTGGATCAATGTACTGCTGTGTACAAAAATACATCTCTCTGCTTTTATGAGCTTACAGCTTAAAATGTACATTAAAATGCAACAGAATCCCCCAAGTTTTTTCATTTCAGTATTCGGGGGCAGAATTATGTTTGTGTGTATGTTTGGTTTTTATAATAAGGGTTTTTAGTTGTTTTATTAAATTGGATTGTTACATGTTGTTTTTTTATCATTGTTGTTAGCCGCCCCGAGTCTGCGGAGAGGGGCGGCATACAAATCCAATCAATAAATAAATAAATAAATAAATAAATAAATAAATAAATAAATAAATAAATAAAATTATTAGGCAGCTATAATAGATCATCACATCGCTATTTAGGAAATATGACTGCGTCAGTGTTAATATTAATTCCATTAGCTGAATCAGTGTGTTAATAGTGGTTAAGGTAAGATCCTACATTCAAGTCCTCTGATTGTGCGGTTCAGTATGTGGCTTTGCTAGTTACTTCACAACTTGTTTGAGTAAGATAACAAGCAACTGCTTCAGGTCACTCGAGCCCACATAGGAAAGCTGGGTGTAAATGTAGTCATAATAGTGGTAATAGTTGTGCTATTTTTTTAAAACAGAAAACTAGGTAGAACTCAACTGAAAAAACTGTCCCAGTCAGTTTGTGCAGAGAAAAAAAGATAGTTGGATTTACATTTTTTTGTCTTTATTATGTATTATATGGAACACTATTTTGGGTAGCAGTGGATTTTCCTTAGTCATTTATTGAGGATGCTATAGTCACCAATTCCAAGGATCCTATCAAGATTTCTGTTCTGTGATTCTAGATAACAAAAAAGAAACAACAATGTTAGCCCCCAACACTTGCAACTCTGCAATCAACACTATTTGCAAATACAGTGTTCTCTCGATTTTCGCGGGTTCGAACTTCGCGAAAAGTCTATACCACGGTTTTTCAAAAATATTAATTAAAAAACACTTTGCGTTTTCCCCCCATACCATGTTTTTCCCCGCTCAATGACATCATATGTCATCGCCAAACTTTTGTTCGCCTTTAATGAATATTTTTTTTAATAAACTTTAATAAATAAACATGGTGAGTAATAATCTAAATGGCTGCTAAGGGAATGGGAAATTGCAATTTCGGGGTTTAAAGTGGTAAGGGAAGGCTTGCGATACTATTCATAGCCAAAAATAGTGTATTTACTTCTGCATCTCTACTTCCCAGAAATTCGACTTTCGCTGGCGGTCTCAGAACGCATCCTCCGTGAAAATCGAGGGAACACTGTAGTGTAAATATTTGATTTCTAGGAGGAAGGGCAATATACATTTCTTTATTCTTGGACTTAGGCCCTTAAACCCTCCATGGGCTGATTTTCTCTTTGGAGATTTAAAAATATAATATCATATAATGTAAGTTTGTAGGCCAGCAAAATATAGTGGACATAATATACCGGTACTTAAACTTCAGCAAGGCATTTGACAAAGTAGAACACAACCTACTTCTTAGTAAGCTAGAAAAAAAGTGGGATAGAAAGCATCATCACCAATTGGATTTGCAACTGGCTGACAAATCATACTTAATGAGTGTTCTGTCGGGCTCTCTGGTAGACTCCTCCCAAAAATTCACAGGTACAAATTTCAGACACACACATGTTTGAAAATTCAAAACAATGTTCTTTATAATGAAAATTCACATAAACTAAGCCCTCTTTTGGTATAGCAAAGAGCACTGGTCTCCAAACAAACTGGTAATTTGTACAAGTCCCTTATCAGTTCTGTGATACTTAGCTTGCAGCTGTGAGGCAATTCACAGTCCTTCTTTCACAAAGTGAAACACATTTTGCTCTGGTTTAGTTTCAAAGGGGGGGGGGGGAAGCAGCACACAAAAGGTCAAAGTCAGTAAAGCAGTCAGGAAACACAATGATCAGATAATCCTCCACAATGGCCAAAACCCACAGGCTGCTATTTATAGCAGCCTCACTAATTACCACAGCCCCACCCAACCACAGGTGGCCTCATTTTCTTTGATAATAATCTCTCAGTTGTTGCCTATGCATCGCTCTCCGCATGCGTGGCTGTATCATTAACTCTTGTTCTGAATCCAAGGAGGAGCTAGATAATTGATCTCCTTCTGAGCTGTCTGACACATTCTCCTCCTCCCTGTCACTCATGTCTTCTTGGTCAGAGGAGCCTTCATCATTAGATTCCACCGGGGAGGGGGCCAAAACAGGCCTGCAGCATGTGGATGTCTCCCCCACATCCACAGTCCTTGAGGCAGGAGCAGGGCCAGAACTAACCACAACAATGAGTAGTTCTTAATTGGTCTAAGTCTACATGGAGGGAAATAAGCATCCTGAAATGGCAAAGACATATTTGTAGTGAGGGATTTCAATTTGCTTCATGCAGGCAGGGGTTACAGAATGTAATCTATGTGGTGTTTCTCAACTAAATGCGTTGGAACTCTGAATTCCCACATAAAATTGTCTGAGAGGATTCCAATAGACAGTTGTCACCCTGTACATCTGAAGATACCAGGTGGGGGAAGACTATTACTAGATGCAATTAACTGCTCTAAGACAGAATTATTTAGGATGAAGATGATGTAAGAGCAGTGACCATGATTTTAATACCAGAAAATTTCAAAAATCTAGTACAAGATATAAATATAGCTAAACCATTGGGGAATAATACTTGCATTAGCACTGAGCTTTAACTTTAATGTAATTGGAAAGGTGCCTAGAAGGTTCAATATGCACATCTCGCATTTGGAAATGTAAGAATGTATTAAATAAAATAATTTTAATTATAAAGAAGTGAAAGTTCTCCATACTTCACACATACAGAAAGTTCTGCATACAAAGTTGCATATGCTAATAACACTTAGCAATAGAATTTAGATTTGCATGCCACTTCAGAGGGCTTTATAGTAAGCAGTTTACAGAGTCAGCATATTTCCCCTAACAATCTGGGTTCTCATTTTACCAATCTCAGAAGGATGGGAGGCTGAGTCAACCTTCAGCCTGGTGAGATTCGAACTCCTGGCAGTGGCTAGAGTCAGCCTGCAATATCGCATTCTAACCAGAGGTGGGTTCCTCCCAGTTCGGACTGGTTTTATGGAACCAGTAGTAATTTGACGGCCTAGGTCGCTGGAATTGGCAGTAACCCAGGACTGCCATGCCCCTGAACCATCTCTCGCGGCGGTGCCATCTTGTTTTTTGCTTCTGCACAAACGCAGAAGCTGTTTTTGTTTCTATTTATGCACAGAAGCTGTTTTTTACCATTGCGCATCCGCACCCATGTGGCGCGTCAGGAAGCAAACTGGCAGCAAAAAAAGTCAGAACCCACCCCTGATTCTAACTATGGCATTACCACAGCTCCCACATAATTAGGTGTTGTGATTCAGCCTGAGGCTCCTCAGGGAACGGTTGGAACTCTGCCGGCTCCATGCTCAGAGGGGGAGGACGAAGAACAGGAGGAGGAGGAGGACCAGGCAGATGGGGAAGAGGAATGTCAGGACAAGGAGGAGGGGGAACAGCCTGAGACCCCCGGGTGGGAGCTCTCCCCAGCGAGTAGCCTGGAGTCATTGGATGAGAATGCACAAGCCATCATAGATGTGAGGCAGAGAAGGGCAGCACAAAGAAGGGGACAATTAGCCAGGTATTTCCATCCCTAATAGGCAACAGCTGGGTTTGGGTGTGGTTCTCCTCAGATAGGTTGAAAAGGCATGCCCGCCCTTCCTGTATTGTGGAGAGTTATCTTTTGGGAGTCCTGTGACCTTGCTTCGATCCTTGGCGTCTCTGATTCTGGCTTGTGGCCTCGAAGGCTGAAAACTTGGGGGAGGCGTGGGTTTTATTATCTACAGTGGTGTGTGTGCCAGCAAGAAGCCTGTTGCATTGTCTGGCCGTCGTGACTCTTCTGTGAAGCTTCACAGCATTCCAGTTTGTAAGAACAGTTTTTGTTATCTGTGTTTGTTTTCAAAGATATAAAATGACTTTGCTTTTTACCAGCGTGTCTGGCTACTCTTTTTAGTTGGTGTTGGCGTCTGGGGGAACCCAGACAGAACAGTAGGGAACATGCAACTTTAAAAAATTGTCACAAATTAGAAGAATGCTTAACTAATCCAAGAGATGCTAAGATATGTCAATAAAGGTGGAAAAGTTACCTTTAAAAAATAGATACAAATGAACAAATTTTCTGGGAAAAATAATATAAATTGACATGAGAAAAGAAACTGAAAGTTGAAATGCATTTCAAGAAACAGTATTTTTATGAGAAACAGGACTTTAAAACATTTTGGGTATCAAAGGGAATAGGAAGATTGACATTGTCCATCTGTTGTTTCTGTTAATTGTTAGTGTTTGGCTTTTATTGCTGCTCTGCCCTTTTAGCGTGAAGCTTCTTGTGGTTTTATTTGTGTTTTTAGCCACTTTATAATGTGAAATTATTTACTGATCCTTCGCAGTCCTGGACACAAACTGATTCAACTCCTACCCTCAAAATGATGCATTAGTGCACTGCACACCAAGACACCAAGACACAAAAACATTTTCCCCCAAATGCCATCACTCTGCTAAACAAATAATTCCCTCATCACTGTCAAACTATGCACTAAGGCTGCATTACTATTACTATTACTCTTCTCATTGTTCCTATCACCCATCTCCTCCCACTTATGACTGTATGACTCTAACTTGTTGCTTGTATCATTACAATTTATATTGGTTATTCCCTGATTGCTTATTTGTACCCTATGACAATCATTAAACGTTGTACCTCATGATTCTTGACAAATGTATCTTCTTTCATGTACATGAGAGCGTATGCACCAATGACAAAATTCTTTGTGTGTCCAATCACACTTGGTCAATAAAGAATTCTATTCTATTTACTAGAAGGAATATGTGGAATATACATTCTCTAACATTTTTCTCTCCTCTAAACCAGTGATTTTCAACCTTTTTTGAGCCACGGCACATTTTTTACATTTACAAATTCCTGGGGCACACCACCAACCAAAATGACACAAAATGACACCCTAAGACACTCTCCTCTCTTTTTCCATCCCTGTCTCCTCCCCACCCTTGTGTGTGTGTGTGTGTGTGTATACACACACTCTTGAACCATTTCCCAAAACAGGTGAGGGCTGGGTTTTTCTCTCTCTTATTCTTTGGGTGCTTTTTATCATATGCTTTAAATCAAGAGTCACTTCTCTCTCTCTCTCTCTTTTGTTTCTCTCTCTTTCCTCTCATTCTCTGTCTCAATCATTTTCTCATTTCTCTTTTTTTCTCCCCTTTTTGCTCATTTCTCTCTCTCCCTCTCCCTTCCTCTCCTTTTCTCTCTCTCTTGCTATCTTTTTCTTTCTCTCTCTTGCCTTCTTTCTCTCTCACTCTTGTTTTCTCTCTCTCTCTTTTCTTTCTCTTTTGCTTTCTCTCTCTCTCGCTTTCTTTCTCTCTCTTTATCACTCTCACTCTCAAAGCAAAAAGTTGCGAGACCGGAACCTGAGCTTCCTTCTTCGCGGCACACCTGACCATGTCTCGCGGCACACTAGTGTGCCACGGCACACTGGTTGAAAAACACTGCTCTAAAACATGAATATGGCTGCATACTTCCCAGAGACCAATAAGAGCTCACAGATTTGGCCTCCTCTGGGTCCCGTTGACTACGCAATACAGGTTGGCAGGGCCACGGTGGAGAGCCTTTTCTGTGGCCGCCCTAGCTCTGTGGAACCAACTTCGCCCCAATATCCGTACTGCTCTCATCCTGCTGGCCTTTCGCAAAGCTACAAAGATCTGGCTTTGCCGACAGGCCTGGGGGCCATACATTCACAGCTTGATGGCCAGCTGTAAGAACCGTGTGTATCTATATGAGTGTGTTTTTTCTTTTTTTTAATATAATAACTTTTTATGGGTTTTTAGTTTGTTATGTTTTAACCTCAGGTAACTATTCGCCTTCTTTTACTGTTTTGTATTTATTCTTATATTTGTACCGCTGTTGTAAGCCGCCCTGAGTTCTTCAGAATTGGGCGGCATGTAAGTTGAATAATAAATAAACAAACAAACAAATAAATAAATAAATAAATATCCCCTTTTTAAAAAAAATTAAGTTACTCGGTATACCCCTTTTAAATAGTTATTTCAGACCCATTGTAGAAAGAAGTCAATACAGGTAGTCCCTGACTTACAACAATTCATTTTGCGACTGTTCAAAGTTACAATGCCACTTAAAAAAGTGACTTATGACTGTTTGTCACAATTACGATCTTTGCAGCCGTCCCCATGATCATGTGATCAAAATTCCTTTGCTTGGCAACTGGCGCATATTAATGATCGTTGCTGTGTCCCAGGGTCATGTTATCCCCCTTTATGATACAAAGTCAATGGAGAAGTCAGATTCACTTAACAACCGGGTTACTCATTTATCAGCTGCAGCCATTTCACTTCATAATTGAAGCAAAAAAGGTGGTAAAATGGGGCAAAATTAATTTAATAAATATCTCACTTAATAACCAAAAATTTAGCATCAGTTGTCATAAGTCGAGGACTAGATGTACAACATTTCAGTGCTGAGAGAACACTGCTTGTTTTGTGTTGTACGTAGAAGGATAAGATCCTTGCAGAAGATTTCCAAGACAATAGATTTTTAATGGTAGCAATAACCAATGATTGGGAGTTGATGATTACATATTTCTTCTTCTTCTTTAGGAAAAAAATGAATGCGTGTTTATCTCAACTTTAGATAATGGGAAAGTAGTATTGTTTTTCCAAGATAGCAAGCAGCACCTTTTCCCAAGTCTCCATCAGATGGCACTGGCCTTTCATTTGCTTGAACTAGTTTTCTTAATCTGTGTGGCTCCATGCTTTACTTGCACAGCACACATAAAAGCATAGGTGGCTGGAGAATTCTGGGAGTTGAAGTCCACAAGTCTTGTCAAGTTTGAGGGTCCCTGCATTAAAGCATAACAAATCTTTGTGCTGAACTCTAAAATGTTAATGCATGTGTTAAATGACATTAAAAAGATTAGTTCTACAATGTGGATGTTCATTCCTTCTCTTTGATCTTCTATGAATATCCTACTCTAAGGATCTGCAAAAGTCTTTCCCATTCAGTACCATCAAATTCATATATTCAGTTTATTATATGCAATGTCTCCATTAAGCTGATAACAGTTTCCTACTCATCCTTATCATCACAGTTACTTCCTGTTGCAGTTCTGTCTTCATTAGGGTAAGCACACTTCAACCTTGTAGGATTTGCTTTCTATTCTATTTCCCATAATATGACTTGTTGATTTCCTCTAAGTTGCAAAATGCTTGTTTCTATATTGGTGCTATTGCAAACATCTCCCCCCCCCCCCCCCATCTTTATAGATAATCAATTATTATTTTCAGCCTCTAAAAATAGTATTTTGGACCCTTTTCAAAATGCCAGCAATGATAGTCTGAAAATAAATTTAGGTGTTCCATAAAACAGCTAGTATTAAAAATATGTTTGCAAATATACAATTAAAATCAAAATATGTTTATTTTTATATCTATTTTAATCTGTCTGTATCAATCACAAATATTAATACAAGTAAAATGTTGCTTTTAGGTTTTTAGTAGTTTGGAAATAATTTTTACCTATTTAACGGGTAGCTTTACAAATGTAATTAAAATTAGATGATGTAAGCATGCTACTGTAGGGGAAGATTCTGTAGAAGGACAAAGTAACTTTACTACAACCCCAAACCCTCATTTCAGTGAGATTTTCCATGACCAGTTGCTAAACTCTCTCCCTAAACTCAGTTTATATATCTACTCTAGTTAGATACATTTGTAAAACAAGAAAAGGTTATAAAAGTGAAGATAAATAAACTGAGTTTAGCAACTGGTCATGGAAAATCACACTGAAGAACTAGAGTATGAGGATTTGGGGCTGTAGTAAAGTTACTAGGGATTCTGCCTAGTTGACACATGCCATTATTGTTAATTCCTCATAGTAAATGGATGAATAAGTGATGGTGATAGATGAAAATGAGTTTTACTGAACATTGGAGATTGTTCTGTATTTTTTCACAGGATAAATGTAAGATAATGTTTTAATGTTCAGATAGATCCTAATGCATCTGTCTCAAGCTCAGGATTTCAACTTTCAGTTTCCAGCCTAGTGTTTTGTCAGTTATAATCCAGATACATCTGGAAAGAATTGGTTTGGGGGAAAGCATACCTAAAGGGGAACAAAATCATGTTTCAGTTGACCTGGCAACAAACCTTGGTTTGTATAGACATTTTAAGATAGCATGAGTCTTTAAGTAACATGTAGATAACACATTTGCACAAAAAGTCAATGGAAGTGAAGGTGATGCAGTGAACTTTTGTAAATGTGAAAAATTGAATTTGTGTAAGATAGACAACCCCCCCCCCCCCCAAATCCTTTAATGCCGAATAGAGTATAGTTCCTTTTTTAAATTCCTTTGTGTGACTGTAGCTTGGCTGCATAACTATCGAGAAGGGCTTTAAAAATATACCTCTACTTTATTTGTGCTTCAGGTCAGATTAACCAAAATGGTTATTGTGTCACCTAGAAACTACTTGATTGCTTCAAGACTAGACTTTTAAAACCCTATATATTATTATTAAAAAGGCCAGGAGCAACAAAGACCGTTTTACCATTTCTGCAATGTTTTCATGGCAATTTGATCTTTACACAGGTTTTTAAAAAATCTTTGTACTTGGAGCTGATGGAAAAATCGAAGAAGGGAAATGGTTTTGAAACGCTTTCTCTATGGCTTCTGATTGCCTTTTTTTTTTTTTTGAGTGAATATATAAGGATGAAGGTAGAAGTATCAGTTAGCTTTTGGGTACTTGCTTTATTTATTTTAAGAATTCACATCTCCCATATTCCTTGGTAACTGATGTTTATCACATTAGTTCTGTTAGGCGATAAAAGCACATATATGTGACTCACATGGACAAAGTTGTCTGGCTTATAACAGCATTTATATATACGAATAGTGTAGCTATTTGAGCTTTTTTAAAGCAGTCCCCTGAATGGAATCTTAAGTAAATATTTATATTTCAAAGCTGCCGTCTGCAAGAAAGAAGCTAAAATACCTGTAGCAAAACCAAAAATTACAGTAAAATCTGGTGCATAAAGTAACTATTTTAAAATAATACCTTGATTGAGCTGACTGCATTAACAGCTTTGGACCACATTTCTTATATGAGAAAAATCCTACTGGAATAATTTAATGTACAGTAAAGAGGGATCTTGTGAATGGTTCTGTCCGAGTGTGATTCCAACCCACTTTTCTTCTTATTTGTATGTATTTTAAGACCAATAAAACTTCCCTGCTATTTAAAGAGCAGGTCAAAGGGGGGGGGGGGGGTTGATAAAGAATAGCTTTCATTATATTCAGATTTATTTTTCCATAACTTTGTCTTACTCTTAGATGCAACAATTAGAATTTGCAGAAATGCAGCAAAGGGACGCTAACCGTGCAGCCCTGGAAGCCCTTGGCCCAAGAAAGAAGAGACCATTGGATTCGTCTGTTTCTTTTTCTGGACTTGAGGTTTGTAACTATGCTTTTTTTCCTCTCTGCTGCATTATCTTTACTAGCTGAACGCTTATTTTTTGTAAAGGGTATGGTCTGCTCACGAAATTCTTTTATAGTAGAATATTTTATCAGTTTCCTAGAAATCAGCCCTGTGAACAATGTGGTGGCCTGGTGGCAAAGACGGTCACCTTCTGTTGGAAGGTTGAGAGTTCAATCTTAGGTAGTGTAGATGTTCCACTCCTAGAGCGCAAAGGAAAAAATCTGCTGCGAACTACACATAGTGTCAGGAAAGGGTATCCAGTGAGTAAATGCTCATCTTCCTCCAATCACCTTGACTCTACCCCAAATTAAGGGATTACAGGATTGTAAAAAGAGATGTGTTTTTAATAAGAATCAGTCCTCTATTTGGCATCCAAGAGAACTGGACTTGATTATGTGGTGGTCTGTGAAGGAATTATTCCAGTAATACTGCAGCAAAACATATTATTAAGGAAGATATATATAAACAAAGGTTATAGAAATTTTTATGTAGAAGCTTCCTATAAAATTCTTATGGGAGTTGCACTATTGGTTTCCCAGTGTGAAAAATAGTTGGAATGGTCCAATAATATAGAAGAACACCCATTATTCCCTTTGAAAGCCCATCTACCCACCCTACAAATGATCGTATAAAGCTTTCATCAGTAAATCCTAATAATTTTGGCTGTGCTCCTAATACATTTTCATACACTGATATCAACAGATTGAAATTGACTTTTTTCCCGAGAAACAAGAATGCTTCCACCTGTTAAAAACATATCCCAGACAAAGCAAATAAAAATATTTTCTCACAGGGTCTCTTTAATTATTGTCATGATTTTTAATACTTTTGATTGAAGTGGACTCAGATAAGTAAATGAAAGGAGGACTAGAATTGGCAGTTCACATTATTGTAGGTTCATCTGTCATGGGTTTAGTTTGAATGTGCCTCCAAATGTTTTCAGTCCATTGCTTAACAAACATAGCGCTTACATTCTGAGCCTTAGTTCAGCAAATTACTAATCTACTAAGGGAACAGAAGGCCTGTTTGATATTTCTGGGTAGGGAGTCTGTGTCTACATATTCCCACAGCTTCAGATGCTCAAAACATGCCCCACAGCTTTGAATGTAGACTTCTGTCATTAAAGTTAATGTTTAATTTGACAGGGGAAACTACACTCTGAATAATTGTATTAACTGTATTAAATATAATTTATGTTATGTTTATATTTATTTATTTTACTCTAAATTCTTTTCCCTGGTCTCTCTACTTAGGATTTATGGCCACCAAAACCTTCCCATGTTGTATTGGAAAATCACTCTTAAGAGATTGTTATTTTCTGATCAGGTTCCTGATCAATTTTTTAAAAAAATAATTTTTGATTTCTCTGGGCGTTTTTGATTGTTTGGGATCCCACTGCCACTTGGTTGTTTCCTAGCTTCTGAAAATAATAACTGTATGCGATAATTAGACTTGGTAGATCTCTAGATGAGGTTATTTCCTTTGTAGAAACCAATTGGGCAATCTGCCATCACTGGATCTCGGGACTTAAAAGTGTTTTCCTGAATAGTTTTGTTTTATTGCCAAGAGTCATTAAGGTTAAGGATTTGCAATTACCACTTTCTCTATCTACCAGTAATTCAATATTTCAATACCACAATTGTGCTTATGTAGCAAGAATGGCAATGAAATAACAGAGAGAGTAATCCAAGGTTTGCGGAAACCCCAAAAAATTAGAGGGAGAAAGAAAACCTAGTTTGAAAGGAAAGAGAATCTTCAGAACAGCCAGTGGATATTGTGCAGAATGTAACTAGACAGCTGTGATCCTAACAGAAACCAGCTGTCCTCTAGCATTTTTGCATGACTATCAATGTGTGAGTTTCTACAGTTCTCAACAGCAATACTAAATATACTTTTCTATATTAAACTTGCTTGGCTTCAATTTACCAGATAGATTATGGAGTTTTTCTACTTGGAGGAAGCAGGGTTTTGAAAATCGACAATGGCAGCAGCTCCTTAAAACCCACCTCTGTCGTCAGGCATGGGGGAATTGAAATTTTTCCCTTCCCCCTAGGCTTATAGAATTTATACATGGTGTGCTTGTTTGTATGATTGGTTTCTTAAATTTGGGTTTTTTAGATTATTTTTAATATTATATTTGTTTACACTGTCTTCTTTATTGTTGTTAGCCGCCCCGAGTCTTCGGAGAGGGGCGGCATACAAATCTAGTAAGTAAGTAAGTAAGTAAGTAAGTAAGTAAGTAAGTAAGTAAGTAAGTAAGTAAGTAAGTAAGTAAGTAAGTAAGTAAGTAAATAAATAAATAAATAAATAAATAAAATCAATGACAATGATAAAAATAAATCATAGGTAGACTAATTGTCCTTTCCCTTGCTACTCTGTGAACTGTGGAGTAGATTTCTGGATCATGGTGGCTTTAAAAAGACCTCTGCAGATAAAAATGTGGAATATTGAAAAATTGTGAAATAGAATCTCCAGTATGTTAAGCATTCAGAGTAGATATGTGAGCAGAAGACCAACCAGCTAGCCCACAAAAGCAAATTAACACACCAGTGAGAAATATTAACTTGCCTTTGAGCTTGGGTGTATAATTTTAATAAATTAGTAGCTATCTTATTTATGTGTATAGAATGAGCTTTTATCTCCCTTAATTACTGCTGAAAGATTTGAAATTATGAGCTTGGTGCAACAGCTTTCCCAGGTCCCTCCCATCACAATTAAACTTTTCATTAGGTAAATCATTATGTTTACTATTAAGCAGGAAGAGGCTGCATAAGTGCAAAGTAGTAATTATTTCTAGCTTTTCCTTTCGTATAATGCTAGAGGGTTTGTAATGGGTGCCCCTTGGACATATTCTTGCTGTCGCTGATGTGACTCCTTTCTTATTAAACCCTCCTGGTGTAATCCTATATAACACTATTGATGCAAATGCCCCTGGCAATGGAGTCATGCATCAGAACAATAGAATTCAACATTTTGTGCTACATGAGCAGAAGTACATTTAGGCATACTGTAGTTGTACTTTGCATAAGATGCCTAGGAAACACAGCAATTTCAAGTTAATGATTTTATTAGTTATATAGGGATGTACAAGTTACTTGAGATAGTAAAATGCAAATCAGAGTTTACCAGAGTAGGCTCTAAACAAAGAACAATGAGAGCAGCAATGAGGTATACCTACAAACTTGTAACTATTGTGCTAAGGGTACGGGTTTTTAGATTAAGCAGCCTTGCTTTTCATTTTTGGCCATACAGAGAAGCCATGTGTGTTTTATAGAATAGAATAAATAGAATAGAATAGAATGAAATCAGAATATCCCCCCCCCCTCAAAAGTGACTTTGATAAATAAGCTTGTGTCTTGTAGGGAGAGGGGATTAGTAATAGATTTGGCTAAGCATTTCTCTAAAGATTTTTTTTAGAAAGAAAAGTGAGGAGGGTGAATCAGTGGTATGATTTTCTGTAGAATCCACTTTAGCTTGTCAGATCTAGAGATCTTAAAGAGCCAATGGCAATTATCCAATCCAGTTGACACCAAGATTCATAAAAGTCCTTTGAAATGCTGGAAACTTATTTCATGTATTATATACTATTCTTTCTCACCATAA
Source organism: Erythrolamprus reginae (assembly GCF_031021105.1). Lineage (NCBI taxonomy): Eukaryota > Metazoa > Chordata > Lepidosauria > Squamata > Dipsadidae > Erythrolamprus > Erythrolamprus reginae. The sequence continues at coordinate 203,925,174 of NC_091952.1, forward strand.
GATACTACAGTTTATAGTATTGGCTGCTTGCCAGAAGTGTATTTGAACTGTTCCATGAAAGTATTCATCTTCAGATGAAGTGATGCTGATATGTTGGAAATGAATATAAGGATATGTAGAGACAAGTGTAACTAAGAATATTTCATAATTATTAGGTAATTTGGAAATCTTGAAGCAGAATGCTTGCATTGCAGGCATAACAAGGAAAACAAAACATCCTGATATGTAAACCAAATGTTGTTGTGTTCAGCAAAGAAAGGAGGGCCTTGAAGTAAAATATTGCTCAAGGGTCTGTACACACTAATTGCATATTTTCAGAAAAGTGGGCTAACTTAAATACGTAGAACTGAATAACTTGAATGCAAGGATGCATTTTCTAAAGGAGATAAATGTCAGGAATAAATTAGTTTCACACATGTGTATCCCACCTCCAGTTACTGATCTTATCAATAAAGAGTAAGGTAGTGCTAATTTCCCCAAAGCATGCTGTGAATTTTAGCATATATAGTCCAAAGTGTAATAAGCTATCTTTTGTTTCTGTCCTGTGGGTCCACGTAGCAAGTCTCTTAAATAGCTCTCTGGGCTTAGTGGAAGATGTCACTTATTCTTTAGCCCAAGGATACCCAAACTTGGCAACTTTAAGACTTGTGGACTTCAACTCCCAGAATCCTCCAGCCAGCTTTGTTGGCTGGAGGATTCTGGGAGTTGAAGTCCACAAGTCTTAAAGTTGCCAAGTTTGGGGACCCTTGCCCAATACACCTCTCAGAGACCTATAAAAATATTTGGACATGAACCAAAAAATAAATAAAAAAGTAAAATTGTCTCCTTCTCCTGCAGGACTGGTATAAGGGCTCTTCAGCTTCAAGGAAACATTTAAGTTGAATGCTAAGAATGAAGAAACTCTGAAGCTTTATATAATATGTCAATAGCTTACTTTGACTACTAGATTAACCGTAGCAGTTTATAGGGATTTGTCACATTCCCCAAACCCACTCATGAAAATCCATGGAGTTGAATTAATACAAATTTGGGAATTCATGATTAAGACATTGTAAAAACTTGTGTTTCAAAGAGGAATTATCCTCATTGCATCTCCAACAAATGTTCTTTCCTATACAAAAATAATGGTGACCAATAGAATAGAACAAAGGTCATCAAACCCAAATTTATGCAGAAATTTGTTTTGGAACTAAGGTTGTTCAGATAGGCTCATCGATAATAATAATAATATAAGAAGAAGAAGAAGAAGAAGAAGAAGAAGAAGAAGAAGAAGAAGAAGAAGAAGAAGAAGAAGAAGAAGAAGAAGAAGAAGAAGAAGAAGAAGAAGAAGAAGAAGAAGAAGAAGAAGAAGAACAACAACAACAACAACAACAACAACAACAACAACAAGAACAACAACAGAATTGGAAAGGACCGTGAAGGTCTTCTAGTCCAACCCCCTGCTTAGGCAGGAAACCTTACACTACTTCAGACAAACGGCTATCCAACATCTTCTTAAAAACTTCCAGTGTTGGAGCATTCATAACTTCTGGAGGCAAGCTGTTCCACTGATTAATTGTTCTAACTGTCAGGAAATTCCTCCTTACTTCTAAGTTGCTTCTCTCCTTGATCAGTTTCTACCCACTGCTTCTTGTCCTACTTTCAAGTGCTTTGAAGAATAGCCTGACTCCCTCTTCTTTGTGGCAATCCCTGAGATATTGGAACACTGCTATCATGTCTCACCTAATTCTTTTTTTTTTCATTAAATGAGACATAGTTCCTGCAACCATTCTTCTTATGTTTTAGCCTCCAGTCCCCTAGTCATCTTTGTTGCTCTTTGCACTCTTTCTAGAAATCTCAGCATTCTTCTTACATTGTGGTGTCCAAAACTGAATGCAGAATTACAAGTGTATACATTTTAATACATTTTAAGTATTATTTTTGTTATAAAGTTTAAGGTTGTCATTCTTGCTATGTAAATTAATGCACTGTTCTATTTTCTGGGAAATATAGGAACATATTGTTGTGAGCTGCTCTGAGTCTTCGGAGAGGGGCGGCATTCAAATCAAATAAACAAACAAACAAACATACATACATACATACATACATACATACATACATACATACATACATACATACATACATACTGTTCTGTCTGGGTTCCCCCAGACCTCAACACCAACTGGAAAAAACAGCCAGACACTCTGGTAAAAGCCAAAAGTATTTTATAACTGGAAAAAATAAGCACAGAGGAAAACCTGTTCTTCCCAACAGACAGGATATAATACGGTACAGCAGGGTCCTGATGTCCAGACAATACAGCAAGCTTCTTGCTGGCACCCCCCCCCCCCCAAGGTTTCAATAGTCAAAGGCACAAACCAGGATTCCAAGACGCCAAAGTTCACAATCAGGTCCCACGACTCTCAAAGATAAAACTCCACAAGCCAGGAAGGGTGGGTCTGCCTTTTAGCCTTTCCCAAGAGCACCACACCCAAACCCAGCTGTTGCCACTTTAATGCTGAAAGTATTTAGCCAATTGATTCCGTCTCTGAGTAGCTCTTCGTTGTCGCAGATCAATTATGGCTTGTGCACTTTCCTCTAAGGAATCCAGGCTGCTTGCTGGGGAGAGCTCCCCCTGGTGGGACTCTGGCTGTCCTCCCTCTTCTTCAGCCTGGGATTCCTCCTCCTCGTCTGTCTGCACCTCCTGTTCCTCAGCCTCTCCCTCTGAGCTGGAAACCGACAGAAGGTCAGCCGTTCCCGGAGGGGCCTCAGACGGAACCACAACACATACATACATACATACATCTAATTTGGTATTCCTCTTATTTCTTGGCACATGATTTCAAAATGATTTCTTAATAACAAATATTTATGGAAACAAATAGTAGGTTTCTTATTTTAAAGGATTTAACCAGTTGTTCTAGTGCAGTGATGGCGAACCTTTTTTCCTCAGGTGCCGAAAGAGTGTGCATGTGTGCTATCACACATGCACGAGTGCCCCACACCCATAATTCAATGCCCGGGGGAGGGGCAAAAACAGCTTTGCCCACCCCCCGGAGGTCCCCTGGAGGCTGGAAATGGCCTGTTTCCTGACTTCTGGTGGGCCAGTAGGCTGATGTTTTGCCCTCCTCAGGCTCCAAAGGTTTCCCTGGAGCTGGGGGAGGGTAAAAATGCTCTCCCCCACCCTCCCAGAGGCTCTCTGGAAGGCAAAACCACCCTCCCAGAGCTTCTGTGCAAGCCAAAAATCACCTGGCCAGCATACATATGCAGGTTAGAGCTGAGCTAGGGCAACAGCTCGCGTGCAAGCAGATATGGCTCTGCGTGCCACTTTTGGCACTCATGCCATAGGTTCGCCATCACTGTTCTAGTGTCTGGTATCTTAGAAACCGCAAATGATGCTAGTCCAAACAAATGTTCTACTATCCATTACAACAGATGTATTGAATTACGTCTAATAGACGGTATTTATCACTTAGCAAAGCATACGTTAAAAATTCATCTACATATTTCATGGATATGTATGTATGTATGTGTATAAGTATGTATGCTTGCATGCATTTCATTATATTTTCACTTGGCCTGGAAATCAGATGGAGAAGTTCCATTCTAGAGCTAACTGATATATTGATGGCAAACTCCACCTCTTTTCCTTTCATGCTCTCTGCTTTTCCCCCCATCCATCTTTTTGCTTATCAGATTGATGTATTATTCTCATTGTTTTTCTTTGTTGTTGTTTATTTATTGTTCTATTATTTTACTTCTCTTTACACTTTTTTCATTTTTCTTATTTTAATGTTGTTAACTGCCTTCAGTAGCATGGCGAGATAAGTGGTAAATAAATTTAATAAATAAATTTAATTAACCAAAGCCTTGTATATATAGGTAATCACTACATAATGTGAATATAGGTTTTGTATTTTCTAAACCAGTGCAATAACAAAAATAAAGCTTAGGCTTACAAAAAGTACAAATATAAATGAACATAAGCTTTGTTACTCTAGATTAGAAGGTGAAATGAATGATTGTTGTTGTTAGTTGCAGTTTTTTGAGACTTCAGGAGTTTTCATTTCAGGAAGCAACTTGAATCTTGCATCCCTTAATCTCCCTTTTTGTCTTTTCCCGTTATGCCGGAGACTAGCATAATGATCCTATTTCCTGTATTTCTGAAATGATGATAATGCTCGATAATTTGCCTTTTAAAAGTAGTTTATCCTGTCACATATTTTTCTTTTTCAAAAGTGATGAAATTTGGACTTTAGTATTGGTTTCTGTTAATAGTGCAGTTCATGGAAAATCATAAAACGCCATGATGGTTATTGGCATTTCATATTCAGTATATCTCATCTCAGCCTCCGATAGCTGTCAAACTCTATAAGTGCAACCTTGATCAGGAGAGCTTTATTGAAGGATGATAGTACTGCAACAATCTGACATGCATGTTTATTGACAAATTATATTGGTTACTCCAGATGAAAATTTGTCAACATGATGAACTAGAAATACGTTTTTCTTTTTTTGTGGCCCTGATTTTTTTATGTAAAGTTGAGGAGGAAAAGATAGATTAGAATCTACTGCAGATGTATTTGTTGATCTTGCATAAGATGTTTGATTTCTAGTAGTTTAACAAATATCAAGCTTAAAAAGTTTCAGTTAACCTTATATTAGTAAATGCTTTTCCCTCTTCTGCTTTGTTTTTGTTTTTCATCTGTAAAATAAGCCTACATGCCTTTATGCCAATTTTGCCAATTAAATTTTAATAAATCCCTGGTCTACTAATAATTCAGAGGGTAACCCAACTCAATGTCAGCATTCCAATAAACACCCCCAATGAAATAAAACTCCAAGGCTAGAAGTTTCAATTTATTACAGATGTCAGGTTGGCGACATTTGGGAAAACCCGAGTCTGAAAGCTTCTGGGTTTTCTCCACCCAAGCGAAAATTCAAGTCCCTGCCCAGCACCCACATGTCCATCACACGATCCAATCAGGGACCATCCCAAACTGAAGATGCCTCCCAGTCACTTCATTGCAGCTGCAGGGCACAGCAGCCTTGACTTTCTGGAAAGAATGTTATTTAGACTACTATATATCACCTACTCCATATAATTCTCCCTCCCGTTTTCCCACAGTAGGAAATGTGACAGGCCTGAATACAAAAAGGTAAAAGATAGCTTCCAGGCCTGACAATCACCTCACAGGGTTATTATTGTAGGGAAAATAGGACAAGGAAAGAACATTAGGTAGGTTTATTATCTTGTGTTATTTATAAAAAATAATAAAGTTGATATTATAATAATAAATAAATTAACTATTTTAAAAATTATTTTGCATGACCCTTGTGGGAAACCTAGTCTTATTTTAATTTTTTTTAACTAAAAACAAAAATACATATATATAAAGCCGGAAATCTACTCCGTTATAGTCTAGTTATTCTGAAAGAATACACAGATTAACGGTTGCAGAAAATTTGTTTCTCTGGGGAGCAAGAAGCATGTTAACATGCGAATCATTTCAATTAACTATGAAATTCCCCTTTGTGTTAGATGCATCTTGAGCATCTCATACTCATCATTCATGCCTAATTGAGATGCATTTCATTAAAGTTTCTAGAAAACAACAAATATAATAGTTAAATGTAATTGGAAGAACTAATGTAGTTTTATTAGAGGCAAGCAGAATTTAGAAGGTTCTAAACTTAGTAGCAGTTTTGGGTTTAGGCTACTTTTGTAGCCCTAAAAACTATGCCTGTATAGTAAATAGAGCTGTTCCAGGCTGCAATTCATAGGTTTGAGCATTGTAACTCACTAGCAGAATATTCCTGTTTTTCAGAAGTAGGAGCTTAATTATATTGTATGAAAGATCTCTGCAATTTAAATGACTAATTGTATTGTAGCTTTGGGCTAAACATATTGATAACATAAATGTTGATGGCAACTCCAAGGTCAAGAGACTTATAATTTTGATTATAGTGCTTAAATGATCTGGCAAAAAGTCAAAATACTTCAGTTTAATAATTGTCTATTAAGGCAACATGACATATTTTGTACAGTATTTGTTACCCCCAGGTACAGATTAAAGATCTGATGTAGCCACAGAAAGTGACGTGCATATATGAATCTTAGGCATAGCGGAGAATAAACTGTCACCATATTTGCAGTAATTTGTCTCAATATGTAAAACATTCTGCTGGTTACACTTGAACCAATTTGTAGAAATGTCACAGAGGAATGGGGCAGAATGTTGTATAGCTGAATACTAATACCCTTTTTTCTAACTTTGACAGTTTTAACTCAGTTCCAACGGAATTGAAGATAAATGGTCCTTAATGTACATATTTATTCCTAAATTATTTAATGTATTTCAATATTCAGATACTTTTTGCATTGTAGTGTGATTTGTCCCCATAATGCAAAAATAAATAACATATAAAACTAAGAGATAAAAATTAAAAAAGAAGAAAAGTGAACAGAAATAGAAAAAGGAAAAAAACCCAAAATAAAGTCCATTGCAAGTGTTTTCAACATCAAAATTTCTTCCCAAAAGAAAAAGTTTCATTTTACTTTAGGATTCTGGAGTGTTCCTCACCCAATGACACTAATCTCCCTTCTATATCTATTCCAAATTCCTGAAGAAATAGAAAGTTTCAACCAGTTTTATTATTTTGGATTAAATCAGTCAGTTGTGTTTCCTGATATTAGCAGGGAAAATATACTTTCCCAAAAAGTAGATTATATCAACTGTTCAGAGTGGCTTAATTAAATTGCTGACAGTACACTTTTTTAATACCACTTTTATATTTTACTAAAATTGCTGCATGCTTTTTACATCATTTATCAAACTTCAAAGTGCTTGGACTTAAATGGTTTCAGCTATGCTTCTAAGCAAAGGTTGACGTTAATTTAAGTTCCATATCATTAAAAGGTCTCAGATAAAAATGTTTTCTTACTCCACTTCCTATCCAAAACATTTTCCCTTGAAGCAATTTGCAATATAATGTTAAAAGTGCTATGTTTACTTTGGACATGGGGTACAGACTATGTGAAGACTAGTATTGTATTCATTATATACTTTTTAAAAAGTCGATCAACCCAGATTTTCTAGAATAGGGATAAGAGCCATGGTCAAGTAACCTTCCTAGGACAGAAGTGAAAAACTAGCAACTACTAATAGATTATTGAAATATAGGCATTTATTTATTGTTAGAGTTGCTGCCTTCTCCGGGTCCCGTCAACTAAACAATGTCGGTTGGCGGGCCCCAGAGGAAGAGCCTTCTCTGTGGCGGCCCCGACTCTCTAGAATCAGCTCCCCCCAGAGATTAGAACTGCCCCTACCTTCCTTGCCTTTCGTAAACTCCTCAAAACCCACCTTTGTCGTCAGGCATGGGGGAACTGAGATATCTCCCCCGGGCCTATACATGTTTGTATGTATGTCTGCTTAATAATGGGTTTTTAAAAATATTTTAAATTGTAAATTATTAGATTTGTCATGAACTGTTTTATTGTGTTGTGAGCCACCACGAGTCTACGGAGAGGGGCAGCATACAAATCAATCAATAAATAAATAAATAGAGTTGAAAGGGACCATGACAGCCATCGAGTTCAACCCCCCGCCCAAGCAGGAACCCTATAGTACACCAGTCAAGTGGCAGTTCAATCTTCTCTTAAAAATGTCCAGAGTGTTGGAGTTCGCAAAGTCCGCTGGTAGGTTGTTCCATTGGTTGATCGCTCTGACCGTCAGAAAGTTCCTCCTTATCTCCATGTTGAATCTCTCCTTGGTCAGCTTCCAGCCGTTGTTCCTTGTCCAGCCCTCTGTGCCCTGAAGAATAAAGTGATCCCCTCCTCTCTGTGACATCCCCTCGTATACTTGTAGACTGCTATCATGTCCGCTCTGGCCCCCCTTTTCTCTAGGCTATCTACCCATTTGTAGATCATGTCCAGATGTATGATACTGTGAAGAGAATTCAAATCCAAGAGTTGGAAGGGCACCATTTAGGCACTGAGTTCAACTCCCTTACTGCAGAAATCCAAACAAATATCTCTGATATCTGCCCAAACTTTAGCAAAACACATTCAATAAAAGAGAGCCATCAACTCTGCTAGTTGACCCATTGTCAAACAGGCCCTATTGTTAGAAAATTTTTCCTAATATTTAATCAATTTTATATACACAGTATTTTTTTTAAAATAGTGGAATTTTAAGAATAGGAATAACTGCTCTACTGTGGTCATAAACAGAGTATCCAGAATGCCTTGGAGATCTGCTTCACCCCTAATTCTGTGCAGAAATCCACCACTACTAATCCCCTGAGATCTGTAACCTTGCAGTCTATGTCTACTGCTATTGTATCTGCACAGTTTTTTTCTAGCCTAAAGATGCTGAATTCCACCAGTTATTCCTTATAAATATGTCGATGAAGATTCTCAGTCATCCAAGTAGAGTTGCATGGAATTGAGTTGTGGCAACTGACTTCTTATTGGTTCGAAATGTTTCATTGCTTATCCAAGTAGCTTCTTCAGTTTACATATACTGTATTTATTATAATGTTTTCATTTCAGAATCCTTGTGTTCTTGATTCTGAACCCTTACCCACACTTTGTTATTACTATATTTTTTGTAAAATGTGATGCTCATAATTATCTAGATGCAGTATATGACCAATGCAGAAAAGAATAAAAGGAATTATTTATTTTGAACATTTTACATTTGGCAACCTAAAATTTCTTTTTTTGCAATTATATTATATTGTGGGCTTATATTTAACTCATAATTGCCCAAAATACCTAGTTCCTTTTTGTTAGTATTATTGTCTGATATGGTCCCTTTAATCTTGTATTCATATCTTTGATTTTTTTCTATCCAAGGGGTAGGACTTTGCATTGTATTTTCTGAAATACATTTTGATGATTTCTGCCAATGGTCCTCCTGTATGTGATCATTCTGGACAACACTTCCTTCCAGCTTAATGTAGAATAGTTAATAGATATTAGTGATTTTTGATCGCTCAGTCAGCTTTAGGATTTAGCTCATACCAAAAAGTATAATAATTCATCTCACTTTCTACTGTCTGCTTCATCAGAATCTAATAGGACACTTCATAGAATAATGTATTCTATTTTAGTAGAATATGTTAAAGTCAAGATTCACTATGTTTACCACATTCATTTGTAGTCAACTGAACTGATCACTATTTTTTTCACTGTAGTGACAAATCCTTTGCAGGCAATCTAACAAAGATTCTGGTGGCCTCTGAAAGGCCAACAACTTACTAAATGACTTTTATATTTCTAGGAAAATATAATATGCATTTGCTGATGGAGGGAGAGGGAAATGGTGAAAGTAAAAATAAGTAATTACTGTATTTGAGAAGTGGGCATTCTAACCTGATTAAATGAGTTGATTGTGTTGTGAGAACGTTATACCCTGCTTTAGCTATATATTTATTGTAAGTATTTGTTTTGTACTTTTTATTTTATTGGTTTTTTTACTCATTGTAAAATTGATAAACTTTATGAAGTCACAATGTGAGTGCGATCTTAGCATTAATAAGTAAACCTTTTTCTTTACTGTTCATAATGAGCATTACATGTCTTTTACATGTCTTTTCTGAATATATTTCAGAAACATGTTCAGACTGTCATTAGCTTTATGTATAAATGTTAAATTCAATGGATTCCAAATACATTAAAGTTTGTGACTCAATTGTAACTGAAGCAGAAATGGAAATATTGACCAGCTTTGGAGGAAAAAGAAGCTGCAAGGATTTGAAATCATACACTTCCCTCAAATGGTTGCCTGTTTTATTTGCTGTGCATCTGAGCAAGCCAAATCCTGATAGAACTTGAAGTCCTTTGCAAATACAAGTGATAAATATGGTAGTATTTTTCTGGTGGCAAACATGTTTTTTCTTTTTAATCACACTTTACTTTTAAGATATAGGTATTAATAGAGGCAACAAGCTGCCTTAGTAGAAAAACTCCATAGGTTGTGTGAATAAGGAAGAGGGTCATAGTATTCTACAGAACAAATATTAGGTAGTGATACTTAAGTGGCCCTTTTCAACTCATTAAAAGATCTGGTTGCACTTGCCATCTATGGGCAGATTGCCTACAGATGTACAGACAAGTTTAATTAAATGTGGGTGGGTTTTTTACAATATGAATACTGTAGGTGAAAAAGTAGTGTATATGTTGTGGTCCGCCAGCAGCCTGCAGCAGAGCCGGACAACAAGGAGGCTGGGGAGAAACATCGGCCAGGCCTGGAGTCTGGAGAAGGCTTTTTTTAAATTAATATTTGTATTGCTTTTTATAATATAAAACACACACACAACATATAACATATACATGGAAATTTGGAAAAAATGGCAGGGGAAAATAGGATTATATAAATCAAAATTGTCATCGATTTATGTAATAAATAAATAATGAAATACATTTAAATAGGGGTATAGGAGAGTTGAAGGCAAGAGGGATAACTAAGTTTAAGTTATATGAGAAGGATGGGAGGCCAAGTAGAAATCGTATAGAATGGTGGCTGGGTAAGGGAAGATGGCTACAAATAAATGCAATCTGAATGAAAGGGAGAATAAAGAAGCACTATTTAGGGATGAGATAGAGCTAGAGAAAATAATAAGAGAAAAAAGTGAGGGTACAAAGGCGCAAGCAAGCAATATATATAAGATGTTAGTGAAGTCAGATGAGGATGTGATCCAAGGATTGACTAAATGGTGGCAAAATGAGATACAAGTAGAGGTGCAAGAGATGGAAAATACAGTAGAGAATACAGTAGTCCCTCACCTATCGCTGGTGTTACGTTCTAGACCTGGCCGCGATAGGTGAAATCCGCGATGGGGAATTTATCGACTGATAGTACTTATTTAAGTATTTATATTGTAATTGTTTGGTAAGTTTTCATTGTTTTAAGTGTTTATAAACCCTTCCCACACAGTATTTATTTTAGATACAGTATTTAAATACAGTATTTACAATTTTAGATTTTTTTTTTTTAAAAAAACCTGCCGATCGAGTTCGGTGGGCTGTTTAAATCTGCCGATCGACTTCCTCAGAAACCCGCGATGAAGTGAAGCCGCAGTAGGTGAAGCGCGGTATAGCGAGGGACTACTGTATAAGGAAAATCAAGAATACAAGAGTTAGGGAAATGAGAGAGAAAATATTACATAAGTGGTATTACACACCTGTTCAACTTGCACACTTTCAGCAGAACGTTAAAGGTATCTGTTGGCATGGGTGCCAAGATAAAGGAGTGCTTATGCATATGCTCTGGGAATGCCCAGTGGTGCAGAACTTTTGGCAAAAAGTGCAAGGGATATTAATAGGATATTAAATATAAGATGGATGATTACTAAGGAAATGGCAGTATTAGTTAAAAGTAGTGAGATGGGAGAATACAGAGAAATAAAACAAGCAGCGATAGAAAGCGCTCAGGCGGTAATAGTCTTGGGGTGGAAAGATGCGACAAAATGGACAATGCAAAATTGGTATATGGTGGACCACATTCAATTCGAGATTATGGGTAAAAGGATGAAACTGATTTGCAACAGCTGATGGGGTGATGGGACAAGGTAAGACGATATATAGCGAGTAGGATCCGAAACCAAGCTATAAGAAGCAAGTTGGAATCACTCTATAATATTTAAATAAATATTTCACTCTTGGGTTTAAATGATTTATACAAGATATACCCCCAACAGGTGGTGGGGTATGATTGATTGTCTGGTGGTGGGCACAATCACTGAGAAGGCTCTGTGCCAGAGACAGGGATTGAGCCCGGGCTATCTGGAAAGTGTGCTGACTCCAGAAACTCAAAGGCTGACATGAGCAAGGCAGAGGAACAGGGGGAATCTGTTCTCAATGCCCGCAGGCACAGAACTGCCAGAAGGCAAGGACAGTTACAGAGGAGGACAAGGACAACTTGGGAGTAAGGCTTGGAGATAATTCACCCCTCCCAAAGGCTATATAAGTAGAGCACACAGAAGTGCACATAGCAGGAAGCAACTGTCAAAGATTAGCTCAATCCTAGGTGATATTCCATTATGTTACCATATAAGGTAAAAGAAAGATGTAAGCATGTTAAACAGTGCTGAGTCATAGGGTATAAACTGCAATCTGATTGGACCAGAGCATTATAAAATGCAAAGCAACTTTACAATGATTGTTGGCTGTTGTTAGTTGGCTGGAGCAGTTTAAGCATGAGTTAATTGAGTTAGAGCTATAGTGTTGATACGGAGAAACCTGGATTGGTTTAGTATCTATGTGTAAGTAAGCTTTACTGCATATTGTTAAAGCAATAAGTATTCCTGTAAATAGAAGACAAAGAGAGAAGATATTTTGATTGCACTGAAGAGTAAAAGTATTTACTATTGTTTTCTATAAAGTGTCTCCATTATTTCTCTGCACTGGTTCCTAAATTGCCACACTATAAATCCTGGTATCTTGAGAGTCCTACTGTGTGGTTCTTTATATCCGGACAGCAACTTTGTTCAACTTGTGTCATTTTAGCTCGGACTCCATATTTGTTTCACCTTGCCAAGTTTCTTGCTAATTGGCCATTGGCAGCTGGTCCAGAAAGATCAAGGTTCATGTGCTTAGCTGCCTTTCTCCAAAAGACTGAGTTGGATTTGTTACATTGTTTGGGAATTATTACAGCTGGGAATGAAAATAATTACTAGCCATTAATATAAAAGAGGTTTTTGAGATGCCATTTTACTTTATTATTTGATCAGGAAGCCTAGGTCAGAACAGTATAACTGTATATGTCTTGAATATTGCATTAGACTAATATACCGTATATAGAATTGTAACTTCATGATTATAAAAGATACATATTTACTTTTATTATTATTTCTTGGGAGCTTGTCAGATTTTTCCCACTTTCTCTACTTATAGCACTTTTTTCTCTATGTATCACTATCACTTTTTTGTTATTAATTTAAAAAGCAATATAAATACATGTAGTGCTTCTTGAGTGGCAAACTTAGCAAAAGTCTATTTTAGCTCAGCAAAGCCCTTTTATACCTCTTAAATGCTTTTCTTGTTTTTCTCCCATCCAGGGCTTTAACAGAACGTCTGGTTTTACGAAACCCTACCTTTGGCCAAGAATAACCCGAATTTGTCTCAGGGACTTGATTTTTTGTCTGGAACAAGAGAAAGAAACAAAGCATTCTCTAATCTTATATCAAACTTTTCTGAAATAGTGGCTAATCTAATTCTACATTTCAGCTTATCATACATTGCCAAAGAACAATTTGTTTGCACTATCCTGAAGTCATATATTACAAGAAATTGTTTGTAAGGTCGTTGTTGAATGTAGCCTGGACATGTGGAAGAGAAAAGGCTTCGGGTGCCTGCTAAGTTCCATGCGAGATACTGTATTAGTATATAAATCCGCAATATTATTCCATGAAATGTGTGCCTTCTAACATTGCAGTTAGTGAAGAATGACGTGATGAATGTATTTAATGACAAACTAGTGCATAGCCTGCAGGATTCAGCCTTCTTGTGTGTCCTAGAGAAACCACCTGGGAGCCAACTAAAAAGTGTCAAAATGCAGGCTATAATTTCCTGCCTGAAAAGAAAGATGGAGAAGAAAGCATCCCTACTGGCATTTTTTGTGTTACCCAGTCCTACCAGACAGATCTGCAAGCAAACTACAGTTGGACAAAGCAATACTTGAAAAGTCAAAGTAATTTTGTGGGACAGTTCATAAGACGGTGGTGGCCCATTCATTTTCAACATTAGATGACTTCATTTGCATATGTATTTGCCTGATTTTAAAGTGTCCTACACAGTTCAAGATGCCCCTTTGATTTCTTTAGAATACAAAGTGATTTCATCTCCATTTTGGGAAAGGAGAGAATATATATATATACCTGTATACTGGTTATCAGGGATCTTCTTGCACAGGTAACTTCAAAATACGGTACAGTGATCCCTCGATTAGCACGGTGTCGATTAGTGCGAAACGCTACAACACGGTTTTTCAAAAAATATTAATTAAAAAATACTCCACGGTTTTTTTGCTATACCACGGTTTTTCCCACCCGATGACGTCATACGTCATCACCAAGAGTCACTTCTCTGTCTCTTTCTCTTTCTTTCCTGTCATTCTCTGCTTCAATCATTTTCTCATTTCTCTTTTTTTCTCCCCTTTTTTCTATCATTTCTCTCTCTCTTTCTTCCTCTCTCACACTCTCTTCCTCCCTTCTCTCTCCCCCCCTCCTGCAAGTAGAAGTCGGGTGTGTTACCGGGAGCTGGAGGTGGCGTGGGGCCGGACACTAGGTGCTGGGGAGGACAAAGGAGTGAACGTAGCTACTGCCTCTCAGCTGCAGAGCCGAATGGGGGCGGAGGCAACAGCGGAGCCCGGCGCTGGGGCCATGCGAGGCTGTTCATCCAGGGGGGCATGGACTGGCAAGTCGCCCTCCTTTCTCTCTCTTTCTCTCTCTTATACCACACCGGTAACAGGGAGAGAAAGAGAGAGAGCGGAGGGCACCTTGCCGGTCCACGCCCCCCTAGATGAGCGGCTCCGCATGGCCCCAGCGCCGCCCAGGCAAAGGGGAAACCCCAAGATCGCTTGCCGCTTGCCGTATTGCAGCGAAGGAGGCGAAGCAAGGCTCCAAGCTGCAATACGGCAAGCGGCAAGCGATCTTGGGGTTTCCCATTTGCCTGGGCGGCGGGAAGACCCAGGGAAGGTTCCTTCAGCCGCCCAACACCTGATCCGCTCCGCAGCACGGCAGCAGCGAGGAGCCGAAGATGGGGTTTCCCCTTTGCCTGGGCAACGGGGAAACCCCATCTTCGGCTCCTCGCTGCTTCCGCGCTGCGGAGCAGATCAGCTGTTGGGCGGCCGAAGGAACCTTCCCTTGGTCTTCCCCGCCGCCCACACGCAAACTCCACCATCTGCGCATGTGCGGCCATGAAAAAAAATGGCGCGCATGCGCAGATGGTGTTTTTACTTCCGCACCACTATAACGCGGAAATCGATTAGCGCGGGAGGTCTTGGAACGTAACCCCCGCGCTAATCGAGGGATCACTGTAATTCTGAAGCCTGATAAAAGCAGGGGGGGAAATAATTTTGCTAGGGCATTTGCAGAATAGCACAAAACTCTCCAGGTGCCATAAGGTTGAATCTTAACTATTAATCCCTCCTGACTAGAGGAATGAAAATGATTGTGATGATAGATCTTCCTGCTATCATTTTTAGCACTTGCCTATGAACATTATTGTGGATATGAAACAATACCACATATGACATGGATGTATATAGCGGAACCTATGAGAAAGACAGCAACTGGAAACTTTTGAAACTGAAGTCTTTATTATAAATAAGAATAATATTTATAGTTTCTCTACATGTTATAAAATGGAAAATACATGGATGGGGGAAAACCCTTGATAAGAAGCACTACTGAAGTTATATTGATTTTCTAATCAAGTAATGGTTTCCTTATTAGAAAAAGGGTGAACTGAGGTAGTTAAACCAATGTAGTAAATTATTTGTGTCTTAATGCATACCAGTATTTATAAAGTGGGCACTCCATGATAAGAATAGAATTTTGATGGTTCAAGGCAAATACGTTTTGTGTAGTAAATGCTTAACTTTTTATTTAAAATGCAGCGTATTTTTCCTGTTTTGCGTAATTAGCTTAAGTGACAAATGTTTCAAATTTATTTTAAATAGTCTATTAAAGTAAATATTTTATTAATTCTAAGACTAATTTCTACATCAAACTGTAAACATGGTACTGCTTCACAGAGCAATCTAGTCATGAAATCCTAACAATTGGGCCCTTACAGCAGATATTCTTAGCAACACTTAGATAATGCCTAAGTGAACATCATTTTGTACCTTAAATGTAGTCTTTTTGTCTGGGGCAAATCTCTGGGACAGCTACATGCAACATAAGCATATATTTGTTTTTCTCACAGATCAAGTCAGGATGAGGGCGAGGCTTATGTCAGAGCATTAAATTAACCCCTTCCCTAATTAAATATACGTTAGTGCCACACATTTAGTTCTCAAATTCTCCCTTTTCCAGACCTGGACAAACTCAGCTCTCTATAATTTATATACTACCACATTCTCAGCTGCCTTGCACTTAAGGTGGAAGCTGGCCTGATTGTATCATCTTACCATAAAAATAAAAATCCCCCAACCTTATTCTAGGAAGAAGAAAAAGACAATTTCATGCAGTTGTCTCCGCAGGAGTCTAGCGATGCCTGTGGCTTCTGTTCTGACCTTTAAAATTAGCCCTGGAAGACGCACATTTTTAATGCAGGAAATGGAAGAAGGGGAACATAAGCAAAGAAGAATGTACAGTATGGTAGTCTTCAGAAAGGCTAGAGCTCAAAATGAGCTGAGGTTTGCAAGGGAAATGGAAAAGAAAGTTCTTTGGGTATGTCAGAACAAGGCCAAAGAGATTGGAGATCTGTTGTTAAGAGAAAATGGTGGTATAGTGAGTGATGCTGAGCAAGGAGAAAAGTTTTGTGCCTGTCTTTTCTCAAGCAGGAAATGAGACGTGGCTAATGACCACTGGGAGAACAAGAGCTTAGGGTAGACAAGGCTAACAGAGAAATTAACTAAGTTAGAGGAGTTCAACTCTACAGATCACAAAATCATTATTTGGGCTTAATTGGGTTTTAGTCTATTACAGCAGCTTAGGTCAAGAGACAAAAGTTTATGCCCTAACCTTTAATGGCTATCTAGAAAAACTGTGCCCTGGGGGCATGGGGGGGAGGGTCATTTCAAGATATTTATCTAAACCATTGGTTCCCAATGTGGGGCCCATGCCCCACAGGTGGCAATTTGATTTTAATGGGGGCAATTAAAATCTTGTTTAAACCAAGTTAATGGTCTTTTAAGCTTCTCCCCATTGAATAGTAAGAATTATATGTGTGTGGGGGGGGGAGCATCAGGATTTCAGAGAGAGGGGGCATGGCCAAAAAAAAGCTTGGGAACCACTGATCTAAACAAACAGAATGACCACAGGTGGTCAAAAGAGTAATGGGAGCAGAAGCAACTTCCAGGTGGCTTCCTCATTGAGTTTCACTGTAGGAAATCTTTCTTTCCTTTCTTCCCTTCCTCCCTTAAATTCACCTACCAGTTTTCCCTATTTTCTTTGCTTGTGGAAAGTTTGCAGAGAGAAAAGCCAGCAGGAAATTGCAAGTCCAATGCCTGCAGGCAGATAACTGCTGCTGTGGGTGGGAGGGAGGAGGGGAAATATGCAGAGATACAGGTCAGCAATGGCTGTGTAAGAGATGCTGTGTGGATTGGGGAGGAAATGTGGGTTAGGAAGGATATGTAGCTATGGTGAAGTGCCATGTGGGTTGTGTAGGGTGCATGCGCAGTGCCGTAGTGACGCAGTGGTTAAAATACAGCATTGCAGCTAAATCTGCTGACTGACAAGAGTTTGATTCTCCCCAGCTGAAGGTTGAATCAACCTACCATCCTGATGGAAGTAAAATGAGAACCCAGATTGTTGGGGGAAATATGCCGACTCAGTAAACTGTTTAGGGAGGGCTGCAAAGTACCGTGAAGCAGCATACAAGTCTAAGTGCTAGTGCTAAATGCTATGTGGGGGACAGCATGATTTGAGAAGGGTTGAGGGGGTTGAGTGTGTGAAGGCTGGGGGGGTAAAGCATGCATGGGGTGTCATGAGTCAAAAAGGGTGCCCAAATATGCTTGGAAGTGCAAAAGAGGTGTTGTGTCCATGGAAGGTGATGTGGGTTGGAAAGAATGTGGGAGTGCACAAAAGATACCACATGGGTTAGAGAATAGGGGGTGGTACTAGTAAGGGTTAGGAAGGATGTGTGTGTGTGCGTGTGTGTGTATGTACATGTGTGTGCTGTATGTGCGCAACAGAAACCTTGGGAGTTGAAGAACACAGAGGTTAGGGAGGGCCTGGGAAAAATATGCAAGAGTTCCTTCTGCTTGCCCTCCTTCCTTCCTTCCTTCCTTCTTTCCTTCCTTCCTTCCCTTTCTTCTTTTTTCCCCTTCCTCTTTCCTGACAGGCAAGTACAGTGGTACCTCTACTTACGAACTTAATTCGTTCCATGACCAGGTTCTTAAGTAGAAAAGTTTGTAAGAAGAAGCAATTTTTCCCATAGGAATCAATGTAAAAGCAAATAATGTAAATCAATGTAAAAGCAATGTAAAAGCAAATAATGCATGCGATTGGGGAAACCACAGGGAGGGTGGAGGCCCTTTTTCCTCCCAGGAGACCTTTTCTGGCTCTGTTTCCTCTCAGGATATTCCTAGAGAGGCCCCACAGAGGCTTCTCCCTGCCTTTTCCGGCCCCGTTTCCTCCCAGATGATTCCTAAAGAGGCCCCACGGAGTTACAGTTTCAGAGGCTTGGGTTTGTAAGTAGAAAATGGTTCTTGAGAAGAGGCAACAAAATCTTGAACATGCGGTTCTTATCTAGAAAAGTTCATAAGTAGAGGTGTTCTTAGGTAGAGGTACCATTGTAAATGGCTGCTGCTGGGTGGGTTAGGAGCCTGGGATTGATGGAATGACTGGGAAACTGTCCTGGAAGGTTGAATATGAAGATCGTGTGAGCATGTCAGCAGAAGCACTGCACGGGAGCAGCCACAATTTTCCCAAATTGCCTTCCTTCGGGAGTAAACAGGTCCTGGATTTTGGATATTTTCTGTAAATTAATCCATTTGAGTTACCTTAATTCAAAAATGGTTGGCCTATGCAGCGCTATCTTTCCCGGATAAAAAGGTTATGACAGTTTTAGTAGTATATAATTAGCTTTCATAGGACCAGTGAATGCCTATTTTGAATATTGTCTTCAGATGAGAAAAAGTGAGTTTTAGATGATTAAAATTATGCCAGTATGAATATTTCTGAGGGCAGATTGTCTTGAATTAACTGAATCAAGTATAGCCATGATGCTCTTCAATCAATTATGCTTTGATTTGCAGAACAATCCTAAATAAGCCTTGCTGTGTTCTATAATTTATTTATGTATTCCGAAGTGGTTTTTTAAACATAGCTTCCTAGATGTTCTAGTAGAAAAGTTGCTGAGTCCATGCCATTGCCACTGATCATTAGGAGCTGGTGATATGCCTATCCCAGCCTCATGACACACAAATCTGAAATCCCATTTATCAAGTAGCATTTAACTCATCATCATTCCAGGTTTTCTTAATCACTAGGATAATTTTTTTTTGTTACAAGGAAGACAGACTGCAGGCATTTGAACTCATGATACAAAAGAAATGCACATCTATTTTTAGCCTGCAAGAAGTGCAGGTTGCTTGAAATGAGATGGTCCAGAAATGTTAAACTGCTTAGAATTAGATGAGAGGATCACCTGATACAGGCAACTGCTAATCTCTCGAGATATTATCTCCAAAAAGGAAGATCCCTGAATCTGGGAATTCAGGTTGCCTATTGCCAGATGTTAGGATTTAAGTGACAAGTTGCTGCCATTAATACAAATAGGGCATTCATGTGATTAAAAGGTTTAAAGCAAGGGTGTTTAACTTTGGCAAGTTTTAAGACCTGTGGATTTCAGAAAGTCCACTACAACTCTTGAAGTTGGGAAGATTAGACACCCTGGTTTAAACCAATGCACAGGTTAGGAAGGATTTGGATAATGAAATGCTTCATTGAGTATCTTATCCCTCAAGCATTCACGAACGGTTTGCTCTTGGCTTGCAATCCAATACATTAGGCCATCCTCTTTACCCCCAAAATGTTTGACGTGTAACCAAAGCTTCAGTATCCTCTGGTGTGCTATCATTCCTTCTGCTCTGATCATTAGTGTGTCTTTCCTTCCACTTTTCCACTAAATATTATTTTTATCCAATTAAATATAGGTCTAGATAAAAGAGCAAATGCATTTTGCATATAATATAAAATATAATCCAAATTTAAAACTCCTTCTACCTTGACTTCATATCACTTGTACACAAAGTATGTGTGAGCTGGCCTGGGGCCTTCAGGATAAATGTAGTAAGTGAAGATCTTCTGATAAAAGGTACTATATATGCAAAGCATTTTTTACACATTCATTAACTACTGCTGGAAACTTCGCCACTGGCCAAATTATTTTCCTTTCTCCCTCAGGTCACCAACAACACTAAGCTAGTGATTATTCTGTGAAAACATTTTCTAATTGGTGCATTGTGGGTTCTTTAGAAGCAAAGAAAGTTTTGAGGGGTTCTTCCTCCCCAAGCAAACTTAACTGGAATTATATTGCTCAGCTGTTGTATCTGGATTGATAATTGACACTCATCAATGGTTTTGGAAGCCAGTGGTGAGTGTCATTTTTACAGATCT
This sequence comes from Erythrolamprus reginae, assembly GCF_031021105.1. Taxonomy (NCBI): domain Eukaryota; kingdom Metazoa; phylum Chordata; class Lepidosauria; order Squamata; family Dipsadidae; genus Erythrolamprus; species Erythrolamprus reginae. The sequence continues at coordinate 203,945,451 of NC_091952.1, forward strand.
ACCGACCTGTCCTTCGGGAGTTGGGAGGCATACAAATTTAATTAATAAATAATAAATAAATCTGTAAAATGAGCCAAAAGGAGGTCAAAGCAATGGAAACTGCAGTTTAATGTTTCCAAATGTAAAATAATGCACTTGGGGAAAGGGAATCCTCAATCTGAGTATTTCATTGGCAGTTCTGTGTTAGCAAAAACTTCAGAAGAGAAGGATTTAGGGGTAGTGATTTCTGACAGTCTCAAAATGGGTGAGCAGTGTGGTCGGGCAGTAGGAAAAGCAAGTAGGATGCTTGGCTGCATAGCTAGAGGTATAACAAGCAGGAAGAGGGAGATTTTGATCCTCTTATATAGAGTGCTGGTGAGACCACATTTGGAGTACTGTGTTCAGTTCTGGAGACCTCACCTACAAAAAGATATTGACAAAATTGAACGGGTCCAAAGACGGGCTAAAAGAATGGTGGAAGGTCTTAAGCATAAAACGTATCAGGAAAGACTTAATGAACTCAATCTGTATAGTCTGGAGGACAGAAGGAAAAGGGGGGACATGATCGAAACATTTAAATATGTTAAAGGGTTAAATAAGGTTCAGGAGGGAAGTGTTTTTAATAGGAAAGTGAACACAAGGACAAGGGGACACAATCTGAAGTTAGTTGGGGGAAAGATCAAAGGCAACATGAGAAAATATTATTTTACTGAAAGAGTAGTAGATCCTTGGAACAAACCTCCAGCAGACGTGGTTGGTAAATCCACAGTAACTGAATTTAAACATGCCTGGGATAAACATATATCCATTGTAAGATAAAATACAGGAAATAGTATAAGGGCAGACTAGATGGACCATGAGGTCTTTTTCTGCTGTCAGTCTTCTATGTTTCTATGAGCCATACTCTGACCTATGATAGTAGTACTTGGAGATGTAAAAGGCATAGTGAAGTAAATACATGTGCACAGAAATATCCATTTGCTGATTAAAAAACGGAATAAAATTTTACTCATTATAATAATTTCTTCTATAATTTCAGTGTACAACCTGGTATTCACGTCTAGATGTTCTGATGTGCTAGAGAGAGGTATGTGATGGAAAGAGACCAGGTATATTTTGTTTAGATTATTTTGGAATAATTTAGAAACCATATTTTTCTCAATGAATCTGACTGAATTTATGAATGAAATGGGATTTCGGTTTCTCAAAATTGTAAACATCTGCCAGAATAATCTGGAGTTGGGTAGTCCATGCACTTATTATTTAATTATTTAAATTCAATGGTGTAAATTAAAATTAATGAATTTTAATTACTGTTAATGAATTAACTTAATATAAAAATATTCAATTTTAATGTTAGCTTTACATTAACTCTTTAACATGATTTAATTTTTAAATTTAAATTTAATTAATTTAAAATTAATTTTAAAATAGTTAATCATTTAAGGTTTATTATTTTTCAACAGAGTGGGGTGAAATTTTCAAGTACAGTGGAACCCCGACATAAGAGCTGCTCTACTTAAGAGCAACTCGAGATAAGAGCTGGGAGGGGAGAGATATTTTTGTTCTACTTACAAGCCCAAATTCGAGATACAAGCGCCAAGGAGCTGTCTCCTGAAGAGTTTTTAAAGATCTGTTTATACTACCATCGATATCAACTTTATAATTTTAGCGTATATTTTATATATTTATATTTTAATGTTTTTAAATTGTACTGTCTTTTTATACTATTATTAATTTAATTGATTTTTAACGAAATTGGGGCTTAAGTAATGGATGACTGGGATAAACATACTTGTGGTTACGAATGGAATGACTGGTACGGTGACTGGTACGATTGGATGGGCGGGGGTGGGGGGGGGTATGGTATGGATGAGTGTATCGATAGTAGTGTGAATGATATGTCTGGCCCACCTGACGCCCGGGAGACAGGAGAGGGAGGGGCACCGATCTCTGGGGTGGCAGGGGGTCGGAATATCCCTGTGTTGCTGGGGAGAGGCAGATATGGCGGGGGCCACAGAGTTAGCCGTTCCAGGGGAACGAGGGACCGTTGCTTAATAACGGTCCCCTGTTCTGGCTCTGTGAGCCCAATCTTGGGTACTGGTGATGAGTGTAACTCTGGCCCTGGGCTCAGGTTGCTGCTGTTGAATGCCAGGTCGGTGGTTAATAAAGCTCTCCTCATCCGGGATTTGATCCTGGATGAGGAGGCCGACCTGGCATGTATTACTGAAACCTGGCTGGGCCCGGAGGGAGGTGTTCCTCTCTCTGAAATTTGCCCAGCCGGGTTTCAGATATGGCATCAACCGCGACCCCAGGGGAGGGGGGGAGGAGTGGCTATTGTAGCCAGGGAGAGCCTTTGCCTGCGTAGACTCATTGCTCCGGAAATAGCGGGTTGCGAGTCTCTCTTGATGAAGTTGGACTTAGGAGTTCAGGTGGGCTTGTTTCTCACGTACCTGCCTCCCAGCTGCGTGTCAAAAGCCCTGCCTGTGCTACTCGAGGAGGTAGCCGGGTTGGCGGTAGAGTTCCCCAGACTTATTGTCTTGGGGGACTTCAATCTGCCGTCGCTCGGCGAAACCTCTGGGTTGGCACAGGAGTTCATGGCCACCATGACAGCCGTGGACCTGACTCAAGTAGTTCAGGGTCCGACTCACGAGGGAGGGCACGCACCTGACATGGTATTCCTTTCCGAGCAATTGAGTAATGGTCTGAGACTAAGGGGCTTAGAAGTGTTGCCTTTGTCATGGTCAGACCATTTTCTACTACGGCTTGACTTCCTGGCTCCAATCCTCCCCCGCAGGGAGGCGGAACCAATGAAGATGTTCCGCCCCAGGCGCCTGATGGACCCAGAGGGCTTTCAGACGGCGCTTGGGGTTATTCCAGAGGCACTCGTCCACAGTTCGGCGGAGTCTCTCGCGGAGGCCTGGAACACGGCTGCAGCGGGGGCTCTTGACCGGATTGCGCCTTTGCGACCTCTCCGAGGCGTTAGACCCCGTAGAGCCCCATGGTTCAACGAGGAGCTCCGGGAGTTGAAACGCCAAAAGAGACGTCTAGAGAAGCGATGGAGGAAGAGTAGGTCTGAATCCGATCGAACACTTGTAAGAGCTTTTATTAAGACTTACAAAGTGGCGCTCAAGGCGGCAAGATGCGCGTACCATGCCGCCTTGATTGCATCAGCGGAATCCCGCCCGGCCGCTCTGTTTAGGGTGACCCGCTCCCTTCTCAACCAGGGGGGAGTTGGGGAGCCCTTGCAGAGTAGTGCCGAGGATTTTAACACGTTTTTCGCTGATAAAGTCGCTCGGATCCGGGCCGATCTCGACTCCAATTGTATAACAGAGTCGACTGACAATGAGTCAGTCGAGGTGACTGGGGCACGTACTTGTCCACCTGTCTGGGAAGAGTTTGATCTGGTGACACCTGATGAAGTGGACAAGGCCATCGGAGCTGTGAGTTCCGCCACCTGTTTACTGGATCCGTGTCCCTCCTGGTTGGTTTCGGCCAGCAGGGAGGTGACACGGAGCTGGGCCCAGGAGATTACCAACGCTTCCTTGGGGAGGGGAGTTTTTCCATCACTCTATAAAGAAGCGCTTGTGCGCCCCCTCCTCAAGAAGCCCTCCCTGGACCCAGCCGTACTTAACAACTATCGTCCAGTCTCCAACCTTCCCTTTATGGGGAAGGTTGTCGAGAAGGTGGTGGCACTCCAGCTCCAGCGGTCCTTGGAAGAAGCCGATTATCTAGGTCCCCAGCAGTCGGGTTTCAGGGCCGGTTACAGCACGGAAACCGCTTTGGTCGCGTTGATGGATGATCTCTGGCGGGCCCGGGACAGGGGTTTATCCTCTGTCCTGGTGCTCCTTGACCTCTCAGCGGCTTTCGATACCATCGACCATGGTATCCTTCTGCACCGGCTGGAGGGGTTGGGAGTGGGAGGCACTGTCCTTCAGTGGTTCTCCTCCTACCTCTCTGGCCGGTCGCAGTCGGTGTTAGTGGGGGGCCAGAGGTCGACTCCTAGGTTTCTCCCTTGTGGGGTGCCTCAGGGGTCGGTCCTCTCCCCCCTGCTATTCAACATCTACATGAAACCGCTGGGCGAGATCATCCAAGGACATGGGGTGAGGTATCATCAATATGCGGATGATACCCAGCTTTACATCTCCACCCCATGCCCAGTCAACGAAGCGGTGGAAGTGATGTGCCGGTGCCTGGAGGCTGTTGGGGCCTGGATGGGTGTCAACAGACTCAAGCTCAACCCGGATAAGACGGAGTGGCTGTGGGTTCTGCCTCCCAAGGACAATCCCATCTGTCCGTCCATCACCCTGGGGGGGGAATTATTGACCCCCTCAGAGAGGGTCCGCAACTTGGGCGTCCTCCTCGATCCACAGCTCACATTAGAACAACATCTTTCAGCTGTGGCGAGGGGGGCGTTTGCCCAGGTTCGCCTGGTGCACCAGTTGCGGCCCTATCTGGACCGGGACTCATTGCTCACAGTCACTCATGCCCTCATCACCTCGAGGTTCGACTACTGTAATGCTCTCTACATGGGGCTACCTTTGAAAAGTGTTCGGAAACTCCAGATCGTGCAAAATGCAGCTGCGAGAGCAGTCATGGGCCTACCCAGGTATGCCCATGTTTCACCATCACTCCGCAGTCTGCATTGGTTGCCGATCAATTTCCGGTCACAATTCAAAGTGTTGGTTATGACCTTTAAAGCCCTTCATGGCATCGGACCAGAATATCTCCGAGACCGTCTCCTGCCGCACGAATCCCAGCGACCGATTAGGTCCCACAGAGTGGGCCTTCTCAGGGTCCCGTCAACTAAACAATGCCGGTTGGCGGGCCCCAGGGGAAGAGCCTTCTCTGTGGCGGCACCGACTCTCTGGAACCAACTCCCCCCGGAGATTAGAACTGCCCCTACTCTTCCTGCCTTCCGTAAACTCCTTAAAACCCACCTTTGCCGTCAGGCATGGGGGAACTGAAACATCTCCCCTGGGCACGTTTAATTTATGCATGGTATGTCTGTGTGTGTGACTGTTAGCATATGGGGTTTTTTAAATATTTAAATATTTTAAATTGTCTGATTGCTTATGATTTGTTTTTTACATGTTGTGAGCCGCCCCGAGTCTTCGGAGAGGGGCGGCATACAAATCTAAGTAATAAATAAATAAATAAATAAATAAATAAACGCTAACTTCCGCGTTCGGCTTCAGGAGACAGCTGCGAAGCGGCGCGCGTGTTTTAAAAGGTTGCAGCCAGCCTGGGGGGCTCGGGGGGGTGCTTGCAGCTTTCTTTCTTGCTCTTTTTCTTTCTCTCTTTTACCTTCCCTTCCTCTATTTCTTCTTTTCTTTCTCCTTCCCACCTTCTTCCCTCCCTCCCTTCACTCATTCCTCTCTTACTCTCCCCTTTCATAAGTTTTCTTGCTTCCTTCCTCTGTTCCTGTCCCTTCCCCCTTTCTTTCTTTCTTTCTTTCTTTCTTGCTCTTTTTCTTTCTCTCTTTTACCTTCCCTTCCTCTATTTCTTCTTTTCTTTCTCCTTCCCACCTTCTTCCCTCCCTCCCTCCCTTCACTCATTCCTCTCTTACTCTCCCCTTTCATAAGTTTCCTTGCTTCCTTCCTCTGTTCCTGTCCCTTCCCTCTTTCCTTCCTTCCTTCCCACCCTCCGTCCATTCATTCACCCATTCCTCTCTTGATCGCTTAAAGCCGGTCCCTGGTGCAAAAAGGGTTGGGGACCTCTGTCCTACAGGATTGGGTGGCAGAGAAGTTGAACATATGTAAATTTAAAAGTTTAAGAAAGTTTACAAGTTAAGTGAAAGAAACTTCATTATTCATTTATATGTACATGTACATTTCTTCATTAAAAACATGTCTTTCTGCATAATTTAGACTAACTTTGTGAGTTTTTTGAGGGCTGGAACCAATTAAAATTATTTACATTAATTCCTATGGGGAAAAGTCGTTCGAGATAAGAGCTGCTCGACTTAAGAGCCCAGGTCCGGAACGAATTAAACTCGTATCTCGAGGTACCACTGTATGATAGAATTTTTTTTCTTCTAATTTGGTGGAAAAGGCATTTGACCTGTTTCAGAGAAGTAGATGAACCTGTTTGTGGGTATTTTCCAAAATCCACAAAGGCAGAAGTGTCTGCAAAGGGAGATCAAATGACTAAAGTGATGTGCACCATTACAATGCATTTCTGTCTATGTTGTGATGTTGTACAAATATACCAAAGTATAACAACTTGTTTCACTATACCACACATTTTTTTTAGTTTGACAAAAGTCACTGATCTATGTAGGGAAGAATTGCAATTTTGTCAATGTAGATGCAGTTCCATTGAGGACTACATGTTGAGTCCCGAGTCCTCGGAGAGGGGCAGCATACAAATCTAATTTATTATTATTATTATTATTATTATTATTATTATTATTATTATTATTATTATTATAGAAGGCTGAGTCAACTTTGAGCAGGGGGTGAGATTTGAACTGCTGAACTACAGCTAGCAGTTAGCTGAAGTAGTCTGCAATACTGCACTCTAATAATAATAATAATAATTAATAATAATTAATTAGATTTGTATGCTTTCAGCTGTGGCGAGGGGGGCGTTTGCCCAGGTTCGCCTGGTGCGCCAGTTGCGGCCTTACTTGGACCGGGAGTCATTGCTCACAGTCACTCATTCCCTCATCACCTCGAGGCTCGACTACTGTAACGCTCTCTACATGGGGCTACCTTTGAAATGTGTTCGGAAACTTCAATCGTGCAGAATGCAGCTACGAGAGCAATTATGGGCTTCTCTAAGTATGCCCATATCACTCCAACATTCCGCAGTCTGCATTGGTTGCCGATCAGTTTCCGGTCCCAATTCAAAGTGTTGGTTATGACCTATAAAGCCCTTCATGGCACCGGACCAGAATATCTCCGGGACCGCCTTCTGCCGCACGAATCCCAGCGACCGGTTCGGTCCCACAGAGTTGGCCTTCTCTGGGTCCCGTCGACTAAACAATGTTGTCTGGCAGGACCCAGGGGAAGAGCCTTCTCTGTGGTGGCTCTGACCCTCTGGAACCAGCTCCCCCCTGAGATTAGGATTGCCCCCACCCTCCTTGCCTTTCGCAAACTCCTTAAAACCCACCTCTGCCGTCAGGCATGGGGGAACTGAAACATCTCCCCCTTGCCCATGTTGTTTTGGTGTTAGATTGATTGTATGCGTGTTTTTTAATATTCTGGGGTTGTTTTTTATGAATTTTTTAGTTTAAAATTGTAATTGGATTGGTGGGTATTGGATTTGTTATTATGTATTGTTTTTACCTTGTTGTGAGCCACCCCAGGTTTGCGGAGAGGGGCGGCATATCAATCCAATAAATCTAATCTAATCTAATCTAATTTATTGGATTTGTATGCTGCCCCTCTCTGTAGACTCGGGGCGGCTAACAACAATGATAAAAACAGCATGTGACAATCCAATAATAAAACAACTAAAAACCCTTATTATAAAACCAAACATACACATAGACATACCATGCATAACTTGTAATGGCCTAGGGGGAAGGAATATCTCAACTCCCCCATGCCTGGCGATATAAATGAGTCTTGAGTAGTTTACGAAAGACAAGGAGGGTGGGGGCAATTCTAATCTCTGGGGGGAGTTGGTTCCAGAGGGCCGGGGCTGCCACAGAGAAGGCTCTTCCCCTGGGGCCCGCCAAACGACATTGTTTAGTCAACGGGACCCGGAGAAGGCCAACTCTGTGGGACCTTATCGGTCGCTGGGATTCGTACGGTAGCAGGTGGTTCCGGAGGTGGTCTGGTCCAAAGCCATCTAACCAATGTGCCACCCCAGCGCAAAACAAAAGTGGGTCTGTTACTCTGTCTTCTTTATGGGACAGCCTAACATTTTTATCTCAGCCAAAACAGGTAAAGAAACACTAGTATGCAACCTGCTTTGTGAGATCTGGTTAATGAGACATGAGTTTAAGACCAGGTTAAAGGGCTGACATGGCTTGCTAACAGTTGAAAGGGTCGGCAAGGTTAGCCCAGAGATACCCCTGCTTTAGGGAAATCCCTGCTACACCCACTGGTGCAATCAATGTGGCTTTCCTGGCAGCTTTATGGAAATGTTTTGCCACTCTGGCGGTTTGGCCTCCCTGGTTTTGCCAACAGTCCTACCCAGGCGCTAACAGGGGCCGACCCTGCTGCTTCAGAGATCAGCCAAGCTGGGTAAGGTGCTGTAACTGCTGAAGCTGGCAGTGCTGCTGAAAAAATGCTGCAAATTAACTACAGCTTCTTTCAGTGCCTCTCTGAGCCAAGACATCAAATACCTTCATTTCTTTGTAATATTGTACAAAGGGAGGCACAAGGGGGTAAACAGCCTGAAAGCAGAGTGCTTCTCTCTCTCGCGCTGCCACGCTGCAGGCAAATGCCAACTTTTTGTCTCATAAAAAGCAATCTAAGGAGTGATGGAAAGAAAGCAAATTCCACCCTGTCCTCTGGCAAGCCAGGAAAACAAGACTTGGGCATTTTTAATTGAGGCTTGCAGTACACAAAGAACTGAAGCTGGCATAAAGTGCTCAGCATTATCTCCCTTCACGGCAAGCACCTTTTAAAAAATATCTGGCTTACTCAAGCATACCACCAAAGGGCATCCGAGAGTCAGCAGTCCTGTGGCGTTTGTCCTTGGGCAACTGCCAGCGAAACCGGTTTCAGCCGGGAGATGTGTGTGCGCGAGCAGCTGAAATTCCGCTTTTCTGCCCCAGATTCCTTATTGTCGATTGTTATGGCTGACTGTTTTTTTTTTCTTTTTCTTCTCCCAGATCCTCTTCTTTTCAAGCTGCTGGTCTGCTTTAATTGTGCCTGTCCTATTAGAGGAAGACAAAGTGGCAGGCTGGCTGGGCCTTTGTAACAATATTGGGGTTCTGAATTATTTCAAATGTACTGTGAAGGATTTTAAAAGCTGAAACAGGAAAGGGTTTCTGTCTCCTGCACCCTCAAGAACAGAGAGCATTCGAAATAGCCAAAGCTTATTATACAGCCTAGCCTGAAGCAGCTGCTGCAATAATTGGTGTGGAAACCAAATCCTGACCAATGGCACATCAAACAGCACCCAGACTTTTTTAAAAAAAAGTCTGCCTTCTTTTAAAAAAATCAGAAGCTGCTAATTTTTTCGTATATAGAAACATAGAAGATTGACGGCAGAAAAAGACCTCACAGTCCATCTAGTCTGCCCTTACACTATTTCCGGTAATTTATCTTAGGAATGAATATATGTTTATTCCAGGCATGTTTAAATTCAGTTACTGTGGATTGACCAACCACGTCTGCTGGAAGTTTGTTCCAAACATCTACTACTCTTTCAGTAAAATAATATTTTCTCATGTTGCTTCTGACCTTTCCCCCAACTAACCTCAGACTGTGCCCCCTCGTTCTATTGTATGGTTGTGCTAGTGTGCTGGTTGGGCACACAGCCGCCCCAAGTCATTGGAGAGAGGCGGCCTACAAGCATACAAATCTAATTAATTAATTAATTTATTTATTATTATTATTATTAATAATAATAATAATTTATTAGATTTGTTTGCCGCCCCTCTCTGAGGACTCGGAGCAGCTCACAACAGCAATAGTAATACAGTAGAATACAAATCCAATATAAAACTATATTAAAAACCCATTATTATTTAATGATGATGATAATAATAATAATAATAACAACAAACAACAACAACAATAATAATAGTAATATATTCCAAAACAGTTCATCTATGTGCTGCTGGGTGATTCCTAGTTTCAGAGGGTAAGATAAAAATATGAAATTAAGGGGATGCATATCCACTTATAATCCATATTTCTATACACACTTTCATCCACCTTTTAAGCTGCTTTGATCAATTGTTTCTTCTATTTCAGGATCTATTAGGTATTTTTATTAAGTATGTTTTTATAAGAAAAAATTGAAAGTAACAAATTTTAGTAATGCGGTAAATGATCAACTATTCTATAAATATTTATAATACACAATGAAAAAAGGCAGATATATTCTGCTCAACAAGAAAGCAAAGATTTGGAGTCAAACACAATTTGAGTATTTTGGACTGGATCTGCTTTGCATGGAATAATCTATAGTTAAACTACAAGCAAGCAAGCAAGAAAACCTAGTGAAATGTCAAAATATTTTTCAGTATATCTTCTTTGAATAGAAACGTTTAAGAAATCCTATAGATCAGTGACGGCGAACCGTTTCTTCTTTGGGTGCTGAAAGAGTGTGTGCTATTGTGCCTGCGCAAGTGCCCACACCCATAATTCAATGCCTGGGGAAGATAAAAACAGCTTCCCCTGCCCCTGCCACCCAGAGGCCCTCGGAGGCCAGAAAAAGCCTGTTTCCCAACTGCTGGTGGGCCCAGTAGGCTCATGTTTCACCCTCCCCAGGCTCCAAAGGCTTCCTTGAAGCCAGGGGAGGGTAAAAACACCTTCTCCCATCACCCCAGCGGCTCTCTGAAAGCCAAAAACTCCCTCTTAGGGCCTCTGTGCAAGCCAAAAATCAGCTGGCTGGCACATACATACACGTTGGAACTGAGCTAGGGAAACGGCTCGCGTGCCAGCAGATATGGCTCCGCATGGCACCCATGCCATAGGTTCACCATCACTGCTATAGATCTTTCTTAACTTTGTGTTCCAGTTGGTAATTTGCGCAATCCTACCAAGGATAGTTTTGTTGAGACCATTGATTTTTCATCCATATTTCTCCCAAAGAGTACTTATTCAACCCAGATAATTTTAGCAGAATATCTAAAGCCTGTCTCTTTCCGTATCAATTAGTTTGTAATAACTCTCATAGATACAATCCTACAAAATAACAATATTGGATTGTGATATTCTAAATATGCAAATCTTGTTGAAGAAGATTCACTCCATTTGACTTCCCACAGTGGGCTGTAGAGATTGCTTTGCAAATAATTTTAATACTGATCTGTTTCCACCTAATTGCTATGACGTTCTCAGTTATAAATAATATGGGTTTTTGTTTTTGTGAAGAATCATAGGGATGGTCTTGAGGAAAATATTCAGAAGCCCTTAGGAAAGGGAAGAAAAGGCCCAGAGCACTCCTTAAGGTAGGATTAGGGACAGACTTGATCTGCTCTTCTCTCATTCACTGAGGTATAAGAACAGTGAAGGAGTGGGGGTGGGAGGGGGGAAATACAACAGGATCCGCAAGATTCTTTTAATATAGCCATTCTCAATCAATCTTAGTTGTAGTATTTTTGGGGGGTCCTGATTTCTGATCTGGGAAGCTGAAAGGATTGACAATTTTGGTTTTAAAACACTAAAAACTTGGTCTGGGTACCTGATCATTTTGTAAATGTAATATACGTACTTCTCCCTCTACCCTGCATTGCCAAATGACTTACCTTTTTAAAAGGAAAATGTGCACTCTCCACTAATAATAATCGAGCGTAGGAAAAGCCGAATGAGTAGAGAGGAGAAGCAATGAGCATTTACTGCTGCTCCTCTTTCTCATTTCCTATGAGAAATGTGAAGAGAAAAAGACGTCCATCTTATCTCAACCCAAGATATTTCCATGTTAAAGATAAATGGCCTTGGGCTTCACTATTAATTATTGTTCACAGAGGAGGGAAAAAGCCAAGGCAAGATGCAATAGAAGCACATGATCTTTGGTCAGCTTTGTAAGTGAGCAGAATGTACCTCAACTTCACTTATTTGAGTGATGTGATGGTGGCAGAACAGCTGTCCATATACAGTACTCACGATAAATGAAGTCTTGCCTATACCAGTGCTTAATTTGTCCACAGAGTGCTAAAGAATGGCTCAAAGAAACTACTGAATCCATGATAACTCTTTGTTTCATTCCTGGACTGTTTATTTATTTTTTATTTATTTATTTATTTTGTCCAATACACAATGAAGGTTATAGAGTATATACTCGTAGTAAAATATATCAGAGAAAGAATAGAAGAGATGTAGGAATAAAATAAAATAGGAATAAAATATAGGAATAAAGATATAGGATATAGGAATAAGATATAGGAATAAAATATATCAATGAAAGAATAGAGAAATATAGGAATAGAAGAAAAGTTATATGAGATATAGGAGAGACAAGAGGACGGGACGGAAGGCACACTAGTGCACTTATGCATGCCCTTTACTGACCTCTTAGGAATGTGATGAGGTCAACCGTGGATAGTCTAAGGGTAAAATGTTGGGGGTTAGGGGATGACACTACGGAGTCCGGAAATGAGTTCCACGCTTCGACAACTCGATTACTAAAGTCATATTTTTTACAGTCAAGTTTGGAGCAGTTAATATTAAGTTTGAATCTGTTGTGTGCTCTTGTGTTGTTGTGATTGAAGCTGAAGTACTCGTTGACAGGTAAGACGTTGCAGCATATGATCTTGTGTCAATACTTAGATCATGTTTAAGGCGTCGTAGTTCTAAGCTTTCTAGACCCAGGATTGTAAGTCTAGTTTTGTAGGGTATTCTGTTTCGAGTGGAGGAGTGAAGGGCTCTTCTGGAGAAGTATCTTTGGACATTTTTGAGGGTGTTAATGTCCAAGATGCGGTATGGGTTCTAAACAAATGAACTGTATTCGAGGATGGGTCTGGCGAACTTTTGTAAGCTCCTGCAAGTAGTGTGAGATTGCCGGAGCAGAAGCCATGTAGGAATAGGTTAACAACTCTTGAAGCCTTCTTGGCGATGTTGTTGCAATGGGTTTTGGCACTTAGGTCTTTTGTTATTAATATTCCGAGGTCTTTAACCAAGTGGGGGTGTTATCTGTGATAATTTGTTTATTCAGTTTGTATATGGAGTTCTGATGTTTTTTGCGATGTGTAGCAGAAAGCATTTGCTGATTGAGATTTGGAGCTGCCATGTATTTGACCAATCAGAGACAGAGTCTAGATCTTTTTGGAGAGTAGTTGTATTATCGGTGGTGTTGAAGAGTTTTACATCGTCAGCGAAGATCTGCAAATTCTTTTGAAGGGCTGCAGATGAAAACCGACTTCAAGTATTCTGGCTCCTATTTTATATAGTAAGCAAAAATTATTTAAACAAGGAGATTGTGGTAAAATCTATGCTCTACAGAAGCAAACCTAGGAAGAAGAGAGGGAAAAAGGCTGGGAGAGATGCCTTAAGAAAGATTTAGTAAGGGAAGCTTTGTAGAGCAGAACAGCAGGTCCTTCCACACACGGGGAGCGGTGTGGGAAAAAGAGCTGAAGGCAAGAGTGGGAAGAAAGCATTGCAGCAATGAAGGAGTGGGTGGAGCAGAGTCTTATGGAGTGTCTTGAAGATGCACATAAGGCAAAGATGAAAATGTGTCCAGAAGCATATCAACTTTCATATGGAAATCCAGAAACTTAGAAGGAAGGAAACACTTGGTGGAACAAATCATTATAAACTTTACTATCCTCTACTAGACTCTATATGAAACTTTCTGCGCATACATTTGTTTGTATGCACATACAAACATACATCCTTTGATATACTGTGTTTCCACGAAAATGAGGTTAGGGAGACAGAGCTGTACATCAGGTAAGATGGCAAGAGGAGCCTTACCTTGCTCCACCTGTCCTAAAATAATAAGACGTTCCCCAAAATAAGGCCAAGAACTTACTTCAGGGTTCAAAAAATATAAGACAGGGTCTTATTTTCAGGGAAACATAGTACACTGCTCAAAAAAATAAAGGGAACACTTAAACAACACAATGTAACTCCAAGTAAATCAAACTTCTGTGAAATCAAACTGTCCACTTAAGAAGCAACACTGATTGACAATCAATTTCACATGCTATTGTGCACATTCAACTTTGTACAGAACAAAGTATTCAATGAAAATATTTCATTCATTCAGATCTAGGATGTGTTATTTTAGTGTTCCCTTTATTTTTTATTTTTTTGAGCGGTATAGTTGCAAATGACAACAATATTCTCCTTTTGGAAGATGAAGCTAACTGGCAAAATTCATTTTTTCCTACCTCTTTTTATAAAGTGGAATACTTGGGTGGTGGAAATAACACGATTAAATGGGAGCACAGATACAAACTTTGATTCAAAAAGTTGAAGATTTGATCCCCACCAGTTAATGTAAATCATTTTTGCCTGAGATTCCAGAAAACCAGTCAAAGTTTTTTTTTAAATTAAATAGAGAAAGCCTGATTCTGTATAAAGTATCTTTTCATGTCAGTATTAGTCTGGAGAAAACTTGAAGAGTTCTGCTGAAACCAGTGGAAGAAACATACAGTAATTCCACCCCTAAGAGGCATTTTAGTTAACATTTCATTCCTGTTTTTTTCTCCAAGTTTCACAAATTGAAAAATTATTGAAACTTTTAGTTGATGCTAACGTTAGACATTTCCCATTTGGTTAATACTTCCATTAGAGCAAGCGACATGTACAATTTCCTGTCCTTCCATGAATTTAAAACATATCGAAGGGTATGAATTAGATAGACCCTTTGGTAAAGGTTGACATTTTGGCTTGATCTCTTACCTTTAGTTTAACAACTATGTGTTTACGGCCCTAAACCTGTATTTTCTCCTTAAAAAGAAAAACAGGAAAAAAAAGCCCAGAATGGAAATCCATAGATGAGAGAAAGCATTGTCACTGTTTGCCTGGGGAAGGCTACAAGAATGATGAACTAACTAATGGAAACTCATTAATGCTGTGTTGAGGAGGCCATTATTTTTAGAAAAATGGATTAATACTGAAATTGTAAATGACAGATGTTAATGGAAAGGGTAATAATGAGAATGAAATCTCTTTACTTCACCAAATGGAAACGGATGCTGTACTTCCTATATTCCTTAGGTGAAAATTCTATACACTAAAAAGTATAAGTATAAAGAGCAGCATTCTGGAAAGTAAAATAATGGTTGCTTTTTATTGCTCCTAAATGCACAACTATGAGCAAAGTAACAATGCTCCTCCCCCCCCATCACTCTTCATTTATCCCCAGTATCTCAACTTATTTAACAAGTTTAATATTTGCTCTGTTCTCCAATCAAAACCTTCTTAAGAAAAACTATACAGTCTTCAATATATAACAGTTTGTTTAGTGATGATGCAAAGTTACAGTGAAAAAGTTATTAGAAAGGGAGTTATGACTATTTTCACTTTTATGGTCAGTACAGCATCCCCATGGTCATGCGATCAATCAAAATTCAGATGTAGTATCTCAGGGTCATGTAATCTCAACAATCTTAATAACTGAAATGATAGTCTTAATAACTAGCAAAAAGTCTCAAAATGGTCAAAATTCACTTAACAAACATCACAGTAACAACAGAAATGTTGGGCTCAATTGAGGTCATATGTTGAGGACTTTACACATTTATAAAAGGATTTATTGAAACATATTCTCAATAGTACAGCACTCTTCTTTTAATACAATTATAAAAATTCTTTAAGTTGAGCTTTATGTCCATGTCATTATTTGGGCAAGAATATGGTAATGGTTTGCCATTGCATTCCTTGTTTAATTTAATTTCATATTTTAACCTACAGGATTCTAAAATATTCATTCCCTCCCTTTCTCTAAAAACATATGGCCAATTTATTAATTAAGAGGAGACACAATCTAATTATAGGCCCTTTAGTTGCTGAAACAAATGGAAGCTGCTTGGGAATGTTATATAAAACTGTAACACACCATACAATCTATTATTGAGGTAAAAATAACATTCATTTACACACTAGCACTAGAATAACACCATCTCTAGGAAATATGCCTATTTAGCAGAAAACTGAGCATTACAAGCACTATAGTTGAACACATCTAATTTATAACTGAGAAAATGAGTTTAGACCATTTTTAAAATTTCACGTATTGCTAACTTTAGGAACATTCTTCTTTCCAAATCTAACCTACAAAGTAAAGACAGATTCTAAGTATTAACAGATTTAATAGAAGATGTTATTGACTTTATATGTCCTTCTCTAGAAAAATATGAATATTTTGAATAATATTTTTGTATAACTACCTATACTAAATTCATGCAACCTATTGTTGTGTAACTAGAGAATAGTCTTAGTTAAATTATTAAAACTGCCCAGAACTAAACAGCATGAAAAGAAAAACAAGAGGCCCATTTATTTTACAAATGATGTAAAATGATTATTCCAAAGGTAAAGTGTCAGGAATCAGAATACAATATTTTGTTAGACATCCAGTATCTTTCAGACATAGCTACTTATTGGCAGTTATTTTGTATTAAAAAGAAATATGCAGAAATATAAAATCGGAGCCAGAGCAAACTGAGTCTACCAGTCTAAGGTTGAGACCTTCCTGTTCCTGTGCCTTATCAAGACTGTATCAATGAAGTTCAGGCAGAAAACGATGAAACTGCATACAGATGGGAGGTTGAACAACTAGCCTCGTGGTGCGACCAGAACAATTTGGAACTCAACACACTCAAAATCGTAGAAATGGTGGTAGACTTTAGGAGAAACTCTCCCATTCTACCACATTACAATATTAGACAACACAGTATCAACAGTGCAGGCCTTCAAATTTCTAGGTTCTATCATATCTCAAGATGTAAAATTGTCACCTAACATCAAAAACATCATCAGAAAAGCACAAGAAAGAATGTTCTTTCTTCGCCAATTCAGGAAGATCAAACTGCCCAGTTTGATACAGTTCTACAGAGTCTGTTATCTGCACCTCCATAAGTGTCTGATTTGATTCTGCAACCCAACAAGACCAACATAGACTTCAGAGGATAATCAGAACTGCCTTCCACTAAGGACCTGTATACTGCATAAGTCAAAAAAGAGGGCTGTAAAAAATATTTACTGATCCCTTGCATCCTGGACATAAACTGTTTCAACTCCTACCCTCAAAATGTCCCTATGCAGCACAGCATACCAAGTCATTCCGTGTCAAGTGGACTAGTGGTCCCCACCTTACCATCTCAGATTTTGATGAAATTTGGCACATAGTTTCTTTATGATCTAAAACTATGCTGTGCAAAATTTTAGTTCAAAAGTCTAAAAATTGAGAGTTCTAGGAGACCTCAAGTAAAGGTTTGCAAAATGCTGAGTCAGCAAAAATGACATTTTGGGCCAATTTCCAGAAGCTGTAAATGTGGCGATTTCAGTAGTATGTTGGAAATATTTGGAGAACCTGCACACCTTGTAAGGCTTTATAAACTGGCAAATCCCCATGTACTTAGTCCTCTTACTTTTTACATGGTTCAGGCTCAAACTTTGCAAAAAAAAAAACCCTCAAAAATGAATTTACAGCAATCTTAAGCTGCTGTAGTTTCAAAGCTACTTGGCTTTTCAGGTTAATTTTTGGCAGCTGAAACTAGGACTTCCAATTGGCAGCACTTTCCTTCAAGTTGTTGAAAAAATATAACAGTTCAAACTTGGTATTTAATGGGTTTTTTTGCCAAATTGTGGCTATTTTTTTGATGTCCTGTTTGATCCTGTGGAACAGCTTTAATCCTCTTCGATTTCACACCATTAGAAAGAGCAGATTCTCTTCTTTAAGAATATATTGCTTTAAGTTTGGTGTCTCTTCATATAAGGACTGGAAAAATGTCCTCAACTGTTTGCGGGCAGCCTGTGATTTCTGCACTGCACCCTTGATACAAGTGCAGTAAAAGTGATTCTTTTTTCAATAAGCAGCATTTTTTATAAATAAAGAACATATAAGACTGTGTTCAAGAAAATTAAAAAACATTGGAACTTGATGTTGTTTGAAAGAATTGACAACTTCTAAGAGTTGGTATTCAGTTATTCCACAATTTAACCAAGACTATTCTGTAATGTCATTATTCAAAAGCAACAAACATTGTTTTTAATAGTGAACACAATTTGAAAGTGCTATTTTAGTAGGGGCCATACTAATTTGTGATACAAAAATGATAGTGAAAAGATTGTGATTTTGATACCCTATGTAACAATATTTCTGTCCCACGTAACCATTCCTTAAGAACAACAATGATATCCCAATACAAACTTTTTTCTGTTGCTAAGCATAAATGTCCATGATATAATTATTGCATTTCCATCTAACGTACCCAACATTTTGAAATATAATTCCAGTTATGAAATTACCTAGAATATAAAATTAATCCAGATTGTTGACCTTGTTCTTTATAGTGCATAAAAGCTTTTAATCTTAAATACTTTTCCACCGATTTACCTACAAAATACTGAGAATCCTCTATTCGTGCATAGCTTCAGGCAAATACATGGCAGGAAAAATGGGTGCTGGAGTCTTGAATCACAAGTACCCACAATATCCATAATTTCCCAGTTAAAGGTATGTCAGCAATACAATCTGAATTATATGTTCACTTTCAACCCTCCCTCTCATACTTACCTTAGGACAAAATTATACTCTTCCAATTACAGGGGCAGTTCAAATCGATACAAAGGTGGGAGAAAACAGATCATTTTTCTTATGGAACTGTTTTCATTAATTTTTCATTAGACCTGCTTCGGTTTTACTATCCATCACTAGCAGAGCTGCTGTGCAGTAGATTACATTTCAGTTATCTTCCATGCTTCCAGGATTTAGTAGATATTGCTTGATAATGCTGCAAGCACTGTGGCTTTAACTTTTAATGATCAATAATGTACCAGGAAAAGTTACAGTACTATTTTTCTAGTAATACCAGTTGGAATTGTCTCACCTTTCTAAGTCAAAACAGTTTGTCATCAGAGTAGTTCTGGAATAGAGTTTGAACATGGATTTCATGAACTGCTCATTCACATATTTTTATTTATTTATTTTTGTCCAATACGCAATGAGGCTTTTAGTGGGTATATATCTATATACACATAGTAAAATATATCATGAAGGTTATAGAGGAGATACTAATAGTAAAATATATCTAATAAATAATAGAAAAGAAGATATAGGAATAGAACATATCAATGAAAGAATAGAAGAAGAGATATAGGAATAGAAGAAAGGTATAGGAGATATAGGAGAGCAATAGGACAGGGGACAGAAGGCACTCTAGTGCACTTGTACTCGCCCCTTACTGACCTCTTAGGAATCTGGATAGGTCAACCGTAGATAATCTAAGGGTAAAGTGTTGGGGGCTTGGGGATGACATTATGGAGTCCGGTAATGAGTTCCACGCTTCGACAACTCGGTTACTGAAGTCATATTTTTTACAGTCAAGTTTGGAGCGGTTAATATTAAGTTTAAGTCTGTTGTGTGCTCTTGTGTTGTTGTGGCTGAAGCTGAAGTAGTCGCTGACAGGCAGGACATTGCAGCATATGATCTTGTGGGCAATACTTAGATCTTGTTTAAGGCGTCTTAGTTCTAAACTTTATAGGCCCAGGATTGAAAGTCTAGTCTCATAGGGTATTCTGTTTCGAGTGGAGGACTGAAGGGCTCTTCTGGTGAAGTATCTTTGGACATTTTCAAGCATCAAAATTAACTGAATAAGCTTGTTACTGTATAAACCAATGATTATTTTTTAAAAAAGATTAAGATAGTTATAAAACTATATGGATTCTATTGCCACAACAGAAGCGTTATGCTTTGAAAATCTGTAGTACGCATAAGCCAGATAGTTACCACATTGTAACTATAGGGCTTAATATTAGCCAAACTTAACAAGAAAGTTTAATGCAACTGTACACTACATAATCCATTTAATTAAAAAATAATTTCAACTTCATAACTAAAAATATGTGTATGAAATATATAGGAGAAAAAATTACTTGCTTCATTTTTATCAATAATATCAATGTAAACACAAAGTATTTATTGTAAACAATATTTGCAAACTACTAACAGATGTCCATTCTCATCAAATAAACTAGCCTCACAAACAAATCTTCATGAAAGATATGGCTCACTCCTAAAGGTACCAATAAGTAGAATAACTATATCAATAAACAAGGTGGGAAAAACCACAAAGTCAATTTAGCACAATGTAAATGCTAAACATATGTGAAGTGTGTTACAGAGTTAAATTAACATAATATATAGCTATAAATCATAGGCTGCTGGAAGCAAAAACTAGGCCAGGGATCTCATAATGAACATTTTCCTCTAGAAAGGCAACACTGACAAAATAAAACCTTGTTATATTTTTGTATCATGAAGGATTCATTTGTTGTCATCAACTGCAACTCAAACTTCTTCCCTGGCTTCCATTCCAGTATCCACCCATTATAAAATCTTAATTGTAGTTACCGATTAGTTGATATTTCCAGGCAATATGGTAATTGGCATTACTAAAACTTCAAGATTGAATTTTTATTACTGTATGATTCCCTCACTGGAAACAAATGTTCTCTCGGTAATTTAGTAATAAAACCAGAAAACCTAAGCCCACTGAGATTCTTTTGGGATCTGTATGTTGATAGAGTTTCTAATCAGATATTGATTTATGATTTTCCTCTTTTGGGAGAATGCAATGATGGTCAAATGTCATAAATAATTATATGGAAACATACCATAGAACTAGGCACCATAAAGATTATGTGGCTACTAGCTAGAAAATATCAATTTAATTTCCCTTTCTTCTTTTGATGTTTAGCCCAATTTATCTCATGTTTTAACATTAATATAATTCCCTGAGTTATAACCAGCAATAAAGAACAGACACAGGAATGTCAGGTATCAGGAATGTTATAAAAAGAGCTGAATTTATAGATAGGAAAAAGGAAATTTACAGAGGGAAATTTTTCAGCATCAACCAGGACTTGTTTTTAAACTGTAGTTTGTTTATAAGTTAGAAATACTAAATTGAGTATTATAATTCCTTAATGCTAAATGCAACAATTAATAATTTGTGTCTATTATATATGTGTGCTCAGCTGAAATGAAGAAAATGCAAATTAAAATTGTAACCTATATAGTTTTAGTTATTTGTTTCACATTCCTGAGCTACCATCTCTGAGGGACTCTCTTGCTCTTACTCTTTGTACTCATTTATAACAAAACTGACTGCATATATAATAATTTTTATATTGAATGTCCATTGTTAAATTGGAAAGTGGTCAGTATGATATAAAAAGGATCAACATGTTTTAGGGGGGAGAAATTCCAATTTTTTTTCTTGAAGAAATAAATTGATAAATAAAACAAAAATATCCAACTTTCCAATATAATTTGGAATTAAAAATACAAGATTGCAAGTCTTGAAGGGAGTAATAGCCTCAGATAGAGAATATGTGATCTAACATGTCAATTTTTTCTTAGGAGTAGATAATCAAATCAGTGAGGAAATAGCCAAAGATGACAAGAAACTTTAATGCAAAGTATTGATCTTACTCCTGGTGATCTCTTACTCTCACAAGAAATAATAAAACACTCACATTGAAGTCTGAAATATTTAAGTGGCCTGAGGGGCTTGGAGCTTTCTTGGGTTCATTTCCACTGTAAATAAACCACAGTCTGAAGGAATGTCTGTATTCAAATGCCACTTGTCCAATGGAAATAATTCCTAATAGAGAATTCTGAAGGACAGGAATGACAGAATAATTGGTTTTTAGTTTCTAAAGAAATAAAAAAGAACAATGGTCAATATTATTGCAGTGTTTTTTCAAAAAATCTATTTCCTTTCCAATAGCAGTTTAGTTTACCCTTTGTTTTTGGCAAGCTGGTGATCAAAGTTAAGACAAACATGTTGATTAAAAATACAGAATTTAAGTAAGCAGGCTCCTAAAATATTTTGTCTACTTGAAAACTTCAAAATCAGATTCCATAGCTTAAAGAGCTGTGGAATTCCTTAAAAAGACAAAACCCACATTTACTCCATTTGATACTTCAGTCATGCTCAACAGGAAATTGCAATATGTGTAAAGCAAATATACTTACTCCTAATTGCTATTTGCCCTATCCATTGCACAAAGATCAGCGAGGCCTAGCTTACTTCTAGAACCAATATTAAAAATTACAGCCTCCTCATCTGTCTATTTTCAGCTTGATTTCTTTTCTGCATCAAGCACCTGGAGCATTTCTCAGTGAACGGTTCTATAGTATAAGCTGTTCTTCCTGGAGGCTGCAGCTATTTTGTATCTTTGATATTATGTATTCTCTTGCTTTGTATACCAGTTTGAGAAACTCTATTTACCACCGCAGTTAAGAGTTATCAAATAAGAAACAAATCTCTACAAATTTTATTGATTAGAGTCATTTTTGAGACATGCCAAAATTTCTATATTGGACAATAAGCGGTCTAAGTGTTTTTAAAAATCAGAAATAGAAAGAGGTATTTGCACTGGTTAAAAATGCATTCAAAATCACTATGAAAGAGGTATTTGCACTGGTTAAAAATGCATTCAAAATCACTATAAGCAACAATGATGAATTTGCCTTCACAAATTCCTTTCAGTCGCAACTCTAGCCACATTATTCTGAGGAAGTCATATTGTACACTCTTTTCTGTATGTGTACCCAGCAGACCATTTGGTACCAATTAAAACATGTTGAAAGAATACATAATCTTGGCAGCTGATATTACTTTTTTTATGAACTACAGGCCAGGCTTGTTGCTTAGTCATTTCCTGTTCCAAAAGGGGTGGGCGCTGTCGCCCCACCCCCAAGATGGCAGCCATGACTCTCTAGGCAGAGGCTGAGACCAACAAGAGGCACCATGAGGCACTGATCGGTCTAACGCTGATTCAAGTCATATTACACACTCTTTTCTGTATGTGTACCCAGCAGACCATTTGATACTAATTAAAACCTGTTGAAAGAATACATAATCTTGGCAACTGATGTTCCACTTTTTTGTGAATTACAGCAATGTCTAACGTCCATTGGTGAAATGAAATGTAGGTTTCTCCCCCCCCAAAAAAGCTAAATTATAACGTTTCAAAAATTACCTTGTAAAAAGAGAGCTGCTCATTTTTTTCTTATTTAATATATTTATTGCTTGTATCTACCAATCTGATTTAACAAATGACATTTAACAGACTGTTCAAGATTCTGCTCTCTTTGTATATAGCTAATCAGACTTACCAAAAAGTCTACATTTTGTTACCCCTGCATCATGTTTATTCAGCTCATAACCTCAAATTCTCCGACTGACCTAGAATACAATGTCATTGACATTCCAGTCCTCCACAATCTGTAATTCAATTCATAACATTCAGTGAAGAAATGTTTATCTGACTAATAAAAAAATTAGAAAGAAATGTGATACAATGTCTATTTCAGACAACTGAACAAGAACAAATTGCCAACAAAGATTCCATATCCCATCTAACACAAAAATCACAGTAATTTGAGTTGCAGCATTTGTATGTGGGAAGAATAACGTTCAACAACATATGTGCTGTTGTTTTTCTATCAATATCCTACCTAGAGTTTTAATCAGATAAAGCCTATTAGTTCTTATGAACAACAGTGTCGTACATACAGAACAAAATAACATTTCCCCATAATTTCATTCTTAAAATTCAGTGTCTGGACCAACTACTTTAAAAAATGGAGGGGATGTGTATTTTAAATGTACGGTAGGTAGTGTTGCTAAATTTTATTTTTTTAATACGTTTAAAGATTTTTCTGATTAAAAATGAATATTTTTCAAACTCTTCTGTTCCTTCCGTTTTACCATAGTGCAAAATAATATAAAAATGCACATCCATTAAAACTAATTTCCATTAAAAAATAAGAATGTAACAATAATCCAAATACAGCAATGCAGTATTACTGCCATTGTCCAAATTTACAGATTTGGGAACATAAATTCAGTATACCTTCTCAATGAAACCATATGTATTTTTGTCATTCATCATTTTTACCATAACTGCTTAAAATACATGACTTTGGATAAATGAGATTATATTAATTTTACAAGCCTTCACTTCTAGAATAGAACAAGATTACTTTTGTCCATCAATATATCTTAGGGATTTATTCTATCAATTGCTGTATGTAATTTATGTTATTTCATTTAAAATAAAAACCTAACTGGTGATGCTTTTAGTGTTTATTGATTAGAGCTATATTGAATGGATGTCATATTGAATATAGAAACATTCCTTGTGGGAAAGAATACTGTAATAGTGGGGAGTAGGCAAGGAAAGCATTTTCTTTAAAGTTTGGGGCTTCTGTAATATAATTTGAAATCTCTTCAAAACCCACTTAGTTAATATTACTTGGACAAAAAAGGCAGAACTATGTTGGTCCTTGAGAAGAGGGATCTTTAAAACATGTAACATAAAAGTCTTATTAAGACCAACTTAAGCATTGCACTATTTTATTTTTACCGATTTATTCATGCTCCTATTTTTTAATCTTTTTTTTAAAAAAAGACATTTGATTATTTTTCCAGACTTCACATTAAAAAATAGATAAAGAAAAAAAAAGAGAAATCTCAACTGCAATATATTCCATTATAATGCAGTACATATTTTGCCTACTAATAGTTTCTCAGTAATTTTGACTCATATTAGGGAAAAAGAACCAACAGCCAATAATTATTCTTACAGGTCCTGTCAATATGGTATTTCTTATTTTAATAAAAGTGTAGATTAAACATGACTTCAGAAACCAAAGTAACAAAGTAATGCATCCTTTGAATTAAACTTGAGTTCCAGTAACTTCATGAATGTGTCCACATAGTTTTCTTGGCAATAAGTAGGGAAGTGGTTTACTAATGGCTTTCTTTACTACGCAATTGGTACAAAATGAATGAAGTCCCAGTAACCGTGGGATCCCTGATGGTGGTGGTGGTAGGGAACTAACTTCCCTGTTTTGAGAAAGGCAAAACAATGCAGAATGGAAGCATACTTGTTAAAAAAGGAATATATTTAAGAGGCCAAATCTAAAAACTCTGATGAAGCTATACCAAGCAGAAGTGTTAGGTGTAATTGAAGTAATTCTGTAAATCTCCAATTAATTGCTTTACCAAGTCTTCAAAATTTTTATAAAATTCTAGGACTAGCATTGGGATTTTACCATACAACCACCTTTTCAAACAAGGCTTAAATCATTGAAGAAGAGAAAGTAGCACTATAAAGTGCAAGGGATTTTCTTTTACTGCAATGGAATAGAGGATACCATCTTTATTTTTACTAACTTCTTCATGCCTTCATATTTTTCCCAAACAGAATTCAACATTGTTTACAGTGCAATTCTATACGTATCTCTCAAGATCAATAAGATTGTTCTCAGATAAGCGTGTATGGCATAAATGCATAAAATGCGTAATGTTGAGTTAAAAGCTAAGTTTTTAAAAAATTATCTTGTTAATGCTGATTTTAATAGTTCCTTTTAGGTAAATTTATTGTACTTCATATATTATCAAGTTTTTAAAAAAACTTTTGAATTCATTAGATTCAAACCAGGGCCACACTACTATATAATAATAAATTCTAGATCCTTTTTAGAGAAAAAAAATTTCACATCTGTCAGGTGGGCAGAAGTATATGACTTCTGTACAAGCTACATTTTAAATCCTTGTTTATGACCTTTTCTTTTGCAATGTATGAAGAAAACTCTTCTGGAGTTCTGTTCAGTCACCTCCAAAGCAGGCATCTGTAAACTTGATTCAAGGTGTATACACTGAAAAGCAGATTGCCATTTAATAATGGAAAACAGAAGAGATGTTAGCTTTCAGTAATGGCAATGGCTTCTTCATGATCAATCAGGCCTTACTAAGGCCTAGGAGACTTAATGGCCATCATAGCACCAACCTCACTCACCCATGTTTATTTTCTTTTGCAAACATAATGTTTCACATATACATATTTTACACCTTGAAGTTATTATTACTATTCCAAATGCTCTCATCTGAATACAGGCATGGTCTCTATATTTGATATAAACATATCTTTATTCAACTTTTCATTCTAAAGCTGTTTGGTGTCCCAACTGCACGTGAAAAAGATTCCCCTTGTGTTGCATAAGAAAAAGTGTCCTTAGTCCAGAGGTTCTTGTTTTATTCGAATGACTGAAGATGAACGAGATGTCCTTCTTAGTTCTCGCTTAAGTACATATTCACTGAATTGGGAAGAGTCCACTCCTCCACCACATGAGCCAACAATTTCAAATCCTTTTTGTTGCAATCTCTCAAGTACCTACAAAACATAAAAAGTACAAGCAGCTGCCTAAGTGCAAAAATGTCATTCAAAAATCATAAATTAATCAATTCCATCATTATCTCTGAAATGTTTTTCTACAGCTGGTATTCAAAGCAAGGTACAATGGTTCTAGCCTTATTTTTAACGAGTTAATTTTTAAAAAACTAAAAAATAGAATCAAAGTAACACAATGAAATTCTACTACAGTTGTAGTTCAGCAGTTCAAATCTCACTACCGGTTCAAGGTTGACTCAGCTTTCTATCCTTCTGAGATGAGTAAAATGAGGACCCAGATTGTTGGGTGCAATATGCTGACTCTGTAAACCGCTTAGAGAGGGCTGTAAAAGCACTATGAAGCGGTATATAAGTCTAAATGCTAATGCTAATATACAGAGATAAATGCAATATTCTTTAGAAGAAATGGTACACAAATGCACAATATTGAGAATGTGTGAACTTGGTAATATTTCTGTAAAAACATTTTAGCACTACCTTGTATAGTGCTCATTTCTGAGCAACTCACTTTAAGAAAATTCATGACTAAACCATGTTAAGAGAACGATGATAAGGAAACTAGAAAGACCTATAAGGTACAGTATACTTATAAGCCTTAAAAAAGGCAATGAATAGATAATGAATGAACTGCATATGAATACTTGAAAGAATGCCAAATAGCAATTCAGGACTTGTTTTCTCTTGTTCTCTTACAAGACATAAAACAATGTATTTAAGTTACATGATTCTGATTTATATACTGCTCAAAATAATAAAGGGAACACTCAAACAACACATCCTGGATCTGAATGAATATTCTCATTGAATATTTCATTTGCACAACAATTCCATTTGCACAACAGCATGTGAAATTGACTGTCAATTAATTAGTGTTGCTTTCTAAGTGGACAGTTTGATTTCACAGAAGTTTGATTTACTTGACGTTATATTGCTTTTTAAGTGTTCCCTTTATTTTTTTGAGCAGTGTAGTTAAAAAAGAAAGGCCTTTTAACATAAAATTGACCAGACGATAAGGGTCCTTCATAGTGTATGTTATATTCATCTGTTTGCAATTTTTCTATTTTAATTCCAGCATTGAGCAGGGGGTTACATTTCATGATATAAATGGCCCTTCACAACTTCATTAGATTGTTTCACCCATTTATTTATTTATAGATAAACTAATGCATTTTAATTATACTGCATAAGATTAATGAGTGCAAAACAACAAAAAATAAATAAATAATACAAAAGGCAAGATGAAAGTAAAACTATACGAAGGGGAATTTTAGTAATACATCTGTACTTCTTATTATCTTTGTCTACCGCTACCTATAGATATAGAAGGAATCTATTCCTGCTTCATTCTAGTTTAAACATTATGAATATAGATTAAAAGGGGGGGAAAAGCAAAAAAGCTAATACACTGATTACATACCTGAACTGAATTGAGGTGACAATATCCATTTAATGGAAATCTGATGACATGCGTTGAGTCATGATTCCAACCTGCATTGACTGAATTGCACATCACATCACCAATTTCTGGAAAAACCTCTTCTATTAAAGATTTATCTCCACTCAAAGTAATCCTTTCTCCAAGATCCGGAGCAACACGTACAACCAAGCACTCACAAGATTTTGAAAACCGGCCTGTCTCTCGATCCTGTTTCCATCTTTCCATTTCCCCTAGCATTGGATGAAGCTGAAAATATTTTGCTTCTTCATATAACAAACTGTAATCCTGAAAGATACACGATTTCAATCATTATCATTATTTGAATAGTTATTATTTCAGTAGAGTAGGTTAAAGGCTAATAGCAACTTATGGAGAACTCTACTGTTTTTAATAGGAAAGTGAACACAAGAACAAGGGGACACAATCTGAAGTTAGTTGGGGGAAAGATCAAAAGCAATGTGAGGAAATATTATTTCACTGAAAGAGTAGTAGATCCTTGGAACAAACTTCAAGCAGATGTGGTTGGTAAATCCACAGTAACTGAATTTAAACATGCCTGGGATAAACATATATCCATCCTAAGATAAAACACAGGAAATAGTATAAGGCCAGACTAGATGGACCATGAGGTCTTCTGCCGTCAGTCTTCTATGTTTCTATGTTTCTACATTAATGGAAATCTTTTTTTCAACTAATAAGAGCTTATGGATATTTTCACATTAAGTGACAAGTAGGCTGCTGTACTGTTTTGCATTTTTATTCTCTTCTATGTGTAAGACACTTACTGTGTTACTATTCACAACATTATGCTACATTATACACACACACACACACACACACACACACACACAGTGGTACCTGTACTTACAAACTTAATTCGTTCCGTGACTAGGTTCGTAAGTAGAAAAGTTCGTAAGAAGAAGCAATTTTTCCCATAGGAATCAATGTAAGCTAATAATGCGTGCAAACCCATTAGGAAAATCCAAAACATTAAAGCTTAAAAAAAAAAGCGGTGGGCGGACGAATTGGAGGTGAACGGAGTGGGGACAGAGGCAAGCCGAGGAAGCGGGCGAGGGGATTTCCGGCTGTGGAGGAAGGTGCGACCTCCAAGCAGCAGCTGCCAGATGAGCATGCAACTGCACAGCCCAAAATGGCGGAGGAGAAAAAAAAGCAGGTGACCCTGCAGTCAGGCTGCTTCCCGTGGCTGCAAAGAGGAAGACCATCCCTCGGCTTCTTTCTGTAGCAGCAGGAGGCAGAGGCAGGCACAGAGGGCTCCAGCTTTCCAAATCCAGGTAGAAGAAAGAGGAGTTGGTCCCGAATCTTCATACATGCTGGCTGGGCTACTGCTCCTCCCCCCAGAGCTCCCAATGCACGGCCAGAAAAGGCTCGTTTCTCTCACTCGCTCTCCTGTCCGATACAAGGACACCATGGGGAGAAACTCCTGACGCCTCCCTGTCCTTGTAGTCAGCAGGAGAGCAAGCAAGTGAGTGAGAAAGACGAGCCTTCTGTCCTTGTAGCCGGCAGGAAAGCAAGCGAGCAAGTGAGAGAGACGAGCCTTCTCCGGCCGCACCTCAGGAGGACAAGGACACCTCCACCAGCTGGGAAGCTTACCTTGTCCAGAACCCAACCCTCCTGGTGGCCACTTCTCCCTGCAGTATGTGTTTCCTCCTGAAGCACGCTCAGAGAAGGCTAGTCTCTCTCTCGCTCACTTGCTCTCCTGCCGGTTACAAGGACAGAGAGGCGCGGTGTCAGGACTTTCTCCCCGCGGTACCCAAGTCCTCCTTTGGGGAGTAACTCCTCACACTGCGCCTCTCTGTCCTTGTAGCGGGCAGGAGAGAGACAAGTCTTCTCTGGCCGCACCTCAGGAGGACAAGAACACCTCCGCTGCCTCGGAAGCTTGTCTTGTCCAGCACCCAGCCGTCCTGGCGGCCACGTCTCCCTGCGGTGTCCGTGTCCTCCTGAGGAAGAGGAGTTGGTCCCAAATCCTCGTGCACGTTGCAGCAGGGCAGCTCTGCCTGGGCAGGCTACTGCTCCTACCCCTGGAGCTCTCAACTTGCGGCCAGAGAAGGCTTGTTTCTCTCGCTCACTCGATCTCCAGCCCACTAAAAGGACACCACAGCTCGTCTTTCGCTCGCTCACTTGCTCTCCTGCTGGCTACAAGGCCAGGGAGGCGCGGTGTCAGGATTTTCTCCCCGCGGTGTCCTTGTAGCGGGCAGGAGAGCAAGAGAGGGAGAGAAACAAGCCTTCTCCGGCTGTGTGAAGAAAGAGGAGTTGGTCCCGAATCCTCGTGTGCGCTGCAGCAGGGCAGCTCTGCCCGACCAGGCTACTGCTGTTTCTTCCACGCCAGCACTTGGATCAAGTGGGGAAGGCTATTTTCATTGCGAGAGGATGGTCCCATGGGAGGGTCGCTGTTTCTTCCCCACCAGCGCTTGGATCAACTGTGGGGAAAATGTACAGAGTAGAGCTGAGAGGAGGGTAGGGGAAGCTGGCATGGAAGAAACAGCGACCCTTCCATGGAACCATCCTCTCGCAATGAAAACAGCCTTCCCCACAGTTGATCCAAGCGCTGGCCAGGAATAAATAGCCCCCGTCTGCTTCTTAACTGACCGAACGAGGAAAAAGTGGGGCGGAAGGGACGGCGTGAAGGCTGTTTTCATTGCGAGAGGACGGTCCTGTGGAAAGGTCACTGTTTCTTCCCCACCAGCGCTTGGATCAACTGTGGGGAAAATGTACAAAGTAGAGTCGAGAGGAGGGTAGGGGAAGTGCTGGCACGGAAGAAACAGCCCCTTTTCATTACGTTTCCAGGACATCCAACTCGCATTTCTCCTTCCACATGCACTCTTTCCCTGCCTCTCCAAGCACTCTGCTAGCCTTGCTTTATCCACCTGCCACCGCGGGGCGGCTGCGAGACCTCCTCAGATGCGCCATTTTCTGGCAGATGAGATGGGAGAGGGGGGGAGACCCCACACAGGAAAGCCTTTTTGATCAAGAGTCTGCAAACTTAAAAGCACTTGTTTTGGCTGCTGTTCGCAGCAGCATCCGGGAGGGAAGATAGGGTTCATAAGATGAAAATGGTTTGTGAGAAGAGGCAAAAAAATCCTTTGTATGTAGAGGCGTTCGTAAGTAGAGGTACCACTGTACATTTATTGTGATTTATCACATGGAGATATATTTTAGCTTTACATTTTATCATATGAAGAGAAAGAAAATATTGGAGATAAGATATTGGAGTGAAGAGTACAACAGAAGCAGGATACCATTAATTACTGTTGGGATTATTTTTACATGATTTCTGCAGTTCTGTTCATAATTTATGCATGCAAAATAAAATCAAGTATGAGAAAATACATATAATAAATATTATTTAAAATATTAATAAATGTTGACATGCAATTATTGTCCAGTTTAGATCATTAAGAAATACAGTGATCTCTCGATTAGCGCGGGGGTTACGTTCCAAGACCTCCCGCGCTAACCGATTTCCGCGTTATACTGGATGCGGAAGTAAAAAACCTTCTGCGCATGTGCGCCATTTTTTTTCATGGCCGCACATGCGCAGATGGTGGAGTTTGCGTGTGGGCGGCGGGGAAGACCAAGGGAAGAAGGCAAAGGGGAAACCCCATCTTCGGCTCCTCGCTGCTGCCGCGCTGCGGAGCGGATCAGGTGTTGGGCGGCTGAAGGAACCTTCCCTTGGTCTTCCCGCTTGCCGCTTGCCAGTCCACACACGCCCCCCTGGATGAGCCGGCCACAGGGGCGAGGGGTGGGGATGAAGGGGCAGGAGCAGCCAGGGAAGAAAATTTCAATGAATGACAATTTTGTTTAAATCACAAATGCGATTAACGTGAGCACAATATTCATATCCAAATAAACCTCCAACCAAAACATAAAGAGAAGGTAGTATTTGGATGGTACCTGATTAGAGTAATCCTCAAGTTCCTTTCGGCCGAGCAGCCAGGGAAGTCGAGCCAGGCGTGGCGGCGGCCTGCGCCGATGTTCCCCGCTGCGACGGAAGGCAGTCGCTTGGCTAGGGAGGCTCGGCCGAAAGTGGCTGGAGCGGCAGAGCCGAGCACGCCTTCCACCCAGCGATTGTTCCGCTGCCGCCAGCATGGCCTGGCTGGCAGCGGAAAATGTAACGGAGCCCACGGGGGATTCGCCTTCCTCCCACCCGCAGCGCAGCCGAGACTGATTGTGGGCTCCTTCGCAACCTCGGAGAGCTTCCGGGGCATGAAAGCTCACGAAAACCAGGAAGCTCTCCGAGGTTGCGAAGGAGCCCACGATCAGTCGGCTGCCGGCGGGAGGAAAGCGAATGCCACGGGGCTGGGCTCGGCTCCCCCCTCGGCTCCCCCCCTTACCAGCCCCGCCGCGGAAGGCTCCATTCTGTTCCCTGCCGGCCCGATTGAGCGGCCGGCGGTCTCCATTCAGGGAACAGAATAAAAAAAAAATTTTTTTTTAAAAAAATTTTTAAAAAAAAAATTTTTTTTTTTTAAATAATATTTTAATATTTTATTTTTTAAATAATATTTTTTGAAAAACCGCGTTGCAGCGTTTCGCGCTAATCGAGAACGCGCAAGTCGAGGGACCACTGTATGTGAAACCTTAGAAACAGATTGTGGACAGCAAAATCGTGAGACTTATTTTGAAAGTATTAAAATGAAATATATTAATTGATAATAGCTGCCATAAATTGCTTAAAAATAAGACTATGATTGGAGATAATTCTTGATTGGGGGGGGGGGGGTTTGTCTCAGTAAATATTTTTCTATAGCTGGTATGTAATATGGTATGACACTCCCAGCAAGCTAATCAGAAACAAATGCATTTAGGCCTATCTGGAAATAAAGTCCAGTGAGTTCAATGAAACCCACAAAGGGACTGCATGATCAAATAATTACAAAATATTTTCACACATTTAATCTATCTTTTAAAAAAGGTTCCCAGTACTAATCATTCCACTTGTTAAATGTTTATGGAGAATCTCAGTCATCCAGGTCATAGTTGTCCCAAAGTTACTTTTTCAAAAGAATTCTGGACTTTGTTTTTCCTTGAAAATGTTTCGCTTCTTATCCAAGCAAAATCACGCATGGAGACGCAGGTGCGTCCATTTTTCGGGGCATTTTTTGCTTCCGCACATGCATGATTTTGCTACCTGCACAGGTGCATTAGCATAATTGCACTGGACTCTGCTTGGACTAAGAGCCACAGGAGCGAGCACACGTCACCGTTCCACCTTAGCAGGCCACCTCTGAGGTAGAGCCAGTTTTGTGTAGTTAAGGCAAAACAGGAAATTTTGAGTTATAGTTCCATCCTAGACCCAAAGCCACCTGGATGATCAAAATTACCCACTTCTGAAAATCTTGCCAAGAAAACTGCATAGATTAGTCCAAATTAAAGCCAGGACCCAGTCGGTTTTTTCCACCTCTGTGTTTAAGAATATGCTGTTCAATTTAATTTAAATTCATTAAATGAAATATTGGGTTTAGGATTGGAGTTGATAGGCTCAACAGTCCCTTTCAACTCTAGGATTTTAAGACTAAATTTGTGATTTGGACATTAATAAATTTTTCTATCTTTGGAAGGACTTGAATTTAGTGTACACTCCGTCATGTAGTTCCTTCAGATTACATTCAAAATCAGAAGAACCTTCAGATCAGATCGTAAGATCTGATAAACTATGCAAGGGAAAATAATTTCATATGCCAATTTCACTATCTGAAGAAAAATAGGGTAAAATATATATACATTTATGATTTCCCGAATCATATGTTATAACATTGATTCAAATACAGTAAGTCACATTAATAAACAAGTCACATATATGATTTAAATAAACCATATATATTAAAATTGGATTACATGAAATATAAATTGCATAAAAGGTCCACTGGTTCATATCAAGAATTTGTTTTACTCTGCATTTTGTTTCCAATAATAACTCCAAGACTGCAAGGTGATAAATATAAAAACAGCAGCTTTTTTCCATTACTGTCCACCAGAAATTGGTTTTCAGAAGCAAGCTGGTGATGAAGATTCCAAAGCAAACATTGTTTAGCAAAAGATAATCCAGGCTGCATCTTCTTCAGCCTTTCCTTCTCCGCTGTCAGTACCCCTGTCCCTCAATGCTATTATCACCTTGCCTTCCTTTGCTTTTCCTGTCCTCCCATCAGGTGCCAATATCCTGGATTTTTCTCTACCACCTTCAAGTGAATGTGCCCCAAAAGAACTAATCCCATCTTGTTCTACATATAAAGAAAAACAGCCCTGTTTCATTAAGGATAGACCAAGACTTCTGAAACAGTTTGGGTTGAGGCACAGCTACCCAAAGGCAGTATACATTTGCACAGCCACACTTTTTTAAAATTAGAAGTTGAATATTGCTTTGCTAATTTCAAATAACCATTTTAATTTTCTATACTTTGCCAAAACCAATCAAAGCAATTATTCCCCAAGTGTTTTACAATTTCATGTTACCCAAAAAATTGCTTCATATTCTTGTTATTATGAAGATGACAATCACTACAATTCACCTTGAAATCATCCGGTATGAGTAGTTTTGAAGTTCGTAGAAAGTTCAAAATATATCTGAACATTTGGCCATCTCTATCGATGAAGTAGTGCTGCTTCAGGCTATCCAAAACAATGGGCTCTGTGCCATCAAATAGCCTTCCAATTCTGAAAATAAGAGAGAAATCAAGACCAGCATAAATTTGCCATCATCACACACAGCCATTAGTAAGAAATAAATCCTATTATCCTAATGGCTTCATTTCATAGTGTTTCAATGTCTAATCAGTCAGTTACAAAGAAAACAGAGCAACAAGGGTATCATCTCTCTTTCTATAGTTTCTTAAAGCTGATCTGGGAATTTACCAATTGAGCTAAATGAAGGTTTTATTTGGGGAAATATACATAGGATTGTACAATAAAACATTTGCTATTGTTCAATGAAGACTTATGAATTTTAAGGACCTTTAACCATTTCCTTTAGTTAAAATATCTTACAACATAAAAATCCAGGACAGAGATTACTATAATCTTCTTTGCATCTAAATAACCGAAGAATTCAACACCTGAAATTATTTTTGTAATACTCAAAATATGTACTTTTTCATTCTTAAAATTTGACCAAAAAAAGTTCAAGTTAATCAAAGGTTCTTAAGTAAATTGCCATAACATAAGAAGGTTCCTTTTATGAGTCACTAACCACTAATAAAGAATAAGTAAGAAGAAAATCTACCAATAAGGTTGTTAGGAGCAACTATGATCTATGGTGGAACAGTGGTCAGGATGCAG
Source organism: Erythrolamprus reginae (assembly GCF_031021105.1). NCBI lineage: Eukaryota > Metazoa > Chordata > Lepidosauria > Squamata > Dipsadidae > Erythrolamprus > Erythrolamprus reginae. Next base: position 203,980,170 of record NC_091952.1, read on the forward strand.
TATTGTAGGCTAACTCTGCTCACATTGCCAGGAGTTAGATTTCTTTGACCCTGATCAGCTAAGGTGGACTCAGCTTTCCACCCATCTGAAGTTGGTAAAATGAGAACCCAGATTGTTGGAGGCAATATGCTGACTCTGTAAACCACTTAGAGAGGGCCATAAAGCCCTGTGAAGCGGTATATAAGTCTAAGTCTTCGGAGAGGGGCGGTATACAAATGTAATAAATTATTATTATTATTATTATTATTATTATTATTATTATTATTATTATTATTATGTCAGTACAACGCAGCAAAAGAGATCACTATGCTGGATTTCGTATTTCATCACCAGTCGGGTTCTGGAGCTCAGGGCAGTATGTCTTGCCTTGCGGGCATTCACACCGTTAGTAGAGGGCAATCATGTACTAGTCCTAACAGACAATGTAGCGACCAAGGCTCACCTGAACCATCAGGGAGGGACGAGGTCACACAGGTTAATGAAGGAAACAATTGTGTTGTTCAACTGGGCAGAAGAACATGTTGCTTCGCTGAAGGCAGAACATATTGCCGGCATAGTTCCCTCTAAGCTGAGCAGTGAGCAATCGCTCACTTAAAAATCATCATCAACTCAGAGTTTTCCAAACCTGCCCAGAAGCCGAGAGGGAAAGAGTGAGAGGGAAGGAAAGAGAGAGGAAGAGAGGAAGAGAGAGAGAAACAGATAGAAAAAAGAGAGGAAGGAAAAGAGAAAGAAAAAGAATGGGAGTAAGGAAGAGAGAAAGAAAATCAAAATCTAGTTTGAAACTAGCTCAACTATTTAAGTGGCATTTTGATATTGATAGAGTTTCCCTATTATGAGCTCACTGTTATAGACACACAGTACAGTATTTTATTTTGAAATTCTCTGAGGCAAAACAGGGTGGGTTTTTTATTTTTGTTTGTTTGTTTGTTTGTTTGTTTGTTCATTTATTTATTTATTTATTTATTATTTCTGTGCCGCCCAGTCCCAAAGGGACTGCCGCTCAGACACTATACTTTTCCGCCCACCCCCCCAAAAAATTAGAGGGAACACTGATTGCCGGTACGACCAACATACAAGCAGATTGGTTGAGCCGGGCAACGTTGGACCCCGGGGAGTGGCGTTTGGACAGAGATATTTTCCTGCAAATTACCAAACGGTTTGTAGAGCCGGAGGTGGATCTATTCACGATGCACCTCAATGCCCAACTTCCCAGATTTTACTCTTGGTTCCCAAACCCGGAGCCGAGGGAGTCGACGCACTACATCGGCCATGGCCCAGCGTTCTCCTGTATGACTTCCCGCCAACAAGACTCATATCAAAAGTAATACTCAAGATCATCTCCGAGCAAGGGAAGGTACTGGTTGTGGCATCACATTGGCCACGTCAACTCTGGTTCTCCAACCTCGTGGGTCTATCAGTATCACCCGTGTGGAGGATTCCAGATCGACAGGTCTCCCTCAGCCAGGGGGTCATAACCCATCCAGACCCTCAGTGGGTCCAGTTAACCATCTGGCACTTGAAGGGGACAGATTGAAGAGCCACAGACTACCAGAAAAGGTCATCTCCACAATCCAAGCAGCCAGGGGGCCCTCCACGATGAGGATCTACCAATCAACCTGGTCAGCGTTCGTCACTTTCTGTTCCAGAAGAGACATACAACCGCAATCTGCATCACTGATTCCAGTTTTGGAATTTCTTCAAAGCGGTTTGGACAAAGGCTTAGCGCCTAACACCTTAAAGAGACAGGTGGCCGCCCTCTCAACCATCTTGAGGACTGAGGAGGGCGGTTCCCTAGCACAACCTTTTTTGAGCCGCGGCACATTATTCATATTTTCAAAATCCTGGGGAACACTGAAAGGGGGCGGGCGGGGGGGTGGGCTAAAGAAAAGTTTGGACAAAAAAACCCTCTCTCTTCCTCCCTTTCGCTCTATTTCTCCCTCTTTCTCTCTTTTCCTTCCTTCCCTTCTTTCTCTCTCTCCATCCCTCTTTCTTTCTTTCTTCCTCTCTTTTTTGCTCTTTCTCTCTCTCTCCTTCCCTTCCTCTATGTCTTTCTCTCTCCCTTGCTCTCTCTCTCTCTCTCTGTCTCTCTTGCTATCTCTTTCTTGCTTTTTTCTCTCTCTCTTGCTCTCTCTCTCTCTTTCACTGTCTTGCTATATGTCTGTTTCTTTCTCTTTGCCTCTCTTGCTATCTCTCTTTCTTTCTCTCTCTTTCTCTCTCTCTGTCTCTCTTGCTACGTCTCTCTTTCTTTCTCTTTCTCTCTCTCTCTGTGCCTCTCTTGCTAAGTCTCTCTTTTTCTCTTGCTATGTCTCTCTTTCTTTTTCTCTCTCTCTGCCTCTCTTGCTATGTCTCTCTCTCTCTTTCTCTATCTCTCTTTCTCTGCCTCTCTTTCTTGCTCTGTCTCTCTTTCTCTGCCTCTCTTGCTATGTCTCTCTTTCTCTCTCTCTCTGCCTCTCTTATATGTCTCTCTTTCTTTCTCTCTCTCTCTCTCAGCTGACTGCAAGCGGGAGCCCTGACGGCGGCAGCTGGACGTGCTGCTGGACACCGTATATGCCAGGCCCGCAGCGCCAGCATATACGACGTCCAGCAGCACGTCCAACCGCCACCGTCAGGGCTCCCGCTTGCAGTCAGATGAGAGAGAGAGCGAGAGCGCTCCCTCTCGCCGCCGCCATCTCCCTGCGACTGCCTGCGGCCGCTGCGGCCACCCCCCCCGCTCCCATCGCCAGTGCCTTCCCGCCGGGCCACAAAGGACACTTGCCGTCGACGCCAGAGAAGCTCCAGCTGGGCGGGGCGCTGCCGGTACTTCCATCCTGGGGCTCCTGCTCGCAGCTGTCAACCGGCTCCTGCTCGATGCTGCGGTTTTCGGCGCTCTCCTGCTGGGCCCCAAAGAAGGAAGGCGGGAAAAAGGCGCGAAGAATGGAGCTCTCCTTCTTCCTGCCTTCCTTCTTTGGGGCCCAGCAGGAGAGCACCGAAAACCGCGGCATCGAGCAGGAGCCGGGGGACAGCTGCGAGCGGGAGCCCCAGGACGGAAGTACCGGCAGCGCCCCGCCCAGCTGGAGCTTGGCGGCACACCGGTTGGGAAACGCTGCCCTGGCACATCACCTGTGGATCAAACATTTCTTAAGGGGAGCCTCCAACACTCACTTACCACCGGTACATAGATTCCCAACCTGGGATCTGTCATTAGTTTTCCGGGCTCTCACCAGTCCTCCATTTGAGCCGCTTAGGACTATCTCATTACGGCTTCTCTCTCTTAAAACGGCATTTTTAGTCACAATCACCTCTGCTCGCCACATGTCAGAACTAGTGGACCTTTCCATTTGTCCGGATCTCTGCACCTTCCACGCGGATAGGGTCATCCTGCATCTGGACCCAACACTTATCCCTAAGGTGAACACTTGGTTCCATAGATTGCAGGAGCTCGTACTTCCAGATTTCGGTACACACGGGAACCACCTGTCAGAACTTAGGTGGCACAAGGTGGACGTGTGGAGAGCACTTAAAGTTTATGTCAGACGTACCAAATCATTCAGGAAAACAGAGGCCTTATTTGCTTAATTTGATCAACACAAAATGGGCCTCAAAATGTCATCGCGGACTATTAGCCGTTGGATTAGACTATGTATGCATTTTGAGCACTTGCTTAAGTGCTCAAAATGTCCATCCTTGGCTCTGGAGGGGGGAAACTGTTCCCTCAGAATGGGTCCGCAATTTGGGTGTCCTCCTAGACCCACATTTAAGATTAGACCAACATCTAGCAGCTGTAACTAAGGGGACCTTTACACTGGTTCATCTGGTGCACCAATTGCGGCCCTACTTGGATCAGGAAGCTCTCCAGTTACTCATACCCTTATCACCTCACGGTTGGATTATTGCAACACACTCTACATGAGGCTGCCCCTGAAGAGCATTCAGAGACTACAATTGGTACAGAATTTAATTTAATTTAATTTATTAGATTTGTATGCTGCCCCTCTCTGCAGACTCGGGGCGGCTATGCAACCCATGAGTGGTTGTGGGTGCCCCTAGGTACGCTCACATTAAACCAATCCTCTGCGAGCTGCATAGTCTTCCTATTGGTCTCTGGCCTCAATTCAAGGTTTTGGTTATTACCTTTAAAGCCCTACGTGGGTTAGGACCAGGTTATCTCTGAGATTGCCTTCTACCACATATTCCCAGCGGCCAGTAAGATCCCACAGAGATGGTCTCCTCCAGGTCCATCAGCTAACAGTGGCGACTGGTGGGCTCGAGGGGGCAGGGTCTGCCCTGGTTCTCTGGAACCAACCACCCCCTGAGATCCAGACTGCCCCCACTCTATTGACTTTCCGGAAAGCATTGAAGACTTGGCTTTTCCAGGATGCTTGGTATCATTGATCTCGCAATTTTACGAGGTCCAGCCTTGAATGATATGTATGTATGTATGTGATTTTTTAAACTATTTTCTCAATCTTTTATGATGTTTTTAAATGCATTTTATATCCTGTTGTAAACCTCCCAGAGTCCTTTGGGAGTTGGGTGGCATAGAAATACAATCAATCAATATTTGGGCAGAAGTAAAATGTATGAATCTATTTATTTTCTACAGATTGAACAGTTTTTTGTTTTATTTTTTTAAAGGTCATATACCATGTGTCTGTTGCTTCTATTTCTCTTATTAACCACTGCCCCATCTTTAAAATATAACATTATCCAATGTTCTGCCCCGTGTATGTGCTTCTTCAGGCAATTTCTATGTATACTTCTCATTTAGGTCATTTTCAGTAGTAATCAACTAAAGTAAGGAGAAGTAGCGGAAAATGTAAAGTGAGTGACTGTATTTTCAAACCATCTGTCTTTACTTTGTGGAATCACTGACCTTATATTGAACTTCCTTAACATCTATTTTGATTTTCATGCTAGAAAGGGTGCAACCAGAAAGTACTAAATGGTAAGTAGAATGGATTTTATTTTAAAGGTTAAATTTAATTATTTAAAATACAATATAAAAACTTGGAAAGATTTTAGTAACTACCGTACTACTAATCTTAGTAAAAGTGGTTTTTGGGGTTTGATTATCAAAAATCAGTTCCCTCCCCCAACTCCCAAGCATTGAAGAATGAATTTTCACAGCAATCAGCTCCTTAAGACTCATTCCTAAACAGATGATTTATCTAAGATCATTTATCCTTATATATATTATCAGGAAGAAATAATTGTTAGTGGGCTTGCTAACTATTGGAGGTTTTGTCACATCCACAATACAATGGAAACAATCTACAGCTACCTTGTAAAAGTTTTATTTACCAGTTATTGAATATAACAAATATTAGAATATAAAAGTATGAAATATAATGTATATAATGGAATGTAACAGGTAAAAATCTATTATAAGAATTTTAATAGAGATGGTTTATAATCTGTAAAACAGAATAATGTGTGATTTGAACTATATGTGAAAACTCAATAAAGAAATAAAAAAAATTTGCTCTGGCAGAGAACATAATAATACTGTACTGACAGAAGAGAATATTTGTCACTCAGTGAGTGTTGAATTGTGGGGTCCTTAGTTGCTTTCGAGCTTGCTTGTTTCGTTGCATACATTTCATTACTGATCAAGGTAATCTCATCAGAACTAGTAAGGAGTGGGATTTGCTTTCCTTTTTTTATTGTGGTGGGTTTGCCCTGTCAGTGTTATTGGGAATGGTCTTGGGGGTTCTTTGACTGGGCTCATTTCCTTCTCAGTCATATTCTATGGCAGTGATGGCGAACCTATGGCACTGGTGCCACAGGTGGCACACAGAGCCATATCTGCTAGCACATGAGCTGTTGCCCTAGCTCATCTCCAACATGCATGTGTGTGCCGGCCAGCTGTTTTTTGACTCACACAGAGGCTCTGGGAGGGCGTTTTTGGCATACAGAGACCATCCGGGCAGATGGGGGAGGGCGTTTTTACCTTCCCCCAGCTTCCGGGAAGCCTTTGAACCTGGGGAGGGTGAAACCCCAGCCTACCGGGCCCACCAGAATTTGGGAAACAGGCCATTTCCAGCCTCCAGAGGGCCTCCGGGGGCATGGGAAGCTGTTTTTGCCCTCTCCAAGCACTGAATTATAGTGCGTGTGCACGCTCTTTTGGCACCCGAGGAAAAAAGTTTTTGCCTTTTGGCACCCGAGGTTTGCCATCACTGTTCTATGGTCTGCTACTATAACAGGCTTTCCACAACTTTCCCAAGATTTAAAATGAATGGAACATGAACTCAAAATTCTGTTCTTCAGATCTCTGAGAACTTTCCTCTCTCCCTCCACCAACTTATTCTTTGTTCCCCTTAAACTAACACCTATTCTTTATGCAGATTGATTCTATTTCTCATCAAGTAATTGTTATAGGAGATCTTCAACTTACATCCACAATTGGGACCAGAGTTTTCACTGCTAAGCAAGGTGGTAGTTAAGTGAGTCGTGTCTAATTTTATGGCCATTTGTTTTGGTCATAATTAAGCGAATCGCTGCAGTTGCAAATCTGGTTTTCTCCATTTGTTTTGCTTGTTGAGTGTTGGCTGAAAAGGTTGTTATTGGCAATCATATGGCCCCAAGATACTGAAACTGTTGTAAATGTATGCCAGTTGGCAAGCAAGCAAATTTCGATCATGCTGTGACAGTCCTAAGTGAAAAGACTATTCATAAGTCACTTTTTTCAGTGCACCAATAACTTTGCTCACTGAACAAATGATTGTAAGCCACGGACTGCCTGAATTCATCACAATAAGATAAGGGCTCAACTATGAGTTCACACATCTAGCAAAAGGAACTAAGAGCAGACTTTCATTATTCACAGGGTGTCCATTCTATCCAAACTTCACCAGGAAACAGGACTGTGAAAAACATACTTTATACATCTACCATTCTATTTTTAGCACAAAACACTCCCACATACACTTTATCATGTGGAAATATGCAACATTTTACCACACATCTTAATGTCCAACCTGCATTATTGCATTAAGATACTGCATTATCCAAGCCTATGCTAAACAGTGGAGAATAAAATTATCTGTAGTAGTGATGATGATGATGATGATGATGATGATGATGATGATAATAATAATAATAATAATAATAATAATAATAATAATAATAATATTTATTGGATTTGTATGCCGCCCCTCTCCACAGACTGGGGGTGGCTAACAACAATAATAAACACAACATGTACAATCCAATAATAAAAACAACTAAAAACCCCTATTATAAAACCAAACATACACACAAACATACCATGTATGTTTGGGAAAGAGCTATCTCAACTCCCCCATGCCTGGCGGTATAAATGAGTCTTGAGTAGTTTACGAAAGACAGGGAGGGTGGGGGCAGTTCTAATCTCCGGGGGGAGTTGGTTCCAGAGGGCCGGGGCCGCCACAGAGAAGGCTCTTCCCCATGGGGCCCACCAAACGACATTGTTTAGTCGACGGGACCCGGAGAAGGCCAACTCTGTGGGACCTTATCGGTCGCTGGGATTCGTGCGATAAGCATTGTTGATAACAAAGAAATTTTATTCAATATTTTCACATATAGAAAACTGTTAGTTCAATTCCGTTGTCCAAATTATTTCTCCATTCCAGGACCATGTGAAAGTAGCTCTTTCATTATAAAGTCTCTTCATACTTAAATTGTGCTTTAATGCTTCTTCCCCTCTTTGTACCTCATCCTCCTTTCTCAAAAGGTCACTTTCTCACACATGCCTGCATTTGTTTAACATTTGTTTCTGAACTTCTAAGCAGATGCATGATGAAATTGATAATTTCTGTCAGCTTCACTGTAGCTCAAGGCAGTAAACAGCTATACAGTTATAGGAAAATAAACTATTCACAAAATTAACAAGATTGAAGATTAGAAAAGTTGTTTTTATAGCAAGCACATAAACAAATAGAGTTTAAAAAAATGAAATAAATGGATTGGTTCCCTTGACATTTGTCTGCATCCTAGCTATTTCAAAACAAGGACACGTTTTGCCCCAAATAATGATTTATATCAAACATGAGTGAAAATATGAGTAAGGATAGGAAAAAAATCCACTATGAATTTTACTCCGAACACACTAAATGGCTGTTTCTACTAAACTATTCTTTACAAGTATCAAGGAGTCATGGAAAAAGGTTATCAGATCAGCCTAATAAGACCCAGGAATAGGAACTAAGGAAATTATCATACCTCTTAACCCAGTCTTTTAAAGAAAGGCCTAGGGACAGAACATTTGATCACTTTCTTCTAATATCAAAATAATGTTTTTCTCTATTTTTCTTTTGGTACACTGAAGTCATTCCAAAAACTTGAAACACATCTTGGAATCACATTTTAACCAATTAATTTTCTTACATTGAATGAAAAACACTCCACACTTCACTATTAAATAATCTGCAAATCTCGTTAGGTCTAACATTCAGAATAATGACAAGCATGTTTCAGTTTCGTATTTAAACATATTTTTCTGAGTTATTATTGTTGTTCCTGCTGCTGCTGTTGTTATTATTATTCTAAAAGTATAATGAATACCGTATATACTCGAGTATAAGCCGAGTTTTTCAGCCCAAAAAATGGGCTGAAAAACACAACCTCGGCTTATACTCGGGTCATTGACAAAGTCACCACAAGAGGGCGCCATTGCTTGAGCCAGAGCGAGGAGGCACCAGCTTTTGTCCCCTCTCGCATGCCGTAGGAGCTGTGGGAGGGGTGGAGCTCTTGCCTTCTCCCTGGCTCAAGCAAAGGAGGCAGCCATTTGCTCCAACCGAGAGGGGGAAAAGCAATGGGAAACCGGTGAGGTGGTGTGTGTGTGTGTGTGTGTGTGTGTGTGTGTATGCCCCCTCTCCCCCCCACCGTGAAAAAAGCCAGCTACCTCTTGCTGAAACCCAGAGGCTTTTTTAAAAAACTCCCTGTGTGTAATTGTCAACAGGTTTACAGTAACTATTCCTTGCTCTCTCTGCATTGCCCTTAGTTGGGTTAAAAAGGTCCCCTGCTGTCAGATTCTCCTCCCCCTCCTTTGAAAGGATTTAAACTGTTTAAAAATGGTATTTTGTGGTAGTTGCTGTCCTTGCTTGGATAGGATCTAATAATGTGAAGCATTTTACATATTTTAAAAATGAGTTTGATTCTAAATAGGACCTGGGATACAAAACCACAAGAGCTGTCTGTGTTTAGCAAGTTTTGCTTGTCTCGCTAGTCTGTCTGTCTATCTGTCTATCTATCTGTATCTATTTCTATCTATCTATCTATCTATCTATCTATCTATCTATCTATCTATCTATTTTTCTATTTTTCTATCTGTCTATCTTTCTATCTATCTATTTTTCTATCTATCTATTTTTCTTTCTATCTATCTATCTATCTTTCTATCTGTCTATCTGTCTATCTTTCTATCTATCTATTTTTCTATCTATCTATTTTTCTTTCTATCTATCTACCTATCTACCTGTCTACCTATCTACCTTTCTATCTTTCTATCTATCTATCTATCTATCTATCTATCTATCTATCTATCTATCTATCTGTATCTATTTCTATCTATCTATCTATCTATTTTTCTATCTGTCTATCTGTCTGTCTGTCTGTCTCTATCTATCTATCTATCTATCTATCTTTCTATCTATCTATCTATCTGTATCTATTTCTATCTATCTATCTATCTATCTATCTATCTATTTTTCTATCTGTCTGTCTGTCTGTCTGTCTGTCTATCTCTATCTATCTATCTATCTATCTATCTATTTTTCTATCTGTCTATCTGTCTGTCTGTCTATCTCTATCTATCTATCTATCTATCTATCTATCTATCTATCTATCTATCTATCTATCTATCTATCTATCTATCTATCTATCTGGTTTTCTATGCTGATAACCTCACAGCAGCTAATGCTGAAGCTCTTCTTAGGATACACTTATTTATTTGTTTGTTTGTTTATTTATTTATTTAATTGGATTTGTACGCCATCCCTCTCCAAGGACTCAGGGTGGCTCACAGCATATATAAAAACAGAACAATAATGTAAATCCAATTAATGATGAGAAGGAATCCAGTTTTGAAGGATTTTAACTCTTAGGGTTTTAGCTTTGTTGCTGATCGAGCTACTTTTTTTACTTTTTAATTTATTGTTAATATTGTTAATTTGTTTACCCTCTTTTAAATTTACAGAGCTAGTTTACTGGTTTTCTTTAAAATAAATATTCTAAAACATGTCTCAATTAATGTAATTTTATTGTTTTCCATTTTTATAAGTTACCAGTAGCCACTGCATTTTCTAACCTCGGCTTATACTCGGGTCAATACGTTTTCCCAGTTTTTGTGGCAAAAATTGGTGCCTCGGCTTATACTCGGGTCGGCTTATACTCAAGTATATATGGTAATTGGTTCTGTCATTCATTAAGAGGTCCACTGACATTAATCAAAACCACAATGTGGTGAAGGGAATCACAGCAGCAACACATGACTATCTGCAGATTTTGTGACTGCTGTGCATTAAGATTGGTTTGATGAAGAAGCAGGTGAATGTTTGAAAAAGAAGTTTGGGAGAGACAACAAATGTGAGAGAACAACAACAAAACTATAGGGAAAGCATCTGTTGGATTGCTATTATGAGGTCTGCAGAAACAAATTCTCCCACCATTCTATGCTGCCTGGCCCGATTACCCAAGTAGAGAAAAGGGTTGGGTTCTCAAACTTTTCAAAGTTTTCCTCAGGAAGGAAGAAAGAAAGCCAATGACTATTGAAGAAAGTTAGCACCCATGCCTCTCCTAGATGCAATATTCTAGAAAATATTTAAAAGGCAGAATATTATATTTCCCTGGATGAGAAAAGAAGAAACAGATTTTTAAAGACAAAGAGCAGCTCCCTGGCTCCAGCAGATATTTTGGTGCCATCCTATCTACAAAACAAAAGGCCTCCAGCTCCAGGGTGATGGGTTTAAGACAGTGATGATCCCCCCCCCCCAGGCTCTCTGGAAGCCAAAAATGCCCTTCCAAAGCGTCTATTTGAGCCAAAAATCAGCTGGCCAGCACACACATGCACATTGGAGCTGAGCTACGGCAACAGCTCGCGTGCCAGCAGATATGGCTCCGCGTGCCACCTGTGGCACTTGTGCCATAGGTTTGCCATCACTGGTTTAAGACATCACCCTCCAGGACATAATAGGGTTAGCCCTCTATCCATGTACAGTGATCCCCCGCTCGTTGCGAGGGTTCCGTTCCAGGACCCCCCGCAACAAGCGGGTTTTCGCGAAGTAGCGCTGCAGAAGTAAAAACACCATCTGCGCATGTGCAGATGGTGTTTTTACTTCCGCAGCGCTAGCAAGGAGCCGAAGATTGGGGGCAGCGCGGCTGTTTTAAAAAGTCGCCGCCGGCATGGGGGGCTTGCCAGCACCCCACGGACCCCCAACCCGGGTTTGGGGGGCTGCTAGGAAGCCCCCCATGCCGGCGGCGACGTTTTAAAACAGCCGCGCCGCCCCCAATCTTCGGCTCCTCGCTAGCGGGCAGGCAGGCGGCGGACAAGCCGCTCGCTGGCGCCGCTCGCTCGCGCTTCCCAGCTGAGTCCTGAAGCGAATTTGCTTCAGGACTCAGGTGGAAAGCGGCGAGAATGAACGGCGTGGGCGCGGGACGCGCGAGTGGGCGGCGGACAAGCCGTTCGCTAGCACTCGCTCTCGCCGCTTTCCAGCTGAGTCCTGAAGCGAATTCGCTTCAGGACTCAGGTGGGAAGCGGCGAGAATGAATGGCGTGGGCGCGGGACGCACGAGCGGGCGGCGGACAAGCTGTTCGCTAGCGCTCGCTCTCGCTGCTTTCCAGCTGAGTCCTGAAGCGAATTCGCTTCAGGACTCAGGTGGAAAGCGGCGAGCGCGAGCGCTAGGCTCGCGCGTCCCGCGCCCACGCCGTTCATTCTCGCCGTTTTCCAGCTGAGTCCTGAAGCGAATTCGCTTCAGGACTCAGGTGGGAAGCGGCGAGAATGAACGGCGTGGGCGCAGGACGCGCGAGCGGGCGGCGGACAAGCCGTTCGCTAGCGCTCGCTCTCGCCGTTTTCCAGCTGAGTCCTGAAGCGAATTCGCTTCAGGACTCAGGTGGGAAGCGGCGAGAATGAACGGCGTGGGCGCGGGACGCGCGAGCGGGCGGCGGACAAGCCGTTCGCTAGCGCTCGCTCTCGCCGCTTTCCAGCTGAGTCCTGAAGCGAATTCGCTTCAGGACTCAGGTGGGAAGCGGCGAGAATGAACGGCGTGCGCGGGCGAAGGGCGGGCGGCAGCGAGGAGTTTGCGTGGGCGGTGGGGAAACTCCTTGCTGATGCCCGCCGCTCGCCCTCCCGCCAGCAAGAGGGGGAAGACCCAGGGAAGCCGCCCAGCAGCTGATCTGCCGGGCGCCATCTACGCATGCGTGCCCATAGAAAAAAAGGGCACGCATGCGCAGATGGTGTTTTGACTTCCGGGTTCAAAAATCGCAAATTACCCTGTTCGCAATGGTCGGGGACGCAATAACCGGGGGATCACTGTAGTAACAGAGCTCATCAGTGAGTCATCACATAGCCCCTGGGGATATTACATCACCCAGCAAGACTCAACCAAGCCTGGGACATAGAGAGCCTACAAGGTTAGCTGTACCCTTGGCCCCCTGGGAGTCTGACAACCAACAGAATACATTTCTTGCACAAAACAGGAAGCTCTACTAAAAACCAATAGAATACATTTCTTGCACAGAACAGGAAGCTCTACTAAAAACCAATAGAATACATTTCTTGCACAGAACAGGAAGCTCTACTAAAAACCAATAGAATACATTTCTTGCACAGAACAGGAAGCTCTACTAAAAACCAATAGAATACATTTCTTGCACAGAACAGGAAGCTCTACTAAAAACCAATAGAATACATTTCTTGCACAGAACAGGAAGCTCTAGTAAAAAGCTGCTCATATATCCACACTGAGGTTGGAAATGCTTGCTAAGCGAACAGGAGAGCAACTCCAAAATGCTGCTTCAGAATTGCTGTTATCTTCTTGGTTATGCATTTTATTCTGAATGTTATTTTGAGTCTGGACTGCTGGGAATTCAAAGAATCTGTTTTTGCTTTCAAACCCTGTTCCTGAATGTTCAAGAGATTGGGGAGAATCGATTTTCAGCTAGTTTTTTTCACTTTTGGCGAGTCCAGTATTTAATTTTTGTACTCCGCTAGCCAGCTTTCTACTGTTCAGTTTACAAAGATCTTTGCTATGTACCTAAAGATGCAGGCAACCTCTTGTTCAGGCTTTCAGTTCCTTCCAGTATAAAAAAAATAAAGAAAACCGAAAGAGAATTTTGCCCCTAAACATTGCCTATAAAAGATGTCTCATTTGAAAATAAGTTATTTACTGAACTTCTTGTGCTATTCCTTTACTCTTTCTTCCAATAAACATTTTCTTTTTAGGGATACATTTTTCTTATCCATATTGCTAGCAGGAAAGTACAACAGATTTTCAAAGTTATTTTTTACAGGTTTGTTTAAACATTTTGAGATATTAATAATTTCTTCGTTATTGTTTAGAAAATAACAAATGATTTATGAAACAGAATCTAAGAATTCTGACGTCTGTGTTTCACTTTATAAAGCAAATGGACATGAAAGTAGAATGCTCATGATTCATGAAAGATTAAATCGCTAAAACTAAAAAAGTCAATATAATGTAGTGGTTATAAATCTGGATTAAATCTGGAGATACTAGACCTACCATAAACGTTGAAAACTGGAGACACAATTCTTATGACACTGTAATAAACCATTATACTGTGTGTGTGTGTGTATGTATGTATGTATGTATGTGTGTGTGTGTGTGTGTATATATATATGTGTGTATATATATATATATATATATATATATATATATATATATATAAACTTTGAAAGAAAGATGGCATGTGTTATAAATGAATTAAATAAATAACAAATAAAAATAATTTAATATTAATATAATCATGTTCAAATTAAAACCGAAAAATACTATTTTTTTCCCAATACGCTCCTTGGAATATCTAGGCATTCCTAATAAAAGGTAAGCAATTTAGAGAGAAATAACTTTTTTGTAAAATGTTTTATATTTTACTTATGAACATTTTATAAGGTTGCAACATAAAACCTTTTATTTATTTTTGTTTTAAAATATGATAAGCTATCGCAGTGAATGCAAAAATGAATGCAATCCCAAACATTTTACTTTAGGACATGCTCTAGGTCAGCGTTTCCCAACCGGTGTGCCATGGCACACTAGTGTGCTGCGAGACACGGGCAGGTGTGCCGTGAAGCTTCTAGGGAAGCTCCAGCTGGGCGGGGCGCTGCCGGCGCAAACCTGCTGGGCCCCAAAGAAGGAGAGCAGGAAAAAGGAGAGCTTAATTCTTCCGTTCCGTTGGAGTTTGGGGTGGGGAGCGATGAAAGTGCGGAGGCCGGCTCCGTGGCTGCCCCCACCCCCCAGTGCCTCCGCTCCCCTCGCGCCCCTGGTTTCTCGCCGCTGACGCCCGCCCGCCCGCCTGCCTGATCTGCCCCTTTCTCCAGCTCCTCCCGCAGTGGTGGCTGCAACAGCGACGAGCGCTCGGAGAAAACCTTCTCACAGCGGAGGTCGGAAAAGGTTCTTTGGAATGTCCCCCAGCCAGCCTACCCGGAAAAAGCTTTGCCGGCCTCCGCAGAGAAGAAAGGAAGAGAGAGAACAAGAGAGAGAAAGAAAGGAAGAGAGAGAAAGAGATAACAAGAGAGACAGAATGAGAGAGAGTGAGGAGAAAGAAAAAATGAGAGAGAGAGGAGAACGAAAGAGGGGGGAAGGAGGGAGAGAGAAAGAGAGCAAAAGAGAGAGGAAGGAAGAAAGAAAGAAAGAGATTGCAAGAGAGACAGAATGAGAGAGAGAGAGAAAGAAAGAGACAGCAAGAGGGGGGAAGGAGGGAGAGAGAAAGAGCAAAAGACAGGAAAGAAGAGAGAAAGAAAGAGATAGCAAGAGAGAGAATGAGAGAGAGAGAGAGAAAGAAAGAGAGACAGCAAGAGGGGGAAAGGAGGGAGAGAGAAAGAGAGCAAAGAGAGAGGAAGGAAGGGAGAAAGAATGAGAGAGAGAAAGAGACAGCAAGAGAGACAGAATGAGAGAGAGAGAGAAGAGAAAGAAAGAAAGAAAGAGACAGCAAGAGGGGGGAAGGAGGGAGAGAGAAAGAGAGAAAAAGAGAGGAAAGAAGGAAGAAAGAGATAGCAAGAGAGACAGAATGAGAGAGAGAGAGAAAGAAAGAGACAGCAAGAGGGGGAAGGAGGTAGAGAGAAAGAGAAAAAGAGAGAGGAAGGGAGAAAGAAAGGGATGGAGAGAGAAAGAGGAAGGGAGAGAAAGAGGGAGGGAGAGAGAAATAGAGCGAAAGGGAGGAAGAGAGATTTTTTTTGTCCAAACTTTCCCCCCCCCTCAATGTTCCCCAGGATTTTGAAAATGTGAATAATGTGCCGCGGCTCAAAAAAGGTTGGGAAATACTGCTCTAGGTAATACTAGTTTACTCCAATATTTTTAATTCTTTCCCCTACAAAGCTAAGAATGAGGTGGGAAGTTATCCAATTTTCATCTTGTTTCTTTCTTCTGAAATGAATCATTAAGATAGTGATACTTTTGATGAATTATCTCCCACAAGGGCCTGAAGAAAATTGATTCAATAGATATACTTAAAGGATCATTTGTCAATTTAGTATTGACTATTTGGGGTGCTCTAAGACAGGAAGAGAATTCATTTTTTTTAATATAAGTTGTGAAGCCTGAAGCATCATCTTAAGCTATTTAAAAAGAAATCTATTTTCAGATGGGTAAAAAAGCCTAGAAAAGTCTTGATGAACTCGAGCAAATCTGGATCTCATTCCAACAATATGGCCAGGCAAGTTTAGAATCTACTTCTCAAGAGACTTCGTAGGCGGGCAATGTTTGTTGCTACTGTTTAGAATTTGTGGTTATAGCTCCTTAACTGAAACCATGAATTACTGTCACCCAAAACATAATGTCTACTTGCACAATAATATAAATTAATTACTACCTCTAACAAGAATAAAAAGAAAAGCAGTAGTGCAACAAGTAGATATTTTTGTTTATGTATGAGGGAGGAAAATATTTTTTCTTGTGACCATGTACAGTATATATTGTTCCTATATTTGGATAACTTCATACAACAGCCATAACATTGTTCAGGCTTTTTTGTTTTCAAATAATATCACAGCCTCTTTTAAATTATACCAGATGTGTACTTTGTCGCTGTGGAAAGGGAGATTTTCCACTGACAGAAAAATCTGCCCAATATAAATGTCTTGAGGAAAACAGTAGCAGAATGAACAACTGCACTCATGGCTCAACTCATATGGTGGATATAAATGGAGTTGAGAACCTTCTGCATCTGGGTTCTTAAATATATTTAAAAGAGCAATGGCTTTGGCCACTTCTGAAGAAATCAGATCTGAACCCACAAAATTAGTTATGTTAATTTTCTATTGTTGAGTTTGTTCTTATACCCTGGCTGCTGGTTTGTGTTTTTATGCGACATTTCAAATATTGTTCTCCACTTTGAATCATGAATGTGAAACAATAGTCGTATAAATTGAATGAAGAAACTAAAGAAATACGCAAACAGGCCTATGGCCAATATTCCCTTCTTTGACAAGGTGCTTCAGTGAATAGTGGTCATTCAAGTCCTTTCTTGGTTGACAAAATAGATTTTTTAAAAAAAATACATCTCAACATAATTTCAGGTTGGCTGTGAAACTGCCTTGGTCACGCTGTAAAATGACCAAACATGACCCCGTTTATCCATCTGAATCTCTTAATGTCTTTCAATATAATCAATCATAGTTTTCATTCTGGACAGGCTGTCAGGAAGGGCACTGTATTACAGAGGTTCTATTTAGAAGGCTGTTTCCAAATACTGGTGCTAAGGTTTAAATGGTTCCTTAGGACTGGCCCAGGGCTCTGTTTATCCTCCATTCATATACAGAATTACTGGGAGAAGTAATCCAGCAATATGGACTGAGATGCTAATAATAATGCAAATTGAACTCAGCTTTACCCTTTTCTTCATCTAACACAATTGAGGCATTTGGTATTCTGAACTAGGGCCTGGACAGGGAATGGACTAAATCAGTGAAGGCTAACCCCCTCCTAAGAGGGGGAGCGTGGGTGGGTGGCATATGCATGTGCCCTCACCCATAATTAAATGTGCCCTACCCCGCGTGTGTGCGCGACCCCCCCCCCCGGTCCCCCTGCTTTTGCCATGCGATAGTACAGAGGGCCAGCTATTTACCCTGCCCATGCTCCAGAGGCTTTCTAGGAGCCTGGGGGAGAGTGAAAATGGCCTCCCCACCCTCCGCAGGCCCTCCAAAAGCTGAAAACGATCCATTTCCAAACTTCTAGTGGACCTGGAAGACCTGGTTTCACTCTACCCAGCCTGCAGAGGCTTTCCTGGACATTGCTGAGGGCAAAAATGGCCTCCCTTCCCAGAGGCCTAGCAGACGCCAGAAACACCCTCCTAGAGCGTTTCCATGAACCCTGAACTTACCACAAAATGGGCTGCTGGAGATTCCTAGGAGGGAGGGGGGAGTGGCCAGCTGAAAATCAACCGGTGAGTGCACACATGCATTCTGAAGCTGATCTATGGCAATGGCTCCTGTGCCAGCAGATATGGCTCCATGTGCCACCTGTGGCATGTATGCCATAGATTCACCATCATGGAACTAGATGATGGCCAATAAACTGAGATACAATCCAGGCAAGATGAAGCTACTATTTATGAGTGATGCATCTGTCCACTTGAGTCAATCCTGGAGTGGTCCACACTCATCTTAAAGAAGCAGGTTTTCAGTTTGGCAATGTTTCTAGATTCATCACTTGTAACTACAGCTCCAGGTGGCCATAGTGGCATGGACAGCCTTTTACTAACAATGGTCAACTTACCAAGTGCAAGGAAACAGTTTAGAGCAGTGGTCCCCAAACTACGGCCCGGGGGCCGGATGCGGCCCGCTGAGGCAATTTATCCGGCCCGCAGCAGCTCACGAGATTTTATCAATAGATATTATAAGCTCCCAAATCTCCTGTCAACTCACTACGATCTGCTGCTGAGCGAGGAGGCGGTACAGAGGCAAGGGGCGGGGAGGATAGGAGTAAGATAGAGAGAGAGGGAGAGAGAGAAAGAGGGAGAGATACAAAGAGGGAGAGAGAAAGAGAATGAGTGAGAGAAAGAAAGAGGGAGAAAGAGAGAGAGGGACAGAGAAAGAAAGAGAAAGAGGGAGAAATAGAGAGGAAGAGAGAAAGGGGGATAGATGGAAAGAGAGAGAGAGAAAAGAGAAAAATGAGAAAATGATGGAGAGAAAACGAGGGAGAGGAAAATGAAACAAATGAGAGAGAAGGAAGAAAAGAGAGAGGGAAGAGAGAAATGGAGAGGAAGGAGGGAAGGAAGGAGAAATGGAGGGAGTTTGTTGATTTAAGTTTAAATTTACTTGTTAATAAAGAAGTATAAATTACTTTATTACTTAATTATTTAATTACTTCTTTATTTTAAATATTGTATTTGTTCCCATTTTGTTTTTTACTTTAAATAAGATTTATGCAGTGTGCATAGGGATTTGTTCATAGTTTTTTTTTATAGTCCGGCCCTCCAACAGTCTGAGGGACAGTAAACTGGCCCCCTGTGTAAAAAGTTTGGGGACCCCTGGTTTAGAGCATAAGCTATTTCTTCACTATTTATACTGGCTATTCAAGCCATTCCAGCTTACTATTAACAAACTACAGCCTATACTGGACAATGACACTGTGCTTTCTTAGGGATTGCATACCAGGTCCATACTTGCATATAGGCAACCACTCAATTATTATATGCTGTTTTATTATTGCTGTTAGCCGCACCGAGTCTCCGGAGAGGGGCGGCATACAAATCCAATAAATGAACGAACGAACGAACGAACTAACGAACGAACTAACGAACTGACTAACTAACTAACTAACTAACTAACTAACTAACTAACTAACTAACACACACACACAAGTTTTAACAAGTAAAAAAGAAATGACATGCTAACATAGGAACCAGACCCTGCCATAATCCCAAATTCTACATAATTCAACAACATAATCACAGGCATTAAGAGTACATACAGTACAAATGCTTTTTCTCAAATATGATACATACAGTCATCTGCAAGCAATGTCCTTCTGGATTCTACATATAGAATAAAGGGAGCAAACTTGCAAAATACAGCAATAACAATGGTCACAAGTTTAACATAGGGCTTAAAATTAGGATAAAAGAAAAGAAAAGCATTTCAAACTTCCAGGATACTACATTAAAGATCCCAGGGTGTCATTTTTTTTTAAAAAAAAATGAGACTTCAATAGCACCATTAAGCACAGCATTGCTGCAGTTACAAACATCAAAAGGTTTGGGACTATTTCAAAAGGTTTCAAGAAACGTATATATTTTTTAATATGCTACAGTTATTATATATATTATTTATAATCTGTCTCATATGTAGTCAGATTATTTTCGCCAAGTCATCCCAATTTAAATTCTATGTCCTATGCACCTGATGAAGTAAATGGCAGTTCACCAAAGCTTATTCTTTCCAATAAAATTTGTTAGTTGGAAAAAGGTGCTATTAGATCCCAAGTTCTATATCTGCCTTAAACACAAAGCCAGTGGATGACTGTGTAAAATCACTCTCTCAGCCATAGAAAGCAGGCAACAGCACACCAGAACTGAAATCTTTCAAAAAAATAAAATAAAAATAAAAATAGCAGGATTTGTCCTGGCAAATTGCCAGGAGGAAAAACTGACTAAATGTTGAATAAAAATATAACAGGTTGTTACTAAATAAAAAGTAACATTTTATATGTCACACTTCAAAAGGCACAATTTAATTGCATTATTAATATGGTATAATATTTATCATCTTAGTGATTATATATCTGAATTCAGAATGTTCTAACTTTTCAAATGCCCTGGCAGCTCTCTCAAATGACAATCCTTTATTTTTGATACAGCACCAAATCCACTAAGAGTGTCTGGTTCAATTTCTCTCTCCCTCTCCCCGCCGTAATACAAAGGAAAGAGTTATTTTAATCAATTATAACTGTTCAGTTCCTTTATTATCCAAGAATATAGCAGAGCTGAGAAGCTGAGATCAATAGGTAAATAATTTTATAATTCACTAACTAGACTCGACATCAAAAACTAAACATGATATTCAAGCTACTTTCATTAGCAACTAGCTTTCACTTACCACAGATTCTAGTTAATCAAACATTTAAGTAGGACTCCAAGATCTTTCATATACAGTAATCCTGTCTGCAATCAATTGCACTCAATTTTAATGTACATTTTAATGCAATGTACTGTTTTTCATTCTTTCTAATTCAGTTTTTTCCCAACTAAACCTATTTTATTTTCTGCCCATTTGCCTACTATTGGCTTGCTTTGTTGCAAAAACTTTCCCTAATTGCAGGAGTACCTCAAGATATTCAATCTGGCTTATCCCATTCTATGAGAGTTTTTCTCTTCCCTGATCTATAGATGTCATCTCCATAGCGTCTATTTTATTCTACACTAAATACAGCTGCTTTTCCAAACCTGATTCTATATTCAACAATTCTCACATATAAGCTAGCGTGGCCATTGCTAATTACCCAAGGAATTAAAGTTCATTTATTCTAAAGGTTATACAGTGATATCTTGTCTTACAAATGTAATTGGTTCCAGGACGATGTCCTTAAAGTGAAAAGTTTGTAAGATGAAACAATGTTTCCCATAGGAATCAATGGAAAAGCGATTAATGCGTGCAAGCCCAAAATTCACCCCTTTTGCCAGCCGAAGCATCCGTTTATGCGCTGCTGGGATTCCCCTGAGACTCCCCTCCATGGGAAATCCCACCTCTGGACTTCCATTGCCAGCGAAGTGCCCATTTTTGCACTGCTGGATTTTCTTGCTGAGATTCCCCTGCAGCATCACAAAAACACGGAAGTCCGGAGGAGGGGTTTCCCATGGAGGGGACCCTCAGGGGAATCCCAGCAGCGCAAAAACCGGTGCTTCGCTGGCAATAGAAGTCCGGAGGTGGGGCATCCCAGCGGCGGTGGTGGGTTTGTAAGGTGAAAATAGTTTGTAAGAAGAGGCAAAAAAATCTTAAACCCCGGGTTTGTATCTCAAAAAGTTTGTATGACGAGGCGTTTGTAAGACGAGGTATCACTGTATTCATTAGTAGGAAAACTTGCAATGGCAATTAAAATTTTGATCACCTTGAGTCCTTTTTTTAAAAACAGACTTAAAAATAATTGAGATTAAAATTTATATTAGAAGGTGCTCTCAAAAATACACTTGTAGAATCTAGAGAATTGTGTGTCCTGAGCACATATATGAGTCTGCAGCAGAAATCATATAAAAACCATGTAGTCCAACAAACAGAAGTAACAATTTAAAAGAAGATTTTGAAACTAATATGTAATCATCAGCAGTACTACTACTACTACTAAATAAAGTTTTGATTATGAAAATATCTGACTGAATAAAATGGCATCCAACCCGAAAGATCTTCATCTTTTCAAAATCCAATTTAACTAAGCACTTGTAAACAAATCTGTCAAAGGATAAACCTTTACAAACGCAAAGCCAACAAAAAGGTGGACTAGAGCCAGCCAGAAACATTCTGGAACTTGGCAACTATATCTTGAAGCTTCAAACATGCCCTGTGGGTGGCCATGGGTGTTGGCTGCAAAGCTACCAAGTCTGTTTAGTAGTGCAATTATATACACATTGTACATTAAATTACTTAGCAACTATATAGCAATTTAGGAAATACCTGCATAAGGTTTTTCATTTGTAAATGTACTGGATGCAGTTTAGAAATATTTCTCAGAATCAAATATTTAATTATTGTCCTTCAAAATACTAAACAATTATGTCCACAATCTGTAAGTAGAAGGCATCCTGCTTACTGACAGTAGCCCTACAAATATCTGCTATTCAGTGCATCTATACAGGTCATATCTTTTATAGAAACTGATTTTTAAAAGAATCGGGAAAAGAAGAAAAAGTATCACAATTATTTTACTTGTCCCAAAGGTACTTTTTCAAGAGGAACCTGGACTTTCTGGTTTTTCTTTGAAGACGTCGCACTTCTCATCCAAGAAGCTTCTGAGGGAGCGAAGCAACTTCAAAGAAAGCTGAAGAAGCTTCTTGGATGAGAAGAACAACGTCTTCAAAGAAAAAACCCAGAAAGTCTAGCTGCCTCTTAGAAAAAGCACCTTTGGGCCATGACCCAGATGACTGGAAATCCGTGACCCGGATGACTGAGAAACTCCATAGACATTTAAATTCTTTTACTTATATCTTCTAAAATATTGGGATTGAAAGTCTGAGATACAGTAAAAGACGTATGTTTTGACTTCAATGGCAAAGGGAGAGCAAAATAATGAATGAAAAACCATGAAGAAGCGAGAGTTGCCTTTTCTTCAGTTTTAAAAAAGCTCTACTAGCATCTGAAGTAGAAGAACTGTGAGGACAAATCAAGATAAAAGTACAGTGGTACCTCTATTTAAGATCTTTTCTAGATAAGAACCGGGTGTTCAAGATTTTTTGCCTCTTCTTGAGAACCATTTTCTACTTAAGAACCCAGGCCCGGAAAAAATTCCGAGGAAATTTGAGAGCGGCACAAAGGCCCAGCCAGTTTCCTGCCATTCCCTCTGGGTTTCTCTCTCTGGCGTAGTGTATGGGAGGCAGCCTTGCGCCGGGTGTATGGGAGGCGCATGCTCTTCCTAGCCACCTCAGTCCCTTTTTTTTTAAAGCATTAAAGTTTTGGATTTTTTTGATTCCTCTCACCTGACCTTTTGCCTTCAGCAGCGACTGTCCTCTTCCTCTTCTTCCACCTACTCCTCCCACCCAAATTCTGAGCTTTTATTTCTTTCCTAATGGGTTTGCATGTATTATTTGCTTTTACATTGATTCCTATGGGGAAAATGCTTCTACTTACAAACTTTTCTATTTAAGAACTTGGTCATGGAACAAATTAAGTTCTTAAGTAGAGGTACCACTGTATTATATAAATTGTTTCTAGAGAAAATACAATGAAATACAATGAATGAATAAATAATACATTGCAAAAATAAATCAAAATAATATTTGAAGTAGGAACAGGATAGAAACATGGTAGCACATGTTACTAGGTTTAGGAATATAAAAGCTAATACAATATGTAGCCAGTACAGAACTTAATATTCCTGTATTCAGAAAAAAGAGCATATGCCAATTACAATTCAGAACTTTTACATATCATTAATATCTGAAAATCCTCAGTCACTGCAATTCCCATCAGCATTTGCTATTTATGTCAATAATTGCTCTAGCCATTAGTTTCCAAAGAGGTTCTAGGTTCTAGGTTATTGACTGTTTATTTTAGCAACCATTCAAACGTATGATGACTCTGAAAAAGTAGTCCTCAAACCTATGATGGTTGTATCAACCATGCCCTCACGAGATTGGCATTTGTGAGCTTCACAGCTGGCTTCGGACAAGCAAAGTCAATTGAGAAGCAATAAATTTTGAGTTAAGGTCAGCATTCTGTATAAAACAGTCAGTCATTTCGATACAACAGGCAGTTTATTTTTATTGTGATTTGAGCAGAAGTAACATTAAGAGCAATCCTCCTTTAAAGATTCCCTCATTTAGTGAATTCTTACAGTTATGAAAGTGGTGAACTTTACAACCAATCCTTGCATTTAAGACTTTGCAGATCTTTCAAGCAAAGGAAAGCTGAAATAAGTTTGAAAGCAGTCATGGTTTCATTTAGTCATCAATTTGTGAGCTATTTAATAATGATTACCTTTGATTATCAGAGTCTATGAAAGTTTGTGCTGTTAGGCTAGAGTAAGAGTGCTATTCCTCTTTCTTTTTGCTGTTTTTTTTTCTTTTGCTGCTTGGTTGAATAGTTTAAAAACTGTTTGCTGCTGGTATTACAAGCTTGTTGCCTCCCAGATGCTTTTGTTTATTACTTTTATGGAGCCTCACAGAAAAGTCTAGCAACTACCATAATTATTTTTAGGCAGCTTAGTCTAAGGAGCTTCTGAGATAAAACAATAAAGCTTCAAGGAAGTAGCAGCATCTATTTTATTTTTATTTATTTTATTTTAATTTTTATTTATTTGATTTTTATGCCGCCCTTCTCCTTAGACTCACGGCGGCTTACAACATGTTAGCAATAGCACTTTTTTTTAACAGAGACAGGCTATTGCCCCCACAATCCGGGTCCTCATTTTACCCACCTCGGAAGGATGGAAGGCTGAGTCAACCTTGAGCCGGTGATCAGATTTGAACCGCTGACCTTCAGATCTACAGTCAGTTTCAGTGGCCTGCAGTACAGCCCTCTACCTGCTGCGCCACCCCGGCTCTATTTCTTGTTATAACTGACTGGATACTTTGATTTAGACAGCAAGAAGATGTTTTAGGGCAGATCCTTTTTAATACATCTGTTGCCTGAAAAATCCAGACATCCATATGAAAAGAACAACAATGCAAAAGCCACTTTATTGTAAAGTAGAACAATACAATTATGGCATTAGAAATGACCAGAGGGGTCATTTAGTCCACCCCATTGTTCAATGAAGGATCCACTACCATATCTATAACAGATGATCATTCAACCTTTGTCTGAAGACCTACTGTGTAAAACAGAACTCAGCATATCATATGGCAGTTTGTTCCACCTGATACCTTGTACAATTACAAAGTTCCTTATGTCCTTATAATTTTAATCCACTGGTTCTGGCACTGTCCTTTGAGGAAATGTTCACTCGACAAATTGGCAGTGAGTGACCGGTGGTCTACGTTCCTGAACTGATCCTCCAGTCACCGCAGATTGCCAAAAGAAATCCTCTGCACATGCGCAAAAGCTTCTGCACATGAACAGAGGGTCATTTCCGGAAAGGGACGCACACATGCAAAACATGCACTTCCATCGCAATGCAAACCCAGCCCTGGTGATGGCGAACCTTTTTTCCCCTCCCCTGCCAAGAGTGTGGGTGCGCGCTATCGCACATGTGCAAGTGTCCATACCCATAATTCAATGCCTGGGGAGGGTGAAAAAGGCCTCCCCTCCGGAGGCTCTCTGGAGGCTGAAAACGGACTGTTTCCCAACTTCTGGTGGGCCCGATAGGCTCATGTTTTGCTCTCCCCAGGCTCCAAAGGCTTACACTACACCCTCCCCCATCCCCCTGGAGGTTCTCTGGGAGTCAAAAATGCCCTCCCAGAGCCTCTATGCAAGCCAAAAATCAGCTGGCCAGCACACAAATGTACATTGAAGCTGAACAAGGGCAACAGCTCGCCTGCCAGCAGATATGGCTCCGTGTGCCAACTGTGGCCCTCATTGCCATGGTTTCACCATCACTGCCTTAAAATATCACTTTTTTCAATACCCCAAAATACCATTTCGGGTTTTTTAAACAGTTGCATCATTAGTTATGATAAATGTTAGGTAGTTTATCATGTAAACATAATGGCGTAGAAATAACACAAGTTGTCAGGAACCGTACTGAAAAATGTAATATCAACATGGAGTTACGCAATTCAAGCAGATGATGCAAATTAAGTGGCTCTTGAGCAAAGAAACATTGTTTGATTCCCTTTAGTAAAACGTTTTCCAACAACCAGTTTAAGGCACCAAGAAACTTGCGACAGACTTTTACATGAAAAGATTTAATACCAAATAAAGATTTAGCGAAAAATTGACAGAAAAAAGGTAGCAAGTTAGCAGAGCTTCTGGACAAAATGCAACAAAGTCATCAGAATTACCTTGACTCAGGATATTTAGTTAGTGTGGCCAAGCTGCTGGTGTACATGTGCCCACCCACGTCAATATGAACTGGTGCATTGGATTTTGTGAGTTGTGCTGGTGTGGGGATGCCTTGATTGTTCAAAGGAGATGCAGGGGACCTAGTGATCAGAGGTCTTGACATATTGGGCCGACTGTCCTGAAAAGAGACACAAACCATGTTAGGGATCTGAGCTGTTTCAGGAAAGCTAGCAATAATAATAACAACAGTAATAATAATAATAACCATAATGAATAAAAACTAACAGTAATAAAATACTAAATACTCAAGTGAATAAAACAAAAAAGATATCATCTATTTTTATATTTAAATATAATTTTAAGAATCATTTAGTTTTAAAAGCTGAAATTTAGGTGCACTAAAATTGTAGCATCCAATAGATATTTGTGGTGTTTAAACTTACGTGATGGTAAGGCAGTATTTTCAGGCTATTGACTAAAAACAGAAACCGATCAATGCTTTATTGCAGAGGCTGGTTAAGTCATTAAAGTATATTGATTTAACATCCCAGTTCAAAAATATAGTTTCCAGAAAGGGGGAGAGGAAGCTGTTTGTTGTGCCCCAACCCTTCTATCTCCTAAGCAGTCGGAATAGGTAAATACAAACCCTCAGCTCTTCCATTCTGCAAACTCTTCTCTTGAATTTCCAAGTCACATATCACGCAAAGAGTAGAGGAAACACCTGGACTAGCCAACTGTTCATGTACTGTAAAACACGGGGCACCAAAAGCCTTTGAGAAAGACATTTTCCATGTAAATATTAAACAAGTTGTGACAGATGCCCCTCTCTGCCCAAGTAAGCCACTATTCCCGTCAGCTTCCCCAAGAAATCTCCAAAAAGGAGCACCACAAGCAGCAAAATTCAGATGAAACAAACACCTCAGTCAAACTGGAAATGCAATGTCAGTAAAAAGCAAGCAATAGACCTGTGCACAGTTAGGGTGGAGCAGAGCAAAAGGAAGCATTCTGCTGAAGCCAGCAAGGCAGACCAGTTCAGTTTCAAAATTATGGAATGTAAACAGATCTAAATCTGGTCACATTTGTAAGATAGTCTTACTAACTCTTAACATTTACTGTATTTTTCATAGTATAAAATGCACCTTTTTCTTCCCTAAAAGAGGCTGAAAATTTGGGTGCTCTCTTATACAGTAATACCTCGACTTACGAATTTAATTGGTGCCGGGAGGAGGCTCGTAAGTCGAAAAGCTCGTAAGTCGAAACATTGTTTCCCATAGGAATCAATGGAAAAGTGATTAATGCGTGCAAGCCCAAAAGCGTCGCGCCCCCCTGACGGCGTTCGGCAGCTTCCGAAGTGGCGCTGGGCGAAAGAGGGCGGGCAGCACCAGAAGGCGAGAGGTGCCTCTTTGTGCGCTCGATCTGCAGCGGGGGCGTTCTCAGCCCAAGGACCTCGGGGGTTGGGGGCGAGCTTTGCCAAGAGGGACCGGGGGGGGAGTCCTTGGCTTCTGCTGGGGGTGGGGGGGTCTGGACGCCCCCTTCTCTGGCTCTCCGGCAGATCAAGCGCGTGAAGAGGCACCTCTCACCTTCCACCACTGCCTGCCTGCCCTCTTTCGCCCAGCGCCGCTTCGGAAGCCGCCGAACGCCATCAGGGAGGTGCGACGCTTTGTTCCTGCAGCCACCTCGCGTGGCTCTGCAACTGCATCAGCGGCGGGAGCCGGACCTGGCCGCCGCCCCCCCTACTAGCTCCGAGGCCAGGAACCCGCCCCCGCCACCCTCGAGAGGCCGGTTGGGAAGGAAGGAAAGCAGGAAAGCGGCTGCTGCCCGCCTGCTTCTCTCTCCCTCCTTCCCCGCGGCACTTGGGAAGCGGAGAGGCGGTCGCCTCGCCTGCCGCCCCACTCTGGGGGTCCTTGGCTTCTGCCTCTCCGGAGCCGCCGACCAAGCGGAGCAGCGGCGCGGACGGCCCGCAGCCAGGGTGGAGGAGGCAGGGCGCGCATCGCCGGCTTGCCCCGTTCTGCAGCGCACACAAGGTTGACAGGCATGCAGGATGACAGGCGAGCAGGAGGACCTTCCTAACTCCTTCCCCCCAGCCGAAAACCCAAAGGCCTCGACTCATATCCCGAATTTGAGCTCGGGAGTCGAACAAAAATGTCTCTCCCCTCCCAGCTCGTATCTCGAAATCCTCGTATGTAGAGCAGCTCGTATGTCGAGGTTCTACTGTATTCTGAATTTTTTCAAAACTTTTTTTTCAGCCCTAAGTAACTGCTAACCATCTTCCCCGCTCTTACCTTGCAGGCTCTTTCATTGTTACTCTCTGCAAAGAATGTTTTCCAAGCCCTAAGTCTTTGCAGGGTTTTTTGCATTGCTCGAATGTGCTCCGAATAAGCTTATTTCCACCCCTAACCAGGTACTAATGATGTTCCCAGCTCTTACTGGCTTACAAGCTCTTTCATTGTTACTCTCTACAAATAAGGGGTTTTTTTTAGCCCTAACCAGAGGATAAAATAATGTGCTGAAGCTGACCAGACTAAGGGTGCTAGCCAGATAAATATTTCATAAGCAGATTCTTTTCCCTATTTTCCTCCCCAAAAACTAAGGTGCATCTTATACTCCGAAAAATACAGTATACTCAGTGATGAACTTGGGATATATTGACTAAGGATATCAGCTATATCCTAGAATTTTCAGGAAATAAAAGCACCATTTTACAGAAAGCATGCTGAAATATATTTTGTTCATGGTCTGTTCCATTGAGTTGTACAAACAACTAAATTAGTAACTTTTAAGAGAAAAAAGAAGCACTTCTAAAGTGACCTTGAGCATGTAAATTCTTCTAACTGTGTAGTCATATATAATATAATATAATATAATTAATATAATATAATATATAAATAGGTTTACTGCATTCTCAATTAATTCTCAGGGATTACAGAATAAGAATTATGAAGCAGGACTTCTAGTTCTAAAAAGTGGAATGCTTAAAATAATTCAAAATCCTAAGATTTTTTAAAATTATGTCTTCCTCACAGCTGCCAATACCTTTTTGCTAGAATTATGACACACCACCTAAGTGTATGATATAGACCTGCATATCAGCTGAATCATTTGGATCATTTCTGGTTAAAATAGGCAATTATTTCTATTGGACAAGCCATTTATTATAACCGATCACATTATATGATACTACAAATAAGTAAATGCATAAATAGAAAAAATAATTAAGGTCTTTCAAAACAAAGAAAGAATAGCAATTTTATTCCATAATTGAAGGTATGTTTAAGAATCCCAGATAAACAGCAATGTAACACTGGATCCAAGTAATGAATTCAAAAGAGAGCAAACAAGCAAATCTGTGTGCAGAAAAATATATTCTGTTGTTTCTACTTAACCCTATTATCAGACTACTATGAACATAGGATCTGGAAATGCTGGAAAGACCTATGTGGAAATAAACTCAAGAAATCATTGGTGTGGGAAGACTGTTTCCAGCATGTAACATGTGGTTATATGCTTAGTATTAATAATAGATGACATTGATAAAGTATAAAGTTTGACAATATCATAAAGTAAAATTAAACGTGTCTGGAGAGATGATCTTATATGAAATGATTATGAGGAAAGAAAAATTGCCCTATAGAATAAAAACATGATTTCCTTTATAAAACTCTTTTTCTTCTAATAAAACAGATCACAATTAAGCCACATCACAAAGTCTTCACTGTCATGTTCTGCCATAGCATACTTTCAATTTATCAGTAGAATATAAACTACGATATCAATACCAGAGTTAAACTTATTCAGTTAGACAAAACTATCTAACTGTAATACAACCCTTTAAATAGACATAAAATATATCATTATCATTTTTAATAAATCTTTATAACTAGAACTAGACCTAACCAGAATTTATTTATTTATTTATGTTTCTTTCTTTCTTTGTTTATTTATTTATTAATTATATTTGTATGCCGCCCCACTCTGAAGACTCAGAGCAGCTCACAACAGTAAAACAGTACAAATCCAATTAATTAAAACGATTTAAAAACCCTTAATATAAAAAGCAATCATACATCTCATATAAACCATACATAAAACAGAAACGGCCCAGGGGAATCAATTTCCCCATGCCTGACGACAGAGGTGGGTTTTAAGGAGTTATGACAATTTTTAGCACAGTCTTTAAGATAATCATGTGGTTAAGTGAATCTTTTTTGGCACAGTTGTTAAGCAAATCACTGTTAAGCGAATTATGCGATTCTTAATTGAATCTGGCTGTCTTTGCCTCATTGCCTTTGCTTTGCCTGTCAAAGGTCTGCTGAGAAGGTAACAAAGGGTGATCATATGACCTCAGGGTGGTATGACTATTATAAATACATGCAAGTTTCCAAATACCTGAATTTTGATCATGTAGGGATGCTTCTATATCCTTTGAACTGTCACTAAATGAATGGTTTAAGTCAAGGACTACCTAAAGTTCAATTCTAAATTTATTTTACCTTGTTCAGGCTTACCATATTTTTTCAGAGTATACCGAACTTTCGGAAAACAAGGAAAAAAGGCCTCTGCCTCCCAGCAATTTGCCTTCCAGCAAACAGATGACATACACTATGTACAAATGACATACACTGTTTGCTGTGTGTTTTTGTGTATGTGTGTCTGACCCATAGAAATAGCAAAGAATTGGAGAAATGTACATTATGGCAGTATATTAATGCCAGACAGTTTTCTTAAATGTAGTCTCACTAACTCCTCCCAATTACTTAAATAGATCTACTCCAAACATGACTAAGTCAGGGTTTAACTCAGCTGCCTTATATTAATACTAAAACAGGACACTCCTACATTTCAATTTGTACTTTTACAGATCTTTAAAATTGATGTGTCTTTCTGGAAGTATTTTCTGCTATTTAAAAGACGATACAATAGAACTGGGCCTCTTCAGATCCAGCATAGAACTGGGCCTCTTCAGATCCAGTATTTATTTTAAAAAGCTTCTTCATTTTGTTAAGTTGTTTAGAACAATAATAAAGCAGTCTTTTAAAAATAAGTCTAATAATTTGAACATTCTATAGACGTTATTGACTTACATCCAGATTCAGCAGTCCAACCTTGCCAGCAATCTATCTGCCAGCAATTTGTCTCCTTACAACTAGTTTCACTTTCAGTTCCTGCCTGTGTTGAATCAGCTGTGTCGGAGGCTGATAATCATTTGCTTCTGCTAATCAGGCTCTGCGCAGTTTGCTGCAAGGAGATAAATTGATGGAAGGTACAGACCAAAGTGTGGGGCTGGCTGGGGCTATATTAGGTGTATGATGCACCCAAGTTTTCATCCTCTTTTGGGGGGTAAAAAGGTGCATCTTCTACTCTGAAAAATACAGTATTTCTTTGATATTTTAAAAGAAATGTTGAAATAAATTGTTTAGTCTTTGTAAAAGACTGCCAATACATTCAAAACCTCTGGAATTTCAGAGGCCTCAAGAACATTGGAGCCAAGCAACAAACATAAGAAACGTTTAATGGTATTTGTTCAGCCATTTTAGGTAAACAGAATTGAAAACTTACAGAAGTAGAGCAACTCCTAAATGTTTTGGAGGATTTTTCAATGGATATGACTGGTGTTCCTGCTGAAGACCTAATTTTATTGTGCAATACCTTGACATACTTTCAATGACTATTCAAACTTGTGACAGTGCTACAAAAAATGAACTCACAGTGCCGCTATGGCCCTTGCAGTGTCCCTGTGGTCAGGTGATCAAAACGTATCCCCTCCCCAAACTTAAAATCTCAGGGGCACTTCCAATGCACCTATCTTCCCAACACTTTTCTCTTTCGGATGCTCTGCACTCCATGACATATCCCTGCTGCCCCTTGCTACCCTTCACCATCTTCTTCTTTCTGCTACTGGTCCAGGATCCAGGCCCTAGGTGAAAAATGCAGATTCCTGTCTTATCTAAGCAATTTACATGTTTTTGGGGTTACAAAGGCAAGAGAAAATGCAGGAACCTAAGTAACTAAGATTGCTTTATGATTGCATCTATTTAGTGATGGAAATTCCAGTCCAAATTATGGTTGTAAGTCAAGGACTATCTGTAAGAAGGCTCAGGTGATTTATAGACTACTCCTTCATTATCCCCAAGGGTGCTTTTTCCAGAGGCAACTGGACTTTCTGGGGGTTTTTTGCTTAAAGGGAAAAAAAGGTAGTGCAGAAAAAGAAAAGAAAAAGGAAGACACCCCCCCCTCCCCCGAAAGTCCAGTTGCCTCTTTGAAAAAAGCACCTTTTGGGACAAGCGTGAGCTGGGTGACTGAGAACCATTTTTACTAAGGAGCACAAAACAATGGAGGATACAGAGTGCAGATGGCACATATTTAGTAAGAATATGATTGAGCACAGATAAACGCATAACATGTTGTAATTACGGAGAGAACTAGGACATGTTAGGTATAATAGCAATAAATCTCGATTTTCTAGCCACTTAAGCCATATTGAGAAACTTGTTTTAAAAAGAAATTCATAGGCACGTCAAGGAGAGATCACTTTATTGCGCACCAAAATGAATTTCTTTAGAAGAGGAAGATTTGTCTGTCGAAGAGCACACTTTTAGATCTATTAGAGGTTTGGAGTAGAGGCATTTTCCCCCATTTCTCCAAAGTTAAAAAAATATAAGCTTCGGCTCTTATAACAATTTGCCTGTAATGAATCTCTCAGAAGAGATTTCTAGGCAGTCAAGTGTTGTTGAAATAAATCAGTTGGATCCCAATTTCGAGAAGCAGTGAAATGGATTTGTGATACACAAACCTTGAATGCTCCAACACTGGAAGATGTTGGATAACCATCTGTCTGAAGTAGTGTAGGGTCCCCTGCATAAGCAGGGGTTGGACTAGAAGACCTCCAAGGTCCCTTCCAACTCTGTTGTTATGATTATTACACTTTCTGGTCAAACTTGCTGAAATCTACACTAAATTGGGAGCTAAACCTGAAATGGAGAAACTGTAGGGTAGTTTATTGAGGATGGATTTTCAGCCACTGAGGCATGAAAAACTGGACAGGATGCTTTCTTGCTCTTTGCCCTTTATAATTTTTAATAAAGCCTGAATCTATGTCAGAGTGCATAGAAACGGTGGTGAATACCTCAATAATGGAAACAATGAAATTTATAGAGTTTAAAGTATAAATAATACAACACCTCCTTAAAAAAACCCTCTAATTATAGCCCTGTCTCCTAGCATTACCTGAGTATGGTGGCTGAACAACTGCAACAAATTATGGATAAAATGGTTTAGAGGTAGTCTCAACACAAAAATTATATTTGTCACCTTAGCAAATGGCCTTTTAATGAGACATGGGAGAGTCACCCATCTTTTGATCTTATGGCATTTTTGATCCCATAGTTCACCAAAACCTATTGAGCTAGCTCCATGACTTGAGAAATGGAAGCACTGTTCTTTTTTTAAAAAATTTTTTAAATAAATATGTTTATTGAATATATACATTAAAGACATGGTATAGAAAAGCAAAGGGGTTATACATAACGTACATTCTAGCAATCGTAATTAACTTATCTAGTGAGAATAGGTGGGGGAGCAGGGAAGAAAAGGAGGAATGGGGATGGGGAAGAAGGGAAAGAGATATGAGAGGAGGGGGAATAGAAAATTAGAGCAAAAAACAGTAGTAAAAGGAGGAAAGTAGAGGGCCAGTGTTAGAGCTGGGGCTTCAGTGCTTTACGGCCTGTGGTTCAAGCATGTAGGTGGTGTAGATTTCCCTAGAGTTTTCTCCATACGTGTTGACGCAGTTGTTAGTGCCAGTAAGTATCAGTAATTTAAGGGTTTGTTCATTCAGTTTATTTATAGTTCAAAGTTTGTGTCGATCGATGTTTAGTTTGTCGTATCAATTTGGTGTTATGATTCCTGTCGTGGGTTGTTAACTTTACAAGATGTTTTTGTTGGATATTCTTCTTGAGTAATTTTTAAGTAATTTCTTTTTTTTAGCCAATGGTACCATTTGTCCCAGGCCTTGTAGAAATCTGTCTCACCCCTATTTTGCAGTTCCACTGTTCTTTAGTGATTGAATTCCTATCCAGGGGAGGATACTGGGGATCTTCTGCTAGCACTCTGCAGTTTATTTTATTTATTAATTGGATTTGTATGCCGCCCCTCTCCGTGGACTCGGGGCGACTCACAACATATAGCGAAACATAGCAGTACAGTTATCCAATTAATATACTAAAAAGTTCTTAAAATTCTAATTTTAAAAACATTCATTTGTGTTGTATGCCTCCACAAGACTCAATATTGTCCCCCATGCAGTTATGGGCCACTACCGGAATGGTCAGGTGCTTTGCTCCTGTACCAATTTTCGGAATGTGCACACACACGCTCCCCCCAAAAGATCTGGTTTCTGCGCATGCACAGCAAGCAAAATCTTGCATGAAGATGCTCGCACTAGTGAGATTTTGGTGATTTTCGCCGATTTTTTGCTTCTGCACATGAGCGGAAGCAAAAATATTGGTGAAAATCACTGAAATCTCGCTCTCGGCTTGTCCTCACATGAGATCTTTCTTGCTGTGCATGTGTAGAAGCCAAATCTTGCACAGACGGGCACCTGCCTGCCCGCCTGACATTGCGACAGCCTCAGAGGGCACACCGGTAGTGTCGAAGACGGCAGTCCTTCGCTGCCTCCATGTTATTTTATTTATTTATTTGTTGCATTTATATGCTGCTCACTCTGAAATGGACTCAGAGCATTTCATATGAAACCACTGGAAAAAAATCAGAACAGAGCTGGCTGGAGAACTGAAGTCCACAAGTCTTAAAGTTGCCAAGTTTAAAGACCTCTGATAGAAGCTGGAGTATCATCAATAAGGGGGTAACACAATCTCTCTTTTCCCTTGGAACCAGGAGTGACAGGGAAACTGCTGTGATTGGCTCAATGAGACTCAATACAAGAAGGCTGAATCCCTGCATGATGGATAAACATTTGGTTGAATAATATACACAATCCAAAAACTGGCCCAATCCTATTATTAGATAAATTAGCACTCCTTCAGGACTAGGTATAGGGTTTGGGAGTGTTTTTGATGCCAAATTATCAATTAAGATACTGTACTTGTAACCTCAGTGACCAGAAGCAGTGATATACTTCTACCTAGTATAGATCACCAGTATATGAAGTAAGGTCAAGTATCAAAGGTTTACTATATATTATCAAAACTAATTTAATAGAATTTAATTGTCAATTGTTATCATTTTTATAATGGTTAGTTGTGCCTAAAATGTTACCTAATAGCATGACAAATTACTTTACCTGCATTAAGAAAAAACCCTCTAAATTACTGCAAAGTGATGTAAAAAAATCAGTAAGAAATCTATGGGAAAGCAGGAAAATGTTGCAATAGTGCTTTTTTATTTTGCAATTTGATTTCTCTTTATAATCACGTAGGTGAAAAATGACTTAGCAAGTTTATCATTGTCCAGCTCATGTAATCAGCTGCCAATCAACAAGTTCATACCATTCACACCAGTATTGGTTTCTAAAGATTAACATCATTGAGGTTTAAAAGTTGATTTAATAAGTTTTCCACTGAGAAAGAATGAAAAAACTATTCTAAGGTTACCTAGAATTGATAAAAAGAGGTTATCATATAACAAGTAAGTACAGATTTGAAGACAAAGATGCTTCTGAGAACACATTGGTTTCTCTTTTCTCTGAGAACCTATGGTGCAAGCCTGGGAAAGAACAGTTTAGTTCAAAAGGTGCGGACAGGTAATGTGTAACAGTAATTTTATGAGTAGTAAAGTCACAATTTGACACTTTGACTTAAGTTTATTCTCCAACTTGGCTTAGTTCCAAATTTACTGAACTAATCAATATTTTGTTTGATAATTTACTTAAAAATAACAGATGAATCATGTTTTTATCTAAAGATATTAAGAAAAATTCTTTTCAAGTACTGTAATACAAAAGCCAATACCTTTGTAATATTGTCACTATTTTTTTACTGTCTGTATCCACTATTTTCCTCCCCAGTATCATACTTTAGCATTATAAATAATTTTAAAAGAAAATACAGTGGTACATCTACTTAAGAACTTAATTTGTTCCGTGACCAGGTTCTTAAGTAGAAATTTTCTTAAGTAGAAGCAATTTTTCCCATAGGAATCAATGTAAAAGCAAATAATGAGTGCAAACCCATTAAGAAAGAAATAAAAGCTCAGAATTTGGGTGGGAGGAGGAGGAGGATGAAGAAGAGGAGGAGGAGGAGGAGAGTCACTGCCAAAGGAAGAAAGTGATGTGAGGGAAATTTTTAAAAATCCAAAACTTTTAAGTGTTTGGTTTCTTTTTTTTTTAAAAAAAAGAGGGATTCTAAGGCGGCAAGGAAGAGCACACACCTCCAATACACCCGGCGCAAGGCTGCCTCCCATACACTGCTTGCTACTGCTGCGACCTGCTGCCTCTTCCTTCCCATGCTGAAGGGCTCCCCTCTACTCTCGCTCACTCGCTTTGTAGTCGGCGCCTTTCCTTTGCTGTGGTGACTCCTTGGCTACCCAGAGTGAAGGAAGCGTTTCTTTTCCCTGGTTGCTCTGGCAGAGGTTTATTCCCTGTCCAAGCACCCAGAGAAAGGAAAATGCTTCGTTCGCTCTGGACTGACAAAGCCTCCATACGTGCCACTGAAAGGCTCCTCTGGCAGCCCAGATGGTCGGGATTAAAGGGGGAATGGCAGAAAACTGGCCAGGCCTTCATGCCGCCCTCAAATATTTTGGAATTTTTTTCTGAGCTCAGGTTCTTAAGTAGAAAATGGTTCTTAAGTAGAGGCAAAAAAAATCTTGAACATCCGGTTCTTATCTAGAAAAGTTCTTAAGTACAGGGGTTCTTAAGTAGAGGTACCACTGTAAATTGATTTTTTTCATTATTTATCTCAACCAACCAATGGCCAGTTCTAATGTTTTACTTAGCTAAAATCTAAAACTCAAATTATGTCACTAACAATGAGGTTTATAATTTTTCTTTTTTATATAAAAGCAAATCCAACAGGCTTCAAGACAGGTTGTTATCGCATTTTACTGAAATAAACTGATTTCATTGCCACAATGCAGGAAAGAGTGTTTGAGGCCAGGTACTTGTACTGTCTTGAACTGCATTTCCAAAATATTTTAGAGAGGATAAAAATAGTCATGAAGAATAATTCCAGAATATGACACAGCTCTCTAAGTAGGTTAAAAAAAGAGTGTGTTTTATCCTAGATCAAATAGTTAATCCTGAAAGAGAATGAACGTTGGTTACTATCTGATACATTTCTTTTGGTCCTTGGCAGTAGTAGTAACATGTGGGTATTAACTTCCAGCTGCCTAGAGACTGTGGCTAGCCACTCCCGTTTGCTGGCCTGACTTTGGCAGTTTTTTGCAATGAAGAGAACCAAGGCGAGTACCTGAAAAAGAGAAATTACCCCTCTGGAACTGGGCCTAGACCCTTGTGCAGGGAGGGAGTGACTATTCCTGCCAAGGTCTGAAAACAAATATTATCAGGTAGGAACCAATGTTCTTTTTCTGATACTCTTGGCAGGAGTAGTCACATGTGGGACATACCCAAGTTGAGCCCACGCTGGAAGGAGTAGCAAGTACTCTCTGGAGAACCCTCCGTCCAAAGGATGCCTCAGACGAAGCATAACTATCGATCTTGTAGTGGTGAACGAAGGGAGTAGAAGTGGACCAGGTGGCAGCTCTACAAATGTCCAGTATTGAAGCCTAGGTTGACCAGGAAGCAGAAGTAGCAGCACTCCTGTTAGAGCGTGCCATGATCCGGCCTGGGATCGGAATAGCCATATGGTGATAAGCAACGGCAATGCAAGCCTTCAACCATTGTCCTGTGGTAGAAGGGGACACCTTCTGATCCATGGTATATTGCTGGAAGGAAATAAAAAACGTTTCTGTCTGCCTGAAGTCTTTGGTTCGTTTATGTATCTGCAGAAAGCCCGCCTAACGTCCAATGTATGCCAATGTCTCTCCCAGGGATGGAATGCCCTGGGACATAAGCCAGGCAAAATAACCAGTGGAACCAGGAGTTTACCTTGGGCAGGAAGGTCTAGAGCAAGCAGTGGTCTCGTATAGTCTGAGAGCAGGGTCTCTGAAGGTGTCATTGTTAGGGAACCCCCACAGCGAGGGGGAATTTGCCCCAGCAATCAAATCTGGAAAACAAACTGGCGGCTGCTACTAAACAAAGAGAAAATGGTGCCCATTATACAAGGGGCTGTTGTTCTTCTTGAACTGAGGCGCTCTGGGGCCCAATGGCTTTAAGAAGCCGAAGAAAAAGTATCCTGTCACTGAGGCAAAGCTGTACTAGGCAGCTGTCTTCCCAGGCCTGGGCTGGATGCCAATCCAAAATGGCAGCCACAACCATGAGGTGACAAAATGGTGGCCACTATAAGATGGAGCAATAGCAGCTGGTATACAAGGAAACAATCACAGCCTCGAAACTGAAGGCTTAGGACTAATGCTTGAAATCCCAATAAGAAACTCCTAGATGATGGGATAAAGTGAAAGGTTGTGCTAGACCGCACCCTCCCTAGGCCCCAGCGGGATTGCAATCAAAATGGCGACCACAACCATGCTGAACAAAAAAAATGGCAGCTGGGAAGAAAGGAAAAATGCCAGTTTTTTAAAAAAGAGAACCACCAGGGCTGCAGACAGCAAAGCCACAGCTGTCTGTCCATAAAGCTTGCCCCATGGGGTTTTCTTGTATACGTCCCAGTGGACCAGGAAGGATTGTTACTCACCAGCCCTTGCGGGCAAAGAAGACCAGTAGCAATTTACAAGCAATCCTGTTTTAGCCAACATTCTTTTCCAGAGAAACAACAAGAAGGTAGTGAATTCGATCTGCATGGAGCGG
Organism: Erythrolamprus reginae; assembly: GCF_031021105.1. NCBI lineage: Eukaryota > Metazoa > Chordata > Lepidosauria > Squamata > Dipsadidae > Erythrolamprus > Erythrolamprus reginae. Next base: position 204,018,827 of record NC_091952.1, read on the forward strand.
ATTTAAAAATGTCTCCTTGACTGACTGAGTTGTAAAACTCTGCCAAAGCCAGGCAAATGAAGGGGAGTGGCCAGCCAAATTGATAAAAGCTCAGTCTCCGGGCAGATGGAAGTTAATACCCACACATGACTTCTCCTGCCAAGAGTACCAGAAAATCTGGATGATTAAGCTAATACTTTAACCCAAATACACTTTTCTAGGGCAAATAAGTTCAGTCATAAAATATTTAGAAGGCTAAGGAATGCTGATAAACTGAGGAAAAAGATTAGAAGGCTAGCTCCCTAGAAATAAAGTATTATGTTCATAAAATACTACCTCTTTGTTCTTTCAAACCTCATTGTCTCTGTAGTGTTGCTCCATTACCACACGATTATATCTTAATTGCCTCTTTGACCTCACTAAACAATCTATTGTATCCAAATACTTGTCTATATTCAATCAAATTGCATGCATATTTTAATTTGTTTACTTCTATAAAGGAATTGTACATCCTCCTCTCCAGGCTTTGTTATCAATAAAGCTAATTTGTATTTCAATGTAATGCATCCTTTCAATTTTCAGATACATTGCCATATACTGTGATTTAAAATTAAAGGCAAAATTTAATATAACATTTTACAATGTCTTTGTAGATTTATAAATGATGTTTTCTAGTCACTTGCTTTGTGTGTGTGTGTGTGTGTGTGTGTGTGTGTATGAAAGTACAGTGGTACCTCCAGGGGTGGGCTGCTGCCCGGATGGGGAGAGGGGAGGGGAAACGCAATGGGGTTGCGAAAATGGAGCTCTATCCTAGAGCACCCAACTTGCACTGAAAGATGTTGAAAGAAAATGCAGGGCGTCCTGCATAAGCCATGCCCACAGTGTGATAGTAAAAATTTTAGTAGCCCTTCACTGGGTACCTCTACCTACAAACGCCTCTACTTAGGAACTTTTCTAGATAAGAACAGGGTGTTCAAGATTTTTTTGCCTCTTCTCAAGAACCATTTTCCACTTACAAACCAGAGCCTCCGAAACTGTAACCGGAAAAGGCAGGGAGAAGCCTCCGTGGGGCCTCTCTAGGAATCTCCTGGGAGGAAACAGGGCCTTCACCCTCCCTGTGATTTCTCCAATCACACACATTATTTGCTTCTACATTGATTCCTACGGGGAAAAATTGCTTCTTCTTACAAACTTTTGTACTTAAGAACCTGGTCACGTAAGCAGAGGTATCACTGTATTGTAAAAGCTAAAAAAGGTGGGCTACGTTACTAAATTTGGGGGGATTTTATACTTTAGCAATTAGCTTTCCATTTTTCCTATTTTGAGTAAATAAAAAATTATTGTAACTACCAGAATGAAAACTTGGTCAAGTGAACTCTATGGTACCCAACAGCAATCAGCAGCTCTATTGTTTAGCCTGGATTGTAACAGCAGTGGAATTTCTACTGAAAACAAGTGAACACTATAAGAAGCACATTTGAAAAAGGAATTTTATTAGAGTAGAAAACTTCATTTGGAAACTTCATCATGCTGTTTACTATAAACTTACAGTTAAAAAATTGTGAAATGCTATTATTAGCACTGAAGTAATATTGCTTCATTCTCAATGCCATTACAAAGAGTAAAATATTATTGCTGCTTTGTATTTTGCATTCTGGAAACTATTAGGTTAATATAAGATAGCACAAATCTGCTATCACTGAGGCTAGGTTTACAACATTTAATTAAATCCAGAATAAACACACTACATTTTAAACAAGTATGTTGCCTTATCTCAGTTATGGTCATTTACAAACTCTGTTTTACAGTTTAGTACCTCTGATCTCTGCCTTACATTAATCATTTTACCAATCATGGTTAAACAAACCATGGATATGTAATGTGAATCTATTCTGGAGTTACCTAGCGTCACTGCCAAATACACAATTTGTAATATTACATTGCCTGCTGTATATATTTAAATTTGCCTGATGAAAAAGAAATTGCTGGATGAATCTTACTGTTTTGGAGGGCAAAGTAGCCTGTCTTTGGTAGCAGATAGTAATCCTTCCCTCAAGCCAAAATCAACTATCAATGCACCTTTTATCCCAAAAACAGTAGTTCTGGGTTGTCCTAATCTATTCTGTTGTTGTTGTTAGTTGCGAAGTCATGTCCCACCCATTGCAAGCGACCCCATGGACAACATTCCTCAAGACCTCCCTGTTCTCTACCATTCCCCAGAGTTCATTTAAGCTCACACCAACTGCTTATGACTCCATCCAGACACCTCATTTAAACACAATTAAAAAATAATTCTAAACCCACCAATCTCTCCCCATTTATGCCCTTTTGGCCCCCTGCATTCTTCAGTCTATATCACCCTTAGTGACCTTTGACATTTTCTTGCTCCTTCTACTGAACAAGAATGCCTGGCTTGACCCTTTGTGAAGTGGATGCTGACCACACAAGGCTTTCTTTTGCAAGGATGATGCAAAGGGAGTTTTCTTCGTGAGAAAATGAAAAGCCAGGGCAGACCAGAGCAGGCACTCCTCACCAGCAGTGGGAGAAAGACGATAGTGAAGGTCAGATAGCGTGCAACATAGGGTAGCAGGGACTATGGCGTGCACAGTGGAGAGAGTAACTGAGGATACAGGGATTGGACTGGGGTGCTTGGGGCTTCCTGGACATTACTGAGATAGTTGGGGCTTCCTGGAGTACACAAAAGCAACCTGAGTCACAAGCTGTCAACAATTATTGACTGCATTCAGCTCTTAGGTGTGCTCCCTCTGTGTCCTTCTTAACCTATCTTTTTCTAATCTCTCAGCAGTCTAGCTGATTCCAAACTCTAAACAAGCCAGTAAGTGGGCTCCTCAGATCTTTCTACTGTTATGGAAAAGCAATAGGATTGCTCATTACAACGCATCAAGTATTTAAAGCAAGTATATACTTTTTATGTTCACTAAGTAGTTGAAGATGACTGTGTAAAATAAAGTTATATCTCAAGAGTTCAAGTTATATCTCATTTGTTTCCTGGAAAACTTTCCTGAGTCAGGCAGCCAACATATACATCGATTTCTAGTTTACAGCACACCAAGCAGAAACCACCTAAGTAGCCTTTGGATTATGACCTATCAGGTACCTGACAATTTCTCTATTTTTTCCAGTCCTACGCAAGTAGCAAGTGCATGATTGCTCCATAATGGCATCCTACATAGCTCATAGATTATGCTCAATTAAGCAAATAATTTGTGTGGGCCTGAATTACAACTTTTATTGGAATATGTATCAGTAATTAGGTGAATACAAGTCTATTCAAGATACTTTGGGAATTACTGCACTCCTGGAAGACACCTAAAGATAGATTCAAAGGCATATCCACAATATATATTGAACCATTTTTCAGACAGACTTGAAATTCTCAAAAAGGTTCAATTAACTGTGAATGAAGCTTGTCATCAACAACAAAAATAGCTACTCAGAAGCTATTATTTTTCTCTAAACAACTCAACCAATTTGATGCATCTTGCCAGATCAACACAATTCTATAAATAAATTATAGTGACTACAGGTGAAAGTAGGTGAAACTTCCCTGAAAGCTATTTCTATGCACTGTCTGTATCTGGAGTTACATTTTCCCCACTCCTGAATATTACCCAAAGATTATTACACAGTCGCTCATTCATTAGTAGAATTAAGTCAACAAGCTTAATGTATGTAAGTGGATGTCAGTGGCTGTGAAATAACTTGGTTAATTTGGTTTCTCTTGGGAGAGATGAGAAATGGTTTGTAAATTCAGGGCCAACAATAACAACTACAGTATTGACTTTTCCCAGATTATAGACTTGAACCACCACAATGGAGGTATTGTACTTATTAGATCTAGGTTTTTGCCTTAGATAAGTTAAAACACAGCAAGTGTTAGGGGGAACACTGTTATCTTTGGTTATGGTCAGATCACATGGTTTTGGCACTATGGACCTCTCCAGGGAAGATGGACCCATTCAATCACTTGTCCAGAATCTTAATGCCCATGTCAGATTGAGTAGGAAATATGAAGGAAATCCTGACCTGATGCCTAGAGACTGTTAGGATGTGAAAAACTCAGATTTAATTCCAACAAATGGAGTGGCAATGTATTTAAAAGGTAACTGATTCCAATTTGCACTTCCTGCTTCCAGGAAGAGGGTTTGCACAAACTACATGTTATGGTACCAATTGTAGCAATTTCCAAAATAGGATACTTTGCCCTTATCACCTTGCACCTGGATTTTTGCAATGCATTTTACATGAGTTTTACATGGCTATGGTGTGCCTAGATTTTCCTATGTAACTATCACTACAGAAAGAACTGTACGAGCAACCGATTAGCTGCAATTCAAAACACTGTTTTACATTTTTAAAATATAACATGACTCTGCCTAGATATTTCTGGGATTACTTCTCTGAGTTGATTCTGCCAGTTGAGTGGTATCAGTTAGAGATTGAGATGAATGTGAGATTGAGACTTCTGATTTATGTATGTATGTTACACACTGTCATAAATCTCCAGTGATCACTAAGGCATCACTTATTTGGACCAAATGTTTCAATAAAGTTGGCATCAAATACAAATACTATATTAGATAAAAAATATGCAGAATTACATGCAGTGGCAAGATAACATTGCATGAGTAATAACAATTACATGCTAGTTTTAAATTATTAAATCTATAACTTATCCTACATTTTTTCTTATCAATAACTGCAATATTAGCAATGTGAGATGTAACACTGCAATGCCAACTCTGGTCTCTGAATCACTGGTCTTCTTCAACATTAGCAGAAATGGAATAAGCAGGACTTTTTTTTACTACTATTTAATTTTTCTCTGAATGAAAAAAAATATGTTGGACTGACAATGCAATACATACCATTCACATTTGGCTATCAATATATATGCCACGTGATTTACTGCAAACAGTAAATAAAAACATGTTTCAATTACACTTGCATAATGAAACATAATGTGTTATAATGAATCACCACAATCTCTCTCTGCTAGCTACTATGATTTGTAATGGAATTTTTAATCGATTAAAGGCTAAAAGCCAGGGGCTTCTCAGAACAGACAAATGCATAAAGGCTTGGAGATAAGTAAAAACATGGCATTTAATTACCAACTAATACCAAAAAAACTAATTAAATTTGTAATTTTGATGTTTCTAAAGTGGTTTCTTCTAAATCTAGAGTCACTACTTCTTCATTACATCCAATTTGGGAGAAATTTCAACATGACTGAGTGATAAGATTAGCAAGAAGAACCAAAGGCCTAGGTATAGACTGGGTTAATGTAATATGCTTATTCATGGTTAATTATCTCTACTGAATGTTTTGGGTTCACCCACAGGGAACCATAGATAAAACATTAAGGCCAGTACATTAAGCACATTTTACTGTCATAATATCATCTCTTTTAATTCAGAGCTGATCCTGTTAGAGAACTAGAGCGTAAGATCTCAGCCCTAATATTTGATATTACTATACATTGCAACAAATGCTAATTCTGGAAAATTCCAGTATCCAGACAATACGATTCAATGAAAAGTAGAATCACAATCTCATCAATGTTAAAAAAGTTCATCTAAAAATTACTTGCTGTACATATGTCACTAAGTGTTACTTTATCTTGTTTTCCTTTGCTGCAAAATCTATCTCCCAAAGTATGATCAGTGAAGATGTGCAGGAAGCTGTAAAAATGCATTCTGAGTGCCAAGTTTTTTTACTGCAGGAGTGGGCAATTTCCCAAGGGCCACCTGAGAAAGCGGGAAAGCGGCTGTCATTGCCCCTGCCCTGCCACTGTCCCCCATCACCCCTTCTGCAGGCTGGATAGGGATAACTGAATATCCAGAACTGTTTTACTGGTAAATGGATCTAAATTGTAAATCTAAATCTAAACTGTAAATTTATTAGATTTGTTATAAACTGTTTTTTATTGTGTTGTGAGCCGCCCCGAGTCTACGGAGAGGGGCGGCATACAAATCTAATAAACATAAACAAACACAAAAGTATCCAAGAGCAGAAAATAATGTTGTCATAAGAGACAATTTTAGTTGACAGCCTCTGCCCATCTTTGTTGAAAGGCTTGGAGTATTTATTTATTTATTGCATTTGGATGCCGCCCCTCTCCGTAGACTCGGGGCGGCTAACAACAGTAATAAAAAACAGCATGTAAATCCAATACTAAAACAACTAAAAAACCCTTATTGTAAAACCAAACATACATACAAACAAACATACCATGCATAAATTGCAAAGGCCTAGGAGGAAAGAATATCTCAGTTCCCCCATGCCTGACGGCAGAGGTGGGTTTTAAGGAGCTTACGAAAGGCAAGGAGGGTGGGGGAAATTCTAATCTCTGGGGGGAGTTGATTCCAGAGGGCCGGGGCCGCCACAGAGAAGGCTCTTCCCCTGGGCCCTGCCAAACGACATTGTTTAGTTGACAGGACCCGGAGAAGGCCCACTCTGTGGGACCTAACTGGTCACTGGAACTCATGCAGCAGAGTATTCTTCCAGTGAGGGAATCTGCATGAAGAACAGGCAAAAACTGTCTCCATCCTTTTCTCAGTTCTAGATCAAATATATTCATGAGAGTTCCTGTTCACAAAAGGGGCTTCAAGATTTATGGCAATTCATTGAGTACAGGAGTAATGCTCCAAAGCATTGTACAACTCCCAATCCTCAAAGTGACTAATTTTTTTTGTGAAACATTATATTTCCTGCTACAATGAAGTTGATTTGGGAAAAGGGTGTTCCCCCTGCAAATGTACTCATGTCATCAATGTTACCACCCCATTTAAAGAAACAGTCTTATAACTGCTACTGTGTTATACAAATAATGAATGCAGGAAACTTCTACTACTTTACAAAACCAGTATTCAAACATCAAAACTTCTTTCAAATATACACTTTTTAAAGTTCCTTCAAATGACACTGAATCCAAATTGAACTAACATCACGTCCACAGAATTAACAACATACAGTCTATTAAACATTAACTGGTATACCTAATATTTCAGAGCCATGTTCACTGCCCTCTTCCCTTTTGAAAAAGAATAGAATACACATATTTCTGATACTACAAAAGGCAAGAAAAGAGAATAAAAAGTGGTGAAAAAGACAGGTCTTCCAAAGTGACTGAAAACTGCATAACTAATTACGTACCAACTTCTAGTACCAACTTCTAACACAATACTTGCTATTCTAGGGTTTGTTATCAAGTTTATAGCTCAAGGCAAACAGACAATATAACCCTACATTCAATTTAATTACAGCTCATGGCTTTTGCAGCAGTTGGCAAATTTCAAAGAGTTTAGCCACTCATTTATTTCTAGACCATACATAAAATAAGGCATCTTACTGTCACAGAAATTCACCAATTAAAACTGAACATTTTCTGATCTCTTGGCCTCTGCGAAAAGAACTGAGCAAAAATGAATCTTTTTCTACAATAAAAGCAGAGAATCCTCATTTAATAGGCAAATGCTTTCAGGCACCAGCGTGCCGGTCTGTGAAGTTTTGATATTTGTATACTGGGGTAGTAAATTATTTAACTACTTGAAAAAGTGGAATTTATGAGATGTCACTTCAGCACACCTGACAAATTCCACAAATTGTCTCAATTTAAAACAATACAAAATTAAAAGTTTTATCTATTTTTAAAGATAAATGTTGAAAAAATATTATGATTGAAGTTGCAAAGAAACTAGAAATACAATTATAAATGAAAAGACTCAAATAAGACTCATGCCACTAGAATGGTTCACGTGTCACTATACTCCTGAATTTCATCAATCATCTCAAATACAGTACTCATAAAAGAGATAACATTTTTAAAAAATTCCATATATATAGATTAATTTACTATAATATATTCAGTGTGTGGCTGCCTTTCATGATCACCTGTAAGTTTCAATTAGTCAAAATAGATTTACAATGCCAAAACATCAGAATTATCATAGATTAAACTATATTAACTCTAACACTTACTTTACTAACTTGCTATTTTGTTCTAAGATCCAGAGGTGCTAACTCTATGAGCTGAGGTAGCGCAGCTGGTAGAGTGCTGTGCTACAGGCCACTGAAGCTGACTGTAGATCTGTACGTCAGCGGTTCAAATCTCATCACCGGCACAAGGTTGACTCAGCCTTCCATCCTTCAGAGATGGGTAAAATGAGGACCCAGATTGTGGGGGCAATATGCTGGCTCTGTTAAAAAGTGCTATTGCTAAGATGTTGTAAGCCACCTTGAGTCTAAGGAGAAGGGCGGCATAAAAATCTAATAAGTAAAATAAAATAAAATAAAATAAATAACCAAACTCTAGCCTCAAATCACTAAAAGATTTAGAACAAGTACTGTACTTTTCAGAGTACAAAATGCACCCCTCCCCCCCAAAAATGCGTAAAAATTGTGGTGCGTCTTATTCACCAAATGTTGCCAAAGCCTTGCCTAATTGCCAGCCCCCGCCCTTCAGCTGTTACTGGCCTCCACATATCGCGTTTTCAGTCTTTGCACATGCCATTTTAGACCTTTTCCAGACCGTGGGGATTGCTACAGCACATTGCTGCCTGTGCATGTCGCATTTTTTTCTTGTGCACATCACTTTTTCGGCCTCCGCACACTCTGTTTTTGGCCTCCTTGTGTTGCATTTTCATCTGGTTCCAAATAGAGGCATCCCAACCACCTGAACCAGCTCAAAATGCAATGCTCAGTGGTAAAAAATGGGGCATGCGAAAGCCGAAAACGCAATGTGCAGAGGCAGCAATGTGTGAAGGCAATCCCAGCAGCCTGGAACAGATGTAAAATGAAGGGTGAGGAGGCCAAAAATGTGATGCATGGAGGTGGCAATGGGCTCTGGCGATCCTCACAGTCTGGAACAGCTGATTGGTGGTTTTCCATAAGGCCATCCAATCACAAATCACCTGTTCTTGCTAAATCAGGCTGCAATAACATGCTGAAGCTGACCAGGCTGTTTTCTGTTTGCTATAAAGATGCTAGCCAGATGAATACTGATGGATGCTGGTAGGCAGAGGTAGAATTCTTTTTCTTGTTTTCCTCCCCAAAAAGGATAAGTACATCTTATAGTCTGGAGCATCTTATACTCCAAAAATTCAATATACAGTGGTACCTCTACTTAAGAACTTAATTCATTCCATGATCAGGTTCTTAAGTAGAAACGTTTGTAAGGAGAAGCAATTTTTCCCATAGGAATCAATGTAAAAGCAAATAATGCGTGACGACCCATTAGGAAAGAAATAAAAGCTAGGAATTTGGGTGGGAGGAGGAGGAAGAATAAGAGGAAGAGGAGGACAGTCATTGTCGAATGAAGGAGGTGAGGGGAATCAAAAAAATCCAAACCTATAAGGCTTAAAAAAAAAGAGGGACTCTGAGGTGGCGAGGAGGAGCACGCGCCTCCCATACACTAGGCATGAGGCAGCCTCCCATACACTGTGCCAGACAGAGAAACCCAGGCGGGCTTAAGGGGGGAACTTCCCGCTCCTTTGACCCAAAGGCTGCTGCTGCTACCTGCTTCCTCTTCCTTCCCATGCTGAAGGGCTCCCCTCTCCTCTCTCTCGCTCACTCGCTTTGTAGACAGTGCCTTTGCTTCACTGTGGTGACTTCTCAGTTTGGCTGAAACCAAGTTGATCAGGCCGGGGCGAAGCGTCCCCTTTTGCCTTTCCGTACCTGGGAGGCAACCTCATGCCAGGTGTATGGAATTCAGTGCAAGGGAGTCATCACAGCCAAGTGGTTTATTCCTTCTCCAAGCATCCTGAGAAAGGAAAACGCTCCGTTTGTTGTGGGCTGCCCAGAGCGAAAGGAACGTTTCTTTTCTCTGGGCACTGGCAGAGGTTTAGAGAGGAAGATGCTTCATTCTTGGAGAAAGGAAAATGCTTCTTTCACTCTGGACTCCAAAGCCTCCTTAAGTGCCACTGAAAGACTCCTCTGGCAGCCCAGAAAAAGCCCGAGATGGCCAGGATTAAAGGGAAAATGGCAGGAAACTAGCCAGGCCTTCATGCCGCTCTCAAATTTCTTGGGGAATTTTTCTGGGCTCGGGTTCTCAAGTAGAAAATGGTTCTTAAGAAGAGGCAAAAAAATCTTGGAACACCCAGTTCTTATGTAGAAAAGTTCTTAAGTAGAGGCATTCTTAGGTAAAGCAAGATGTTTTCTTGTATAATTCAATCTGTCAGGATTGCTGACCTCCAAATTCCTCCAATTGCGCAATGCCATCTATTGGGACTCCAGTGTACATACTCTGTCAGTGTTTGACAAGATATGAATGGCCCTGTCTTGATGGTATTTTGAAGGGACCTGAAAATCTGAAGAAGGGGCCCAAAGATTAGGGCTTTGTGGAGATGACTAAAGCCTACTTTTAATTGAATTGTTTATTTTGTTTCTACCCTGCCGTGTCCTTCCTTCTTTGCTTCTTGTTGCTTTGTCATGTTTTTCATATTTTAAATTATTTGTAAACTACCAGTGTCAATGGAAGTTGAGCCGCCTATAAATTTAATAAGTAACAGGGTAAAGTGCCAAAGGCAGTTTTATTTGGAAAAGCTTATATTTTGCGACAATACCTTTAATATCATCAAACAACAAAATCTGCCTATTCCAGGTCCTTGGGAAGCCCCAGGAAGGTAGATAAAAATGCCAAAGCTAGTCTAAACATCTGTCTGTCTGTCTGTCTGTCTGTCTGTCTGTCTGTCTGTCTGTCTGTCTGTCTGTCTGATGAACCATAATCAGTAAATAAGCAAGAAGACTAGGACCTTTTATATACTGTAATGGTGAATGAAGTTTTTCAAGCTCACATTTAGCATTTCTTTTCACACAGAAATTTAAGACACTTTTTGGCCTAAATAATTACAAAACTATAACTAGTGTTCTTATGTGTTACTTAAGTTAAAACTATTACAATCTTCTTTTAATACTGATCTTGTCTTCAGCATTCTTCAAGTACATAAATCTGAACAAATATTGTTAAATAGTTAATGTAAAATATTTATGACCTGGGGCCAACTTGCTTTCCTTACATGATAAAGCATTATTGGAATACTCTAGCAAAACAACAACTTGCCTGCTACTTCTTCAACAGCAAGAAACACATTTGTGACAAATAACATGCATATAAAATAGCATGCTGTCTCATTTCTTTTGCATCTAAATACTGGAGCAATCATTTACAACAGCCATAAAAGCACCTGGAAGGTGTAATATCACTCGGATGGATTTCTATACCTAGCAATGCTTTTAAGTTGAAGATATTCTTCAGATTATTTCTAATAATTGCAATACAGTATTAGAAAGTTTTTGTGCTTGCTATCTAAAATTAGATAATCATTTTAATATGCCTTTTCAATATTCAATTGCTGTCACATGGTTTCTATTTCACCCTTCATGCTGAAAGAATAAGGGAAAATGCTATATTAAGATCAGAACACATGACTTCTGAACTTTCAGTACTTTCACATTAAGAAGTTTGTAATTATTTTCGGTAACAAAAAATTCTTCAAAACTTCAAAACTATGATTATAGCCATCCTTTATTTTATGCTAGAGTTACAATCTCTAAAATCTTTGCACAAAGCAGATTTTATAAAGTAAGGAAATGAACTAGAAGGGAAGAAATGATTGTGCAGTATGAGGTCAATTTTGTAACCCAAATGCATTAACCAATAAACTAGTAAATATGATTTTAAAATGCTTATTCTTAAGTATTATAAATAATATATTTTCTTGCCTAGATTAAAAATGCTATCTCTACCTTTCTACAGTTGATTTTTAATCTGAATGTTTATAATGGCAAATAAAGAGATAGAATGGATCATAGCACTACAACTATTAGCATTATTTGTTATTGCACATGATAGATTCATGGATTAATATCTTGTCTGAATTTTTAAAATTGACACTGCTTATCAGATTCAACTTTTAATGTTGTAAGTCACCCAGAGTTGCTTTCAGGCAAGATGGACAGCAATTTTTTTTTTAATAACAAATAATAATTTTGTTTCTGGTGTTAGAAAGAACATTTCCCTCTGGAGCATGGAGCTGGGAGAAAATGTTCATGGTCACTTTGACTGCATAACAATAGTACAGTAGTGTCTATTATAGATCTAAAAATAAGTACGAAACAGGACACAATTAGAACAACTCAAATAAAATGGTATATGTGTGGCTATGGGCACAAAAGGGATGTGGAGCCTGGTATTGGAAATTATTCAAGTATTTTTGGCAGGAAGAAGTCTTGGCACATTTCCAGACCTTTGATGCAAATTAACTACACTAGTGTAAATTTCATAACAGTATTTTTTAAAAAATAAAATGAATTTTGAGTAAAAATGATCAACTACATAATAGCAAATTTCCATAAAGCTAGAAAAAAATTTACATAAATTTTGACCATGCTTCTTTGAAAATGTATAATTATGCAGTGCCTTCTAAATCTAATTACAAATGGTGACTATTTCATAAATCTATATTACATATATGGAAAATATGGTAACGCATGAAACAGCTTCATTTTCTCAAGATTTTTGTTCTTGTCTTGCATATCTGCTAATAATGCAAAGGAAATCTGTTTTTAACAAATATAGTGGAACATCATTAGCTCATTAATGTAAACCATCAATATTAGCAAGAGGCTCTTTAAGCTGAGAATAATTTTGCCAGGTAATTTATATATATATATATATTATTATATATGTGTGTGTGCGTATGTATGTATACATTTGTCTAAAGTGAGTGATGTTTAAAGCGATCTTTATTCAGTGTTAATACAGTTTAAATTAGTAATTTCAAAAATAATAAAACATATGTTGTACTGTTAGTACCTGTACCCTGCCCCAATCTGCAACAATTGAACATTTAATGAGATTTATAGAGATAGCTTAATACTACAGTACTATCATCTTTTGGATTAAGTTGATTTGTTAATTTGCCCATTTCTATAGAAAACTGTTGGGAAGATTAAAAAAATAGTTCATTTAAGGGCATGGCAATGAGGTTTAATTCAAAATGCTAATTACACACAATTGTTTTTGCCTAAATAACTGCAAAATATGTCACATTTATAGATAGCCCTACTAATTTAAGTATAAATGTCAAAATAGAAACAATACATGTTCTCCCTTTTAATATAAACAAGACAATGATATTTTCATTGAGCATTAAAAGAAATAAATGAGTGATTGGGTTAATAGCCTTGAAGTATTGCCAAAGGCCAGCAACAGGTCATTAACTGAAAGAAATGAACTGGCCCATAATTATTATCCTTAATTATAAACATAGATGTTTCCAGTGGTAACTGAATTGACTTAATCAAACATCATGCCACTGAACTCCATGATAGATACATATTGTTGCTTTCATGAAAGCTTTTGGGTTATTGAAGGTCACAGAATGAAAGCTTTGTTGACTGACAATACTGTAAAGATATACTTACTGCTACTTATAGGTAAATCAATCTTCCTAGGCTTAATCAAAAACACAATTAAAAATTAAATTAATCTGAAACCAGTAAAGGTAAACTTCACCCGGAAGTACTTGAGGAATTTAATAATCATCTAATTTATTAAAATATTGGTATTTAATCCTAATGTGCCTATGCTATGATATATACAATCAAATACATTATTGAATTTGATGACTTTATACCATGTTTATGCATTGATCATTATTTTTTACATATAATTGATGGCTCTGATTTGGAAATCAAGCCATCATTAGTTTCTGTGATTTAACTCTATTGGGCGTTTCAGAGCAAAGAAGAAAAGGCACATGGGTGTGTTGATTGGATTATTTGTCCTTACCAGTAAGTAAAGATGATTCTATAGTTTCTGGGGGGAAATATTTTCAGTTGTCCACACTTCATTAACTGAAATATTTTTATGCAGAAAAACAGAATATTTCATCTGCTAACTTTACCTACACATCAGTGGATTTCTAATCATTTATGCTGTACAATACTCTACTTAAGTGGCCCCAAATTCTAAACAGAGGTCACATGTATTTCACAGAAGACAGATGCTGATGCAGCCATTCACAAAAAGGTTCTTTCTTCAGTCAGCCTTCAGGCTAGCTGATTAGCTGGCAAACTCTTCTGAAAGGGTCAATTTGTACAAAACTGGTATTTCTACTCTGGAAATTGTTCTGACATGTTATATACCCATATCCACAGAGCACACAGCTCTTTTAAAGCTCAGTTGAATTTCATTAACAATGAAGCCCAGTTCATTGATAACTGGAAGAATCAGCTGCAATGACTCTGATTTTTCAAATTTACAAAGAACTATGCAATTTGATGCTAAGGTATGCTCAATTTTTAAAAAAACTAAGAATGACTCTTGACAAACTTTGAGCTTTCAAACTTTGAAATTATATTACCAGCCACTACAAGAGGAGAACTAACCAGATTGCTCAATACATAGCTTGTTGACATTTTGACAACAATCTACAGATCCAGAAAGATCCTCCAATTTTCTGAAACATTCCCCATTTCTGAAATTTATATACTGTATATAAAAAATCAACTTTCTAATAGCTTTCCTGTAACTTTCTAATAATGTACACAAAGTTGTATGGCTCCGTCTGGCAAAGATGCCAGACTTCACAAGTCTCCTCTTCATCATCTGATGGGGCTTACATAATTAAAAGAAACTTTGTCCTGTTTTATGATACCTAAGCTAAACACAGTGAATTAGTACCGCCATCACAAGAGCAACTAGCAAAGTTCCCAAAGTTGCTTTAATAGCTTGTTGAAATCAAGGGCAAACTCAAGAGCCATCTACTTTGGGGGCAGAGGGGGGGGGATTTTTCGTTAAACCAATTGGCAAATCTAAGAAAAGGAGAAAGGGAGTGTGTATATGGTGGAGGTGAGGCTTTTCTTAATTTGTTACCTGTGTGGGGGAAACCATTGCAGGTGAAATGATTGTGGGAGAGTTGGTACTTCTCGGCCCGTTGGCTTCAGGTATGAGAAGAGGCAAGGGGTCATGTTTCACCGAAACCACCACCACGGCGGCGGCGTCGAGGGGCTCGGCAGGCCTGAGGCAAAGTCTTTTGGGGGACGAGGAAGGGCCGCAGGCATCTCCCACTACCGCGGCCCCGCCCCCGGCGGCGTACAGGGCCTCATGGGAGCGCTTACTCGGCACCAGCACAGCAGCCGCTTCGGCCTTCACGCTGGGGTGGCTGTCGCCGTCTTTAGGGAGAATGTACGTGTTGTTGGCGGGAACGGGCGGGAGGCGGGCTCTGCCGTTGAGGCCATAGAGACCTCCGCCGCCGGCAGCGGCCCCTGAAGCCAGCTTGGTGCCGATGCCGGCGATACTGTTGAGGGTGGCGATGGAGACGGCGCCGATGCAGTGGTTAGTATAAGTCTTGGAAAGCTTGGCCGCCTTGGAGAGCATCTGCATGCGGGTGCCCAGCAAATTCTTGCCGATGGCCTTGTTCTCGTACCAGGTGACGTCGCCCTCGCTGCAGTGGTCCCGCGGGCGCTGGAAAAAGGCCTTACAGAGCGGGTTACGCTTGGCCAAGTATTTCACAAAACTAGCGTAAGGGCAGAACTCCGTGCCGGTTTCGTACATGCGCGGCAAATTCTCCTCGTCGCTGCTCTCGGCGCGCTTTTTGCTCCAAGACGACGAGCGCGACTTGTGGTACGGCCCCAGGGCCTTAAAGTAGACAAACTTGCGCCCGTCCTCGTCCATGGCCAACCCGAAGGAGTCCTCCTCCAGCTCGCGCTGGTTCTCGCGGCCCCGCGTGCAGAAGTACATGCACGTCTCGAACCAGACCTTGTTCAGGAGCCCGAAGGGGCTCTGCGTGCTGAACACGTTGCAGGTGTAGAGCTTGCGGAGGTCGGCGCGCGTAATGGCTTGCTTTTGCACCACCGGCCCGGCGCCCTGCTCCTCCAGCTTCCGGATGACGGCGGCCAGAGTCAGGTTAGCAGCGCGCAGCTCCGGGTCCTTGGTGAGGTCGACGGTGCGGCAGTAAGGAGGTTCGTTGAGGTAGCGGTTGAGCGAGCTGCGGATGCTGATGAGCGACGACTTGGAGTAGAGCTGGCCGCTCTTGGAGCGCGCCTCGGCGTAGAAAGAGCGCAGCACGCGGCAGAGCGCCCCCTTGTCCATGGTCTCGAAGTCGGGGCTTTGGGCTTTCTCGCTCAGGTACTCGCGGAAGATGCGTACCGCGTACCGGGTGGCCAAGCGCGTGTTCTCGCTCAGCCGAGCCCGCTCGGGGCGCTGCAGGAGCAACTCCGCCTCCGGGTCTGAGTCCTCGGCGGCGAGCGGTCCCACCGCTTTGCTAACGATCGAAGCGGCCATACCGCGGGCGCTCACCGGCACCGAGGGGGCGCCACCTGCGATGGCCCCTGTGCCCCGTCTCCTGACCCCACCGAGGCGGCCCCTGACGCCGCAAACAGCAGCCGCGGCTTTATCCAGCAGCGCCCTGGAGCTTTGGTCCATACGAATCATATGGCCCTGCCCTTCCTCGGGGCCCCAGGCGAGTCCCATCATCACATCGTCCTCCTCTTCCTCCTCGTCGTCGTCCAGCAGCAGGATTCCCCCATCGGCGCCTTCCTCGTCCCCCGTTATCTGCACCTCCTGTATCTCATCCTCGTCCTCCCCGTCCTCGTCCTCTCCCGCGCTGCAATAATGGAGAGGCCGATGGGGGCCACCCCGGCCAGGCTGCCGGTCCCCGGCATTGTGCTCACCACCTGCACCGCCGCCACCCCCGGTGCTCCAGTCTCCGCCGGCGCCGCCGCTGCCAGGCATTCTCGCCATATTGCCGTCTCCCTGCCAGTCCTCGGGCAGGGCGCATGCGCTATATTGGACCGCAGCGCTGGAGAGCTTTTGTGTTTAATGACCTTCAGCTACCGGGAGGCAAAGCTGGGCTCTTAAAGGGGCCGCGCGCAACACTCCCAGTGGCGGTGGCTGCTGTGCGATGAATGGGGTGGGGAAAACACAAGGAGAGACGGAACTGGGGAAGGAAGCGCGGAGCGGTGGCAGGGAGAGGGAGCTCATCAAAATAAGGCACTGCTGCTTCATCAGATGGAACGCTAGTGTAGCGCATGGGGTTACTTTATATTGGCCCGTGCAAGGACCCGCTTAAAAAAAGAGACCGACGTTCACTTACCCAAAGCTTCGGTACGCTGCTGGCTGCTGTTCGTTAAGTGATGCCCGAAGAGCAGCACGGCAGCCCCGGCACGCTCATAGCTTAGGGAGGCAGGGAAGAAGGGCTCCCCGCTCTGCTCCCGCCGGCCACTGAAGAGATGGGACGGGATCAGAAGGAGAGCGCAAGTAGTAACGGCGGCGGCAGCAAGGTGAGACACACACACACACCCCAGGAGAGCGGGAGAAGAAAGGGGGCAGGCAGCTCCGCCGAACAAGGCAGCTCCTCCCTTTTGAATTCTGGCAGCCGGGCGCGGAAACGCGAGATTTTTCGGGCAGCCCCCGAATCAGCGGTTGGGAGTTGTCGCCAGCAAAGGAGAAACTTCTCGGAGCATCACCATCACTTCCAAACGACTCCCCTACCGCCGCCCCCTCCCTTCCGACCATCCCACCAATCCTCCGCCCTCCCCCAAAAAACCACTAGTATTACTCCCGACCACATACCAGGCGCGCCGATCTCGCTCCTCCTCGAGTTCGCGGCTAAGAAGGCATCGAGCGGCCAGACGCGACAGGCTGCAACCGGAGTCGAAGGCGGCAGGTCACGCCGAGACAAGCGGCTGCTTCGTCCGAAAAGAGAAGCGAGAGTCGAGCGGGCAGATCACCGGCGGTTTCTCCGTCGCCCCCCGCGCCGTTGCTTGCAGGTCGGGAGGCAAACCGAAGCCTGCGAGTAAACCGGGCTCGCTACGAAAGAAGCAGCCCGGCTCGTTTCCCTGGCTGGTGAGCCGAAGGAAGCCAGCGACGACTAACATAGGAAGCCGCCAGGGCTAGCAAAGCCCACACAGTCCGCAGCCAAAAGGCAAAATCTACAGCTATTCCCCAGCCTGCGGGGACAGGCAGCTGCAACACACGCGCGCACACACATAGGCTGCCTCACACACCAACGCGCGCGCATACACACACACGTGGCACAGCCTAGCCCTGCAGAACATAGCTGCTCTACATGTCTCGTTCTCACAGACGCTCATAGTTGCCTCTTCGCCTCACTTTCCGCAGTCCTGAAAACCATTTCCAAGCATCCCCCCTCGGGCCAGGCGGGACTCGGCAAGCCCTCGCGTTGCCGACAGCCGCCCTCAAGTTAGCACTTGCTTGAAGCCCTTAGCGAACCCCCCCCCCCTCCCCGCCAGCCCCGAGTTCTCTTCGCCGAGCATTTCCAAAATAATGCCGCCAACCCTTCCTGCCCAACTTTGGGGAAGAGGGGCGTGCCAGCCGGCCTGCTCTCCCTTCGAGTCGACTCCTTTCGCTGTTTTACAACCGCGGAGGATGGTTGCCCTTGGGCAGTGGGCTTCTTGACAAAAGCAACAAAGCAAGCCTGTGTGTGCGGGCGTCCTCGTGGTTCCCTGTGAGAGCAAGGGGAAGTCTGGATTTGGACGCTCGCTCTCTTTTTCCGTACACACAGAAGAGTAGAACGTTACAGTGTTTTCCTCATAAACACGCACCGCTCACAAACTTGGCGGGCTCAAACTGACACCACGGTATTGTTGCGCTTCCTTGGATGCGAGCAAAACCCTTTTTCCCCTCACACACTGACTCCCGCCTCCCGACGATGTCCTTCAGCGAACAAAATTGTGGGGAAATCCTGCTAAGCAGCAGACGAGTCACAACAAGCCAACGCAACACCCCAGATATGAATCGCAGAGATAAGGACCGATATGACAGTTTGTCGCTATTCTGATGCTTAAAATAGGCTGGAGATAATTTTAACTATGCTTGGGTACAATTTCCAGGTGTGCATGCGTGTGAACGAGAGAGCGCGCGCGCGCGTTTGAAAAAGCGAAATGGCCCTGAGTATTTTGGGGGAAAGGTGGCTGGCAAGAATTCAAGAAGTAATTCAAAACACAAACTTAAATGCTTGAGTTGATCTACAGATTTCATGCAAAAATGATATCGCTGTATCTAGAATAAATTATTTTTTCTTTCCACAAGAAAGAATCCCATTTTGCAGGAGTTGCTGTGGGAATAAATAGAATCACAATAAATAAAATAAATGCTGTGTGAATAAATAGAATCACAAAACTCAGTATTTCCAGCAAAGTGAAAATAGTGTGTTGGAAGGCTTCTGGTAAGGGTGAGAAAAGCTGTTTTCAAATTTGGAACTGTTTCAAGCTTAGGATAACACATGTTGAGCTCAAAATGTTTTCTACTGAGAAGGTTTTGCATATGATTCAATATTTATGTATTTTAACTAGATACCACCTTTTTCTCAGCAGAGATTTCACCATGTAATAGAACATGAGCCTAATTATATTTGGTAACTGAAGCAAGCTTAATCAGCCAAGCAAACTTCTAATGAAAATATTCCTATCTTAAAAAGATAAAAATAATATAAA
The DNA here is from genome assembly GCF_031021105.1 of Erythrolamprus reginae. Classification (NCBI taxonomy): domain Eukaryota; kingdom Metazoa; phylum Chordata; class Lepidosauria; order Squamata; family Dipsadidae; genus Erythrolamprus; species Erythrolamprus reginae. Next base: position 204,038,291 of record NC_091952.1, read on the forward strand.
GTATGTATAGGGAAAGTATTTACAATGGAATTTTGCCAATTATAATTAATGTGTATAAGAATATTGTATCAACTCCCAATCACGGGATTTGGTGGCATGTAAGTCAAATAAATTAAATTATTTTAATTACATCTAGGTCTTACATTTATGTAACAATGTTGTAATACCAGCAAATTACAGTACAGTGATACCTCGTCTTACAAACACCTCATCATACAAACTTTTCAAGATACAAACCTGGGGTTTAAGATTTTTTTGCCTCTTCTTACAAACTATTTTCACCTTACAAACCCAAGCAGCCACCACTGGGATGCCCCACCTCCGGACTTCTGTTGCCACCGAAGCACCCGTTTTTGCACTGCTGGGATTTCCCCGAGGCTCCCCTCCAAGGGAAACCCCACCTCCGGACTTCCATGTTTTTGTGATGCTGCAGGGGAATCCCAGCAGTGCAAAAATGGGTACTTCGCTGGCAACTGAAGTCCGGAGGTGGGGTTTCCCAGCGAGGGGAGCCTCAGTGAAATTGCAGCATTGCAAAAACACAGAAGTCCGGAAGTGGGATTTCCCATGGGGGGGAGCCTCAGGGAAATCCCAGCAGTGCAAAAACAGGTGCTTCGGCTGGCAAAAGGGGTGAATTTTGGGCTTGCACGCATTAATCGCTTTTCCATTGATTCCTATGGGAAACATTATTTCGTCTTACAAACTTTTCACCTTAAGAACCTCATCCCGGAACCAATTAAGTTTGTAAGACAAGGTATCACTGTATTTATATAGACTAGGATGAAATATATTTATTCATACAGTGCAGAGGTGGGTTTCTCTCAGTTTGGACCAGTTCACTTGAAGCAGTAGCGACCTGCTGGTGATGTCATGATGATGTCACGGAACTGATTTGGTCAGTGCGAGTCCGTGGACGCCGCCATCTTTTTAAAAAACTTTTTCATTTAAAAAAAAATGGTGTGTGTGTTGGTGTGTGTGTGTGTGTGAGAGATTTTTTCCCCATTGTTTCCCAGGATTGTGTATGTAGTTGCCATCTTATTTTCAGTTTGTTTTTTAAAATAAATTTTACCACTGCACATGCACAGCCACATGGCATGGGAGGAAGTGAACCGGCAGTGAGGTAAGTTAGAACCCACCTGATAGAGTGATCTTGTTTTATTATGGGTTATTAAACTTGTATTAATATAGGTATAACTACACATGCCATTTGTATGTAAACATGCAATAAAGAACCAAAAGACTGGCTGAGAAATATGTGATATGCAATGCATTAAACTTGGGGGCAGATATAGTTTGTTTTCATGAATATTGGCTAATAACAATGGGAATTTCATGTCAGAAGAAATCCCGGTGTTTGAATTTACTCCATGGAGTCAAATGGATAATCAAATACAATAAACAGGTACTGGTATTTAGCTTAAGCATCAGAAAATCACCTTAATAAACCTGCAAGTTCCCAGGACCTGCTAAAATCTTGTATTAAAACAATTGAAAAGACCAAGAGAGAATAGCAGCATGTTCTTGTCTTTGCTCTCAAGCCAAGGTAAAATGATAGAAAAGAGACAGGTTTATTTTCCTACCTCTTTTCCTGAAACAGATTATATTAAGCTTTTAAAAAGGCATTAAAAACCTGATGTTTCATACAGGCCATGTGCTGAAGTATTTTGCAACCCTGTCATGTCATGACTGAAACTAGTTATTAAAAAAAAACCAACTTTCCCAAATCATCACTTCATTTGCATATCTTGCATTCTGATCATTTTTATTAAGTTTTTAAGGTAAGCTGCTTTGAGTCATCATCAACATCATCATCACCCAGCATCACCCCAGAAGGAGCCCTTGGTTGGGTTTCCCTTACTGCTAAGGTCATAAAGGAACAGGGACTATAAGTACAACTGACAGAATGAGAGCAGGTGAGGCACTGAAGACATGAAGGAAGCCAATTCACTTAAAAGGAACTCTAAAGTCAAATCTGGAGGAACTCAAAAAGCAAATACAGATGTTTTGACAGCTTTTGTACTGTTGTCAAACTCTACCCACCCACCCATCCCAGCACACTCCCCATATAGACAGTGCCGAACACATATAGACAACTTTGGGTGCCAGATGATTATCTCTCCATGTCAAAAGATACAAACTACTAGGATGGAAAAACTTAACTTTTATGAACAGGTCTGGGAACAATAATCTGTATCACAAAAAAGGCTGGTCATTGATACTGTCTATACCAATGATGGCGAACCTATGGCACGGGTGCCACAGGTGGCCGCGGAGCCATATCTGCTGGCATGTGAGCTGTTGCCCTAGCTCAGCTCCAGTGTGGATGTGTGTGCTGGCCAGCTGATTTTTGACTCTCACAAAGGCTCTGGGAGGGTGTTTTTGGCTTCCAGAATGCCTCCATGGGGATGGTTGAGGTCATTTTTACCATCCCCCAGCTCCAGGGAGGCCTTTGGAGCCTGGGGAGGGCGAAACATGAGCCTACTGGGCCCACCAGAAGTTGGGAAATCGGCTGTTTCTGGCCTCCAGAAGGCCTCCGGGAGGCGGCAAAAGCTGTTTTTGCCCTCCCCAGGCATCGAACTATGGTTGTAGGTTCACCATACTGGTCTATACTAAAAGAAGAGTTCCTTTGCAGTTGAAACATGGAATATGAGAAGCACAAACCAAGGAAATATGAAATTCTTAAAGTGGAAAAGATGTATATACCTGTAAAAATATGGTGCTTTGATGATATGAGAGTAAATGTACGGGGGCACTTTTAGTATATATTGCAAGAACTAGAATATGAAACTTAAGAATGTGGTCCCAATGGTATTTAAAAATGACATCACTAAATATGTGCCTTGCTTATATATCCCAGTAAACAACAGGATAATAGAATTAGTGGATATAGAGAAAACAACAATCTTTTCCTTAAGCATTTTGTAGTACCATCATATTTATTCAATTGGACAGGCCAAATTGATATTGAGGTGATGTCTTTAATGTTTTCTGGGATTTATGTCAGTCTACGCATCTTGATGAAGTTAAATAGGATCGCTGTGAGTCAAATTCTCTCCCCTCAGGCTAAATCTGGGCACAGCCTACCAAGTAAGAGATGAAGAGCTGGGTTTGTTGAATGCCTCCTTGAGTGACGAGTGACTGTCACCAGGCTTCAAGATGCAATGGTGCACCTCTTTCTAATGGATGCTCCTTCAACTCATTCATATTAGACACCTATCACTCTATAGAACTATCACTATTTAAATTATCATTTTTGGGGAGAGAATTGTTAAACGGTAGGGCTGTAGCCACTGGAGTTGTTGGATGAAGATCCTTTTTAGTCTAGATTGAGGCTTGGGCATGAGATGAAAACTATATTGATTATTTTATTTATTTATTTATTTATTTATTTATTTATTTATTTATTTATTTATTAGATTTGTATGCCGCCCCTTTCCGTAGACTCCTGTTCCTGTTGATCGCAATGGAACTTAGATTGCACTTGGTGTTGCTGGGACTTTTCCCATTTTCTATGATATATAGAGGCTATGCTGTACTATCTACAAGAATTGGGACTGGGACACCATTTTTCAGTGGGTGATGGCCCTTGAGCAAGTGTTGCCAGAATTAGGGAGGAAAGAAAAGTTGAACCCTTGGTAATTCCTTTATTGAATACCCTATTGCTGCCTCTTTCTGTCATACTATTTCACATCTACCTGAAGTTGTTGGAAGAAGTCATCCATTAGCATGGGATGAGGTTTCAGGATACTATTGAAACCCAGTAGTACGGTGAAGGAAGACTGGACCTACTATCTGAAAACAGTAAGCCTTTTGAAGAGAAGAAACAAATTCAGGACTAATAGTAACAAGATGAACTGGCTGTTAGTTAGAAGCTATTCCATATTAGAATGATTCCTGATTTGATTTTGGATAGTTACGTGCATTCCTCCTGAAAGAATAGGTTTATTCTTTATTCCCTTGGCACGGGAGGGTTAACATATTATTCATGCTTTTCACATTTATTTTGTTTCCAAGGAGCCTTCATAATGAACTAGAAGTTAATGTAAGCAGAATGGTTAAGAATGGGAAAGGTTAAGTTAAAACTATATAATGCTTGGCAAGATTGTCAAAAATAGAAGAAAGGAAAGATAACTGCCAAAGCAGATTAGCCAGATAGTTGGATGGATAGATCAAAAATGTCCTTGGAACAGAATTATTGTAATTGTTACAGGTAGTCACTAGACAAATTTTGGGAAATTGTCCATATGGCTACCAGTTTGGTATTGACCTCACAGCACCTAATTTACACACTTCATCCAAAAAAAAAGTCAAGTGCACTGGAACTTAATAATAAGAAAAATAGCACTGAAGCCTCATTAGGGGTTACTAGCATTAATATCAAGGAATTTTCCTAGATGATTTTATTGATAAACTTTACAGGAGTCAGTATGGGAAGGAGATGAGCCAAAGCTCTCTACAATAAATATTAGAGTTTTAAAATAAAGAACATGGTTTGTGGCCAAAAAAAATGAACCCATGTTCTTTTCAGTATAGAGTTTCATCCAAGTTTCTAAGATGAAACAAAATAAATTGTTTCTTCAGTTTAAAAACTGACTCAATTAATAAATGAAACAACAGAATGGAATATGAATGCTATAAATTTTATCTGCCAAAGCTGTGGTGAATAATATTGCAACACATTTTTGTGGGTAAATAGGTGATAATTGCTTGTTTGCTTAACAATATGCCTGGAACTCCTATGAGCTAATAATTTACAATTGGGTAATTCATGGGTCGGACACGATTTTGCAACTAACAACAACAACAATCATTCATTTCACCTTCCGATCTAGAGTAACAAAGCTTATGCTCATTTATGTTTGTATTTTTTGTAAGCCTAAGCTTTATTTTTATTATTGCTTGCTATTTATTTTATATTTCACACAATCACATTAAAATGATCATACATTCATAATTGCCATAATGTGCAGTTTGTAGAAATGAAACAGGAAAAGTACACTTGATATATCTTGGACCTGAAGCACTATTTTCACTTGAGATCTGAATCTGTAGCAGGAGAGGATAAAAAGCAAATATCCAGGATATGAAGCCAAGATGTGAACTTCAGAACTGAATGTGAAGTGCACACCTTGACTTTGTATGTCGAATATTTGATTTTTCTCTCCTCAGACTTCACAATCTATAATTAACATAGTTTTTGTACTATGACTAGTGTTGGGCGAACCTATCGAAGTTCGGGTTCGGCGGGTTCGGCCGAACTTGGCGACGGAGTTCAGGTAAGTTACCCGAACCCGAATCCCAACACTTCTGGCCCCGCCCTCCTGTCTTCCACCAAAGCAGCCTGCGGCTGCCTGTCTCCTTTAGTTTCTTACAGAAAAGGCTCAGGCCGCAGCCACGCCTTTTCCGTAAGAAATAAAAGGAGACAGGCAGCCTTGGGCTGCCCTGGGCAATGGGTGCAACAGTGGGGGAGAGCCACGCCACCTCCGAGCCCAAAATTTCTCCGCCTCGGAAAGAAAGGCGGGCAGGACCTGTCAGCTTGCTTGGCGACACTTCCCCCCTCTAAAATCGATATAAGTCTTACACACCAGTGCGTCTTATACACCAAAAAATACAGTATTCCTGGACAATAGTGCACATGTTTTGGAAAGTTACTATTGAAATTATTAAAAACATAAGTAGATCTGATAGATTAAATCAAATATACCTTTAACTCAGTATACTTTCTCAGTAGTACTGGTATTTAAGATATATTGCCTATGATGTACTGTTAGCCTAAATTTCCATGAATTTAACCAATCTTCTTTATAATTGTATGAATTGATGGCTAATACCTTATTTGATGGCAGTGGATTCTACATATTAATTATAAATTAAAGAAAGACAAAAGTACCCATAATTTATTTGATGTTGGGTAAAGAATAAATGTTATATCAACTATTGTTTTTGTATTTTATTATGTTGTATATATGCTTTGTGAATTGTGTACAGTTAAATGTTATATATCAATTAAATATTTTATTATTTTTGATGATCTGATTTTATAACATTTTGTATGGGGATATTTCTATAATTCAGCCAATTATAAAGGATGTTACCTGATATCAAGACAGACCTCTAGCTTATCTTTAATATTATTAAACATGCAATAACATATACAAATGCCATTACAGGTATTTTAATATATCTTTATAACGTGGGCCTTTTTATTTCTAACTGTAATGTGTTTTATTTGCTTCCTATAAAACGCTTAAGGCCTTAAAAGTATTTCTCCTTAAAAGTTATTTTCCCATGACCTTCGGTGGGCACAATACCTTAAAAGTATTCAAATGCCTGGGTCTTCCTCTTCTGCTGTGGCTGCCTCGGCCATTGCCAATGCCCCCCCCCCCCAACAACAAGGTCACCTGTCTCTCCCCAAAGGGACAATGATGGATCACCACTAACACCAACACCAACAGCAGCATCGGCACCACTGGCAGCAGCAGCACTGGCAGCAGCAGCACCACCACCACCATCGCCAGCATGTCTACACCGTCCCAGGGAAGCATTCATCAGTTGTCCATCCCTCAAACTTTTGAGAGAAAGCAGAGGTTTGGGTCATCCCACCCACGAGTCCTGGCCCTAAATGTCAGCATTTCACAGCTGCTTGCATTTGAAATGCTACCCTACCGCCTGGTTGAGACACCAAGTTTCAGGGAATTTCTTAAATTGGCTGTACTACAATACTCTGTTCCCAGCCGCTATTACTTTTCACACAAAGCCCTGCCCTGCACCAACATGTAGTGGAGAAAATTTGGTGTGCACTGCAAAATACTGTCAGTTCCCGCGTCCACCTCACCACCGACACGTGGACCAGCAAACATGGGCAGGGCCGGTACATCTCTCTCACTGCCCACTGGGTGAATGTAGTGGCGACCGGGAATGAAGCGGAAAGGAGTTCAGCGCATATCCTTCCACCTCCCAGGATTACTGGATATCAGTCAGTGCCTGCTGTTGCCTCCTGCTCCTACTCTGCTTCCGCGTCTTCTTCCTCAACATCCAGTAAGCGCAGCCCGGTAACCTCCTACTTCAGAACGGCCATGGGTAAACGGCAGCACGCGGTGCTAAAACTCATCTGCTTGGGCGAGAGACCATACACCGCCCAGGAGCTATGGACCAGCATCCAGGGGCAGACAGATGAGTGGTTGTTGCCGCTGAACCTGAAGCCAGGGAAGGTGGTGTGCGACAACGGGCGGAACCTTGTGGCAGCCTTGGGCCGAGTAGGGTTGACGCACATAACTTGCATGGCGCATGTGGTCAACCTGGTGGTGCAGAAGTTCCTGGCCAATTATCCAGGCATGTCGGCGCTGCTGGGTAAAGTGCATGTGGTGTGCACGTACTTTCAACGTTCCCACCCTGCTGCTGCTCGCCTATCTTCCCTGCAGAGGAACTTTGGGCTTCCCACCCACTTCCTCATCTGTGATTTGCCAACCAGGTGGAATTCCACACTGCATATGCTTAAAAGGGTGTGTGAGCAACAACAGGCAATAATGGATTACCAGTTTCATAATCCCCGGTCAAGTAGAAGTGCAGACCCACAGCACTTTACCTCCAATGAGTGGGGCTCCATGAGGGACATTTGTTCCGTCCTGAATGGCTTCCAGTATGTCACCAATATGGTCAGCGCTGACAATTCCGTCGTCAGTGCTACCATCCCCATGGTTTGCCTACTGGAAAAAACCCTTCAGGCCATGCAGGTTGTGCGACAGGAGGAAACAGAGCGGCAGGCGGAACAGGAGGAGCAAGTGGAGGAAGGTCCATTTTCCCAGCAAATCTATGTCTCGCAGGGTGGGGGGCTGTGCCGACAGCAGCCAGCATAGAGTTTTGGGGGAGGAGAAGGAGAAGAAGGAGGGGGAGGACTTGCAGCAGGGCGGCCCCCAGTGCAGCTCATGGGCACCAATGGAGCATGGCTGGAGGGGGGAGCAGGAGAAGGAGAGACCTGTTGCTGAAAACATTGCCTTGACTCCAGGCAGCCTGACTCACATTAGCCACTACATGCTCCAGTGCCTGCAGAATGACCCCAGGGTAGCCTGCATCCTCAACTCGGACAGTTACTGGGTGGCCGCCCTGCTGGATCCCTGTTATAAGGACTGTATCATCTCCTTCATACCAGCACCTGAGCAGGAGCACAGAATACGCAAGTACAAACGGGCACTCGTGGATGCACTATTGGAAGAGTTCCCACAGCAATTGGAGTGCCCAGTGATGGCACGCGGAGTAGGATGCAGTCGGCAACGCAGCAGGGACACTGGCAGCACCGCAGGGGGGTGGTCATTGGAAGACATTGCAAATATGCATGACGTCATATTCGACATCCACACAGATGCACCACCCTCGGATGTGATGTCCCATAGCAGAAGGCATCATGTGACCGCATGGTGGACGAATACCTGTCCACGTGCATGATAGTTCTTAGCGATGGCTCCACCAACTTCAATATTTGGGTAGGAAAATTGAACACGTGGCCAGAGCTTGCCCTCTATGCCCTGGAAGTGCTGGCCTGCCCTGTGGCAAGTGTCCTGTCAGAGCGTGTGATCAGCACCACAGGAGGTGTCATCACTGACAGAAGGATCTGCCTACCCACAGTCAACGTTGACATACTGACATTTCTTAAAATGAACCAGGTGTGGATCACAGAGGACGTTGCTGTGCCACCACCTGAGTGAGTGGTTAGAGCGTTCGCTACCACCAACACCATCCTCACAGTTGTAAAATTCATGTTATGTATGTATATAGTCAGTTATATTTTTATGGTGAAAGTTTGGGTATAGTTTGTGTTTGACTAAAGTTTGTGTTCAATAAACCTATTTTTTGCACAGATTTGTTCTGAGAGCCTAAATGGATGTTCCTTCCAAGTTGTATCACTTATTGAAAATCTCTGATATCCATGTGTATTTTCATGGAAAAACTTTTAGTGTGTCCTGAGTTAGAATCCAGTCAATGGCTGTACTGTGCACCTGGCCAGGAAGAAAAAAATTCTTTTGGAAAAATGGTTGCAGGGAGCCTAAATGCAGAGAGTCTTCAGAGAGGGGCAGCATACAACTCTAATAAAGTATAAACTATGTCCCCTCCCAGAACTGTCACCGTTTGTAAATCTGAGATATGCAGACTTATACTAATGGGATATAATGGTCTGGTTTGGGTTTGACAAACACGGTTTGTGTTCTCTCTCCACCAGTTGCAATTTGCCAACACTACCCTCAGTGTTCAGTCTGCTGTTACTACTGCCCACAGTGGCCAGTGCCCCAGTGCGCCACATAACGCATGCCCTCCAATCACACAGGATTGTTGTGCAAAATCTGGTGGGTGACTGCTGTTGCAGTCTGCGTCCCTGTTCATCCTCCTGCAAATGTAATTTGTGGACAACCACAGAGCTGCCTTCCACGGCTCTATTTTTTAAAAGTTTGGAGTCCGGTTTGTGTTCGGTGACATCACCCAAATTTTTTGCAAAGTTCGCCCGAATCCGCCGAACCTGAACTTCGTTGGGTTCGCCCATCACTAGTTAGCAGGACTTGCATACCATTTATAAATGTATAAAAAGGGAGTCAATTTTTAAATTACTGCATGACAGGTAACAAAAAATAAAACTATTCTATGCACAGCAATTTAGACTGCAGAGTTCCACCAATTTACATTAGAAACATTAACAGAATTTCAGTATTTGTCATATTGCTGTACCTGACATTTTCTTCAGTTTAGAACTATTCATTTTAACAGGTCACAATATTAAGAATATGTGATGATTGATGAAATTTGAAAATAAATCACTGCACAACATTGTCTTATTATTTTTCATGCTATGATAGATAAAACCTGTTCAGTCCTATCTAAAACTTGCCACTATAATTCATTCTTGTGTCAAATAGCCAGATGTTTTTCTTTTTAGGATTCACTGTAAATAATGCATCAACACTTGGCATCATATAGAAAGTTTTGCTTAAGAAACAAACCAATACTGGATACAAACTGACTATTTAAGGATACTATAGTCTCACTCCAACAAAATGGTGATGTAAAAAATATTTCAAATTATGAACACTTAAAATTCAGAACAAGAAATAATCAAAACATCAGTTTCAAACTTGGGACAGAGCATATCAAACTTAAAACATTTTGAATTTCAATCGCTTTCTATTGCTAATGTAGCCTTTTAAAGTCTGGTTTTTTTTAAAGTTTAAGACAGTTGTTCCAACTATTTAAATGTTGTTCCAAGGTTAATGTTTTGAGCACAGGATAATCAAAACATTTCCAGAATCCTTTAAATGTTGGGCTTTGAACTTGAACAATTTGAATTTGAAACATTTTGCATACTTCTAACAAAGGTTTTTTTCTTGATCCACATATCTACAAAGCACAGTTATGTGGTTGATAGTCTATAAAAATATCACAAAGTCTTGGAAAAGTAAATGCAACTGGATTCATTCCTTGTGAAAAATCTTAAAAAGGAGCTAGATTAGTTCATCCATAAACTTCTGACCTTCTGTATGGCATTCTAGGCATAGATAGTATTCATCAAATCAGACACTGAAAACCTATAGAAATTATTTAATCTTAAATCCTTTTTAGTGTGCTATGAAATATATGAACTGTTACAAATGTCTTGTAATGACTGCAGCACAAATTCTCATGGGGAAACAGAACGAACAAAGCACTATTTGGGTATCACACCAAAATTACAAGCCGTAAAAAAAACCCCACCATTGTAAAAAAAAAAAAGATGTAAAGCCATTGAAATCAATTATCTAAGACATGCATTTTTCCTGTAAGATTCAAGAGCGCAGGGAGAAGGAGATGAGGGGGATTTTGTCTTTCAAACTGCTATTGACCTACAAACTGCTCAGGGGAATAGAGGTGAATAACATTTCAGGGGTAAGACATTTATGGGGGAGGAGGAAGTTCTAAAAATTTTCATGTCAGAAATAAACTATTCAAATAGATAATCTGAACTGTCTCTCATCAAATCAACACTGAAAACATATAATTCTTCAGTTGGATGTATAATGCATAATATTACTTATTTTAAATAAGAAAGATGCTGTCAATTGCTCTTTCAGTTTCAGAACTATTGTTTTGTTATAGGTTTGGAATTCTATATCCTCTGATATGTTTAGAGTAATTCAGATCCATGGTTTAATAACAAAAATTATAATACCCAAACCTTCATAATGGGCGATACCATGATCTACCAAACACATAATTCATTGCAGCTTTATGGCAATAGTTCCTAAATCTCACATTTCACTTCTGGCTCAGACTGACTATGGACAGGATCTCAAATAACAAGGAAATAAACTTATAACATGAAACACACACACACATTCATATTTTAAAATAAACATGTATTTCCATACAGGCAGTTCTCAACATACAACCATAATTGGAACCAGAACTTCTGTCTCTAAGCAATGGTGTCATTAATGAGTCATCATGTGATCTTACATTTGCTGCAAGAAATATTTCCTTGACACTATTTTGCCAGAATACTACCTATTACTCTTACTATGTCATATGTGCATTCCTTGTTTTGTCTTTTTTTCTACACAACCGAGCACTCAATGCATTGAGCCAAGCTTATGGGGATCATTTTTCAGAAGCATTCCAAAATTTAAAATTTTCTAATTTAAAACAAATTAAAAATCGTGCATTCCAAGAAATTTGAGAGCATCAAGAGGGGTTGTAGGAGCACCTTAGCAACATGTTGATAAGTGTTAATCCAAATACCAGAGTACCAATCCTAGCAACTGGGTTCACACAATGCACAAAAGTCCAATTCAAGCAAACCACATTTAACTTAGCAGTATGCATGAATCCAATCCAACCAGAGTACAGTATTACTTTAATATTGCCCCTATTCACACAATCTATTCAGCCACATTGTGGGAGAATAAAATTGGAGTTGCTGTTTATTTCTGGAAAAAGTAGCTTCAATCTCATAGAAATACTTCCCACTTCCACTCACCCAGATATACTGTAGTGTAGCTCATCTTATCCTTTCTTTATTATCCAAAGGCAGTAAATGTTTACAGACCCAGAAACCTGCAAAAAATGGGCTCATTCATTTATTCCCCCATTCAGAGTTTGCTCTCAAACATCCATATCAGTATTCTAGATATCTGGCAAATCCTTTGTGCCATGATCATTCTCCTTTTGCACCACCGGTGTCCTTATTTATTTATCTATAGGAGTAAGGTTGCTCCCTGGCCATGGGCAGAGCAACATTCTACATCCTGGGCTTATGATTGTTAACTAACTGTTTTAATTTTTTAAAACAGTCTGTCTGTCTTTATCAATTGTTTCTGTCTTTATCAATTGAATATCCTTTATCAATTGAATATCGTAGGATGTGGGGAAATGCAGGATATGGGGGAGGGAGGGGATATTTATTAACCTATTAACTATTATTGTCTGTTTCATTTATTTATTTATTTATTTATTAAATTTGTATGCCGCCCCTCTCCGTAGACTCGGGGCGGCTGTATATGGCTTGTTCTTATGCCCTTATGCTTGCTCTTAAACTGTATATGGCTTGTTCTTATGCCCTTTGGTAAAAGGGCATTATAATTAAACGGTATTATTATTATTATTATTATTATTATTATTATTATTATTATTATTATTATTATTTCAGGAACTTGCCAATATCCATAGGTAGCTTCAGCATCCCAGACCCTTAGAATACAAAAATGCAGTGTGTAGCAGAAAAAAGAACAAGCAGATAAGGAAGCAGGAAGTGATGTCTCAAATGTATGACATTCCAGACAAGTAAAAAACCTATCAGTCAACTACCAGGTCCACAAGCTATTTGGTAAGCAGCCAATTGTGGTACGTGTATGGAATGTGGAATGATTTCTGCCTGGAACTTAGCTTGGAGCTTGGCCTGGAGCTTTGTAACAACCAGAAGAGGGACAACCACGTTGAGCCATACCCAATTCCAACAAGTGCAGAACGTTTAGAGGAAAGCAACAGTTAAATGCCACTTTACAGATTTTAAGACTTGTACTTATATATAAGGACTAAACATCAAATATTTATTTATGTAGCTACAGCAAACTGCAACCTAGGAGAGGAGTTAACCCTGGACAATATGTGTAATACAATAAAGTACTTCAAACAGTAATTTTTTGTCCTAAGAGATGATTAGTCCTTGAAAAACAAAGAAACGCACACACACACACAAACACACAGAGGTTTCAAAGTAAAACATCTTTTACAGATATTGAGCAGTTAATTTATACATGTATAGACATGCAAAATAAAGGTAATCTTGTAGGCGCCTAGCGAATCTGGTAGATTAGACAAAGAGATAGAAGCGACTATTAAAATAATAAGGCAAAAGAGGGAATAAAAGGCAAACTGTAAAGTGACTCCTTCTTTTTCCCTTCCTACCTTCCAGTTTCAGAGAGAAAGGTCATCTGAACAATTATATGTGGACAAGGAGTCAAATGATTGCATTGTTTCCACCAAGAGAAAATTAGGTTATCTTGGAGCTTGAGGGCAAGAAAACCCGAGAGTTTTAAGTATAGCTCACAGACCTGGCATCAGCGCTTCTATTGCCATTGCTTGTCAAGAGATCAGAAGACAAACAACACAGGTACTGCTTGATCTAAGCAGGTCACAAACCATATACGAAGAAATCAGTAGAATTTCAGCTACAAAGAATAAAAGTCAAATGTAGGCTTTACAAATGTCTTTCCCATAAAAACACAGGAACTTGCAAATAAGCTTTTGTAAATGTCATTAGAACACACATAGAAAAATCAGAATCTTTATTCCTGGTTCAAAGTGTGTCCACTAAGCCAACATAAAGTGTTAATTATAATGTAAGAAACAAACCAGGAAGCAATAGTGTGCAGCCTAACAGAATTAGAATGTCACAAAAAAAAGCTTCCTTCAATATAAACTGGATCAGTTATTAATTTCTAATTTTATTTGCTGCAAGGTCATTTAATGTACAGAGCCGGGGTGGTGCAGCAGGCAGAGTGCTGTACTGCAGGCCACTAAAGCTGACTGCTAGATCTGCAGGTCAGCGGTTCAAATCTCATCACCGGCTCAAGGTTGACTCAGCCTTCCATCTTTCCAAGGTGGGTAAAATAATGACCCGGATTGTGGGGGCAATAGGCTGGCTCTGTTCAAAAGTGCTATTGCTAACATGTTGTAATCCGCCCTGAGTCTAAGGAGAAGGGCGGCATATAGATAGATAGATAGATAGATAGATAGATAGATAGATAGATAGATAGATAGATAGATAGGTAGGTAGGTAGGTAGGTAGGTAGATAGGTAGATAGGTAGATAGGTAAATAGATAAATAAATTTCAGATCAGATTAAGACAACTATTTTATACAGATAATCCTCAGTTCATGATTGGTTGTTTAACTATGGTTCAAAATTACAACACACTTTTTAAAAAGCAGCTTTAATCATCCTTTAAGTTAAAACTGTCCCTCCCCCTGCAGTCATGCAATCACATTTGGGACACTTGGCAACTGGATTTTTAAAAAACCTGGTTAAATTATATGAATACTGTATTTAAATTATATACATACCTATCTTTCACCAACACCATTCCTACAATTTAGGATTTTGCATTGGATTTCCATTTTTTAATCTAAGATATAAAACAATAAAAAACCCACTACCAATATAACTATGGAGATGTGATACTATAAGTAAATATAGTGTTTTGATATGGCCTATAGCAGAGGTGGGTTTCAGCAGGTTCTGACCAGTTCTGGAGAACTAGTAGCGGAAATTTTGAGTAGTTCGGAGAATTAGTAAATACTAACTCTGACCCCACCCCCATCTATTCTCTGCCTCCAGAGTCCCAGCTGATTGGGAGGAAATGGGGATTTTGCAGTAACCTTCCCCTGGAGTGGGGAGGGAATGGAGATTTTGGACTATCCTGCTATGCCTACTATGCCATGTCCATCAAGCCACGCCCACAGAACCAGCAGTAAAAAAATATTGAATCCCACCACTGGCCTATAGGCTAATCAATAAATTAAGTAAATATAGTGCTAAGGTGATCAGGAAAAAAATGACAGTACCTACATGTTTCTGAAGATCCATTGTGTATTCAATGTCTTAGATCCGTCACAAAATCAACAGTCAAAAAAGGCCCACCTTCTACTTCCTGCATATCATCACAATTAGAGCATGATTTTCTCCATTATCCAGAAGAATAAGCTGATTTAGCCGTCTAAGTTACAGATAAAAACTGGACATGCAACTCTGTTTCTCTGATGGATTTCTCTTGGCTGGTGCATTCAAAAGAACCTGCGAATAAATGAACTGGGATTCACCCACCCATGTCAATTGTTGTGGTCTCTATGTACATTTCTGCTTATGAGCCACAAAGAACTGCCATATAGTTTGGCAGACAGAAGGATCAGAATTAGTCTGCCTGACTTGTTTCAACCTGCCCAAAGTTAAAAATAGCACAAAGACTATGTTTCCTTAATACTTGAAATTCAGCAAAAAGCTTAATATAAAATCTAAAAGTAGAATGAATATCTGGCTGCTTGACCAGTTATTCATTTATCTCTATTTATGTACGTATTTTCTATATCATAACTTTCCACCTCTCAGCACTGTTAGGTAGTCTGAGGTAAGATAAAGTGATTGTCTCAAAGCTACTCAATAAATGAATGACATGTTCTAAAATAGCTGAATATGTCCTGAAATAGCTTTACAAGAATCATGAATGTTCTTGTAATTCCAGTTTCATTGTCCCAATAAGTTCTCTATCGTCTTTGAAAACAATCAAAAATGCCAAATGATCCAAGAGAATGTGGTAGAATACTCTTACATCAACAATTTATCATACAGTTTTGGCAGTGGTTTTGTTCCTGTTGACACTACAAATTATTTCTGCTACAGTATTCAATCCAGCTTTCTGTTAAGAACATGAGCATGTAAATAAGTTATTATGTATGCAACCAAATCACAGGATACTGACCAATTCTTTTATTACAATGAAGTAAACTTCATTACAGAGGAACGCGGTGTCTTTGTCTATTGAGAGGTCAGCAGTTCAGCGGTTCGAATCCCTAGTGCCATGTAACGTGGTAAGCTCCCGTTACTTGTCCCTGCTTCTGCCAGCCTAGCAGTTCGAAAGCACGTAAAAAATGCAAGTAGAAAAATAGGGATCACCTTTGGTGGGGAGGTAAGTGTCCCGTGCACCTTTGATATTTAGTCATGCCGCCACATGATCATAGAGATGTCTTTGAACAGCGCTGGCTCTTCGGCTTTGAAATGAAGATGATCATGGCCCACAAGAGTCGGCAACGACTAGCACATACAGTGGTACCTCTACTTACGAACTTAATTCGTTCGTGATCGGGTTGAACATGCTCACCTGTTTCAAAAAGCTTATAAAAACCACACAAGAGAAGTACTGTGTACTCGGATTATATAGCTGACATGTCAGAAGATACTTAAATGCCATTGTATTGTTTATCATTACTATTAATTTACACCTCAGCTTTCTACTTACCCGTATCTGACAATTAAGGAAGATTGCAGAAATAATACAAAAGCCATACATGATAAATCCCTATTTTAAACATTCATATGCTTTTTATAACATTCCTAAAAGAAAACTTCTAATTTTGTTTTTCCCAAAATAAGGCATCCCCTGATAATAAGCCCAATCAAGCTTTTGAGTGTATATAAGGCCAAGCTCTTCAGAGTTCAAATAAATGTAAGAGAGGGACTTATTTTCAGGGAAACAGTATTGTTTCATCAGTATGTAAAATGTAAAATGTTAAGCTATATTAAAATATACAAATGCATGCAGTTTAATCAACTAAGCACTTTAAAAATAAATGTGTTTATTCGTAGTTCCACCTGGATATTTTATCTATTTTTTAAAGTTTCTGATTTGACTAAATAGTATGTTGCTTTTACCTTTGAACTGAGTGGTGTCCACTTATTTGAGATAAACATGTATCTTGTTAAGCAGAAAAACCATAAAGGGTAGACTAATTCCATGTAAGGAGAAATATGGAGAAATAAAATATTTCAATTTTTCTAATAGCTACCATTCAAAACATGCAACATACTTTGATAAATCACAATTTAATGCTTCCTCCAATATAAATGAATGTAAAATAATACCATATATATTTTCCAGTACATGTCCAAACCAACTGATAGATCACAAAACAAAGCCACAGAATTATAATACTTTACAAGTTGGCATTCTTGAAGTTTTGCATTATTTTCAAAACTCAGCTACATTGCGAGAACATCCTTACATTCAGTTCTGACTACTTAACCACTCCCCATAGATGTCCATTACCAACCACAAGGACAGAATACAAAACATTTTTGCCATATTGCCATGGGCAATGACAGAGTGGGACAAATTATGAAATACCCATTGTGACATCAGAATACAAACTCAAATTCTTTTGTTTTTATATGGCAAGGTTGCACACAAGTACTGTAAGTAAATACCAAATAGATCATTATCTGTACAATCACATCTTACCATCATCTTAAGTTAATTGCTTCAGAGGTTTTAGATGATAAAGGCAGGAGTTAAACGAAGTCTTGACTAACTTTAAAGCAGTGTTTCCCAACCAGTGTGCCACGGCACACTGGTGTGCCGCGAGACATGGTCAGGTGTGCCGCGAAGAAAGAAGCTCAGCTTCTGGTCTCGCAACTTTTTGCTGAGAGTGCGAAGAACAAAAAGTTGTGAGACCGGAAGCTGGGCTTCCTTCTTTGCGCCTTCCAAGTTTTCCGGCGGCTGCAGCGCCCCACCCGGCTGGAGCTTCCCTGGCGGCAGCAGCAGGTGAACTCAATGTTCCCCAGGATTTTGTGCCGCGGCTCAAAAAAGGTTGGGAAACACTGCTTTAAAGCAATTGTCAATTGTCAGATACAGAAAAATAGGCTCCCATATTACCTTCCTTCATCAGTCATACCAGAAATCCAAGACTTAGTGTTGATGATGTCAACAAGCTGCTGAGAGAACAAGCAAACTAAACAGGTTGAAATCCCATATCCCTCTGCAGTTATTAGTGACTATTTACTTAAAAGCAGCTTGCTAGGAAGCTGAAGGTGGCAATGAATTATAACTGCTTTTCTGATATGGTACAGATTAGGAACTAATCTGATCAAGGTTTCTAATCTGACCACTACCTCACTCAAAGAAGTTGACACTGCTGTTTTTTTCAAAGGTTCATATCTGCCAGGAGATTCAAGGTCAAGACTGCAAATGATTAATCCAACTTAACTAAGTATCTTATTATTATCTGCAGTGTCAGAAACAGAAAAGCCAACACATCTGAACAAAATGTGGTAGACTATATACAACGTTACATAATTTATTTATTTATTTATTTATTTATTACTTAGATTTGTATGCCGCCCCTCTCCGAAGACTCGGGGCGGCTCACAACACGTGGAACAAATCATAAATAATCTGACAAATTTAAAATATTTAAAGATTTAAAAAAGACCCCATATACTAACAGACATACACACAAGCATACCATATATAAATTAAACATGCCCAGGGGGAGATGTTTCAGTTCCCCCATGCCTGACGGCAAAGGTGGGTTTTAAGGAGTTTACGGAAGGCAGGAAGAGTAGGGGCAGTTCTAATCTCCGGGGGGAGTTGGTTCCAGAGGGCCGGTGCCGCCACAGAGAAGGCTCTTCCCCTGGGGCCCGCCAACCGACATTGTTTAGTTGACGGGACCCGGAGAAGGCCCACTCTGTGGGACCTAATCGGTCGCTGGGATTCGTGCAGCAGGAGGCGGTCTCGGAGATATTCTGTTCCAATGCCATGAAGGGCTTTAAAGGTCATAACCAACACTTTGAATTGTGACCGGAAACTGATCGGCAGCCAATGCAGACTGCGGAGTGATGGTGAAACATGGGCATACCTAGGTAAGTCCATGACTGCTCTCGCAGCTGCATTTTGCACGATCTGAAGTTTCCGAACACTTTTCAAAGGTAGCCCCATGTAGACAGCATTACAGTGTTCCCTCACTTTTCGCAGGGGATGCGTTCCGAGACCGCCTGCGAAAGTCGAATTTCCTCGAAGTAGAGATGCGGAAGTAAATACACTATTTTTGGCTATGAACAGTATCACAAACCTTCCCTTAACACTTTAAACCCCTAAATTGCAATTTTCCATTCCCTTAGCAACCATTTAGATTATTACTCACCATGTTTATTTATTAAAGTTTATTAAAAAAATTATTTATTAAAAGCAGACGAAAGTTTGGCGATGACATGACGTCATGAGGTGGGAAAAATTGTGGTATAGGGAAAAAAACCATGAAGTATTTTTTAATTAATATTTTTGAAAAACCGTGGTATAGATTTTTCGTGAAGTTTGGACCTGCGAAAATCGAGGGAACACTGTATATACTGTAGTGGTATAATTATACTAACTGCACATAACCATGGAGAAAAAAAATGGGCCCATAGGATCCTATATAATTTATCTAAGACATTTTCTACTGTAGTAGGACAAGGAGATAAATGCCTCTAATAAATCACATTGTAATTTATCTTTCATTGACTACATACATAAGTCAAGTGTTTATAACATGATTTCTTTTCTCTTTTTTTGGTTATCATTTAATGGACAAAGATACTTAAATATAGAGAATTTCTTAAAAAAAAAAATTAGCAAAATTATTAATTAAATAACAGAATTACAAACTGCCAAGTCAGAATCTCCTTACGTATTAATATTAATCCATTCATTGATTCTTTTACACTCAGGCCCTGCTATCTCATAAAATCATCTGATATTCTTAACTTTTACTGTCTAGAAATAGCTCTATTATCTCATTGACACCTTCTAGGTGCAAAGATTGAAGTCTAAATGACTGAGAATATGTGTTGCCATGAGACAATGCATTACACAGAAAAGGTGCAAAAAAAGATTTTCTTTTTGCTTCTCATGTTTGTTTTTGAACTGGTATATGATACACTAAAAGTATCTGGATTTCTTTATACACATACATATTTTCCCACAGATTAAAAAGAAAACATAATGAAAAAAATGTATAAAAGTACATATCATCGGTGCGGCTCAACTAACTTGTAACAAGGGCTATAACCAGTGAAAGGCTACCAAATATTTTACTACCACACTGTGGGCGTGGCTTATGCAGGACGCCCTGCATTTTCTTTCAACATCTTTCAGTGCAAATTGGGTGCTCTGGGGTGGAGCTCCATTTTTGCTACCCCACTGCGTTTCCCTCCCATCCGGGCAGCCGGCCACCCCTGGCTATAACTGTGATGGTGAACCTATGGGACACTATTACCATTCAAACTCATTTACTTGAAATTGTTTCAAGCCCCCCTCCCCAAAAGTTTGGATACTGATCAAGTATAGTGTCTTTCCTTCAAAACTTTAATAAGGTCTCCAAATTTCAATACCAGTAGTACCATTTTCAACATTTGGAGCGCATTCTGAATGGGAGGCAATAAGATTTTCAATATACAGTGATCTCTCGGTTAGCGCGGGGGTTACGTTCCAAGACCTCCCGCGCTAACCGATTTCCGCGTTATATTGGATGCGGAAGTAAAACCACCATCTGTGCATGTGCGCCATTTTTTTCATGGCCGCACATGCGCAGATGGTGGAGTTTGCGTGTGGGCGGCGGGGAAGACCAAGGGAAGATTCCTTCAGCCGCCCAACAGCTGATCTGCTCCGCAGCGCGGAAGCAGCGAGGAGCCGAAGATGGGGTAAAGGCAAAGGGGAAACCCCATCTTCGGCTCCTCGCTGCTGCCGCGCTGCGGAGCGGATCAGGTGTTGGGCGGCTGAAGGAACCTTCCCTTGGTCTTCCCGCCAGATCACTTGCCGCTTGCCGCTTGCCAGTCCACACACGCCCCCCTGGATGAGCCGGCCACAGGGGCGAGGGGTGGGGATGAAGGGGCAGGACTTCCCGGGCGGAAGGCATGCTTGGCTCTGCCGCTCCAGCCCCTTTTGGTCGAGCCTCCCTAGCCAAGCGACTGCCTTCCGTCGCAGCGGGGAACATCGGCGCAGGAGGCAGGAGAGGACCGGGCGACCGGAGAAGCAGCGCTGCCGCCGCCACGCCTGGCTCGACTTCCCTGGCTGCTTGGCCGGGGAGGCTCGGCCGAAAGGGGCTGGAGCGGCAGAGCCGAGCACGCCTTCCACCCAGGGAGTCCTGCCCTTTCATCCCCGTCGACCACAGGGGCGAGGGGTGGGGAAGGCGTGCTCGGCTCTGCCGCTCCAGCCCCTTTCGGCCGAGCCTCCCCGGCCAAGCGGCAGCCTTCCACCGGGATGCTCAGCATTCTGTCAGTCGCAGCGCTGGCTGTCAACTTTTCTTTTTAGCACTGGGGAGGCAAGTCAGCTCCTGCCCAGTTTTAAAAAGAAAAGTTGACAGCCAGCGATTGTTCCGCTGCCGCCAGCATGGCCTGGCTGGCAGCGGAAGATGTAACGGAGCCCACGAGGGATTCGCCTTCCTCCCACCCGCAGCCGAGACTGATCGTGGGCTCCTTCGCAACCTCGGAGAGCTTCCGGGGCATGAAAGCTCACGAAAACCAGGAAGCTCTCCGAGGTTGCGAAGGAGCCCACGATCAGTCGGCTGCCGGCGGGAGGAAAGCGAATGCCACGGGGCTGGGCTCGGCTCCCCCCTCGGCTCCCCCCCTTACCAGCCCCGCCGCGGAAGGCTCCATTCTGTTCCCTGCCGGCCCGATTGAGCGGCCGGCGGTCTCCATTCAGGGAACAGAATAAAAAAAAATTTACTTTTTAATATTTTATTTTTTTAAATAATATTTTTTGAAAAACCGCGTTGCAGCGTTTCGCGCTAATCGAGAACGCGCAAGTCGAGGGACCACTGTACAAATAGTGCTCTATAGACACATACAGTAGTACAGTGTAATATCATTTTTAGGAAATGCAAATAACTAAAAAAATTAGGAAAGCACATAACTTGTGGAATAGAAGAAATAAGGCTGCCAGCAAGGCTATCTATTTTTGGTTGCTGCAAAGTGCACTTATTTTAAATAAAGTATTGATGAATGTGCATTAGTCCAGGTGTGAAATGCTACCTGTTTGGCCTGGTTCGGGCATACCGATAGCAGGGGTGGTTGGTGGTTTGGAGAACTGGTAGTGGCGGCAGTACAAGGCTCCGCCCATCAGCCTGGATGTTGCCATTTTCTTGTTTTTAACCCTCTGTGCATGCACAAATCCTGCGCATGTGCAGAGGGTGAAAAAGCATGTGTGATAGTGGCGCTTCCAAACCAGTAGGGAAGGTAAGTAGATTTCGCCCAGTGAAGGGCTGTACTTCCCTTTCCCTACCGGATTGGTCCCGGAGGCTGCCGTGGACTTGTGTGAGGGCAGCAGTATGCAGGTGCACCCACGAGATTTTGATTTAGTGTATACGCAGAAGCAAAAAAATTGGTGAAACTCGCCGAAATCTCACGAGATTTTGGCAATCTTCGCCAATTTCTTTGCTTCTCCGTATGCGCAGAAGCAAAAAAAGGCTGAAAATTGCCAAAATCTCACATATGCAACCCTCCTTGTGCAAGATTTTAGTGATTTCCATCTATTTCTTTGTTTCCATGCATGTGCAAAAGCAAAATTTCAGGTGGGTGCATGGGAGCACATGTGCATGCGCCGGGGACATGCAGATGTGCATGCATCACCGTTTCCACTACTGGAACAGAAATCCCAAAGCATTCCAAGGAAATCCACCCTTGATTTCACCCCTGCATTAGTCTGTTTTTCATTTTTCATGTGTTTTTCATACTTCTTTTAAAAATTTCTCCTTTCTGAATCAGCAATTTTTTGAACTGAGACCAGGCTTTCCTTCCCATCTTTTTCTCATCTTAGCTAGTTGCCCAATTTCTAAAAGAGTTCAGAAATATATCTTAATATAACTCTTTAATCTGTTTAAATTCTTTCTGATTCACTTCAAAATATTTATGGATACCACTCACTCTCTGAAGTTGACACCCACATCTTAATTCAGGGATGGGACAAACTCAGACACCCCTCAGCACAAACTGCAGCACCAGAGCATTGTGGTAATGCAGCACCAAAACATGAGAAGGAAGAAAGCATTGACTTTAAGCAAGACTTTTCAAGTTTTATATTTTTTAAGGGAAAAGGATCCAGAGGGGAAAAGTTTGATTCTAAATTTGCTACGTTGATTCTTTTTCTTAGTACCTTTCCTCACAAAGCCTGAGAAAATCACACAAACTTTTTGCCTGGACTTTTCCATCTTCTCCTGATACTGGGAGAAATCTTTGCAAGTCATCTCAGGAAAAGGAAGCTATTGGCAAAACATTATAAAAGGGCAAGAAAACTAAACTGGTTAGACTTAGCGGGCAAATGGGTATATCGGGATTCTCTGGTAAGCTATTATGATTCTTGAAACTGCTTTGCTTCTGAGCAGAATGGGCTATGTTGTGTGTATGAACTTTATACTTGATCTCGCTTATGAGATACTGCAATATCATATCTGAACTGTTCTATAAAATGCAGCTTAGTTCCCCATACAGTACAAAATAAGAACAGCATCAAGTAAGAAAACTTCCCATTCATGTTTATCTTTGCTTCATTTAAATTTCCTCTAATTTTTATTTTAAGGGAGAGGCACCCATGATTGGGGTAGAGGCATACAAATCTAATAAATAATAATAATAATAATAATAACAACAACAACAACAACAACATTATCTTTAACAAACAGTGAGATCCATTTTTCCAGATTCATGCTTCTGAAATGGGGATGGCAAGCAAGAATAATCTCCTGGGGTCTGTAAGGTAGATCAGGCTATTTGCAAATTCTATATCAAATAATTGTATATGCAGGTAGAGTGTACAGAACGGAACTGCACTTAAACACAGGAAAATACACCACACTTTATGACAATATGATTCAGAATAAACTATGTTTGACTACTTTTTTGAGTGTCCTAGTGACCAGATTTACCAGAAACTGAAACACATGCACATACACAAATATATACACACACACACGGTTTCAGTTCAAAAATTCAGTCAAATTGTGCCTTCCAAGAGCAACCTCATATTGCACACCGTAGATCAGTAATGGAGAACCTATGTCCCACATGACAAAAGTGAGTAACCATGTTTTGAGTAACACACAAGTGTTTACCAACACTCAACCCCATTCTTGAAAGTACAATTTGTTTTTGCGTGATTTAGGGAGACAGCAGAGCCTGTGTGGGAATGGAATGAGCTCTTGCATAGCCTCTAGAAACTCCAGAAGTTGCTGGAGAAGGTTCTGCTATCGTGTGGCCTCTGAAATTGTGTGAGAACAGGCTGTGTTTCCATGCAGTTGTTAGAGGTTGTGGAGGCTGCAGAAAAAAATTCTCTGCTTCAAGAGCAACATTCTTTGCTTCAAGAGCAAAGGCCTTCGGCAACTTGGAGCAGCAACAGGTAACCACAAGGGTCTGTCAATAGAAAGAAAACACTGGCTGAAGGTAAGGGGCATACAGGTGATCCTGAGGTCTCTAGAAGATCAGAAGATCCTGGTCTGCAGAGGCAATTGCACCATTTCCCAAGGCTTTAGTTCTTAGGGGGTGATTCAGGGTGGCCTTTTTGAGTGGCTGCAGTCAGGGGCCAGACCTCAAATTCAAGTCCAGCCTTGGCATTGCTGCTGAGTACTGCCGTTCAAGTGGGCTACATATGGCATGGTTTCTTTTTGTTCAAGGGTGGCAATGACAGGGTTAAGAAAGAAAAAGAGAGCAAAGGTTATGATTCCAGTGCAATGCAAGTAAAGGGAAGGGGCATCAGTAAAATTACAATAAAATTTGCATTTTAAATGGTTTTATTTGAAACAGAGAAAAAATAGATTATAACCTAGAAAAAGTAAGACAAGGAAATAAAGTGTAATAGAGTAAGGCAGAATAATTCTTACGTATTAGCAACTATTACATTTAGGCTGGCTGAAATTGCAAGAAAAACTAAGATGCTATCCAACCTTACATGTAAAATTATAATGAAAGCAAGCACTTAAATAACTAGGTGCAAAAACAAGGACTTTCCCCTTTCTCTGGAAAATCCAATGTGCCTCTATGTAGCAATGGCAGAGAGAGGGGGGGGAGATAGGAAAGAAAGGGAGAGATAAAAGAAAGAAGGAAAGAAAGAAAGAAAGAAAGAAGGAGGAGGGAGGGAGGGAGGGAGGGAGGAGGGGATTATGGTGATAATTTTTTTCTTGACAGATTTATTTCCCCTTCAAATGCACAGTTAAACAGCTACAAGAACAGCATTGCTGGTGACGTGTTGGTGCTGGTGACGTGTTATAATGAAGGATAATCTGCAAACATTAAAATGGGTCCCTCATTGTTGTCTTTTACTGAACTGTAGCATAGCATGAGTCTGCCAAAGGGTGCCATGACTGTATTCCACTCTCACACAACTACTGTATAACTCAGCATTTTTGCAATATGCAGCAACAGCTGGAACTTTTTAAAAATGGCACATTTGAGTAAGGTGATAAATCCTTCACCTACTGTATGAATGATTATACCTTCATGAGCATAATTGTTGAAAAGACTTTGTTCATCCAATAATTTCACAATGTACAAAATCTCTCATTGCATAAATTCAATTAACAAGGAAATATGCCATGATAGTGGTGAAAGTTCAGGAAGAATACAGAATCAACATGCTAGGTTTATGAGTTAGCTAGGGCAGTGTTTTTCAACCAGTGTGCCGTGGCACACTAGTGTGCCGTGAGACATGGTCAGGTGTGCCGCGAAGCTCAGAGAGAGAAAGAAAGCAAAAGAGAAAGAAAGCAAGAGAGAGAGAGAGAAAGAAAGCAAGAGAGAGAGAGAGAAAGAAAGCAAGCGAGAGAGAAAGAGAACAAGAGAGAGAGAAAAAGCAAGAGAGAGAGAAAGAGAACAAGAGAAAGAAAGAAAGAGGGAAAGAGAGAGAAAGAAAGCAATAGAGAGAGAGAAAGAGAGGGAGGGAAGGAGAGAGAGAGAAAGACATAGAGGGAGGGAGAGAGAAAGAGAGCAAAAAAGAGAGGAAGGACAGAAGAGAGAAAGAAGGATGGAGAAAGAAGGAAGGGAGAGAAAGAGAAATAGAGCGAAAGGGAAGAAGAGAGAGAGAGAATTTTTTTGTCCAAACTTTTTTTAGCCCCCACCCTCCCCCCGCTCAATGTGCCCCAGGGTTTCGTAAATGTAAAAAATGTGCCGCGGCTCAAAAAAGGTTGAAAATCACTGAGCTAGGGGATCATGTGGGCCATTATTACAGGACGATGTACTAGATGGATTTATGGCATCAGCCATCTTTTTGCCTTTTCTTTATCCATGCATCCTTTATGCATGCTTTAAACCTGTATGACAAAATCTGGACATGTGCAAAACACAAATATCTATTGTTATTAATCAATCATGGGCAGGACAGTATGCTTGCTCCTGTACTTTTTACTAACCTTGGTCTGCAAAAATCAGATATAATTTCTCATGGCATGGATTAGAGCTACTTTTAATTACACTATTCACAATAAACTGAATGTAAGGCCCACAGTTCACTTTACCTTCCCATCACTATTGCACTTATAACAGAAAATCAGTGGCGGTGAAGTAATCTAAAAATATATGCACTGAATATACCAAGAGAAACATGCAAGATTCCCACTGATGTACAGCACCAAAGTACATATAGCAGCACCAGGGATGGGTTCTAACTTACCACGCTGCTTATTCGCTTCCTCCTGCACCACATGGCCATGCCTTATGGATGCATGCACACTTTGCACATGCATGCATGCGCAGTGCCAAAGAATTTTTTAAAAGCCCAAAACAAGATGGCAACACATGCAGAGTGCCAGAAACTCAGCTTCTGTGCATGCTCAAACACCCCCTTCCAAAAAAATTAAAAATAATTTCCTAAAAGAGATGGTGGTGCCCATGGACCAGCACCACTACTGGTTCAGGTGAACCACTCCAAACCCACCTTGAGCAGCATATAAATAGTCACACTGTAGCATCATGAATGTGGAACTGATAGGTACTATTCTATTTACTCTGCTAAAATAGCTATTCGTAAATGCAAAAAGCACAAGAACTACAATTAAGCATTAGTATCAGTTGCATTGATAAAGTTTTGTAACTCCCTAATCATTGAATTAAAATCCATTAGTTCTTGAGAAATAGCTGTTTGCATCTTGTCATGGATTTTCTTCAGTTAACATTACTTGCATCTTTTAAATCATCTGCATACATTGCCAAGTAACACTAAACATTATTAATAAACTAAAACAAATATCCAACCACGTATAAACAATAAATAATTAAATTTCCCTCTTGGGTTTCTTTAACTTTATTGCAAACAAAATACATTTTATTTGTACAAAGTATAAATGCTTGTTATGAAGTTGATTGGATGGAGCTGTTAACTTATTTCCATATACAGTATTCATGATACAGAACATCTATTTTCTAGATTCTCCTAGCATTTTTTTAAAATCAAGGCTAGTATCTACATTTTAAAGGTGCATTGTTTCTCAACTACTTTCATGGATACACAATGAATGTATATTTGATTGCAGTGGATGTGTATAAACCTTCATTCTATGAGGCACTGTGTAAAAAGTACTGAAATAAATGTGTTTTAAGATTACAGTTCTAGTTGATATTATTCAAACTCAGATTAGAAATAACTGTAAATAAGACGCATCTTAGCTACAAGAGAGACCTCTAGTGTATGCTAGAACATCTTGTGTCATGCTGCAGGCATAATTAATACACCAAAATCACTCCAGTCCTTTTGCATACATGATATTTAATTTCAATAAGTGTCTCTCAGAGTGAATTAGTTTTAAATGTCCTCCTAAGTGTGCAGTTTAACTTAAATAGCATCAGACTAAAGCTAAATAAAAGCTCAATCCTTTCTTCTGCACTAGGTCTGATCAGTTTCAATGATTAGATTTTTATAGCTGACTGATCAAAAGGTCACCAGCAGTATTCAGACCAGTGTATCAAGACTACAAATACTTTGCTTAATAGTATCTTATATGTAAAAAATAAAGCAATTGATAAATCTATAGTGTTTATCCCATTAAATGATGTAGGATGTATTTAAAGTAACTAGTCTCTGATTTATTTAATGACCAGTAATCGGTATATAAAATTAAAGAAATTTGGGTTTGGAATATATTCTTGGCAGGGTGTAACAATGAAAGAGCTTGCATGTTGGGAAAAGTTGGGAATATTGTTAGCACCTGGTTAGGGCTGGAAAGAAACTTACACAGAGCAAGTTAGAGTAATGAAAAAAAAACCTGCAAAGACTTAGGACTTGGAAAACATTCTTCACAGAGAGTAACAATGAAAGAGCTTGGGTACATTAATAGCACCTGGTATGGGCTGGAAAGAAATATCTGGAGCAAGTAAAGCAATGGAAACCCCCCCCTAAAAAGACAGGGTTTGGAATACATTCCAGAGTAACAATGAAAGAGTTTGCAAGCCGGTAAAAGCTGGGAACATTTGTTAGACCTGGTTAGGATTGGAAAGAAACATTTGGAACAAATAGAGAATGGGGGAAAAAAAAATCAAAGACAGGGTTTGGAATACATTCTTGGCAGAGATGAACAATAAAAGAGCTTGAAAGTCAGTAAGAGCTGGGAACATTGTTAGCACCTGTTTAGGGCTGGAAAGAAACTTACTCAGAGCAAGTTTGAGTAATGAAAAAGACCCTACAAAGTCTTAGGGCTTGGAAAACATTATTCACAGAGAAACAATGAAAGAGCCTGCAAGGTAAGAGCTGGGAAGATAGTTAGCAGCTAGTTAGGGCTGGGAGGGGGAGCTACATTCAGAGTATAATTATCAGCCTATTTTAGGGAGGGAAAGGGTGCGTCTTATACACCAAAAATACCATACCTCAAAAATCACTGGAAGCTTACGAGAAACAGAGAGAAATTCCAATAAGCAGCTCATAGTAAGTTGCCAAAAGGAAACATAGAATAGAAAGAAATAATCAACCTTTATTTGGCCAAATGAATATTAAAAGTTGTAAAAGCTTTGTTCAGCATGCAAAATGGCTGCCATGTGAGATATCACATTTTTCAGACTACAAGATACACCAGTATATAGTGTTAAGGTGTATGCAGAGTAACCCTTGAATTATCAAGGATGCACATATGCAAAGGAAACGTGGAATTCTAGCAGATATCCAGCCAATAGTCAGGAAATATGAGTAATAGTTCAGTCATACAAACCAGATACATTAAAGCATATAAAATAGTATTTATTTTAGCAAATATTATAGTCAAATTAAACAGTTCAGTCATACACAGTCAAATCAGTCAATAACTCTCAATACATTAACAACACTACAAGCCTTACTTGTACAAATGCATAAACTAACATTGAACACACAGTTCTTACAATGAATCAGAAATACCAAACTGAGAAATAACAGAGACACAGAGAGCAGAGACAGAGAGACTCACGCTTCTGGCTCCCTCTTATGGCAATCTCCAACACGACCTCTTAAAGCTATAGTGCTTCAATACATACAAGCATTGTTGTCTTGTTTATACATCATATTGCCAAACCCAAACTATTATGTACATAGTACTAACATTTGAGATGCACCAAGATTTCAGAGAGGTAAGGAAAAAAAGGTTTTGTCCTCTCCAGTCCCTAGGAGCGCTCTGCAAGCCTCCCAAGCTCTCTGTGTGCCGCATCATTTGCAAAAATGGACCCATTTTTTGCAAAAACAGGGGCATTTTTGCCTCCCCCCAACCCCCAACAGTACACTGCAAGCCTCCCCAAAACCCTATGCACCCTGTTATTTGAAAAAAGACCTGTTTTTCACCCCTCTTTTGCAAAAACGGGGTCCACAGAAGGTTTGGGAGCCCTGCAGAGTGCTCCTGGGGGTTGAGAGAAGGCAAAAATGCTCTGGTTTTTGGCCTGTTTTCACAAAAAGACTTCCGTCAGCCCCAAGGAACACTGCAAGCCTCCCAAACCCTCTATGCATTCAATTTTTGCGAAAAATGGGATCAGGGGCCGAGCTTTGGGAGGCCAAAAATGGCTGTATTCCATGTATAAGACACACGGACATTTCCATCCTCTACTCCAAAAAATATAGTATATGTAATTAGGAAGTGGGTGCTATAAGAGCATCTCCACCCATAAAATATCCATTCACCTAAAGGCAAACTCACTCCCATTCTACATAAACATTATGGTATTCAAGTATTCTTATTAAAAAATATGATCCCAAAGGCCCGGCCTTTGTAGCAAACACATTATTTCACTTTATTCATTCAGACTCCCTTTAATAAAACTAAAAATAAAATTATGTCGTACTTATTATCTATCCATCCACCCATTGTTCTTTTTCTCATTATTTCACTTTATTTATTCAAACTCCCTTTAAGAAATGTGAAAAATAGTGCTAGTGTGTCCCAAGGGAAGTCCTGTGGACTCACTCTACACATGACATGGAGTGTCAGTCTCCTGTCTTCTGGAGGACCAAGATTGGAGGTGGGTTCTAACTTATCTCGCCGCCAGTTCACTTCTTCCCATGCTGTGTGGCTGCACTTCATGGGCCCAGGCGTACTTTGCACACACATGCGCAATGCCAATTTTTTTTTAAAAAGCCAAAAACAAGATGGCGCACATGCCAGAAACTCAACTTCTCTGCATGTACAGAAGAAGAAAAAACCCGGGAAAATAAATAAAAAAAGATGGCAACAACCAGGAGAAACCCACCTCGGAATGTATTAACATGGAAATGCTTTAATTTCCCCCCCCAATTTATTTACCAAGCATGTATAAGGTAACAGCGATAAACATGATTATGAGTACAGGAAATGAATACAAATAAATGGGGGACAGTAGGACAGGGACAGCAGGCATGTTGGTGCGCTTATAAATGTCCCTTTTTGTTTCTGTGTTTGTGCACTTATGCATGTACCTGTGTGTGTGTGTGTTGTTCCTGCCATTATTAAACTGTAATAGAAAAGAAGAATGGCAAATTAACTAAAGTAATTATTTCAGGCTCAGGTGTTTTAGTTAATTCCCATTTCTTATATGTACCCCC
Organism: Erythrolamprus reginae; assembly: GCF_031021105.1. Classification (NCBI taxonomy): domain Eukaryota; kingdom Metazoa; phylum Chordata; class Lepidosauria; order Squamata; family Dipsadidae; genus Erythrolamprus; species Erythrolamprus reginae. Next base: position 204,069,340 of record NC_091952.1, read on the forward strand.
ATTTGAACTGCCTAATTTATAGTTGACTGCTATAATGCTAATTCTAGCGCTTTTAAACTTTTCTTCTTGTTGTGGTTTAATTGCGCTTGAGAAAATAAAAAGACACCCCCCCATCCTTATTCAAAGGAGAGTACAGAACGTCTGGAGGGGTGGTGCTGTTGAGATTATGGTAGGAAGCAACAGGAATTTGCTTTTTTGATAAGACCATTCTGATGGCTATTTTGTGAATGAATCCACATTACACTCTCAAAATTCCAGATGTGCATATTAGCAAAGAAAAGGTTTAATTAAATTTTATGGAATAAAGTATGTCTTGTTAATGAATATACAGTACATATCCAACAGGCTAGACTCACCATAGTTGTGTGTTATGTAATTCTACAACAGCTTGTATCTCTTGATGTTTATTCGTTCTGTTAAATTCAAAGGGCCTTGCTTCAAAGTAAGTTGTACAACTACACTCTTTCATTAACTGTGCATTTGAAATACTTATATAAACAAATCTGCTATATAAATTATTTTAGGCATATTAGGAAATCCCCTTTCCTCGGTTTTTTTATTTGTTTTTCCACTTTCAAAGTAGAAGGACTCTTTAGGAGTCTAACTGCTGAGAAGGTAAAAGCCATTTTCCTTATTTTTAATTTGCTCAAACAATCCAAGCATGCTTGGTGCCCAGAGGGTATGCTCAAATAAACTTGTATGTGTCTGCCAGTTTTGTTGATTGAAACCAGAAGGCGAACATTTCTGAGAGAATTGTGATGTTATAACTGTTTCCTTTATTTCAACAGAAAAGAAGGAATTAGAGAGAAGGGGAGGGGGCGAGCAAAGACTTATTTGAAGATAACTGTTTGCATGCCTTCGAAAGAACATTAAGGCATTTCATTTGAACTAATTGTGTTTTATCCATTGAGCTGCTGCCACTGAAGAAAGCTTAAGCCACAGTGATACTGGATGATACATCCACTTGTAGTTTACCTTCAAGCACCAACTTTCATTGCTCCATCCAATCTTAAATATGTAGCTCCCCACTTTGGGCCTGACCTGAAAGGCACTCCCTAAAATGCCCCAATCACAGTGAAATGTTAGCCCTCAAATGTATGTTGACTAATACTGAACCTCATTTTCTCAATTTTCTCCATCAATATTCAAATCAAGAAACCAAACCCCCCCCCCAATTTATTCCTACCATGCGTGCTCAATTTACAGATCACTGTTGTGTGATAGGAGTAAAACTTCGGTTAATTAAATTATGAATAACCTGCAAACGCAGCCACGAATACTGAGGAAATAATCTCTTTAGATATTTGCTTTTGACCCCCAAACTCGTTTTGAGTTGGGCAGCCGGACAAATTTAATAAACCAATCAGTTAAATCGTCCTCCCACAATTGTTGGAGGTGTTTGTAATTAGCGAGAGAAATAGGTTGGGAAACACGAGCCTACATTCAAGAACGCGGTGGCTTGACTTCGCTAGCGCGGCCAGCCTACTTACGACACGTGTTGGAGCATGTTTACAACGTAGGAAATCCCCCACAAGGTATTTCCTTATTCCCGTCCATTTAAAAAAACCTACTAATTTCTACCTCCAGTGACGCATAGCGAATGCGTTGCACACCCGGACAGATTACCGCCCACCACTTTCCAGCGGCGTTTTTTTAACAGGTTTCTCTTCGCTCCCCTCCATCACAATACACGGCATACTAAGCAACCTCCGCCGATTCTTTAGTAGTTCCTGAGAAGTTTGAAGCAGTCTCTGGTCCTTCTCGTAGAAGCACAGCGCACCACCCCCTCCCCAAGGCAGAGGTAGGCAAAATTGGCTCTTCTATGGCATGTGGACTTCAACTCCCAGGATTCCTGAGCTAGCATGATTGGCTCAGGAATCCTGGGAGTTGAAGTTCACAAGTAATAGAAAAGCCAACTTTGGCTACTTCTGCCGCAAGGCAAAACTCTGGCCCTTTAAAATGCCCGGTATTACAGCTCGGCAGGCAGTGATAGCCTCGCCAAGGTTCCGCGACGAACTGCATTCTCCGAGGAACCCACCAGAAGGGGGCAGCCGCGAGCGGCGCGCTGAAAGGGAGACGAAAGGACGCCGCAGGAGCAGCGGGCTCTCCCGAGAAAGCTCGGGTCGCCCTCGGCCTGCTCTTTCGCCTCAATTTGAACCAGTCCGAAACTGAAGGGAAAAGAACCGGGGATTGGTGGGAGGTGGGGGAAATGCCCTTTTAAGCTTGCGCGCGGGGAAGAGCTCGCTCCCGCCAGTGGGGAAGGTGCCTCCCGCACCAGAAAGCGGAGGGCGCCCCGAGCTGAACGCGCGCACGCGCTTTTCGCCCATAATGGCGTCTCTCGTGCAGCCAGCTGGGGCGCTTGGGGGCGGAGAGAGCCGCCGAACAATACACGTCTCAGGCTCCGCTTGCGGCCCTTATGTCGTTCACAGCTTGTTACTCCGACGCTGTTCGGAAAGAAGAGGCGGCGGTTTGCGTGTGTGTATGTGTGTGGTATTGTGTCTGTGTGTGTGGAGGGGGGGGGGCGAGGAGAGCGAGAAGAGAAAAAAAAACAACCCTCCCCCCCTCACAAGCCCCGCAGGGAAAAACAATCGCAATAGGCTGGCGCGCTCTGGCGCGCGCGGGGCAGCCCGGCTAATTGCAAAAAGCAGCCGCTTTTTATGGCGGCAGCGCCGCCACCACGCAACGGGATGGATTGGCTGCACCCTTTTTGGGAAGAGGGCGGTGAGGAGAGACGAGGGGTCAGGAAAACCGGAGAGAAGAGAAAGTGGCCGCTTCCAAATCGGTAGCCGCTCGGACCAGGCGAAAAGACCGCGCGGGAGAAGCCGCTTGGGAGAGATGCCAGAAGGAGCAGTTCCAGTCACAGCCCAGCCCGCCCTCGCGAACTCGCAGCGCCCCAGTTCCAGTGAACTGGGAGGCTGGAGATTTGCCAGTCCGGTGTCTCTCTCTCCTCGTCTTATTTCTAGGAATGTGCGGCGCTCACCCATTGCCTGGCACATGCGTAAAAGCGAGTTGCGCCCAAAGTCCCAAGCAGACCCTTCTTAGCAAATAATAACAAACCCATCCAGATCTTACCTGAAACATTGAAGCCGCGAAGTGTGTGTGTCTCTTTTTTCCAAGTCCTTTATTTCCCCCCTCTCTTTTCCCCCCTTCCTCCCGATATTTCTCTCTCCCGGCAGCGATCTGCTCTCTTCGCTATACCAGAGAGAAATGCAATAGCTTGGCTAAGGTAGACAGAACAAAATACAAAGAATAGTTGCTCCAGGGGTTTTGAAACCCCTCAAGGCAAGGATCAGGATACAATTAGCTCATGTCTCTACCTCCAGTCTAAATCAATCTCCAAAATAAAAGTTAAATTAAATTAACTGATCACACGGGCATCGAATTGATCTCTTTCAAAATGCACACGCACATGTATGTATTTTTTCCAGATATTTCTTTTTTGTTGTTGTTTGGAAAAAGCAGGCTCATTCCAGCCTCCAACTTGCTTTTTACTTTCCTCTTGCACAGAAAAGCTGATTTTAATCGTTGTGATTAGTTTTGATGTAACGTTTCCGCGGGCGATTTCTGCAAATGGATGGCGTGTTTCTTTGCCAGAAGAGGGAAAAGCAGCAGATGATGATAATTATAAGGATTGTTGGTTGTTTTTTTTCTTTTTCTAAAAGGGCATTTAGATCGGTCCCCACGCTTTTCCCAGTTGACCTAACGTTACTACTGCATCGAGGTCGCCTAACTTGTTGATTAAGATGTCCTTCTAATTTGAATAAAGGATAGGTGATGATTTGGCAAGGGAGCCAGGCATTTTCTAATCCTTTGGCTGTATGACTTCCCAAATGATGTATATAAAAAAATAAAACAAGCACATGGAGTCTGCTTTGTCCCAATCAAGTCTGAATCAATGCCTGGGGGTGATATACAAACTCATTTTGAATGTTCAACCATGCAGAATTGCAAAAAGATTGAAGGAGTTCCACTGAATTTTTATTCCAAAACAGCAGAATTAAAACAAAATCTCTGTAAGCCTTCTCAGGAATTCACCATGAAGGGACCACATGACTTTGTCATCAATTGTGGCTAACTTTCCCCAATTATCTAATTAAACTGGAAGAGTTCTCCAAATATTCTGGGCTGGTAACTACTTCCTGAAGAACCTGCGGTTAACTACTTGAGTAGTTTTATTTATTTTATTAAGACTACCCCAATACTGACGGTTTAACTTTTAAAGTTTTTTTCCCCTATAGGGAAAGTTAAATTTATCTAAAATCTACAGTAACTGGAATATTTAATTTAAAAATGACTGAGTTGTTTCTGAGTTTATAAATATGAAGAGCACAGAGATGTGACAAAAATTGCAGGGTAAATGCGACCACGCCCTTGGACCCGCTTTATAGTCACTACAGTGTGAATTAAATTAGAATAGAATAGGAATAATGTATTGGCCAAGTATGATTGGACACACAAGGAATTTGTCTTTGGTGCATATGCTCTCAATGTAAATAAAAGATACATTTGTCAAGAATCAAAGATCCCCCCCCCCACAGCTTACTGATCAGAATATTTATTGCAGTATTCAAAATGTATACAAGCATATACTATGGAATACGTAGAAGCACTACTTCGTTGCAACACTTCAATGCACAGTTCCAGCAAATTTGCAAAATCAGGTAACATTTTATTATGATTAAAAACAAATGCAATGGGATTTTTCCTATAAATTCAATGTCACCTCCACCTCCTGTATTCTTCAACAGTGTTATTGTATCTGATTGGTGTAAAGAGTAAGAAAACTTGACCTAAGAAAACTTTTCAAGCTAAAGGTAGGATTAGATGATCCACTCTCATGTAAAGATAATTGATGTTAAATTCTATTATAATCAAAAGGACTTAGAAGTGGACATTTAAAGCCACTGTAAGTAATACTTAATGTTAGATCCTATTTCCCCAAAAATTTAAATAACATTTTAAATTATGAAAAGGAATAAAATGGAGTAAAATTAATGATTTTAAAGTACACTTGAACATGTTAGACAATGTTATTTACAAGAACAGATTTAATAAATCAGATTATTTTCCATGTAAGCAAGTGAAAATCTAAACACATGATTTACAGTAGCAAGTTTATCTACAGGATATTAACTTAAATGTAATAAAGGGAAACTTTAAAGTATTAAAATGCTCTTATTTTTGTGACTAGTCAAATATTTGATACCAAACCAATTTAAATAAGAGTTTATTAATTTCTTCTAGCCATTAAAACACCAATATAATTTGCTCCAAATTTTATAAAGAAACTGTTGAAAAGAATCAAAGTTTTGGGAGGATAAAATACAAGACTTTGTCTTTCTGATGTAACATTTTGCATCCAATAGTAACAACATACTTCTAATACAGGGGTGTCAAACTCACGATGACACATCATGTGAAGTATCACAACTTTTTCTCCCTTCTCTAAACCAGGGGTGGCTGTGGCCAGTGCATGACATGTGCCCCACCCGTTTGATGCCCCTGTTCTAATACATCATGTATCTTTTCTGTCCTGAACAAGTGAATCAAACATCAGTAAAACTCCATTAACTGGAATCTTACCAAGGAAAAGTACATCTAAGGACAATTGTATACCTCTCAATTTTGTGCCTGACACCTCATCGTTTTTTTGCCTGGAATTCATCACACAGACTATACAAGACCTGGTGTTACCAATCAATACCTTGTACAAAGATATCTGGTCCTTGCTGAGAAATAGCTTCTCCAATACAATAATTTTGTCCTTTCTTTTCCGCAGATATTTCTTCAGCAGGTGATGGGAGTTTTCTGCACCATTTAAAGTAGGGTAGCCCACTTTGAAATATATGCTATTCTATATACCGTACATTCCCTCTTGCAGGTTGTCTATTGGCTTTCTGTATTTACTGGCATTCACATACATTTCTTTAAGACAGATTTACAAAACATTTACCCTGCATGCCATTTTATTTGGGGTTCTAGTCTAATGCCTGAGAGATCCTATTGTTCCTATTCCATCACAAACTGCCTTTCTTACAAGGAACAAAAACCTCTATGAGACTATCTCCATTTACAGAGTTATTTGTCAGTGTTCCAATTAGCATTCAAGAAATAAATCTGTCCAAACCTTGGCATTCTTTTAAGTTCCAATTTATTAACAGAGCCATGTTGGTTATGAACTATAGTCAACTGGATACTAGCCTTTCCTACAGTTCTCCACCCAGATTAAGGTTTATCCCTCATCCCCACATCTACAAATTCATCACATCGACCACTCCAGTTCTCTTAATATCCACAGCCCTCCCCTGTACTTCCAGCTGGTGCACAACAAAGGATGACCTTGAATCTCTGGAAAGAATTTGTTGTGGCTTGTATTTTTCCTGATCATGCAACCATCCCTCCACAATTCCGACAGTACTATTCTACTCATGGCAAGCTAAAGTCTCTAACTCAAAAGATGGACACTTAGAACACCTAGAAGCAAATAAAGTAATAACCAAAAGGTAACATGCTTCTGACATGCTTGCTTTTCTGGATATTGAAGAGTCTTAGTGTGTCAGAGAAAGCAAGGGAATGTTTTTATAGATACATGAAATTAATCAGATGGCATTTTGAATAGGCAGAAGTTGTTGAAGAAAACCTTCATTACTAAGGCCAGCATAATAGAAATAATTTGCTCTTTTATTCAAGAGTTAATTTGTTCCTGACAGCAACTGCCATAGCTCTGTGTTTCTATTTTTAGATACTGTTTAGTTATTCAATATAATTTTATTGAAAAACTATGTTCAATTTTATTTTATCTGGCATTAACATTGAAGGGAAATTCCTTCTGAAGATTTTACATAAATCTGGAACATGTTTGTGTAACAATCTGTGAACTCAAACTGAGAGAGGTATTTGGGTTTTGAGTTTTTACTGAAAAGTCTCATCTGGTTATCATTAGTTCATGGAAAACTTATATCCTCCATCCCTCATGTCATCATCAATATTAACCCTCAACAAAATGGAAACTTTTTCAAAGAGAAATTTTTTCCTAGTTTTCTACTAGAAGTTACAACATTCAAATATTAGGGCGTTTGACTAATTCTGGAAGTTGTTGACCTAATGCATTAGGACAGAGGTCTTTAAACTTGGCAACTTTAATTCTTGTGGACTTCAACTCCAGAATTCTCCAGCCACTTTAAATGCTCCTGATTTAGTCTATCCAAGTGCCCAAAAGAAGGAATCTAGGGCTTGATGGTTGTGACTTTCAATCTTCCAAGTGTATTAAGGTCATTCAGAGTTGTTATAGGTGATATCACTAGAGCAGGTAGACCAGACCTACTTTTTTCCAATCTGTTTTTTTCTTCATTTATTCAGTGTGGAAATGGCAATATATTAAAATTTATTGAAGAAAAATCAATTTACAGAAGCACACACAGATAAATTCTGGAAACTGAAGTCCACAAGTCTTAAAGTTACTAAGTTTCGGTACTCCTGCATTAGGAGGACACCAGTTTAGGATAAGGTTATTGTACAGACAATATGAACCCATTGCATTTGGTCCTTCTTGTAAACAAATATCAAAACTAACTCTATCAGTACATCAGTATGGGTTTTATATTACCATGTCAACCCGACACTAATCTCAAAAATATGTAACACTTAAGCAGAAAACATACAAACAAATAAATGCAAACACCTCTATCTAACAATCTATGTCCAAAGTGTACTTTCAAGTTTAAGAGTTGCTTATAAAATAATTGTGTTTCATTTCAATTTTCTCTCCAAATTCGTGTTCAAATTTATGGAGGCAGCATCTCTTCCCCCCTACTAGGTAGATCTTTTCTTACTTCTTATCATTTGCTTACCAATGACCATTATTCATTTCCAACCTCTCATGTGTACTCAAAAAGGTAAACTATGATGTCAGATTTTACAGTTGCCTGACTTCTCATTATTACACAGATGCAGCTTGAATAATGTCACTTATTTTTTGGACAAAAGAATATCCATATTAGATTGTTCATATTAATAGAACATAGTAGTCAGTACTGACCACTTCCAAGCAGAAAGAAGGATAATATATTGATGGAATAGAGGGTGGCACACTGTTCAGAAATGTGGGATTTAACAGTCTCCTTTATTATTAACCTTAATATAGAATAACAGGCTTCTCGTGTCACGATTTATAAAAGCAAAGAAATTGTAACAAACTGTAACCAAACCAATGTTTTACTAGAACATTTCAATTTTATATAAATTGTTTTGCCATTTTGACCAAGGACCAAGCAGTTGTTATCTTAATTATATAATTGTGAGTTTGAATGTAACTTTTGCCCTCCCCCACACAACTCCATTGTGTGTCTCTCTATGTCATCACATCACATCGTATCTCATATATCTTGTCATATCACATCTTTATATGTGACAAAGAACTATTTTTTCACCTGGTCCTTAATGAAACTGTAATGTCCAAATGTGCAAGAGCTTAGTGTGTGTCTCAGGTTTGGTTCAAACACTTGTACATAGCTTGGATTTATGTGACAGATGGTTCCAATTAGAGACTGCAATCAGGACTGGCCCTTACTAAGTTGGCACTATAGACAACATAAATTTTCCCTGCTACCCTCAGGCTTCTCAGGGACCAATATAGAAACTCCATGGCTTTTCCTGGCAGTCTGATTTCCAGTATTCTGTATCTTTACTTAACAAGTTATTCCCCCAAAATAACCATCAACAGATACTGTTCTTGTTTTTTAAAATACTGTACAATGGACAAATCAGAGGAGGAGGATATTCTGATGAAAACTATGATTTATTTCATGAAGAAAAGTGGGGTTTTGAATCCTGGGTGGTGGGATGGAAATGACAATAATCTTAGACTAAAATTATGCAATAATGGAAATCACAATGTGTAAAGTAACTACCTTCTTTCCAGATGTATCTACAGTGATTCACGACTTGGGGGTAGAGTAAATGATATATTTTATCTAGCACTTTAAAGATACTATGGAGTATCTGAAGGCAGTTCTGTTTGTAGCACAATATGTCTTGTTTGCAGTTCATCTGGTATAGAACCACTTAGTTTTGCTTCATTGTCCTACTGCCTGAACCAGAACTGTTCCTGAGATACCTAATAATGCAACAGAGTTGCCTTGAAGGCACTATATAAATTTATGTAAGTGTATCTCTTTGTGTATCCTTTGGGTGTTAGAAATTCTCAGTTTACCTAACCATGAAAATAACTGTCATGTAATTCCAATATAGGTGCAAAATTATATATATATACATACTATATATGTAATATATAATGTACACACACACACACACACACACACTATAATATACATTATAATATATATACTATATATGCAATATGTATGTACACACATACATACATATAATACACGTATATACTATATATACTATAAACTATAAATGTATGATTATACTATAAACTATAAACTCGAGTTTGCGGAGAGGGGCGGCATATAAATCCAATAAACCTAACCTAACCTAACCTAAATGTATGATTGACATACATACTATACTCTATCTATCTATCTATCTATCTATCTATCTATCTATCTATCTATCTATCTATCTATTTATCACCTATGCACTATATATACATTCAACAAGATTAAATATATTGTCCCAATTTTCTATGCAGTATTTTGAATTCTTAATCTTCTGAAACATCATAACAGGTAACAGAACAGCAAACATTAAAGTTGTCCTTTATTTTTCATCTAACATAAAAAACATCAGAACAATTAGAGAGTAGAATGACAATGTTCAACCCTTTTATTATTGAGATAGCAGGTACAGTAAAATAATAAAGAATGAATAAGCTTCAATTATATAAATACTGTACTTCAAAAGCCAGACTTTTCCATAATCATGCTGATGTGCTTTCTACAGACATCATACAGTCAATGGTGTTTGATACCTGGCATTAAGGAAGAAGCAGATTAAAAAATATTATTGTTTATTATCATGTAATAATATAAGCACATCTTCATTATGGAACATAAAAGCAGAAAGTACATCATAATAATGATCTAATATACTATATGAATGAAAGCTTGTGAAAAAGAGTAAAAAAGTTATTTAAGACAGCACATTTGACAGGTGTGTTTAAAATTGCTGTTTATTTCATGTATTGGTGTATAATTCTGAAAGAATTAATCTACCGGTATGTGGGAACAAACCTTATTTAACCTTATTTAACATATTCAACAACAATTGTGCTTGGAAAAATAAAATGGACTTTTTTCCTCTGCCACAAGGGACTGAAAGAGGGAAAATATAACAAATAAAAGGACTGAACAAAGATTTAATCCAATTAACAAGTAAATTATTTCAGAACAACCTTTCCTGTTTTGAATGTTTCACATACATACTCACCATGCAAATCCTTTTAGCAATATAATGTCCTTCAAGGATTTTTCTTTTGCATGAAACTGTAATGTGTACCTTCCAATAAAGCTGAAGGATAGAACATTCACAAAAATTAAAGGAAATACTTTGACATAGAATATATGGTTAAAATCTCAGATTTGGTACTATAACATAGTGAAATGAATGCCAGTTTGTACAACGTTAGAAAAGAATTCCATCAGTTTATAGAAGATAGGTTTATCAATACTGGTAGCTGCTGGCTATGGTAATTAATTCCAGTATCATAGCAATTATGCCTCTCAATACTAGCAGCCAAGAAACCTTACCTATGCCCCTGTGGACTTCCTAGAACAAGGCATTTTCCACTATATGCAAAATTAGGGAACTTGTCACCATCCAAATATTGCTGAATCACAAATTCCAGCAGCAAATTCTATTGACATGTTCAGTAATGAAAAATGTTGAACAGTCTAGTTCAGCAACACCATAACTGTAGAACCATGGTATCTCCACCATTGCATTATAGGAATAGAATGCTGCATTATGTAGCTCCAGAGTCTAATACAGTAATTTTTGTGTGTGTCAAGGGCCACAGTATTCATACGGAATGGGTACGTAGTAGATTTACCCCATATGATATTCTACACTTTTGACGCAATCGTACTGGAACCTTTCTTCTCAGTGGTTGCCTCTGTATGTATATATATCCCGATGCACATAAACACACACACACACACACACACACACCTAGTTGCTCATGTTATGCACCTATTATAGGATAATTAAGGGCCAGTAAGTTCTGGTGGCTAGAAAGGCTGGAAAGCAGAAGACCATGAATTCAAGTCCTATCTTAGTCATGAAAACTAGCTGGCTGACTTTGGTCTAATTGTTCTCTCTCAGCCCACCTCACCACACAGGATTGTTATTGGGAGGGAAACAGGAGGAGGAAGGTGTGTTGGATCTGTTGGCCACCATGAGGTTTTTGCAGGATACAAGTAAATGAACAAAATAAAATAGAAATAAATTTAACTGGGGGTGCTACATATCGATCTGCAAAAACAGTGTGTACAAGACATGTTTTGTATGCCAGTTTTTTGTCAGTGAGTTCCAAGTACAGTATGTGTTTTTTATTTAAGACCTAAAATTTTCAAAGCCCACTAACCTTATTTTTCAATGTCTGTTTTTCTTGCTTAACAGTCTGGGATTCTTCTTTAGTTATATTTTATTTTACTTTGTGCAGAAGTATATCAACCATCTGTTCCTTTAATATCATGTTCTAAAATAGCTTAGGGCAGAATTTGTAGATTTAATTCTTTTTTAAAAACGTTGCCCTTAAATTGTTAAATTCTTTCTATTGCTTGATGTTACTTGGTGTATTTGCACAACATGTTTATTTGGGGTAAGTTCAATATCTAGTATACCATGAGAATTCAAAAAATGGTCAATTCAGAATTAAAAGAAGAGCCATTTTACTTTTAGAGTATTCTGGGTAACTCATTATTCAAAGCTTTTCCCTTAATTATATTCTATTGTAAAATAAAAATCTAGTACTTTCTCCATGAAAGTTCAAAAAATTAAATGGAAATGTTGAAAAACTGAAAACACAACATACTCCATAAAATTAGCATATATATTTTGACTTGTTTGGTTTGTGAAACATATTTTAGCAGCAACTTATATATAAATGATGAATACAAAATTTAAACAAATTATTGATGTGAAACAATGGAAACAGAAACTATGGAGAACTATCACATTTACAGTGTGTATTACACTAAGGTAAAACTGGTATTTGCTGTTATTACTCTAATCTTAATTGCCAAAATATCTAATATAAATAAAGTTTCTGGAAATGTAATAATAAAGTTGGATCATTCTTTAATATCCGATGGCAATGTCACAAAGCACAGCAATTCTGAAAGAATTATAGAACAATACAAACTCTAAATACAGAGATTTTGTTCTTCTCAGGAGCATTTCTATTCACCAATAATTGCAGTATATTGCCACAAAATATGCAAATTGGCATTTCAACAGCCTGTACATCTGCTCCATAAAAACTACATTCAATTTTGTCACACCTATCCAGCTTCCTAAGAGGTCAGTAAGGGGCGAGTACAAGTGCACTAGAGTGCCTTCCGTCCCCTGTCCTATTGCTCTCCTATATCTCCTATACCTTTCTTCTATTCTTATATCTCTTCTTCTACTCTTTCATTGATATGTTCTATTGCTATATCTTCTTTTCTATTATTTCTTAGATATATTTTACTATGAGTATCTTCTCTATAACCTTCATCATGTATTTTACTATGTGTATATAGATATATACCCACTAAAATCCTCATTGTGTATTGGACAAAATAAATAAATAAATAAAATAAAAAATAAAAATATATGAGCAAATGCTTTTAAATAAAATTTGTTAGTGATACAAGGTGCTGCCAGACTCCTGGTGTTTTGTCTCCTGATATAAGATAGTTAGCTATATACATGGCTTTATCCGTTCCTATAGTGTATGTCTTGTAAATATTTATTTAGAGATATAACATAACATTACAAAATAAATAACATTTATTTATTTAGAAAATTTATATGGCAACCCATCTATCATATGAACTCAGGGAATTTAAAAACAATACTCAGGGAATTTAAAAACAATATATGTAGATTGTTCTGAGTTCGGGTTTTGCCCTGTGTAATATTTTGCATGTTTATGCGACGTTTCGGTGAAATCACAGTCACCATCATCAGGCTGAAGTTTCCAAGCTTCGTGCTGTTGTAAAATGGAATATATATATATATATATATATATATATATATATATATATATATATATATATGTTAAATGTTTATAGCTGGAATTTTAAAATCCGACATAAGAAAAAACATATATATATATATATATATATATATATATATCTATTATAATAATAATAAAACCTCTACCTGCCAAACAAAAAACAAGATTAAAGCAACTAATAAACTACAAACAAGTCAAATAACCAAGGAATCACATCATGAACTCAACCCTACAACCATACCCATATTGCCTATTGCCTCTTACTCCAGCCTGATCCCTCAGGGAAAAACTAGGTCTTTATGGCCTTTCAAAGAGCTCAAGCCTTCTGGATTTCAGGACCAACACTGTGACAAAGAACACACAGCTCCTTGGACCCGCAAATTGGCATTACTTAATAAAGGTGACATGGAACATACTCACCTGGACAGAGCTGAAGAAAAGTAAACTACCTGGTCCTCCCTGTGCCACACAGGGTTTTTAAAGATGACAACTAGACCTTTGAATTTTACTTGGAAGCCCACTGGGCTTGCACAACAGTGATGCAACCTGGATGAACCTTAGTATGCCTAGAACTATGCATATGGCTGCATTCTGGATCAATTCAACTGCTTTTCAAGAGCAGTCCCATGCAGAAAACATTGCAATAATCTAATCAGAAGATGACTAAGGCATGAGTTACAGTGAGCATGGCCTCAGACAAAGTTTGTGCAAAAGCAGGTGTGGGCTGCTGCCCGACCCGAGGGGGGGGACGACACAGTGGGGTAAATGGAGCTCCACTCCAGAGTGCCCAATTTGCACTGAAAAAAGGTGAAATAAAATGCAAGGCGTCCTACATAAGTCACACCCACAGCATAGTAGTAAACATTTTGGTAGCCCTTCACTGTGCAAAAGTATTCCTCACCAGATCTTTAAGCAGGGACTCTGAAGACTCCCAAATTGTGCTCAAGTTCTATCTGGGGAATGTTACCTGTTGATAATTATATATGAAGAATTACTTAATCTGGTGGGCTGGAGGGTGGGAAATCCAAAAGTACTACCTCTTGTTAGAGTTGAGCGCCTGCTTTTTTTCTACTTTTAAAATATTGTTCAGTTTTTATTCCTGCTTTCAGAAAGGCTGAAATGGACATACAGAAGGTTTCACTCTTCCAATACATACAGCTCTATGTTGAAAACTTTACCTGGTTTCTCATCTGTCAAAGGCACCGCTGTGATCTGAAAGGCAGGGAACATCCTAACTTTGTGTCATTGGTTGGCTGCTTTCTATTCTGTGTGTCTTTTTCAAATTTCCCATTGAGTAGGCAGTCACCTAATAGTCACCCTGGAGATTCCCCTTTCAGTGCAGCTAATACTCCCTTATCCAATATAGAGACTCAGTTGGAATCTCTAGTAGTTATATCGTTTACTGCCATTTACACTGACTGTAATCTTTTAAGGAAGTTTTGCCCAACGGTACCATTAGCAATACTGTACTTAGGGTTCATCGTTCTTTGCTTAGTGGGGAATGACTTCCATCAGAGGAAGCAGGATTAGTAAACTATATCTTACTTCTGTCCTCTACATATACGATACTCTGATGAGTATCAACCAGAGCAGAAGAACAGTGAGCACTCCGCAAAGCCAGAGCTGCAAATGCTGTGACAATGGTGCCCACACATATATGCCTAACATGTGGTAGAACATTTCGTGCCTGTATAGACCTTACCAGCCACCTGAGGACACACCCTGGACAGCCCACAACCTGTTAGATGTCAAGGTCCTCTTCGAATAGATGGGCCAACAAATCTGAACTCTGATGAGTAAAAATACTTCTAGGCAATGATAGGCTACTAAAATTTTTACTACCACACTGTGGGCATGGCTTTTGTTTCAACATCTTTCATTGCAAATTGGGTGCTCTGGGGTGAAGCTCCAAATTTTACTACTGGAACTGCGTTCCTGACCATTGCTGTAGGAGCCCATCACTTTATTCATTACTTTGGAGTGGAGGTTCAGATGGTGTTACTTGGAATATCTCCTGTACTTTTTTCATCTTTTTCTTCCATTTTTTTTAACCATAGAAAAGCAATTAAGGAAAGGAAAGAAAACAACACAACTGTACAATCTATTTTGGCAAAACTAAAAGCTTTCAGCTAGGAAGTACCCCAAAGGAGCTTTATTTACACAATAAAGGGTTTAAATATATCTCCTTGACGGTTTTAAATTATCTCCTTGATGCTCTACTTTTCCTTAGATTTTGTTAATCATAGGCATTTAAACTGACACAGTATTTTATTTTTGGCTTTTGATAATTGCTCCACGTAACCTATGTGTGAAAATAGTTTTTCGATGCAGAGAGCTACATTTGCCTCCCTATAAAAGTCATTTACTGTTGAAAATATTTCACTATATCTAGGGGTTTATTCTTAGATTACTAATAGAGTTGCCATATTCTATCCCAATCAGTAGTGGGTTTCACTTACCTTCACTACAGATCCGGAACTGTGAACGTGCCTATGTGCTCATTTTGGTCACGTGCTGAACTTCTCTACATGCGCATTTTGTCTGTGATGATGTCCAGGTGGGTGGGCGGAGCCTCCTGCCACCACTTCTACTGGTTCATCTGAACGGAGGTGAAGTGGTAGTAACCCACCACTGATCCCAATGTTTTCTCATTTGGCAACTTTAACATGTGGGGACTTGAACTCCCAGAATTCCATAAGCTCAATAAGCAGAGATCTCCAACCTTGGGTTGCTTTACAACTTGTAGACTTCAACTCTCAGAATTCTTCATCCAACCATGGAATCGTAGGAAAAACAAAATTAATAATAGAAAAGGATTAAAATATATTTAAAAATGCAAATACAGTTCTTTTTTTGGGAAGTATTACCTTCCAATTTGAACCTATTTTAATATATACTGCTCAAAAAAAATAAAGGGAACACTTAAACAACACAATATAACTCCAAGTAAATCAAACTTCTGTGAAATCAAATTGTACGCTTAGGAAGCAACACTGATTGACAATCAATTTCACATGCTATTGTGCACATTCAACTTTGTACAGAACAGTATTTAATGGGGACACAACAAGGGGACACAATCTGAAGTTAGTTGGGGGAAAGATCAAAAGCAATGTGAGAAAATATTATTTCACTGAAAGAGTAGTAGATCCTTGGAACAAACTTCCAGCAGACGTGGTTGGTAAATCCACAGTAACTGAATTTAAACATGCCTGGGATAAACATATATCCATCCTATGATAAAATACAGAAAATAGTATAAGGGCAGACTAGATGGACCATGAGGTCTTTTTCTGCCATCAGTCTTCTATGTTTCTATGTTTCTAATGAGAACATTTCATTCATTCAGATCTAGGATTTGTTATTTGAGTGTTCCCTTTTATTTTGAGCAGTATAGTTACATGTGAAGTATATAAAGAGCAATCGAGAGCTTCAGAAGAGAAAGGTTTATGTTTTCTACCCTTCCTGCCTGGATCTCCTGCATGATTTGGTCTCTAGAAAACACACATACACAAACCCTCCAGATCTCTTATGCTTGCCTCTCAGGCTGTCACTGCCATCTCTAATGTTGCTGTCTCTCTTGGCCACACACATGTCTCTCCATGCATTTTTCAACCGGAGGCTGTTTGTCGTCACTCTACACAGTCTTGCAGACCTTGACTGCTCACTTATTTGCTCTCCTTCCCCCCCCATCTTGCTCACACGCCTACCCTCCTGGTTAGTCACTTCCCCCCCCCCCCATCCTTTTTTTCTTGTGTAAAATGCTATATTGCACTTATGGAAGATAAACACGAGAGCTATTTGAAAAGAGCCAAATCCATGCCCCACCCAGAGGTCCAGGTCACGTGTTTGATTTTGAAAAAAAAAAAAAAAAAAATTTCATTTATTTAAATTTCCTGTTTCTAAACTGCTCCTATTTCTCAGAGAGGGATCCTTTCTATAGCTTTTTCTATCTGCAGGTTGTGGTGCAGGGACGGGTTCCTCTTTCCTTCCTACCGGTGCACTGCGTGTGAATTGCGATGTTTCACGCTGTTCTGTCAGGCTCTCTGGTAGAATCCTCCCAAAAATTCACAGGTACAAATTTCAGACACACACACGTTTGAAAATTCAAAATAATGTTCTTTATAATGAAAATTCACTTAAACCAAGCCCTCTTTTGGTATAGCAAAGAGCACTCATCTCCAAACAAAGTGGTAATTTGTACAAGTCCATTATCAGTTCTGTGATACTTAGCTTGCAGCTGTGAGGCAATTCACAGTCCTTCTCCTTTCACAAAGTGAAACACACTTTGCTCTGGTTTAGTTTCAAAGCGGGGGAAAATCAACACACAAAAAGTCAAAGTCAGTAAAGCAGTCACGAAACACAAGGATCAGATAATCTTCCACAATGGCCTCACCAATTACCACAGCCACACCCAACCACAGGTGGCCTCATTTTCTTTGATAATAATCTCTCAGTTGTTGTTGCCTATGTATCGCTCTCTGCATGCGTGGCTGTATCATTAACTCTTGTTCTGAATCCAAGGAGGAGCTAGATAATTGATCTCCTTCTGAGCTGTCTGCCCCACTCTCCTCCTCCCTGTCACTCATGTCTTCTTGGTCAGAGGAGCCTTCATCATCAGATTCCACCCGGGGGGGGGGGCAAAACAGGCCTGCAGCATGTGGATGTCTCCCCCACATCCACAGTCCTTGGGGCAGAAGCAGGGCCAGAGCTAACCACAACACACGCGTGAGTCCCCTAGTGCGATTTTGTTTCCAGGAAGATTTTCCTTCTGCACATGCACAGAGAGCCAAAAAAAATCACTGAAAATAAGGAAAAAAAGATGGTGGTTTGTACAGACCAGTAAAGACAGCACCGGGCCCATTGTGCCAAAATTGCACAATCGGCAGACCACTGCTAGAGGCGAGCACTGGACCACACCGGTAGGAACCTGTCTTGGCTGTGGTGTGTCCATGGCTTGGTCTTGCTAGGGAATTTACTGTTTTCCTCTGCTGCCATTCTAGTGTTTGTGTCATATCTTGCCATAAGGAAGGTTTGCATCTCCTCTGCTTTTGGTGGAATTATGTTGCGATTCAGATTTAGTGGCTGGGTTATGTTTATAATGAATTTCTCTTTATTGCCTCAATTGTTTTCCTATGGATTTGGCAACAATGCCCTTCATTTTTCTCCTATCTCTAAAGTGATGTTTCTAAGCCTTGGCAACTGTGTTCTGAATTGCCCAACCAGCCATGCACCCAGCCAGCCTCCCAACTCTGGGACTTGACATCTATACATCTTAAAGTTGCCAAATTGAGAAGCATTGCTCTAAAGCATAACTAGAAGCAAATCTGAGTTGTTCTTCACATTTGGAAGGTGTGTGCTGTGTGTGTTGGGGGATGGAGGAAGAAGCAGAAGTGCTACTTTGGCAAAGAATTGATGTAAGTAAATGAAAACTATTTTAAAGGATAGTGGCAATCTGATAATGTTTGCTGAATATTTTTTCTAGGAGTAACATTCCTTTAAGGATGGGTAACATGAAGGATCAATTCTGCCCATTAAATGCTATAAATCATCATTTTATGAAACTGACGTGTTGAACAACAATATGTTGGAATTCAGATCTGTGCAGAGTTTGGATTTAAAGGGCAAAATGGTATTTGGATCATGCATCTGCTGGCAAGGGCAGCTGGCTGCTTGAATGTGTTCCCAACAGGTGCAACATGAATGCTTAGATTACGTTGTGAATCACATTTCACAATCAGATCTCTGCATAGATATCTTGCAAACCATATGATGATCCTTAGATCCTTAGAACTTTCTTAGTATGATTAAAAACAGTTAAATGGAAGCCACGGCCATATAATAGAAACTCTCCTTTTTACATATATTGTACACATGGCACCTAAAAAGGGTGAGATTTCAGTTTCAGGATCACTTATGTGATCAAGGCATCCCGATACCACTTCACAGTACTTTATAACTCTCTTTAAGTTGTTTACAGTATAAGCATATTGCCCCCAACAATCTGAGTCCTCATTTCATCAACCTAGGAAGGATAGAAGTCTGAGTCCACCTTGAGTTGGTCAGGATCAAAATGCTGGCAGTCAGCAAAATTATCCTGCAATACTGCATTCTAACCCACCGTGCCACCACTTCTCCCTAGGCTTAATAAACCTATGATTCTTTTATATAGATGTAAGAAAACTAAGTTGAGAAGTTTTGGAATATCTTGTGCTGCCATGTAATCTCCAAGTACAGTGATCCCTCGATTATCGCGAGGGTTCTGTTCCAAGACCCCTCGCGATAATCGATTTTTCGCGATGTAGGGTTGCGGAAGTAGAAACACCATCTGCGCATGCGCGCCCTTTTTTCATGGCCGCGCATGCGCAGATGGTGGAGTTTGCGTGGGCAGCGGGGAAGACCCAGGGAAGGTTCCTTTGGCCGCCCAGCAGCTGATCGGGGTTTCCCCTTTGCGTGGGCGGCGGGGAAACCCCGATCTTCGTCTGCTCGCTGCTGCTGCGGCCACCCAGCAGCTGATATGCTCGGCAGCGCAGCAGCAGCGAGCAGACGAAGATCGGGGTTTCCCCTTTGCGTGGGCGGCGGGGAAACCCCGATCTTCATCTGCTCGCTGCTGCTGCGGCCGCCCAGCAGATCAGCTGCTGGGCAGCCGAAGGAACCTTCCCTGGGTCTTCCTCGCTGATGCCCCCACTCGCCCGCCCGCCGCCCGCTCGCCTGCCGCCCGCCGCCCGCCCGCCGCCCGCCAGCAAGAGGGGGAGAGAGAAAGAGAGAGAAGGAAAGAAATAGATGAGAGAGGGAGGAAGAGAGTGTGAGAGAGGAAGAAGCAAGATAGAGAAAGAGAAAGAGAAAGAGAAAGAAAGATGAGAAAGGAAGGAAGAGAGTGATGTCATCGGGTGGGAAAAATCGCGATATAGCATTTCGCGAAGAATGAGATCGCGAAAATCGAGGGATCACTGTATATGATCATCTCCAGTTTATGACTGATTTCTGAACAAGAACTAATGAGAGCTCAAAGGTCTACTATCATTAGACAAGTAAGATCACTTTCTCAGGAGGTAGACACTGTAGAAGGTGTTAAGGGACAAAACTATCTTTGCTATGTGACATTTCCTTCACTGCTTGTGTCATGAACTACAGTGAAAAAACTAGTTTATCGCTAATCTTCAAATCAGATTCAATAGGTTGGTAAGTAGGGGAGAAGGGGAATGTCATCTATGCTGTTTATCTTAAGCTGCAAAATGTCTTGGTCCAGATATGCCAACTTCTTTTTCAGATGGATTCGATAGAAAATCTTAAAAGGAAACTAGAAATAAAGAAATATTTTCCCAGGTTAAACTCAAAAGGATGATCGATCCTTTCTGAAATGTTAGACTGATTTACACTTGGTTCTAAAGAACACCTTTTCTATCATTAACATGAAATTAAAGGATGATATTAGTTCAGACAGCACTAAGTTCACACTAAGTTCACATGTCTATAGCAGGAGAAGTGAATATGGCCTGTGGACATTTTTTTCCTAAAACTATTATAGAAAATTTTCACATTGGGGATAGAAACAATAGAAACAGAGGAAAATAACCCTTAAATCTTTAAAGAACAATATATATTGCACATTTATTTGTGGCAAGGAACATAGTTTATGTTAAATTCTTCCTCTATTTCAGGGGTGGGGAAATATGGCATCTTTACGATGTGCAGACTTCAGCATGGCTGGCAGAGGAATTCTGGAAGTTGAAGTCCACAGGTCATAAAGGGACCATCATTCTTCCACCCCTGCTCTATAGGTTCTTAATTTATTCCCCAAATAATTTGCTTGCTGAAATATGGAAAGAGCCCCAACGATCATCTGAACCCCAATAAGAGAGCAGAAGAATGCCATTACTGTAGATCAAGAAGCCCATCTGTTGAGTGCTCTGGCTAGAAATCCTGGGACCTGACAGTTCTAACATTTTTTAAAGGTACCAAGTTGGAGAAGGCTGCTTTAATCAATTTATCTCTCTCTGTCTCTCTGTCTCTCTGTCTCTCTGTCTCTCTGTCTCTCTGTCTCTCTGTCTCTCTGTCTCTCTGTCTCTCTGTCTCTCTGTCTCTGTCTCTGTCCGTCCGTCCATCCATCCATCCATCCATCCATCCATCCATCCATCCATCCATCCATCCATCCATCCATCTATCTATCTATCTATCTATCTATCTATCTATCTATCTATCTATTATTCAGATTTGTATGCCGCCCCTCTCCGCAGACTCGGGGCGGCTCACAGCAATAATAGTACAATGTAACCAAATCTAATATTTAAGTTAATTTAAAACCCTAATTTAGAAACCAATCATACATACTAACATACCATGCATAAATTTTATAAGCGTAGGGGTAGGGAAAGTCTCAATTCCCCCATGCCTGACGACAGAGGTGGGTTTTAAGGAGCTTACGAAAGGCAAGGAGGGTGGGGGCAACTCTGATATCTGGGGGGAGTTGGTTCCAAAGGGTCGGGGCCACCACAGAGAAGGCTCTTCCTCTGGGTCCTGCCAAACGACATTGTTTAGTTGACGGGACCTGGAGAAGGCCAACTCTGTGGGACCTAACTGGTCGCTGGGATTCGTGCGGCAGAAGGCGGTCCCGGAGATATTCTGGTCCGGTGCCATGAAGGGCTTTATAGGTCATAACCAACACTTTGAATTGTGACCGGAAACTGATCGGCAACCAATGCAGACTGCGGAATGTTGGTGTGACATGGGCGTATTTAGGGAAGCCCATGATAGCTCTCGCAGCTGCATTCTGCACGATCTGAAGTTTCCGAACACTTTTCAAAGGTAGCCCTTTGTAGCCCTGAGATACTCGATGCTAGGTGAATCAGCCCTCCCCAATAATTCCATTTTAGTTTTTTAAACTGTTGTTCTGTTAAAAATGAGCCAAACCATCCCTCTTACTTACTGATGACCCCAAAGAGTCTGTGCAAATATTTTTTCTTTTAATCGCAAGCTGAATTTATTATGTTAGTTCTATAGAGTTCTACAGAAAAATCTGCAAATGCGATCAACATTCATTCTTGTTTTGCCCAAGCTACAGGGTAGGAAGATTGCTCGCAGTAATAACTTCTTTTGTTTGGTACATCAGAGCCCAGATTGCCATGGCGGCAGCTCATGTTTTTGCTCAAGTCTATACATATGTATGTATTTCTACTTTCCACTATTTTCATTTCTTTGAGCACTGAGGCTTATGTGTTTGCTTGTTTGAAATTTTGGCAGCAAGGGACCTGAGGTGTTTCTTTCTTTTTTTAATCCCTCGCCCTTCCTCCTTCTCTTTCTCCTCCTTCTTCTGTTTTGTATCCTCATCTCTTTGGGGGTGGGTGGGTTGGCGAGAGGGCAGCTTAACAAGTCAAATATAAACCACATGGCAGAAGGGGGGGATAGAATAAACCCATTAAACAGACATTGTACGTGATATTCCATCACTGATTCAATATAGTGCATTGAAACAACACACAGGCTGGGACTAAGGTGAAAAAATGCAGTTGCCTGAAGCTCTGAGCTTTCAAATTAGGCTAAGAGGCTCCCTTGATAACCAGCAGCACAGAAGCTTTCAATATTATTTAACTACTCTCATATCAGTGACACATGACTGTAAGGCAAGGACCTGGAGGAGATCCACATCACACCAGTAAGGTAATCCACCTGCCCCTTCCATTCTTCATAAGCCAAACGCAAATACTTTCAGTTTACCCAAATGGCAATAGAGAGCAAATGCCCTTTTCTCATCTCGAACACTATCTCTCTCACTCCACGCAGCCTATTTTGCATCAAAAGATACATTTGAAAGTAGAGATCCCTTTGAGCTAAAGAATTCTAAACTGGCAGAAGAATTTCTAGTGGCACACCAGCCTGGAGCCATATTTTTATGAGGACATCACTTTATATTTCGAAGCTTCAGTAGGCACTCATGTTTCCTCATTGCTAGGAGCCATGCCACATCAAGTTGTCTCTCGCTCCCCCTCCCTCTGCTTTTATGTTTTTTTAATGGAGTCCAGTTTTCTACCTAAGTTATGGCTAGCTTTTTGATAAATCCTCAGACACCAATGTAACTATAACAAAAGGCTTTATTTTCTGAGTCTGCTAGAGGAAGAAAAAAAAGCGCAAAAGGAGCTTGCTTTCATTTATATGCTACTAAACAAAGACCCTGCATCTCTCCTCTGATAATTTCTTATTAAATCAAAAAATTATCTATCTTAATTTGTCAAAAGCATAATTATCTATCTATCTATCTATCTATCTATCTATCTATCTATCTATCTATCTATCTATCTATCTATCTATCTATCTATCTACCTATCTATCTGTCTACCTCAGTGATTTTCAATCTTTTTTGAGCCGCGGCACATTTTTTACATTTACGAAACCCTGGGGCACATTGAGCGGGGGGAGGGTGGGGGCTAAAAAAAGTTTGGACAAAAAAATTCTCTCTCTCTCTCTTCCTCCCTTTCGCTGTATTTCTCTCTCCCTTCCTTCTTTCTCTTCCTTCCTTCCTCTCTTTTTTGCTCTCTTTCTCTCTCCCTCCCTACCTCCCTCTATGTCTTTCTCTCCCTCTCCTTCCCTCCCTCTCTCTCTCTATTGCTTTCTTTCTCTCTCTTTCTCTCTCTCTTGCTTTCTTTCTCTTCTTCTCTTTCTCTCTCTCTCTTGCTTTCTCTCTCTCTCTCTTGTTCTCTTTCTCTCGCTCTTTCTCTCTCTTGCTTTCTTTCTCTCTCTCTCTTCCTTTCTTTCTCTGAGCTTTGCGGCACACCTGACCATGTCTCACGGCACACTAGTGTGCTGCGGCACAATGGTTGAAACACACTGGTCTATCTATCTAGTCTCTCTCTCTCTCTCACACACACACGCACACATAAACCTACTATCTGTATCTCTCTGACACAGTTCATTCCTAACATGAGAACTGCAAAGCAAAGTCATGATAATTAATTTTAAAAAGTACTAGAGCCTAATGTTCCAGTTTCTTCACGGATATGCTGATAAGTTTTATCACTGCCCGATAGACCCTTGTGACCACCTCCAGTACATCAGGATGAGTGACAGAACTGAACGAAGCATAATTTTCCTAAGGCTACTTAGGCAGCTCACAGCAGAAATGAAATCCAAACCAAGAACTTTCTTTCAGTTTTTGCTGCCACACATCTTTCAAACTGAAAATATAGCTCCAGCGATTAATGCAACATATTGGCAACCATTGCTTGCATTCCAACTTGAAAGCTGCTGACCACTAAAGAGGGCGAAGGAGGAAATGCTATGTGGGTTTGGTCACAGCTCCACCGTCAAAGAAGCCAATTAGTGCAGCCCTGGGAACTTATGTAGTTCCCCTATTCATATCCCCGTGTTTTCTTTCGCTTTTTGGCATTTTGTAAATTACTGGCAAAGGAATTTGATGGAACAAAGTAGTATTGTTTATGTGTAGTGCAAGGATGGGAAACATGGAAAGGATTTATTAAATGCAAAAAAGTTGGTCATAAGATCATGAAATAGGTATGTTTAATCAGCAAACCTGCACTCTGATAGTTAGTAGATTGTTGTTTTTGGAAATCGTAATGAAAATAATCCCTCCAGGTAAATGAAGCGACACAATAATATAAGAAAATAAACAAGTCACTTTAATGCTGAAAACAACATTCAGCACTAAAGTAGAGCCAGATGCAATGAGCTTGGAAACAATACAAAGTCTGGATTAATCTTGACTTAAAATCTATAAATATGTTGGCGCTTTATGCATGGAAGCAAGCAAGTTAGAGAATTGATATCTTGAACTCTAAAACAATTATAGTCTTCCAAGCAAAGAATATACAATCTCTCTAAGTCCATGTTCAAAACTGAGCAGGAGAAAGGGTGAATAGTCTTGTTGAGATATAAAAGATTTGTTTTTGTCTATGAAATTGAGTCAGATCTGTTTGGGCAAAAAATGCTACTAAAGCTAGTGGACATCAGTTTGTAGAAATAAAGCTACTAATTTTTTTTCCTTGATATTGTCAAATTTATATAAGACTGGACTAACTAATTTTCTGCTACACTTGTTGAACAATTACTGATGGTGACCTGGATGTATTATTATTATTATTATTATTATTATTATTATTATTATTATTATTATTATTATTATTATTATTTAGATTTGTATGCCGCCCCTCTCTGTAGACTCGGGCATATGGAATTTATCCCCATCAGCAGTTCTTTAAGAAATACTTTTCTTCCTTTATGGACAAAAGGATAAATTCGATTAATGAAACTGATTTGCAACAGCTGATGGGGCGATGGGACAAGGTAAGACGATATATGGCAAGTAGGATGCGAGACCAAGCTATAAGAAACAAGTTGGAATCACTCTATAATATGTAAAGAAATATTTCACTCTTGAGTTTAAATGATTTATACAAGAAATACCCCTGAGTGGTGGTGGGGTATGATTGATTGTCTGGTGGTGGGCACAATCATTGAGCACATGTTATATGTCATCTATTGTGTGTGTGTGTTTTATATTATAAAAATCAATAAAAATATTAATAAAAAAAGAAAGAAATACTTTTCTTTAATCCAGTCAATGGAGGCAAGACACATAGCTCTCTGGCAAATTAATTAAAATAAGAAGCTCAGAATATTTCTGCCACTCTTAACAGTGTACTGTATTCTTATTCCTAACTATAACCAAAGTGAGTGGTTTTGTAGTTAATTTCCAAAAAGAATTGGATTTTTGACGGAAAAAAAAAAATCTAAGGTGCCATGCAGGCAACACATCTGAATTCTTGTGCAAAATGTGTAGTTTCAAAGCTCTTTTTTCCTGTCTTTTTAATCAAGTCATTCTCAGTCCATATTTTATTTCTTCCATGTTCTGGGAGGTTATATATTTCAATAATTTAAATAAGAAATAAAATTAGATGCTTGTCTGTGGTAACATCTGCATATAATTTTGTGCAGGGATGGCGCCTGTCAACATTTAATAGTGGGTCATCTTTCTTTTGCTTTTTAAATAATGAATCATAATGATTCTTAACTGCAACATTCCTCAAATCAAAGCTTATCTTTAAAATGAAAGTATGATTTTTCACACTGCTAAAATTCTCCGAGGTATTAGAATCAAACAATATAGTGGTATTTCTTTTTCTGTATTGAATTTTAGAGATCCTTAAAATGTGAGAAATACTGAAGTAACAAAAAAAGAAGCACACATTGATGCAAGCCAGCAAGTTCATTGCCTTTATCTTTGTAGCCTGCAAGACATCTGTAGAATATTCAGCAATTAAATATGCCCCCAGCTGAACAATAATAATGTTGCTAGGCCTGCATATGAATGAGATGAAGTTAAAGGTGGGTTTCTAAGCTGGCCTTAGCTATTGTCTCTCTTTGCTTGTGCATTAATGTACCCCAGTACCTACTGAAACTCTCAGTCAGCTAAGTGGCCTTTGTGTTGAATGAGACAGATTCTGATCATTAAGCTTTTTGTTATTATATTATGCGGGTTAGAATCATCTTCAAATTTTGAGAAATATATGTATTTAAAAAAAAAAAATCCAGGCTGAGGAATATCAAAGCTGATGTAGCATAATAGGTAACATTATCCTAAGAGAATCCTCCTTTCATTTGATGCAATCCATAATGACCTATAAAGCACTTCATGGCATCGGACCAGAATATCTCTGGGACCGCCTTGTGCCGTAGGAATCCCAGCGACCGGTTAGGTCCCACAGAGTTGGCCTTCTATGGGTCCCATCGACGAAACAATGTCGTCTGGCGGGACCCAGGGGAAGAGCCTTCTCTGTGGCGGCCCCAACCCTCTGAAATCAACTCACCCAGGAGATTAGGATTGCCCCCACCCTCCTTGCCTTTCGTAAACTCCTTAAAACCCACCTCTGTTGTCAGGCATGGGAAAATTGATTCCCCTGGGCCGTTTCCTTTATGTATGGTTTGTATGAGATATATGATTGTTTTTTATATTAAGGGTTTTAAACTGTTTTAATTTGTTGTTGTGAGCCGCTCCGAGTCTTCGGAGAGGGGCGGCATACAAATCTAATTAATAATAATAATAATAATAATAATAATAATAATAATAATAATATTTAAGAGAAATAATGACTACCCTTGTTAAGGTAACCAGCAGCTAGCTGACCTTGGCTGACAATGAGAAGTATTTGCATTAGAGTTTACAAGATAGTAGTAGTAATGTTAGTAGACTATAAATAAGACTGAAAGCAAACCCAAAAACAGTAGAGGGTAGTTATATTTCACTTCATTATGGTTGGCAAGAAAAATAACAACATGAATTTGTCCATGAAACCCACTATTAATCAAATATGATTTGAAAGAGATTTCAGTCATAATCAGGATTGGTTTACCCAATTATCCTTAGTAATTAACCAGGGATACTCCCTGGATGAGGGGGACACAGTGGGATAGTGAAAATGGAGCTTGACCCCAGAGCATCCAATTTGCACTGAAAGATATTTTTTAAAAATGCAGGGCATCGTGCATAAGTCACGCCCACAGTGTGGTAGTAAAAATTTTGTGAGCCCTTCATTGACCATATGCCTTTATTTAACTATATACTTTTCTTTTCTCTGACCCCTAACAATTAATATCTTTCTTGTCTATATACACTTAAGGTGGCAAAAAAAGGTATTTACTGTGCCATAGGTTTTTGACAGCAACAAATGTTGCTGCAGATGGCATAACAGCACATGTGACCAGGAATTACAAGATACCTACATGATAATTTCCTTATCATGGATCACTTTTAATGTATACAAATTGGTTTTGCATATTGTATGGTTCAAACACCAATTCAAGTAACCAAATTAAAAATGGCACTTAAGAAATAGACCCCTAATTTATATTACATCAGCTCATGCCTTACATTTTAAAAACTACAATGTATACAGCAAATAATCTAAGTCAATGCAGCTATTCATTTTAATTTTAAAAAAAAGTAATTTACTATTTGAAAGCATTATCCACAGCTGTTCAGTATAGCAATGTGATGTTTCTGTTCTGTTCTGAAAATTCCCTTGGAAAAGTTAGATGGACATTTTGACACATAATTCTTATATAATAAAAAAATTATAAAGTATTTCCTATGGAAATACATTTATTTTCTTTCTTAGATTTCCATTTAGATGCGTATTGTAGTGTGATAAATCTAAAAATATACACACAAATGCACACACGCACAGAGCAAAGTAAAGAAACAAAGCAGGTATATTTGTTGATTAGAAACCTGCCAAATTTCTATATAAGATGGGTGGCTATTTTTAAAAATAAATATCAGCAGGATTACAAGTTTTAAACTGGTCAAAGACTAGCAGGTATATTTAAAGTTGTACCAACCATTGTACCCACCATTCAAAACAAGGAATCAAATTCAGTAGCTATGCTTTATTTCAAAAATCCTCATAGGAGTTCTTGCAGTCTTGGAGATAGAAGATTTCTTCTCATAGCTATGGTAAAGCATACAACAATCAGCTATTCCTACAAAAATAATCTTTTGCCACTGAAACATGGTATTATGTATCTTTATCTTTGAAAAGCTGCTTATTTATTTGGAGTTGTGGCCAATTCTTAGTCTTAGTTGCTTTGGCATTAGCATTTTTCAACAGGTGTTTGAACTGAGTAGAGTAACACAGCATTCTGTTTGAGATAGTTGACACAGGAGATGTTGCAATTGGTAAAACCAACTTAACCATACCTTGGTCTCAGTAAAGAAGCTAAATTATATAAATACTTGGTCATTATTTATTTATTTATTTTATTTTATTTTTATTTATTTATTATTAGAGTTGAAAGGGACTGTATGGTCATCAAGTCCAACCCCCTGCCCGAGCAGGAAATCCTATAGCACCTCAGCCAAATGGCAGTCCAATCTCCTCTTGAAAATGTCCAGAGTTGGGGAGTTCACAACCTCCTCAAGCAGGCCGTTCACAATTACAATGATATTAAAAGCACAAACTGATTTGGAACATTTAATATCAAATTACATCTACAGTATATGCTTATAGTGTTTCCAATATGCTAGTTTGTCAAGATAAATAATGGAAGCTATTACCCTCATAGAGCTACTGCGGCTTATGTATCCTGTAACTATGTAATACATTTGTTGGTTTAGCATTGATAACCATGAATACAATTCAATTATTGCTTCATTTCTTTATAGTCTAGATATATGGGAGTGACATAATAAACTTTTGGTAAATATATATGTAGGTAGATGCTAATAATAGTTATGAAACAAAATATAAGGAAACCAACCATATTCTAACAAGTGCAGAAAATATAATAAAGTAATATCATTTCTTATTTCTCCTATGATAAATGTATATTAACTGACATTGTGAATGAAATGCAATATTACTAGAACATTTTGTTGCTTTGAGTATCAGGATACATCTATTTTTTTGCATCAAGTACTGTGATAAAAATGTGAACTTGCCTCCTGCATTTGATTAGGAACAAAAGCCTGAAAATTAATAATCACTATTGGTTAATCTTTTGCTTTCTCTTCTTTTTACTTTGAGAGACTGTTAAGAAAAAAATAGGTGTGTCATGCCAAACTGAGGTTTTTTTTAAAATTAGGCACAAATTTTCAAAGAACTGCAGTAAAGCTTTAGATACACTTATAATATTATGTTACTATCTGTGAATGTTGTATCTATTTTTTCAGGAAATTTCTCTAGGTTTCTAAATTACATCAAAAAGAAGACTCCAAAGTTGGAAATATAAATTGGGTTGAAAGAACAATTTCTTATTATATGTCTTGTTGGCATATCTTGTGTATGGAAACAGCTTTATATTATGTCATCATTATGCAGTACTGCCATTCTACAATATAGATAGATATCCTGTTTCCCCCCAAACAAGACATCCCTGATAATAAGTCCAATTGGGCTTTTGAGTGCCAAGAGCTTATTTCAGGATTCCAAAAAGAAGAAGAAGACAGGATCTTATTTTTATAGAAACATAGTACAATAACTCATGTGACTATTGAAGTAAATATAACAAAAAGTATTATGTCACCCTATAATGACAGTTGGATTTACTTCATAAGGGCATGAAATCTTATCACCTTTAAACATGCACCTAGAAGAATCTGCTATGGAATTTTGACAAACTGCTAGCAATATGTAAAGGCATTTTTGTTTTATACTTTTTATGAAAATTCAATGACACTCTTGCAATTACTAACCTCCAAGCTGAAAGCATTTTCTTTTTATCTTCAAATCTCTTCTGGGAGAATAATGGGTAACAAATGGACATGAGCGTTAATGGTGAATCACATAAAAAAGCCATAATCAATTGCTCCAATGTCACAAATGTTACAGTCTGTTAATTTGATGTCATAATCTAGTGATATATTAAGTTATGCTGTAGTTGGAAACCATAGGAAGAGGAGGACAACACAGAGAAGGAAGAGAAGATGCTATAAAATTGTGGCTTGACTCATTCAAATTTCAGAGACAAGAGGGAAAAGCAAGGGAAACATAGTGTATATTTTTTTCATAAGGTTATTTACTTATTAGATTTTTATTACTTTACAAGTTACTCAAGGCAACAAGCACTCCTAATACTCCTTTCTCCTCCCATTTTCTCCACAATAATAACAATAACCCTAGGGGTGGATTGGGATAAGAGAAAGTGACTAAGCCAAGGTCACCCAGCTGGCTTTGTGCCTAAGACAGGACTGGAAGTAACAGTCTCCTGGTAACCACAACATCACCACTACACCAAAGAAGAGAATGTCAAAAGTCCTTCCAGTATAGGTTCAATGAATGAAGAAAAAAACTAAGCCCCAATCATGTACACTGACTTTCCTCTATATGTCTCACTTTCTGGTATTTTTAAAAAAATATTCTGTCATGCTCCAAAGCAGTAATTGGCTTAGCCAAAGAATAATAATAATAATAATAATAATAATAATAATAATAATAATAATAATAATAATAATAATAATTTATTGGATTTGTATGCCGCCCCTCTCCACAGACTCGGGGCAGCTAACAACAATAATAAACACAACATGTACAATCCAATAATAAAAAACAACTAAAAACCCCTATTATAAAACCAAACATACACACAAACATACCATGCATAACTTGGTTCCCTAGGGGGAAGAGCTCCCCATGCCTGGCAGTATAAATGAGTCTTGAGTAGTTTACGAAAGACAGGGAGGGTGGGGGCAGTTCTAATCTCCGGGGGGAGTTGGTTCCAGAGGGCCGGGGCTGCCACAGAGAAGGCTCTTCCCCTGGGGCCCACCAACCGACATTGTTTAGTCGACGGGACCCGGAGAAGGCCAATTCTGTGGGACCTTATCGGTCGCTGGGATTCGTGCGGTAGCAGGTGGTTCCGGAGGTACTCTGGTCCATTGCCATGTAGGGCTTTAAAGGTCATGACCAACACTTTGAATTGTGACCGGAAACTGGTCAGCAGCCAATGCAAGCCACAGAGTGTTGAAGAAACGTGGGCGAATCTTGGAAGAAGAAAAACAATGATAGGGAAGTTTTTGCAGAACCCAATCTACATGCATAGAAAGAGTTGCAAACTCAAACTCTGCCCTTTCAAAGGCTCCTCCGCCCCAGGTCTAATTTTTCATCAAGATACTCCCTTTCTCTCTTATAAGACAGCCTTGGATAGGCTTCTCCTTCATAAAGTAGGTGCTTTCAAATAAAGAAGCGTCCTTTGATGGTTCCTTAAATACAGCCCTGTGCTTTGTAAAATCAGATATATTTTAAGAATAAAGATGTTATAAATGCACAGCTAGAGGTGGTTGGTTGATGGATATATTGGGACAGTTGCCTGACATGAATATTGTCATGGTTATTTTTTTACCATTGCTATTCCATTTCTTCTAAGATCTTTTAAAAACTGGAATGAAGTCATTTGAGTCAAATTTTGATCTTGGACCTTGTTTGTCTTCCATCATACTTGTTGCTAAAGTCTCATTCTTTGTGTGGGATAATGTTGTGATTCAGTCTGAGGCTCCTTAGGGACCGGCTGGATCTCTGCCGGATCCATGCCCAGAGGAGGACAGTGAACAGGAGGGGGAGGACCAGGCAGACGGGGGAGAGGAACGTCAGGAAGAGGAGGAGGGAGAGCAGCCTGAGACCCCCGGGGAGGGGCTCTCCCCAGCTAGTAGCCTGGATTCATTGGATGAAGACGCACAGGCTATAATAGACATGAGGCAGCGACGAGCAGCTCAAAGACGGGGCCAATTAGAAAGGTATTTCCATCCCTGAATTGGCAACAGCAGGGTTTGGGTGTGGTTCTCCTCAGCAGGGTTTAAAAGGCAGGCCCGCCCTTACAGTCTTGTGGAGAGTTATCAATTGGGAGTCCTGTGACCTTGCTTCGATTCTCGGCGTCTCTGATCTTGGCTTGTGGCCTAGAAGTCTGGAAGACTTGGGGGAGGTGTGGGTTTTATTATCTCCAGCGTTGTTTTTGCCAGCAAGAATCCTGTTTTATTGCCTGGCCTTTGTGAAACCTCTGTGAAGCTTCATAGTGTTCCTGTCTGTAAGAACAGTTTTTGTTACCTGTGTTTGCTTTGAATTATATAAACTGCCTTTGCTTTTTACCAGTGTCTCTGGCTACTCTTTTTGGTTGGTGTTGGCGTCTGGGGGGACCCAGACAGAACAGATAATGGCCAGTCTTCTGGTTTTCCCAATAAACTCCTCCTCCTCCATTTTCAGCACTCCCCGTGTTTAATTTTCATTCCTATTCTGACTCTTAGGCCTCATACAATACAATAGAAATTCTGTGGTTTCAGAGAAGCTAAGCAAAAGCTTCTTATGAGAATAGGAAGCCCTAGCGAGAATGCCTGGAAACTTCAGGGGGAAATTGCAACAGAATAGAGTAATACCTATAGACCAATACATCATGGTAGCAAAGCATAACCCTTTCCATTTCAGACTCCTTCAAGTCTCCTTTAAGAATGAAAGAATATGATTTTAGTAAACATTTCAGTCAGAAGTCCATTGGATCTTTTTAAAAGATAGTTTTTATTATATTACAAAGATAAAAAAAAAAGGAAGAGCAAATACATCTTATTTTACATCACTGTTTCGACATATACTTATAACTATACAATCATTGTGCTTATCTGATCCAGCATATAATCACAGCCACAAGAATTACAATAGCACAGAACTGGAAAAAAGAGGACACACCATCAGAAAGAGAAATCATTAAGAAAATATTTGGGGAAAATTTTGGGGAAAAATTTATGAATGGGTAACAACAAGGAAAAGAAAAAGACAAAATTAAAACTAAAACAAGATGATACATAGAAATAACATTGATAGTGAGCAAACACCAGATTCTGAAAATCTTCAATTGATTAGATATCAAACTCAATCCAAACTGACCTTAGATAAAGTGTATGTCAGAATAAAATCTGTTAAAACCGCGGCCGCCATATGCCGCAGTCCATTGGATCTTAATTGTATCCAAGGGAATGAGCAAAATCCATTTTATTTTGGGACTCTAATAAAAGGAAGATTTAAAATCCTCTGAGATAAAACCCTTCCCTATGGATTTACTTTACTGATGAAAACATGATGATGATGATTCCAGAATAGGAAATAAAAATTCAGATTGATTTAAGAATAAATCACCACACTGTTATATAATATGAATCGTTCAGAATCATTTAAAACAGGAGACACAATATATATTTACTTTCACCTTTCCAGCTACTGAAAGAAAGTTAAAAGATAAATAAATCAGAGTTTTAAAGGAAATCTGCGAAGGGAATAAAAATAAATGAACAAGAATTAATATTGTCTAGTGTGTTTCATGGGGAGGATATGGAGAGAAAGTCAGAATTAAAAATGATTTTCTGGTCTTTTTATTTGCAACAAATCTAAAAAAGGTTATATTCTCTTCCTTCTCAGCCTACTTCTGATATCAATGAACATCAGCTAAAGGTGGCTGAAGAACCAATTTCATGCATCTACTGTGGAAGGAAATGAACTGAGCCATGGGCAAAAATAAAATTATCCAAATGTTATTATAGAGTAGCCTGCTTCTGTCCTAGTTTAATTCAAATTTCACTGCTGCAAGCTTGGCTGTTGGCAATAGCCTTGCTGAATAAATCAACATTTGCTTACATCTAAATTATTAGAGAACATATGACTTCGTTTATTGTATAAATTATATACAAGCATTAACTATTCAGATGGCTTTATGTAACCACAATGTCTCCCTTTAACTTCCCCACATCCCAAAAAGAAAAGAAAAAGCCTCCAGGACAAACTACATTGGTCAGAAACTGTAGGCCTTGCCTACTTATATTATTTCTTTTAATGGATCTACCCCAAGGCAGATTTGGTGAATGTTATTTCAGTTTGCCTTAGGGATAGTTATTTACTTCTGTAGAAAAGGAAGTAAATTTTGTTGACTTTGTATCTTTCATATTTCCACAGAACAGAATTACAAATAAATAAACCCATACCTATCTGAGTGCAACTGAAAGACTTGTTTATTGTATGTTTGTCAAGGAGCCATCTGCAGGATAAGCTTAGCTGTATTTATTTATTCTTCCATAAAGATGATGGATGCTGTGGTCCTTTGTCTATAGGTCAAGGGTCGTATTTCAATGGGTTGAGAACTATTGTCCAGCAACTGAATACCTAATCTATTGTGATAATATAATGGTTTGGCTTGAGATGTCCCCCAGCTCCTTGCAGTACATTGGGGTTAGCTACTGAGTTTTTATAGACTGGCTTTAGGGCTAAGCATCTGTGCTAAGATGGCCTAAGGGAAGCTTTAGAATTTGAGCTGTAAAAAAATCATCCTTATAGCCCAAAGGCAATGGATGTTTTTTTTTCTTCTTCTTCTTCAGTAGGCACAGTAGTTCAGCGTTTGGAAAACCTTGCAATGAACAGCCTTGGCAGCACAGCTCCAACAGATAATCTGGTTTCCATGATCCATTGGTTTGGAGTGCAGCCAAATTTTAAAATGTGGGAAGAAATGGCATTGCAGACATTTGGTGCTCTTTTCGACATTTGGCATAATACTGACATGAAGCAAAGCACTCTGAATCGAATTGGGTACTTATTTAATATGTGAATGAATGAATGTCCCCTTTTTGTTTTTTAAGTGCCTGAACCAATATAGAAACTCGAAGATCATCAAGTCATGCTAGGGAAAAAAATATAAAGGGAGGGAAAATGATGGAATGACAAGAAACTTATCCAATTCAGTAAGAGGACTGGTTTGAAAATCCTCCCACTGCTACAAGTTTATCTATCTGGTAAACAAGAGAGAGTCTTTTCCTGTGTCACCCTTCATATTAAAACATGCACTTTTCAAGAAGGCAAATTTGATACCCTTTTTCTCAACATTTATGAAAATGATATAAACTTGTTCTTTCACCAAGATTTTTTTCTTGCTGATTGGGGTGATTTTGTTTTTAATGTTCTTAATTTTAATTTTGCCTTGACATTTTATAATTTGTATTTGTAATTGCTGTAAGCCACCTGCATGTTTTATACGAAAAGGTGGTATAGGAATGATGATGATGGTAAGTGAAGATAATAATAGCAATTCTGGAATAACTCCATACACCCTTGAATTTTTAATAGCAACAATAATAAGTATATGTATATTGTTCTGTCGGGCTCTCTGGTAGAATCCTCCCAAAAATTTACAGGTACAAATTTCAGACACGCACATGTTTGAAAATTCAAAACAATGTTCTTTATAATGAAAATTCACTTAAACCAAGCCCTCTTTTGGTATAGCCAAGAGCACTCGTCTCCAAACAAACTGGTAATTTGTACAAGTCCCTTATCAGTTCTGTGATACTTAGCTTGCAGCTGTGAGGCAATTCACAGTCCTTCTTCTTTCACAAAGTGAAACACACTTTGCTCTGGTTTAGTTTCCAAGTGGGGAAAAATCAGCACACAAAAAGTCAAAGTCAGTAAAGCAGTCACGAAACACAACGATCAGATAATCCTCCACAATGGCCAAACCCACAGGCTGCTATTACCACAGCCCCACCCAACCACAGGTGGCCTCACTTTCTTTGATAATAATCTCTCAGTTGTTGTTGCCTATGCATCGCTCTCCGCATGCGTGGCTGTATCTTTAACTCTTGTTCTGAATCCAAGGAGGAGCTAGATAATTGATCTCCTTCTGAGCTGTCTGCCCCACTCTCCTCCTCCCTGTCACTCATGTCTTCTTGGTCAGAGGAGCCTTCATCAGAAGATTCCACGGGGGGGGGAGGGGCAAAACAGGCTTCCAGCATGTGGATGTCTCCCCCACATCCACAGTCCTTGAGGCTAGAGCAGGGCCAGAGCTAATCACAACAGTATATATTTATTTATAAGACACACCTTAGTTTTGGGGGAGGAAAATAATGAAAAAAGTCCTTTGCCTCCCCAGCAATTTAGCAATTGCTGTGTATTTCTGTGCATGTGTACTTGACCCATAGAAATAGCAAAGAATTAGAGAAATATACATTATGGCAGTATATTAATCCCAGAAAGTTTTCTTAAATGTAATCACACTAACTTCTCCCAATTATTTAAATAGATCTACTCCAAACATGACTGTCAGGGTTTAACTCAGGTGCCTTATTTTAATACTAATACTAAAACAGGACATTTCAGATTATACTTTTACAGATCTTTAAAATTGATGTGACTTCTGGAAGTATTCTCTGCTATTTCAAAGAAGATAAAATTGTAGATTTTATTGATGTATTTATTGCTCTTTTTACTTGTATTGTATTTGTAACTGTTATTAGCCACTCGGAGTTTGTTTTGGAGTGAGTGGCATATAAATGCAATAAACAAACAAACAATGAAATAAATAAGTAAAATATTCCTATCAAGCATTTATTTTAAAAAGCTTTTTTGTTTTGTTAAGTTATCTAGAACAATAATAAAGCAGTATTTAAAAAATAAGTCTAAAAATTTAACATTCGTAGGGATTTATAATTATTGACTTACCTTCTTTCAGCAAAAAACAGCCACTTTCAGCCTTTGCTTCTCCCTACAGCAATTTGCCTTGTGCAGCTTTAGTTTCGCTTTCATTTTAGCAGGTGGGCTTGCTGGCAACTTTAATCAATCAGCTGAGTGTCAGGAGACAGATAATCAGTGGCTTGTGCTAATCAGGAGTGAGTGGGTGGGTGGGGTTACATTCATTGTATAAGTGGCATCCAAAGTTCCCCCCTCTTTTGGGGGATAACAAAGTGTGTCTTATACTCTGAAAAATACAGTAAGTCCAGATTCAGAGTAGACCACTGTAAAGGTCCTGTTCTGAATTCTTATAGCTTCTGTAGGTGGTGGAACAAAGAAGTATCCAGTAAATTTATATGCCTCTCATCTCCCTGATAAGGCAAATTGGGGTGGCTTATATAGTATATGGCTTATACAGTGATCCCTCGATTTTTGCGGGGGTTACGTTCCAAGACCTCCCGCGAAAATCGATTATCCGTGGTATAGTGGTGCGGAAGTAAAAACACCATGTGCGCATGCGCACCCTTTTTTCCATGGCCACGCATGCGCAGATGGTGGAGGCGGGGAGTGACGAAAGTGCGGAAGCCGACAGATTGCTTTGAATGTCGGCTGCCCCCGCCCCCCCAGCACCCGCTCTCCCGCCGTTCGCTGCTCGCTCGCCGCTCTCCCGTTTGCTCGGCCAGCCGGCCGCTCGCTCGCTCTCCGCTCTCCCGTTCATTCGGCCGGCTGCTCGCTCGCTCGCCGCTCTCCCATTCGGTCGGCCGGCCGCTCACCGCTCGCCCGCCCGCCCGCCGTTCTCCCGGCTGCTTGAGAGCAAGAAGGGGAGAAATAGAGATGAGAGAGGGAGGAAGAGAGTGTGAGAGAGGAAGAAGCAAGATAGAGAAAGAGAGAGAGAGAAGAGTGGAAGGAAGAGAGAGAGAAATGATAGAAAAAAGGGGAGAAAAAAAGAGAAATGAGAAAATGATTGAAGCAGAGAATGACAGGAAAGAAAGAGAAAGAGACAGAGAAGTGACTCTTGGTGATGACGTATGACGTCATCGGGTGGGAAAAACTGTGGTACAGTGATCCCTCGATTTTCGCGATCTCGATCTTCGCGAAACGCTATATCGCGATTTTTCAGAAAATATTAATTAAAAAATACTCCACTCTTCTCTCTCTCTCTTTCTTCCTCTCTCTCACTCTCTTCCTTCCTTTCTCATCTCTTTCTTTCTTTCCTTCTCTCTCTTTCTCTATCTCTCCCCCTCTTGCTCTCCCTCTTTTTCTCACTTTCCCCTCTCTCGTGCACCGAGCGGCGGGCAGGCAGGTGGCGGACAAGCGGCGGGCGGACAAGCGGCGGGCGGACAAGCGGCGGGCGGACAAGCGGCGGGCGGACAAGCGGCGGGCGGACAAGCGGTGGGCGGACAAGCGGCGGGCAGACAAGCGGCAGACAAGCGGCGGGTGGACAAACGGCGGACAAGCGGCGGGCGGACAAGCGGCGGACAAGCGGCGGGCAGGCGGGCAGGCAGGCGGCAGACAAGCGGTGGGCGGACAAGCGGTGGGCGGACAAGCGGTGGGCGCGGCAGCAGCGAGGAGCCGAAGATCGGGATTTCCCCTTTGCGTGGGCGGCGGGGAAACCCCAATCTTCGGCTCCTCGCTGCTGCGGCGCTGCCGAGCAGATCAGCTGCTGGGCGGCGGAAGGAACCTTCCCTGGGTCTTCCCAGGTGCGGAAGTAAAAACACCACCTGCGCATGCGCGGCCATGGAAAAAGGGCGCGCATGCGCAGATGGTGTTTTTACTTCCGCACCACTATATTGCGAAAAATCGAGTATCGCGAGGGGTCTTGGAACGTAACCCTCGCGATACTCAAGGGATCACTGTATAGCAAAAAAACTGTGGAGTATTTTTAAATTATTATTTTTTGAAAAAC
Source organism: Erythrolamprus reginae (assembly GCF_031021105.1). Lineage (NCBI taxonomy): Eukaryota > Metazoa > Chordata > Lepidosauria > Squamata > Dipsadidae > Erythrolamprus > Erythrolamprus reginae. The sequence goes on from NC_091952.1 coordinate 204,108,404, forward strand.
GGTGGTGTAGCGTTTCGCGAAAATCGAGACCGCGAAAATCGAGGGATCACTGTATACTGAAAACCCTTTGTATAGTTTCCCCATGTGACTGTTGTTAATATATGATTGCTACTGAATAGAACTGTTTGTATATATAATTATATTGCTAGCTTGCTATGGGTATTTTTGGCTGGGGGGGAACATTTATTGTGGATTTGAAGAGTTTTGTAAGATAAGTATAATTTCTTATGCTAAATTAAAGAAACATAAAGATGAACAATTATGTTTGTTAAAGAAAACTTTTTTTATATACAATGGAATCTTAGTGTTTTTTAAAAAAATATTAAGACTTTCTTCTGAATATGTGTCCTTAAAATTGATGAGCACATATGTTTCTTCTGCAGAATATTTTTATTTCATAAATAACAGATCAATTAAAATTATATATAAAGTCACAGACAACTGTTTCAATATATATGTCATACATATCCCTTTTGGGGACATGTTAGTTGTGAAAAAGAAAAAGTGTGCCCTTTTATGGTTGATCTTTTTTTGAAGTTTATACTTGCTTATTATAAACATTTTCAGGGTTTTGCTACTGTTGCTGTTTCCATCATGCTTTGCTCTTTAATTTTTTTAAATTTTAAAATAGAACCATAGTAGACATTAATAAAATCTATTTAATCTAAACAGTGTAATGTCCTTGATTATATATACACCGTATGTTGCACAGAAGAATAAAGCAAGATAATAGATAAAAACAACATTTATTTATTTATTTATTTATTATGTATTTATGTATGTATTTATGTATTTATGTATTTATTTATGTATTTATTTATGTATTTATTTATGTATTTATGTATTTACGTATGTATGTATGTATGTATGTATGTATGTATGTATGTATGTATGTATTTATTTATTTATTTATTTATTTATTTGCTTGCTCCTCTCCATGGACTCAGGGCGGCTTACAACATTTCGATAGGAAAGGTACAATATATAAAACATTTCTAAGCCAGTTAATCACTTTTGTTAGAGTGGTGAACATATTAATGGTTTTAGTGTATTTTATTTTCTAACAATATTGCCTAGAAGTTATCCATTATCCCAGTTGAAGCCCTCAGAAACACAGCCAGCTTGGTTAGTAAATTTCAATCCAACAGTTACAATTTGTCATCAGAGAGACAGACATATTTTCCCACCATTTTGGCAATATTATATACAGTTAATGCAATCCTTGCTTGATCTACAGAGTTCAGCAGAACATAGTATCATGCTACAGTATATCCTTGTCTAATTTTAATTCCTCCATTTTCTTATGTAGACATCAACTTTGCACTGCTGCTTGTAAATTCCTAATTGCAGATAGTCTTAAGGCAGCCTTTTTTTTTTTTGTAATTGGTTGCCTTTTCTTGATCCTGGCTAGGCACTGCAGACAAGAAGATGCTACTTAAATGAACCAGTGGCCTGACACACTCTATGGTAGCTCTGAAGTGTTCAACAACCCAAGGGATAGCCTGACGATAGGTATACAGCCTAACAAATAATGGGATTCATATATCAAGTTCTCAGGTATGCCTTTGAAAAATGGGTTGCCTCCGAGAGCCTCTCACACATTTTTTCTTACTGTATACAATGCTATGGTATTGTGGGAAAGTCTATATCATTATGAAACAGGATGGATATCTACAAAAAAGCCTTTGGATTTGTATCACTCTGATGCATGAGAAGATTGCAGCAGCTCAACAAAGTCCTTGATACATTTTGATGCATTTTTGATGTGGCTTGATTTGCAAGGATAGCGATTCTCAATGGTGAATTCCATGAGATGTTTCATTAACACAGTTATTGTCATAATTATGCCCCTGCATCTTTCAGTTAAAAGAAAAACTCTCTTATTCACTAATGCAAGTATCAAATCCCATCATGATGGTTTCTTCTGATCCCCCCCCTACCAAACAGTAACCATAGGAGACTGACATACCAAGGCCCTCAAGCTCTATATCATCTACTCTGAGATCCAATGGCTTCCAGACATGCAGGCAAAGCAGTCCATGCAACCTACTGTGAATTTTGAAGACATCAGTGAGGTTCCATATTACTCATTGAAAAGCTGAGCAATGGATTGAAGTGGACTGCCTTCTGGGAAGAAATGAGAACTTTCTACTTTCATCCCATCTTTCCCACAACTAACAGCATCAACGACAGAAATATTGAGAAATATATTTATAAGTTTATAAAAGTTATGAATTTATTTATTTATTTATTTATTAGATTTGCATGCCGCCCCTCTCCACAGACTCGGGGCGGCTCACAATACAATAAAAACAGTTTGTAACAAATCTAATAATTTACAATATAAAATATTTTTAAAAACCCATTATTAAACAAACATTCACACAAGCATACCATACATAAATTGTATAGGCCCGGGGGAGATATCTCAGTTCCCCCATGCCTGACGACAAAGGTGGGTTTTAAGGAGTTTGCGAAAGGCGAGGAGGGTAGGGGCAGTTCTAATCTCTGGGGGGAGCTGGTTCCAGAGAGTTGGGGCCGCCACAGAGAAGGCTCTTCCCCTGGGGCCCGCCAACCGACATTGTTTAGTTGACGGGACCCGGAGAAGGCCAACTCTGTGGGACCTAATCGGTCGCTGGGATTCGTGCAGCAGAAGGCGGTCTCGGAGATATTCTGGTCCGATGCCATGAATATAGGGGGATTGGAGATATGCAAAAGGATATCTACTATATGTTGGGGGTTAGGGGATGATACTACAGAGTCCGGTAATGAGTTCCATGCTTCGACTATATTTTTTACAGTCAAGTTTGGAGCTGTTAATATTAAGCTTGAATCTGTTGTGTGCTCTTGTGTTGTTTTGGTTGAAGCTGAAGTAGTCTTTGACAGGCAGGACATTGCAGCATATGATCTTGTGGGAAATACCTAGATCATGTTTAAGGTGTTGTAGTTCTAAGCTTTCAAGACCCAGGATTGTAAATCTAGTTTCATAGGGTATTCTGTTTCGAGTGGCGGAATAAAGGGCTCTTCTTGTAAAGTATTCGAGATATAGATTTAAATTTTGGTTTTATTCCATGTCCCTTGCAATTCAAGTAAACTCATTTATTTGCTATTTGGATTTTAACTTCCTATGTAGCAGCCTTTTTCCATGGCTGTGCCATTTGAAAATACTGGGAGTTGTAATCCCAATATATTCGGAAGGCACCAAGTAAAGGAAGGCTAAATCAATACCTGAGAAACATGGATGAATGATTCAAAATATTAGTGAAATTACATTATTCTGAAGGAGATTAAAGAAATCTTTAGCCTTTCTCCATGGAGAAACTTTATATTTGCTTATCTGAATTTGCAACACACTTCATGAAAAATCAGTGGACTATAGAGCCAGAGGAGAATCTTAAAATGCAATACAGGCCAAAGCAATTGAATCCTAGATTTAAATAGAAACTCAAATGAAATTCACCTCCCCTGCTTCAAAATGTATATTAAGCCTGTGAAAGGCATAAGTATGAATGTCAGTGTAGGAAAAGTAATTAATATTGAGGCGTTTATAACTGCAACATATGGCTGCCTATAGCAGCTTTATTCTGTTTCATGCCTGTCTTGGGATCATGCAGCTCAAATAAAAAGAAAGCATCCAGAAAGAGCTGTTTCAATTTCTCTGCATGGATGTAACTGAGGGATTGAGCATTTCTTCATAAACTCTGAGTGGGTCCCCAAGGGCAGCAAAGGATAGTATTGGAAGTATACAGCATTAATGAAATAAGCCCACAGTCCATTCTGGACCAAATTCATATTTTGTATAACAATGCACGACTGTTGGCATTCTCTCTCTCCATCAAAGAATTTGATTGACAAAAGGAGGCACGGCATGGGAAATCTACAAAGATTTTTTTAAAAAAAACACCTGTGGGAGGTGAATAGAGAAATCACTTCAGATGTCCTTGGTAGGATATTCTCATTAAAGGAAACTGTATTTCCAACAGGCTGTGCTCTTTTAAGGAAAGGAAAATGCCCATATAATAATATAAACTGGAACAGCTAAACAAAATCTCTTCAGAATTTTATGCTTCAGGGATATAATTAAGTAAAAGATGCAGAATATATGGTGCTGATGATGGTGATAATTGATGGTGATGATGATGATACTGTAAACAATTTCCTCTGGGTCCCTGAACTAGTAGCCTGAAGAAACACTAACTGAGAGATGAACCACTCATTCTTAACTCCCAAACCATGTTCAAAAGGAAACAGTAAAATCAAGTTTGTTTTGTTAATATTCAAATAATAATAGTTTTGAAAGAGACCTTTGCTAAACAGGACTTACTTGTCTACAGAAAAGGGCAATGCTGCATAATATAGCATGTTATTCACTGCCGCATGAAAATATTTAAAGTCCTTTTCCAACTCATTACAGAAACCAATATTTCAGTACTACTAAAAGGTTATGGTAGGGTTGTTTCTGTTTTTAGTAATTATGAAAGAACCTGGCCATAATTCATTGGCTGCTTGGCACCAGTTGCCAAATGTTGAGTTGAACTCCAAATGCTGGATGTTGGTAATGTATTATCAATCGCATATTTATAATAATTTAATTGTAAGCTGCATGATTATTGGTAAATCTATCTTTTTATTAACTTAGCAGCTCAATGTTCTTTAAAAATATTTTTCAATTTAAAATATTGACTTTTAAATAATAGTAAGAAAAAAAGCCAACCATCAAAACCACTGTTTTGTTTACATTTTGCAGCAATTTGCTTCACACAGGTTATTTTTCAATGTACCTACAACATCTTTAATAAAGTGTAAAAGAAATTTGAAAGGAACACGTTTCAGTATTGTAAATCTCCCCTGAGTACAAAAAAGCTGAATTTGCAGATGGCAGAAAGGAACTAAACTGGAAGGCTACCTACAAGTTGCGATCTGCTCTCTAACAGGCTGTAGACAGAGTACAGTATTGTCGAAGTGCATTGGCAGAGAGAATCTGTGTAACAGGTAAGCCATCAGAGAAGCCTTACCCATCTACAGAAATCTACACAAATGTATCTGTGTTAATAAAGTACAGTAGTTCCAGTTGACATTACAACACAAAACAGAACGTTTAATGGACATGTTAAGGGCAATCGTGGATCTTGACATTTCAACATATCACCCCATGGGGTAGAAGTGTGTTAGTCTGAACGTAACATTGTTAGTTTATCTCAAATTAATAGGAAGTTTTAAATGTTGGTTCAAGAAATGCAGAATACATTGCTCCATACTTCCAGCTATCATGATGCTGCCTCAAGAGAACATAGCATTATCTTCAGCCCTGATACTCCCATACCTGTAACATGACTTTTTAAATTTATTTTTATTTAATTTTGTCCAATACACAATAATACACAACGAAGGTGTAGAGGACACCCTCAAGGGAAAAAAAGAAAAGAAAATTAAAGAAGGAATAGAAGAGAGTATATGATAAGATAAATCAAAGAGAGAATAGAAGAAAGATAAAGGGATAGAAGAGAAGATATATGGGATATAGGAGAGACAATAAGACAGGGGTCGGAAGGCACTCTAGGAATATGCAGAGGTCAACGCTGGATAGTCTAAGGGTAAAATGTTGGGGGTTAGGGAATAATACTACGGAGTCGGGTAATGAGTTCCACACTTCAACAACTCTATTACTAAAGTCGTATTTTTTACAATCAAGTCTGGAGCGGTTAATATTGAGATTGAATCTGTTATGTGCTCTAGTGTTGTTGTGGTTGAAGATTTCACTCATTGCCAGGACAGCTGCTAATATGAAACCCTTTTTTAAAAAAAAAATATTCATAAATAAATCCCTCCAACCATAGTTCCCTCTAAGCTGAGCAGTGAGCAATTGCTCACTTAAAAATCATCATCAACACAGAGTTTTCCAAACCTTCCCAGAAGCCAAGAGGGAAAGAGTGAGAGGGAAGGAGAGAGAGAGAGGAAGAGAGGAAGAGAGAGAAACAGATAGAAAAAAGAGAGGAAGGAAAAGAGAAAGAAAAAGAATGGGAGTAAGGAAGAGAGAAAGAAAATCAAAATCTAGTTTGAAACTAGCTCAACTATTTAAGTGGCATTTTGATATTGATAGAGTTACCCTATTATGAGCTCACTGTTATAGACACACAGTACAGTATTTTATTTTGAAATTCTCTGAGGCAAAACAGGGTGGGTTTTTTATTTATTTATTTATTTGTTTGTTTGTTTGTTTGTTTATTATTTCTGTGCCGCCCAGTCCTGAAGGGACTGCCGCTCAGACACTATACTTTTCCACCCCCCCCCAAAAAAAAATTAGAGGGAACACTGCCTCCAACTGGTTTCAGCCATATTATAGGCATGATATTGCAGCTATGAAATCCTAAAGCAGTAACTAACATATAACAAAAGGAGCCTGCACTCTTTTGAAATAGTTACCATGTGACTATAGCTGAAAAGTCTACTAAAAGAGGCCCGATGTGGGAAATAATAAAATCTCTGCAAACTTTGGTCTCCCTTGAGGGAAAAAAAAATCCTTAGCAGGAATTCATGAGAGGTTTAAGTGCTAAAATGAATATTGCTCCTGAAAAATTGCCAGATAAATAATAGAGATACGGCATTAACTATGACATTTGTTGTACGTCCTAATTTATGTAAGCAATAAATAGTTTATTGAACCCTGGCTGGCTTGGCAGCAGCCTCCAAAAACAAGCTAAATAAAAGACCAACCCCAAAGAAGAGACTTTCTACCTGATAATCTTATAGAAAAGTCAATCAGACTCAGAAACAAACTGAAAGAAATAAAACTAATACCTTCTGAAAATCCCCCTGGCCATCTCAGCTGGATAAAGTAGTCTTCAGTTCCTCTCCAACAGTTCGGCTATGTAATAATATTAGCAGTTGCATTCCAGCCTACAGGCCAGTTCATTTCAGCAATGGGAGAAACGTTGATTTGGAGGAGACGGCATCATCTCAGTTTTCATTATTTTGTGCAAAACTATAGTGACAAACACGCTTAAGTAACATTTTATGGCACACAATATTAAAATACACGATTTGATAATTGCAATTTATATTAGACTAATTTAAATGTTCTCAATGAGACAAAAGAAAGATATATTTAAAAGCTTCAATGAGCCTGCAGTGTTCTCCAGTTGCAAAAATTACCACTGTTATTATAAGACTCCCTTTAGAAGAAAGAAAACAGCATATCAATCAGCTCAACATATTATATACAGATTGTCGTCGATTTACAACAGTTCATTTAATTACCGTTCAATGTATGTTACAAAGGCACTGAAAAAAAGTGACTTATGACCATTTTTCACATTGATGAGGATTGCAGCATCCCTATGGACACGTGATCAAAATTCAGATGCTTGGCAACTGAGTCATATTTATGAGGGTTACAGTATCCTGGGGTCATATGATCACTTTTTGTGATCTTCTGGCAAAGAAAGTCAATGGGGAAGTCAAATTCACTTAACCATGTTACCCACTTAACAACTGCAGTGATTCGCTTAACAACTTGGCAAGCCTAAACTTTGTGTTCAATTATGGTCGTAAGTCAAGGACTAACTGTACCACCACAAAGCCCATTCAAGGTGAGCTCCATCATGGATATTACCTAAATCTAAATTTAAATTAAATTGAAACCCTACTGCACAAAAAAGCAATTGCTGACCTGCCTTCCATTGAGAATTCCATACTGGGTAGGAACCCGAAACTGCCTATGACATTTATTTATTTATTTATTTATTTGTTTGTTTGTTTGTTTGTTTGTTTGTTTGTTTGTTTGTTTGAATTTGTATGCCGTCCCTCTCCGAGGACTCGGGGCGGCTCACAGCATATATAAAAACAGAACAATAATGTAAATCCAATGAATACTACAATTTAAAAACAATTGAAAGAAAAACTTATCAACCAAATATTCAGCAATCATACTTAAGGCATTCAGTGGTCAGGGGGAAGATCTAAAAATCCCAAGCTTGGCAGTAAAGATGAGTTTTTAAGCTCTTTTGGAAGGCAAGGAGTGTTGGGACATTAAGTGTTGTACCTCATGATTCTTGACAAATTTATCTTTTATTTTATGTACACTGAGAACATTTGCACCAAGACAAATTCCTTGTGTATCCAATCACACTTGTCAATAAAGAATTCTATTCTATTCTATTCTATTCCATTCCATTCCATTCCATTCTGTCCCACCCCGCCTCGTCCCATTCTATTCCATGTTTATTTTCGTGATTTATAGATATAAAAGTGGAACTAATTGTTTAGTGAGGTTACAATGATCACAAATAATTTTTTTTCTTTAAAGTAATATTGGACAGAAACACCTAAAGAATGTAGATGTATGAACAGGTATATTGTTCGATATGATAAGATAATGTTGTGAGAAATTTGCTGATATGTGCAACTTCTTTTCTAAATGTTATCTTACTTATACTTGTGTTCAGATGATGAAAAAAATAGGCATAATAATAATAATAATAATAATAATAATAATAATAATAACAGCAAGAATAAAATAACTCCAGACAGGAGTTAAATGTGATATATACATTAGGAAGGGATGGTGTCCCATGCCACCAAATGCATTACAGGGCTTGTATGAACAGTCAGAATAATAGATAGTTACAGTCCATGCTCAAGCAAGGAAGGGAGGAAGGAAGGGAGGGAGGGAGGGAGGGGGGAGGCAGGCAGGCAGGCAGGCAGGCAGGCAGGCAGGCAGGCAGGCAGGCAGGCAAGGAAGCAAGCAAGCAAGCAAGCAAGCAAGCAAGCAAGCAAGCAAGCAAGCAAGCAAGCAAGCAAGCAAGCAAGCAAGCAAGCAAGCAAGCAAGCAAGCAAGCAAGCAAGCAAGCAAGCAAGCAAGGAAAGTGAACATTCTTCTCATGTCAAAATTTTGTAGCTCTAAGAAGGAAAAAGCAATGATGCAATAGAAACACAATGTAGAGGAATTTGGACCTTTGCCATTCCAGGAAAAAGAAAACCAGCAATCTGAATCACTGAAAGACTTTCTGCTTTTGGCACAAAAAGGGTCTTTGTGGTTGCAGAGCTGCTCATATTCTATGCACAATATTCTTCTATTTTTTCATTGATATATTTTATTCCTATATCTTCTCTTCTCTTCTTTCTTAGATATATTTTACTATGGGTATATCCTCTATAACCTCCATTGTGTATTTTACTATGTGTATACCCACTAAAACCATCATTTTGTAATGGACAAAATCAATCAATCAATCAATATTGGTTTTGTGTTGCTACTGGTGAATGCTAAGTCCACTTGTAACAAGAACAGTTCACCCAGGATTTAGTTGTGGAGAGACAGGCAGACTTGGTGTGGATGATCAAAATCCAGATAGACAACAGCAGCAATGTGACCCTTTCTTTTATCTGTTCACTGGTCTGCATCTGTTTTTCAGGTCCTATAGAACTTCAGTATCAAGACAAGAGAAGTGCAGGAACATTTATCTTCAGGAACACCTTCTTTACCAGACACTCTGTTGCCAAGCTGATGGGAAACAAATATCTGCATATTAAGTTGAGCTGCAACAACCATTGTAGTGTGTCAGTTGTCCTGCTCTGTCCAGTTAAAGAGTGTTCAAAGCTCATTGGAGTTGCGTCACCATTTGGCACCGAGAGACTTCTGCCTTGATGCTCTGGACACAACTCTACACAGGACTGCTTTGAAGGACAACTACAGTAATTTATTCCAAGTGCCATAACTCAATTTTGGCTAAAACTCATTGCCACTAATAAATTACATTGTAAACTCTGCATTGATTGCCAATAAGTTCTCCTGTGCAATTCAGAATACCTAATACTATAAAGCTTTATGCCTTGATGTCAAGGTATTACCTTCTCAAACCAGAATCAACCTATCTAAAATGAATGTTCCAGGAGAAAAAAAACCTTCATTTTTTTAAACTATAAGATGTTGAGTCTGAATAATGTTATTCCTCAATGATTCCAGTTCTTTGGGATTTCCTCTTGAAATTAGATCCTGATTAATTTTGGGAAGCTGATTAAAATATAGTTTTCAGGAACGCAGTTGACAACCAATGAGACAGTGCTGTACAAGTTTATTTGCTTAGTTCTGATTGTTATTTGATGCATTCTTTCTGTGAACATTTTAATTTGTTCTGTAATACATGGTTATTATCTATCAGGAAGATATGATAGTTTCAAAAGCATACAAATCTAATGAAGGAATGAATCTTGCTCAATAACTGAGCAACAGTTTTATACAAGTTACAGAAAGTGTGCTTTCTAAAACGTCTGTAGAAACTTATTGCACAATAAAGGGTTAAAATATCATAAGACCTTTGTACTTTCCGTAACAAACCAATGAATATTTTCTTCTGAGATTTGTCAGAACATAGGCAAGACTTGAGAGGATTAAAGAAGTGTTGTTCATTGCCTCTCAACTTGAGATGTAAACATTTTTTAGTAAAACAGGATTTTTTTTCAAAATGGAACACAGAGATTTTACTTTTTAATCAGATAAAGTAAGTACTGGCCTCACCTGGGATCTGGAATCCAGAATTGTACACTGAAAGAAACCAAAGCATATTCCTTCATGGGTTTTTTTGCTTGTTTGTTTATTCAGCCGAGTTTATGATTTGTGGAGCATTGATGGTGCAGTTGTTATAATGCAGTTTTGCAGGCTAATTCTTCTCATTTGTCAGGGGTTCAGTCCTCACTGGCTCAAGGTTGACTCAGCCTTCCATCCTTCTGAGGTTAGTAAAATGAGGACCCAGATTGTTGGGAGCAATAGGCTGACTCTGTAAACCACTTAGGGCCGCAAAGCGCTGTGAAACAGTATATAAGTTTAAGTGCTATTTTAGTAACAGAAGCTACAATAACTTTGATTTAAGAACATTTTAAGTTAGAAGTGTATCAATAGACAAGCACATAAAGATAAATAAAAATAATAATAAAGGAATTTATATGAAAAAAATGTAAGATTATGTAAAAGAATTCAGGGTTGCTGGAATACCATCCCAGAAAAATAGAGAAAGTACAGCAAAGGAAAGATGAAGGCAAGAGAGGAATTAGAAGAAGGAAGAAAGGGAGAAGAGGAGGAAAGAGAAGAGGGGAGAAGAGAGTAAGGAGATAAGGCAGGAGGGAAAGTAGAGAAGAGGAGACGGTGAGAGGAGGGGGAAATAGGTTTAGAAAGAGAAAGGATAAGGGAAGAAAGAAGAAAAAAGAAAGAGCTGTATGAGATAGAAAGGGAGAATGATAAAAAAAGCAACCTTGAACTTAGATAAATATAGAAAATATTTTTAAAGATTTTGTTAAAAAATGAAAGGAGAAATTAAATGATGAATATGTGAAAATGTCTGAATGGTAATAAAGAATAAAATCTTTTTATAATGAAATAACTTATTTAAAGTCTTATAACAAGTTCTGGCTCTGCAGATCCCTAACAAATCCACTGGAAGTGTAAGCTTTCTTTCTAGGATAGACTCAATACATTTATAAATCCCTGCACATAGGCTCCCTGGGGTTTACACCCAGAGCACTATGCAATTTACCTGGAATGAAACTACTTTCAATGTATCTTTCACAATTGTGGTATTTGTTCCGGTACATTATACATTTCTTACTGAATGGTATGTCCTGAGGATTATCTAGCTTTAAGAAAGCCATGATTAACAGTCTATGATTAGTTGTTTTAACTATGAAAATGACAGTACCAGCTATTTTTCATAAGGATTCAGGCTGATCATATTATCCGATGCAAAAGACACCTTGTCTGAAGTTCTGTTTCTGTTCTGGTTGAATGTTTTTTTGTTTTCCATATAGAAATGAGTATTTCATTAAAAAGGCAGTAACTTTGGCTATTGATGTGGAGGGTAGGCATTCCCCAAATGTATTTCATAATCTTAGCCATTGTCCAGATGCTTTGAGCCTTCTTTTTTAATTGATCTTTTTATGTTTATTGCTTTGTGGGGCTTTTTTTTGTATACATTCATTGTTATTCCAAACCAACAGCCAGTGGGCTGCATGAAGTTTTCAGCAATGTTTCTTGAGTTTCCAAATCATCCTCAAACAGCGTTCATGAAAACTGGAAATTTTTATATTTTTCACAGGGCAATAAGGAGAGCAGCACTTCAAAACCAGGCTGATTCAATCTAAATATTTTTGTTCCTTTCTTGAGCTGATTAATTGAAGAGAATATTTCTTAGTTGTGTTTCATTCCAACTAGTTGGACATATCAGGAATAGGATTTGGTTCTGACTCTGCTTTTGAATTTTTGAAAGAGGTATGATTAGACCATTCTGGAGACTATCTGCTTTAATCCAAGTGGAAACATGACCCTTATTTCAAAAAAATCTAAAGCAAGTATTTAGGTACATCATCATCATCATCATTATTATTATTATTATTATTATTATTATTATTATTATTATTATTATTATTATTATTATTTATTGGATTTGTATGCCGCCCCTCTCCGCAGACTCGGGGCAGCTAGCAACAATGATAAAAACCAACAATGTAACAATCCAATTTAATAAAACAACTAAAAACCCTTATTATAAAAACCAAACATACACACAAACATACCATACATAACTTGTAATGGCCTAGGGGAAGGAATATCCTAACTCTCCCATGCCTGGTGACAAAGGTGGGTCTTGAGTAATTTGCGAAAGACAAGGAGGGTGGGGGCCGTTCTAATCTCTGGGGGGGAGTTGATTCCAGAAGGCCGGGGCCGCCACAGAGAAGGCTCTTCCCCTGGGGCCCGCCAAACAACATTGTTTGGTCGACGGGACCCGGAGAAGGCCAACTCTGTGGGATCTTATCGGCCGCTGGAATTCGTGCGGTAGAAGGCAGTTCCGGATGTATTATGATTTTGATATTTTGTTTTGGGTAAAATTAAGGTATATTCAGAATTTTTTTAAGTTCTCAGATATCTCTTTCTAAACAAATACACTCTAGGCAGTTTTAGAACAAGGGGTCCATGGATTTTTATTCATTTACATTTATGTGTATTTATAAATTTATATATATTTATGCATAAAGGCATAAACCTGCCTTTATGCTGCTCCATGATCTGCAAAATTGCAGAACAAAAAACAAATATTGTTTTAAAAGTAACATTGTTCCATCACTTCCTTGTAACCCACAAGATAGATTAATATTAACAAATATGGTTTCCCAGAAATTTAACCTACCCTATAGGTTAATTGCAGGGTATTATTAACTGTATTCTGAGACTGCAATTTAGAATAGTAGGGTGGGGTAGGGTAGGGTAGGGTAGGTTAGAGGAGAATAGAATAGAACAGAACAGAACAGAACTTCTTTACTGGCTAAGTGTGTTTGAACATACAAGTAATTTGTCTCTGGTGCAGAAACTCAAATGTACAGAATTAGATTATGGTATACATTTCTTTAATCAGACAGACGACTTTGAATATAATCTCCGGGCACAGAAACTACAGAACAGAGTGCTTTTGTTCCTAACTGAAAGTCAACGGGGAAGCAAATATTTCCACTTGATAGATTATGTGTCTTGATAGTTCCTATCTTATAGGAATCAATGTTTTCTTGTCAGTGAAGGGGTTAGACCATATGTAGAAAGGGGACACAAAAGAAATTCTAGTCCCTTGTGGGATGTAACGTTCTCTTCGTTGATATTACTAGCCTTCCTTTATCCTGTTGTGTGCCACAAAACCTGAACATGTGTTACATGCCTTCAGGCATTTGCTGCTGAATCTACTTATGCAGAAGAAAGCAGCATATATAAAAACATATGACAGTGTACAACAGAACATAAATGCTCAGAATTATTTCTGCATTTTATGTGGTGTTTGTGATTATTACAGCAAAAACATTTGAAAGTAGAAAAAAAATCACAATACTTTATCTATCTCGAATTATGTAAGATAATTCTTGCCTTATTCCCTAATAGAAAATTAGACAGGAAAAAAAATCTCATCCTTTATTCTGTTGCTAGTAAAACTAAGAAGACCCTCTTCTTTAGAAAATAAACTATTTGGGGAAAAAGTACGTTTCTTTTCAAATAAAGGAAGTATGAAAAATATTCTAATAAATGTAATACATATAAGAATAAATTGGAAACTAGTAAGAACCTAATTGAGTTAAACTGTGGTATGCTTATACAGGCTAATTGAACTACAATTCACAATTAATAGAGAATATTAGAATATTATTTCTAAATTCTTTGTGATAACAAATTATCAAATTACTCTAACCCTTTTTTAAAAACATAGACATCTATTTTGGGTTATAAACTGTCTCTGTTTGATTGTTTCTGTTATTTATTGATTAACCAGAATAATACTTAACAGAATTTTAGCTGCATTAGAAGAAAGGGACAGTACATTGTATACATTTATTGTGTGTATGCATATACAAATGTGTGCATACATGTATTTATGCAATCTATGCAGTTTCCTCTGTTCAGCAATGCTCAGTAATGCTTTCAAGTAGGAAACCTCTGGAATAGCACGAGAAATGATATAAAGGATGCATTTATTTACTTTACAATTTATATCCCTTCCCTGCATAATATAGACACTGAAGGTGGGTAGCAATTTTAAAAAGTGCCTAAAATTCCCCCAAACAGTTAAAATAATCATTGACATAAATCTAATTGAAATGGTCTGTTTGAAGAGAAAGGTCTTGATTACTACATAACAATATAAATATGTCCCATACTGATCAGTCCAATGCCCATCTTGACTTTGTCCCCTCCCCCACTCCTGTTAAGGCCACACTCATAAAAAAAGAGCTGAAGATATACCCATCATCCATCATTGGTCCCTTGCAGCTTATATTTGCAGGAATGAAGCCCCAAGTCAGAGAAACATGGCATCTTTAAAAAAAAGACTTAACAGATTGTCCTCCATGCACTTCTCCAATTCTCTGAATTGGATAAATTTCCCTGAAGTTGGACAAATGGGGTCTGATTACAATTTTCAAGAGAAATTATGTCATAGGTTTAATGCTTTACAATCAGTCTTAGACAGGGAGGTTTTGAAAGAACTTTCCAATTGACTTTAAGGTCTAGTAGTAATATTTCAGCTGCAAACAAGGAAAACCCGTAACCTTAACTTTAAAACAATTAAATCTTAAGATGTTTAGCCTTTGAGATTAAGCAACTACAGAAAATACTAATTACAAGGGTTATCCAGAAAGTAAGGTTACAAGGCACGTAGCTCTCATGGGGAATGTTTGCGGGGGAAGTTGGCATTACTATTGTGTAGCGGGAAGCCAGCGGAAGAGAATGAGCAATGCCAGTGGCCAATAGATCATCGATTGGCATTGTGCTGAAAGTTAGCATCATCGTTCTGTTTCTCTCCAAGTGTACGCTGTAATACGCTACCTGAATGCTAGGAGCATGAATGCTGCTACGATGGGTGCCCAAGATGCTTATTGAAGCATACAAAATCAACAGAGTCAGTGCTTCCCAAGAATTTCTTGACTATTTCGAGATTGAAATCTTCTCAACTGTATAGTGACAGGAGTTGAAACTTGGACTTATCACCATATTCCAGAGAGCAAATGTCAATCAATGCAGTGGTCCCATACCCATACTCCTTCAGTCAAAGAATTAAAAACTCAGCAATCAGCAAGAAAAATCTTGGGCACCATCATGCACAAATCTTGGGTACCCATCGTGTTCTACCGGTGTGTCCCAACCACCCGTAATTACAGGGTAATTGGTCCAAAAAGACACACTCCACACAATAGAAGGAAAACCAAAAGTCTTTATCAACAGAAAAGCAGAAAAAACTCCCTTTTTAAATGTCAAAGGGACTTTCTGGTACACACAAGGCACAGGTTAAATGCAATCCAATTTCTCACCCAGTAGCTGGGACATTGAGTCCAATTCCAAAGTCCAGAAAGTCCACACACAAACTTGAACAGGAAAACAGCAAAACCATGATCTTGATGAAACTATGAATCAGATAAACTTCCACGAGGCTAAATCAGCATGCTGCTCTTTTTATCTGTAGCACTAATTACAGCAGCCCCACCCAACCACAAGTGGCCTCACTTATCTCCTGTAATAATCCTTCAGTTGTTCTTTCCAACGCATCACTCTACGCATGCATGGGTCCATCATAAGTTCTTGTTCAGAATCCAGGGATGATAAGGATGATTGATCTCCTCCTGGGCTGTCTGCCAAACTCCTGTCTTCCCTACTACTCACGCTTCCTTCGTAAGAGGAGCCTTCATTGGGAGATTCTATCAGGAGCAAAACAGGCCTGTGGCATGTGGATGCTTCCCCCACATCCACCTCCACATTCCTTGGGGCAGGAGCTGGGCCAAGGCCAACCACAACACATCGTAGCAACATTCATGCCCTTAGCATTCAGGTAGTGTATTACCCTTGGAGCGAAGTGGAATGAGGACACTCATCTCTAACCTTCACCACAACACCAGTCAATGATCTACTGGCCTGCTCATTCTCTTCCGCTGGCTTTCCGGTACAACATAGTAATACCAACTTTCCCTGTGAACATTCCCTGAGAGAGCTACGTGTCTTTATTATTATTATTATTATTATTATTATTATTATTATTATTATTATTATTAATTAGATTTGTATGCCGCCCATCTCCACAGACTTGTAACCTTACTTTCCAGATAGCCCTTATAGTAAGCAATATAGGACGTGGGGTTTTTTAAAGATATGTATTTATGTACTCAAGTTAACGTGTTGTACACTCATTGAAACATCTGAATTGAATTGTAATGTAATCTAGTCACAGATAACTTATGATGGGTCTGAGTTGTTCAGGAGCAGTTATAACTGGTGCACATGAGTTGGTGTACCAATTTGTTGTTTATTGGTGCCATGTGAAGAGCCAAAGTTAATTTGTACATAAAGCAGTACTTTTAGCCTATAGGTAATAAATGGAAAGCAATGAAGAAAACATAACACAGAAGAAAATGCTTCCCAAGAATTATTTTGAATGTGCTTATATGTTAAAAATAATCTTTTTGGTTTTTACCATAAAATAGATAGAACATGATCAATATTCTGAAAGGCTTTTTTATATGAGACAGAAAGCTGATTTAAAACATGACATCTACCAGTAAGATTTTTTTTATATCATGAAAAAAATGAATACTTGTTTTAAAGGAGTATGCAAGTCAGATTTTTAAAAAAACCTTCATCCTCAAATCTCATGTATACCACGTATAAATTCTTTGATTTGTTTATTGAAATTATTTGTGAATAGTTAAACCAGAGGACATTAAATAATTAACCTTTTTAAAGAAACAGAAATCAGTCCTCCTTTTTTAATCTTCCATTATTTCTTCTCTTAAAAAAATACTTACTGTAGCTTTTCCCATCTTTTTATCTTGTGTATATTGTTCAGCAGTAAATCTGAAAAGTCAAGCTGGTAAAGGTAACATCTCTGCCCCTTTTTACATGTATGCAAAGCATGCAAAAGGGAGCAAAAGTTTAATGTAATTTTGATTTTTGATGGGGAGGGAGGCACATCCAGACATCCCCCTTTGCATTTCTATTGTTCTGATTTGTTCTCTCTCTTTCCCTCCTTCCCTCCCTCCTTCCTGTTCTAATTATTGACTCCAGGTGACTCCCTGACTAAGCCCTACTTCTTAGGGCTGAGAGAGTGAGTGAAGAGAATTAGTGACTGGCCCAAGGTCACCCACTTGGCCTTATGCCTCCAATTTCTACTCTGGTGTCTTAACTCCTACACCAAAATTTAGTATTTGCAATCAGCAAAATAGTTGTCAGATGTCTACCGCTTAAAAACAACAAACCAAAGCATGTCATTTCTTTATTCAGCCAATCTTATTTTAAATTCTGCTTTGTGGAAATGAATCAAGTATACTCCTAAGTGTGTTTTGGTTCACAGCTTGTTAGCTTTTCCACTGTCTGAATTTCAGCAAGAGGGCCAAAATAATTTCATAGTTTAACTACTTAAATTTCTCTTTGATTCCGATATTGATTTGAAGGCAACTCTAAAGCTCTCCAGAAAAGCTTCACATTTTGAAACAACAATTACCTAAAAGGACTTTTGATTGGCTGCTGTAATCAACATTGAAGCTGTTTATGGTAAGCGCTCAACTTTTCTTTGGATATGTAACTTGAAAAAAGAAGGGTGAAAATATCATTATTTTGTCTTTCTCTCTTCATTTTGATCTGTTATATTTTTACTCTTATTTTGAGACTGTGAAAAGTTCAGAAAAAGGTCTGAAATTCTGCATTATGAATACCTTAAATTTATAACATTCTACTAAACAATCTACAGATCACTTGTGCCTAATAGCTGATTTTAGATCCTTGAAGGTTATGACATGAAAGGCTGCTCTTTATTTTCAACATTACCACTTATAAATTGTAGAGCATATCTTTAAAAAAAAAAAAACCCTGCAAGATTATTTACAGTGTTTGCAAGTGACAGCTTTAGGAAGCAGGCAATAATCTTCATTTTATTGCTCAAAACCAAGATGTATAAAAAAAGACTAGTTAAACACTTTTACATTAATGGTCCTATAGCAGATGTGGGGTGATGAGCTGCTTCTTCCCATTCCAGCTGTCTAATCGATTTGACAACAATGGATTCTGCTACTTTGAATTATTTATTTTTTAAAAATTATACTCTGCCTGTCTATCAGAATTGAAGTCTGGGACAGCTATTAATTGCAATTGAAATCAATAAGGTGTCTCTCTAAATGTATTTGGAATAGATATAGACATTCACACAAATGACGAATAACTCAGCTTAATGGAGGTAATAATCAGTGGACTTCTGTTCATTCTAGAGTGCTTGGATGATCTTGCTGTAGACACAGTAGAAACAGAAAACAAATTAATTGGTGACCAACATAGTTTCCAATAAGTCTCTACAACCTGTGATTATACTGGATTCATCCTATCTCCTATAACAGTGATGGCGAATCTTTTTTTCCTTGGGTGCCAAAAGAGCGTGGGCATGTGTCTGTTGGGCATGCCTGAGTTCCCCCAACCATAATTCAATGCCTGGGGAGGGCGAAAACAGTTATCCATCCAGAGGCCCTCAGGAGACCAGAAACGGCCTATATCCCAACTCCTGGTAAGCCCATTAGGCTCATGTTTCACCCTCCCCGGGCTCCAAAGGCTTCCCGCTGCCAGTGAAGCGCCTGTTTTTGCGCTGCTGGGATTCCCCTGCGGCATCGCAAAAACACGGAAGTCCTGCATTTTCTTTCAACATATTTCAGTACAAATTGGGAGCTGTGGGGAGGAGCTACATTTTCACTATCTCACTGCATCCCGCCCCCTGGCTCTGGCTGACAAAAGGCTTTGAGTTGGAATATTTGTGTGATGTCCAATTTGATTCCAATGTAGAAAAAATATGGGTAATTGCCACAAATTTGTGTCATTTCACAGATTGCAAAAGTGAACTTCTAGTCAACCCCAATAAGCATGATTGGTGAGAACCATTCAATAGCATTAGGAAGGTCATTGTGTCTCAACCTCTGCTTCATACCCACAACACCAAAAAGTGATTATTTGAGTCCATATACTGTACTTCTCCATTATTAAAATTCTTTGCATAGAAAAAGCAAATTGAGGTTTTGAAAAGCATGCCTTTAACTTACATTTCCCTGCTCTGCAATATAACACAGTGCACACACATAAATACAGATGCATACACGTATGCATACACACATAAACACACACGCACACACAAAGATTAAAAAATGTAATTAAACTTCAAGAAGTAACTTAACTTTTAGACTGCAAAATAACATTTTGAGGGTGGAGTGTGTGCATGCATGTCTTTCTTTATATGTCCAGTAGAGTAACAAAGAGACACTGACATTTGCAGTATATTTGTCTGCTTTGCATGGAATAAGAAAAAAAAGATCTACAGAACAAGAAATAAAACCTATTGCATTTCAGTTTGGTAGCCTGGAGTATTATAAATAAACTATATACTGTATATATCCGTACATGTGCATGTATGGCTTCATGTGTGCATTTATGTGAACAAAATGCACTGTGTGGGGGTGGCAGAGAGAGGCATAGCAGTCATGTTTCTGTTTCCTTCTCAAATGTCTCTCCTAATAGCTTTCAAATGTTGGCATCCCTAGGCCATGTACATACACAACTCTGGACATGCCAGTGGCTTCATGGCACTCAAGGAGATAAGACAGTTTAGTTTAACACAACTTGAATGATTCCAGCCTCAAGTCCCAATCAAAGAGATTTACAGCTGTTTTAAAAGGACAGTAATGTTGACTTGACTGGTGAAAGAATCCAAGAAGCTAGACTGAATAAAAAGACAGGGAGTTAACAAGTAAACAAATGCTGGGCTGTTCACCTAACACATTCCTAGTTAATTCCCATTATTTTATGTAGCTTAATGTTTTTCTTTAAGGGCCCTCTACACCGCCTCTTAATTTGTTTTGCTGTGCCTTTGAAATAATGATAAGAAAGAACTTTCTCACCTACCCTTCAAAGTACTGTCTAATTAAAACAATTAAACAGAAAGTGCAAAAGATTACTTCTGTCACTATAATCACTTGAATTCTCTATGGACCTGAGACTACTATTTGGTCTCAATTTCACAAAAGGGCTTTTCTTGTCAATCGCTTTGAGGTGTGTAACTGTGAGCTATTGTCCATTTTTAAATATAGATTTTGATCGACACCCTGGTATGCAGATCAGGGGTGGGTTCCAATTTACCTTGCTGCCCGTTCACTTCCTCCCACCCTGTGTGGCCAAGTTTGCAGTGCAAAACTTCCCAAAAATTACAAATAAAAAAATGCCAAAAATAAAATCGCGACACTTGTGCAGAGCCGGAAACTCAGCTTCTGAGAATGCACAGAAGAAATTCTTTTTTACATAAAAAAAAAATATTCAAAAAAATTGAAAAGAAGGAGATGGTGGTGCCCATGGACCGGCGCTGACCAATCCGGTCATTGTGACATCACTAGCAGATCGCTACTGGTTCGGGTGAACCAGTCCAAACCTGGAGGAACCCACCTCTGATGCAGATTGCAAAAAACATTATACTTGAATGTCGATCCTGTGCAATGTAGCTTCATTAATAAATATATCATATATTTCTTAGTAACTTAATTAACTAAGCGGTGGAAGTGATGTGCCGGTGCCTGGAGGCTGTTGGGGCCTGGATGGGTGTCAACAGACTCAAACTCAACCCGGATAAGACGGAGTGGCTGTGGGTTCTGCCTCCCAAGGACAATCCCATCTGTCCGTCCATCACCCTGGGGGGGGAATTATTGACCCCCTCAGAGAGGGTCCGCAACTTGGGCGTCCTCCTCGATCCACAGCTCACATTAGAAAACCATCTCTCAGCTGTGGCGAGGGGGGCGTTTGCCCAGGTTCGCCTGGTGCACCAGTTGCGGCCCTATCTGGACCGGGACTCATTGCTCACAGTCACTCATGCCCTCATCACCTCGAGGTTCGACTACTGTAATGCTCTCTACATGGGGCTACCTTTGAAAAGTGTTCGGAAACTTCAGATCGTGCAGAATGCAGCTGCGAGAGCAGTCATGGGCTTACCCAGGTATGCCCATGTTTCACCATCACTCCGCAGTCTGCATTGGCTGCCGATCAATTTCCGGTCACAATTCAAAGTGTTGGTTATGACCTTTAAAGCCCTTCATGGCACTGGACCAGAATATCTCCGAGACCGCCTACTGCCGCACGAATCCGAGCGACCAATTAGGTCCCACAGAGTGGGCCTTCTCCGGGTCCCGTCAACTAAACAATGTCGGTTGGCGGGCCCCAGGGGAAGAGCCTTCTCTGTGGCGGCACCGACTCTCTGGAACCAACTCCCCCCAGAGATTAGAACTGCCCCTACTCTCCCTGCCTTCCGTAAACTCCTTAAAACCCACCTCTGCCGTCAGGCATGGGGGAACTGAAACACCTCCCCCGGGCATGTTTAATTTATGCATGGTATGTTTGTGTGTGCGTCTGTTAGTTTATGGGGTTCTTTTAAAGCTTGTATAAATTTTAAAGTTTTCTGATTATTTATGATTTGTTCTATTCTGTTGTGAGCCGCCCCGAGTCTTCGGAGAGGGGCGGCATACAAATCTAAATAATAAATAAATAAATAAATAATTTAATTTTTTTAAAATGTTTACCAGGTATCTTAGAAGTTGTCTATTTACTTCATTATCCTGGAGGTGTCAAATGAATAGGGAGATATTTCAGTATATGATATGGGCTTGTTTCACCCAACCTCCCTCCCTCTCTCTAACAAACAGACACGCAGACATACACAATTATGGCGTCTTAAACTCAGAGGGGAATTTTATTTTAATTTCTCCAACTTTGTTAATATGATATTGCGGGGGGAAATAAAATTTTTAAAAGTCCATGTAACTTTGTTATTAAAAATTTGGAATATATCGCTATTATACCTGTAGTGGTAAGTTACTGTGTCCCTCTAGATTGAGGGAGGGAGGGAGGGAAGGACGAACTATTCATTTAACACATATGGATAATCAAATAAACAAAATCTTCTACAATGAAAAAAAAAGTATGATTCAAAATTTAGAGTCTTGGATTAATGATGTAAATATACACTGCTCAACACAAAACACTTAAACAACACAATATAACTCCAAGTAAATCAAGCTTCTGTGAAATCAAACTTTCCAGTCAGGAAGCAACACATGCTTTGTACAGAACAAAGTATTCAATGAAAACATCTCATTCATTCAGATCTAGGATGTGTTATTTGAGCGTTCTTTCTTTATTTTTTGAGCAGTATATTTGATCTTTGCTGATGAACTGGCTCTTTATTGGTAACAGTGGAAAAAATAAGTAATGCCATAATATTCTGTGTGATCAAAGTTTAATGCTGTGGAGAAAAAAATGAACAATTTCTATAGTGTTATAAAACACAATATGTTTTACTTGGTTTTTGTTTTCTTCGTGTTTTTTAAATTTTACACGATCTTTTAGTATGGTGAGCCAATGCTTCTTTTAAAAACGCACCTTTTCTTTCTCACTTTTTGGAAAATTCTTCGATAGGTGCTAAGAACACAGCACTACATCAACTGCCTGTCTTCCTGCATTTCAGTGAGGCTAAATCTGCCTAACATTCCATTGCATGGATTCAAAATTAATAAAGGAATTTATTTTATTATTTATTTATTATTTAGATTTGTATGCCGCCCCTCTCCGCAGACACATTAAACCAGGAATACATATAGTAGATTTGGCTGTGATGATCCATAACTCACAGCAAATTATGGTAACATTGCCTTCCTTACTGGTGGGGCATTACGTCTTGCACTGTGTGTGACTGGTACATTTGCCTAGGGAGGAGGAGAAAAGCTGGGGGATGCAGACTGGACTGATTCCTTCACTACAAGGCAAACAACCTGCTGAGTAGACAGGTGCTGGCTGTGTGGATGTCTATGGGCAATGGAAGCCTAGTTGTCCTGATAGCTGACATCTATATCTATATCTATTGGGAGTTTTAAACTGATACAACATGAAGAATGTCACTCTTGGTTACTGTAGAGCTGCATCTAATGGACATCCTTTAAGCGTAATGCCTTGACCATGTCTTCCTTGCTTTCTCCAGCCGCTCTGATCTGCTATTGTTGTGAAATCTTTGGGATCTTTATTTTAGCCTCCAGAGCAAATTGCCTTGGCTACAGTTAGAATCTTTTGCAAAGGGCACATATTTGATTAACATTCGGGGGGCATAAAAATGACAGACCTCTTGGGGATGGTGCCTGTAACATTATTTAGAGAGAAACAGGCCACATGTTAGAACAATATTATCAGTATAGTCAAGCAGGTAATGAGTCCTCGTAGAGGGGCAGCATATAAATCCAATTAAATCTCAAATCTTAAATGATATGTGTGTGAGTGCATGTGTGCCTTCAAGTCAGTGTTGACTTCTAGTGACTGCTAGACTCTAGCTGGCTGAAGAATTTTGGGAGTTGAAGTCCACAAGTCTTAAAGTTTGAGGACCTCTGCAGTTTTCTTGGCAAGATTTCCTGAAGTCGCTTGCCCTTGCTTTCAATTCAATTTATTAGATTTGTATGCCGCCCCTCTCCGAAGACTCGGGGCGGCTCACAACAATAATAAAAACAGTGGAACCAATGGAACCAATCTAATAATAAAATTATATTAAAAAACCCCAACAATTTAAAAACCATACAACACATACATACCAAACATAAAATATAAGAAAGCCTGGGGAGATGTCTTAATTCCCCCATGCCTGGCGATATGGGTGGGTCTTGAGTAACTTGCGAAAGACAAAGAGGGTGGGAGCCGTTCTAATCTCTGGGGGGGAGTTGATTCCAGAGGGTCGGGGCCGCCACAGAGAAGGCTCTTCCCCTGGGGCCCACCAAACGACATTGTTTGGTCGATGGGACCCGGAGAAGGCCAACTCTGTGGGACCTTATCGGCTGCTGGGATTTGTGCGGTAGAAGGTGGTTCCGGAGGTATTCTGGTCCAATGCCTAGCGTTGAAACAGAATGATTGGCCCACGGTCACCCAGTTTGCTTCGTGCCTAAGGCAGGATTAGAAATCATGGCCTTTCAGTTGGTGATATTTTAACCATTACACTAAACTGTTTTTGGTACCTTGTTTCCCCGAAAATAAGACATAGGAGAGGTTTCTTAGAATTGCCTAATATAAGGCATCCCCCGAATGTAAGGCGTAGGAGACGTTTCGTTTCGCAGCCTTCCTGAACAGAACATATATAACATATATTTGAAGAAAGTATAATTGTTGTACATGGAAATAATGGTACGGTAGTAGTAAGAAATTCTTGATAGGATTCACAGTTTGTCTGGTTATGCTGGTTTGTGATGACAACTACTATACAGTATATAATAAATGTTCATTATTTTGTTCAGCAATAAATGTGAATTCTTCATTCAAAAAAAAAAATTAGACATCCCCTGAAAATAAGACGTAGCACATCTTTGAGAGCAAAAGTTAATATAAGATGCTGTCTTATTTTTGGGGAAACAGGGTAAGACATGTTACTCAAGTAACAGTGACGTTGTTTCATTTAGAATGTTGTGTATATGAAGATTCCACACAGCTTTTATTTTTCCATTTCATCACTCATCTTTTTTCTACTTTGCTTATCATTCTTTGGTCTTACACTGCCCTGTTTCTACTTTTCAAGATAATCAAAATTATCTTGTGAACAGAAGAGGGGGAAAAAATGAACACATAGAATCACTCTTTGAATTGCCTGTTGCAGCAGTTTAATATGTTATTGTGAACACTTTCTGTGGGATTTATCAGCTGAAGGGCTCAGCAAAAATGTTTAAAATAAAAAAGAATATGGTATATAGTCAATTTAATTCATTAAGTGATTAATTATATTTCTTTCTTCCTCTGAAATATTTTATTTGCTTTTACTTGAGAAAATTATTTAGAAGTTTTTCATACGTCTAGAGAGGCTAGCTAGGTAATAGTGTGTGTAAGTGAATGGGATTTTAAAAACGTCAAAATGGTATCTGTGAGTATGTAAAGCTCCTGTGTGTTTTATTTGCATTTCATATAAAGAAGAATAGGGATTCAATTGTATTCAATAGTTCAATAGTTGCCATCTTGACTCTTTTGCAGCTTCTCTGAAGATGCCCCTGTGAATTGGATATTTTGATGGTTTAATCTACATAAGTTTGTCTGTCTAGATCAGTGAAGGCGAACCTTTTTTTTCTCAGGTGCCGAAAGAGTGTGGGTACATGCTATTGCACATGTGCGAGTGCCCACACCCATAATTTAATGCCTGGGGAGGGCGAAAGCAGCTTCCCTTGCCTCCCAGAGGCCCTCTGGAGGCCAGAAATGGCCTGTTTCTCAACTTCTGGTGGGCCCAGGAGGCTCGTGTTTCACAACCCCCCCCCCCCCGGCTCCAAAGGTTTCCCTGGAGCTAGAGGAGGGTAAAAATACCCTCCCCCATCCCCCCCAGAGGCTCACTAAAAGCAAAAAACCCATCCCAGAGCCTCTGTGTGAGCCAAAAATCTCCTTGCCGGCACACACATGCATGTTGGAGCTGAGCAAGGGCAACAGCTTGTGTGCCAGCAGATATGACTGCGTGTGCCACCTGTGCCATAGGTTTGCCATCCCTGGTCTAGATAATCTGTCAATCCCAGAGGTAGGCAAAATTAGCTCTTCTATGACATGTGGACTTCAACTCCCAGAATTCTTCAGCTAGCATGACTGTTTCAGGAATTCTGGGAGCTGAAGTTCACAAGTCATAGAAGAGCCAACTTTGCCTACCCCTCGTCTATCCTAACACCAACAACTTTTAGAGTCTGGGAGTTAGGGCTGTTTCCGGTCTCACTCACTCATCTGAAACGTTATATAAACAGACACTGCCTAACTTTTCTGTTTGGAACAGAGATGGAATGGAGGCTTGTTCTTGCAGAAATATGCCAAACTGAACAGACCAAGGTCTTAAAAGGGGATAGAGAATTTTGTTTTGTTTTTATTTTGTTCATTTTATTTTTATAGAACAAAATGAAAATAATCTGGCATGTTTAATATTTGTTTAATTTAAACATGTCATTCATGAAAAATTGTACTATTGATATTTAAATTTATCTAGCTGTGATTCTTTAGATCAGTGATTTTCAACCTTTTTTGAGCCGTGGCACATTTTTTACATTTACAAAATCCTGGGGCACACCACCAACCAAAATGACACAAAACAAACAAACAAACAAACACACACACACACACACACACACACACACATAACCCCCTCGTATATACAATCCCATGTAACATCCCCTTATAAA
Source organism: Erythrolamprus reginae (assembly GCF_031021105.1). NCBI lineage: Eukaryota > Metazoa > Chordata > Lepidosauria > Squamata > Dipsadidae > Erythrolamprus > Erythrolamprus reginae. The sequence goes on from NC_091952.1 coordinate 204,135,149, forward strand.
TACAGTCAATCATCAATCATCCCTACTCAAATTTATATCTCATTTCTGGGTACTTCTCCTGTCTTTCCCCCTTTTCTCTCTCATGTTTGTCATTTCTCTCTCTTCCTCCCTTTTTCCCTCATTCCTTTTCCCTCTCACTTCTCCTCTTTTTCCATCCCTGTCTCTCTCCCCCCCTTATGTGTGTGTGTGTATACACACTGGAACCATTTCCAAAACCAGTTGAGGGCTGGGGTTTTTTCTCTTTTATTCTTTTCAAAAACAGGTGTGGGCTGGGGGGGCGTTTCTTATTATTTGGGTGCTTTTTACCATATGCTTCAAGAATCACCCCTCTCTCTCTCTTTTGTTTCTCTCTCCTCATTCTCTGCCTCAATCATTTCTCCTTTTTTCTCCCCTTTTTGTTCTCATTTCTCTCTCTCCTTTCCTTTCCCTATCTGTCTTTCTTGCTTTCTCTCTCTCTTGCTATCTCTTTTTCTCTCTTATTTTCTTTCTCTCTCTCTTGTTCTTTCTCTCCCTCCCTCTTTCTCTCTCTTTTTCTCACTTTCTCTCTCTTGTTTTTTCTCTCTCTCTCTTGCTCTCTCTCTCTCTCTCTTGTTTTCTTTCTCACACTCTTTCTCTCTCTTGTTCTCTCTCTTGCTATCTCTTTCTCTCCCCCCTTTCTCTCTCTCTCTTTCTCACTTTCTCTCTATCTTGCTGTCTGTTGCTCTCACTCACTCTCGTTCTCTCTCCGTTCTTCTCAGTGGAGGCTGGCGAAGGTGATATTCAATGTCGGGGGCGCGCGGGCAGTTGCGCGCGCTCCCTACCCCCCTGCTAGCCCCTTGGAATATTCAAAATAAGAAAAGCCTTCACCGGCGAAGGTTTTTCTTATTTTGAATATTCCAAGCAGCTAGCAGGGGGGTAGGGAGCTCGCTGGCCTCCGCTGAGAGAACGCCTGCCCCGTCTCTCCTGCAACCCCCTTGCTGAGAGCCCGGGACGAAAGTGCTCTCGGCAAAGGTGAGACGGGCAGGGCGTGCGTTCCGGGTGCGGGAGGAGCCACGCCGAAAGGCAGGAGACAGCGGAGGAGGAGAGGGGGTGGGCGGGGGGCAGCACCGAAAGGCCGAGGGGGCTGGAGGCACCGTGAGGAGGCAGGGGCGGCCGCGGCTCCCTTCCCTTCTGCTGCCGGTGCCTCCCTGCCCCCCTCCCCGCGGGCTGGCAGGGGGATAAGGAGCGCACGGCCGTGAAAAAGGGTGCACGCGGGGGTATTTTGGGGTGCGCGCGCGCACACACGCACAGCTTTCGGGGAAGCGACGAGAAGCCATGGGCGCGAGGGGGCCGACTTTCAAAGCAATCTTTGCCGGGCTCCCGCGGGAGGGTGCCAATAGCGGCGGCGGCGGCAGGGGGCAATAGCGGGGGGGGCGAGCCGCCTCGCGGCACACCTGACCATGTCTCGCGGCACACTAGTGTGCCGCGGCACACCGGTTGAAAAACACTGCTTTAGATGACAGTAACCCCCAACGGTTCTTTCTTCTTTTTAAAAATGCCCCTGGTTTTAATTTCTGGATTCTAAAGTGAATAAATAAATATATTTTTAAAGCCAGAAAAGCTAAATAAAAATATTTGCTATTAAAACTGGTTATAAGTACAGGCTAGTCTTACTAATCAGACCAAGGGCCGTCTTAGTAGAGCATTTTCTTAGTGAAGCCAACCATATACTTTCATTTACAAGCAAGAGATGATGACGTATTTCGTTCCTGCTGTTTTCCCCCTGCAACCAAGATACCAAGGCCTGCTAATCATTAAATCTGGATTCTTATGGAGAGAATAATTATTTACTCCAAGTCTGCTTTGCCATGAAAGGAAGAGCAAGCTGGCTTATCAACCTTTCCCTCCATTCAAAATAGGAAATTATTTCGAGATTGGGAGAGAGAGAAAGTGAAAGACAAAGGATGGAACTAATAAAAATAGCAAAAGAAGATAAATAAAGCCTACTTTATTGCTGTCTTATGTCTTCAATGTTTTCTCTAATGAGTTACAAATTGAATAACTAGTGTTATGTGTCATGTCATAATGCATCAAAGTCAGATGGCATTTTTTCATGTCATAGTGGGAAACAGGAGATGACAGATATAATGAGACACTGTCTGTCACTGTATGAGTTCTTTTTATTTCTTGCTGATAAAGTTAAAATATTACTTCTTAAATATGGTAGGTTCTCAGTAATTGAGGAAATTTTAAACCACAACCTCATGTTAGAGAGGAAGGATGAAGGTTATTTATTTATTTATTCATTCATTCATTAATTCATTCATTCATTCATTCATTTTTTTATTTATTTGATTTGTATACCGCCCCTCTCCGTAGACTTGGGGTGGCACACAGCAATAATAAAAACAATGTACAATAACAAATCCAATATATTTTTAAAAAAATATCTAAACTCCCTTAGTTAAAAATAAGACATACACACAAACATACCATACACAAATTATACAGGCCTGGGGAAGATGTCTTAATTCCCTCATGCCTGCTGGCAGAGGTGAGTTTTAAGAAGTTTACAAAAGGCAAGGAAGGTGGGGGCAACCCTAATCTCTGGGGGGAGCTGGTTCCAGAGGGTCGGGGCCGCTACAGAGAAGGCTCTTCCCCTGGGTCCCACCAGATGACATTGTTTAGTTGACGGGACCCGGAGAAGGCCAACTCTGTGGGACCTAACTGGTCGCTAGGATTCATGTGGCAGAAGGTGGTCCTGGAGATATTCTGGTCTGATGCCATGAAGGGCTTTATAGGTCATAACCAACACTTTGAATTGTGACCAGAAACTGATCGGCAACCAATGCAGACTGTGGAGTGTTGGTGTAAATATTATTAAGAGTTTGTCCTTAAGCAAATTTATATTATTTTACTCAACTTGTATATCACCCAAATACAATCAATTCTTCTGGTTGCATAGTATTAAAAAAATCAACACAGATATGCAATGAAGATAAAATAAACAATGAAAACAAGATGGTGAATCTTGTATAAGTCAACAACAACAATCCAGACATCTTAGTTTATGATATGAGAAAAGAGTCAGATATTTCATTAGGGTGACAGCCAAGTGGATCTCAGGAAGTACTTCATTCCAGAGAACAATTTCATGACACAGAAAACATGTTTCCAGAGTCCTAATTGATGGCACCTGGAATGTGGTACCTCCAGTATCTATGCCCTATTCCATGCAGATCTCTAGAGGTCATAACTAGTACCTTAAATTACTCTCTAACCAAATTGACAACCAAGACATGCCTCTCACTGGCCAAGTTACTGCATTCAGGACCAGTTGAAGCTTTTGAGTTGTTTTCAAGGGCATCCCTTTGTTGAATGGGTTGAAATATTCAAGTAATGAGTTGATTAGGTTGTAAATGACTGCCTGTATATCCTGATCTAAAAAAGGGTACAAGTGATGCACAAAATGAAGCTCTCATAGAATGGGAGCTGTCGTTTCAAAAAGACCCCTAAAATGCACACCACTCTTAAATGCTCTCTCTCTCTCTCTCTCTCTCTCTCTCTCTGTGTGTGTGTGCTTGTGTGTGTTTTCACTACACATCTCAGCCAATGTTAAATATAGAAAATATCCTATATAGATGGCCCTAACATCTACAGCCACTAGGTCTTTGTAGGATTGAGTCAGAGACAATTCCTCCCCATCCAAACCTGCATAGCCTCCAGACATTATACAGAACTTCAAAAGCATCACTTGAGCAGCCTGGAATTAAAAGGTATAAGTTGGTATAATCAACATACTAATGCTATCTCACTCTAAATAAATAGAAAACATCATCTAGTGATTATCATGCATATGTTGAACAAAAGGGATAGAGTTGAGTCTTATGACACCATATACAAAAGAGGCCTAGAGACAACCCCACCCCCCGAACTGGCTAAAACTGGCACCAGAGGAAGGAAAAATATCATCATAAACTGATGTTCCTTATCCCCACTTTGGCAGAGTTGGTCAACAGAATTAAAAGATGCAGAGAGAGATCAAGGATAAATCCTGAACCAACATTAGCAAAGTTGTAAAGATAACAGCAGATGATGCAGCAAAAGGGATGGAGATTTTGAGGAAGGAAGTGGGCAGAGAAATGGAGTTTTGGGGAGGGGTGTTCCTCACCAAAGACCCCCTATTGGTGTTTCCTTTTACGTGTTGCGTCAATCAGAAAATGGTGACATTTGAAAGAAATTTCTCATCATTTCCTTCTTACAAGACTCAAGTTTTAGTAAACTGCAATGAACAACAGGATGGATTTCCCCCAATAAAATGGGCAATGTCAGTTGGACTGTGACTGGATTGATGATTTTTAACTATTGGGAAAGACCCTACATTTTTTTCTTATGTTCTTATGTTTTTATGAGCAAGTAATGAAATGGGCTTGCTTGGCAAACAAGTTGATAACTGTCCAAATCACTGTGTTCCCATTACTGTCTGGGATGTTCCGTGATGAAGTCCATTGCAATCTGTATGGTTTGGCTGCTGTCTCCTCCTGTTGAGAGGGGATGTGGACATGCACCTCCTGCTTCTTTTTGCTATCACATTGTGGTTTTCTGGATAAGGTGTCTGCCAGCAAGTTTTTTCCAGCCGGGATGTGCTTCAGTTCAAATTTAGAACACTTGTGAAAAGTAAGAAGGTGGAAAAGCAATTTGTAAACTCAGTCGTACAGTGGTACCTCTACCTATAAACATCTCTACTTACGAACTTTTCTAGATAAGAACCGGGTGTTTAAGATTTTTTTTGCCTCTTCTCAAGAACCATTTTCCACTTACAAACCCGAGCCTCGAAAACTGTAACTGGAGAAGGCAGGGAGAAGCCTCCGTGGGACCTCTCTGGGAATCTCCTGGGAGGAAACAGGGCTGGAAAAGGTGGGGAGAAGCCTCCATGGGGCCTCTCTAGGAATCTCCTGGGAGGAATCAGGGCCTCCACATTCCCTGTTGTTTCCCCAATCACACACATTATTTGCTTTTACATTGATTCCTACAGGAAAAATTGCTTCTTCTTACAAACTTTTCTACTTAAGAATCTGGTCATGGAACAAATTAAGTTCATAAGTAGAGGTACCACTGTATTTCAAATCCAAATTAAACTTAGATACCTGAAATAGATTTTTTTTAAAAAAAAATATTGCCGTCCAATATCAATGCTACTCATCTGAGAGCAGCATTGAGAACTGTTGTCCTACAAACAGCAAGATAATTAAATTCCTAGTGCTTTTGGATATATTCTTTTTTTTCTTTGCTGGCTATTGTATGCTAACCAATGTAATTTCTTTCTTCCAATGAGAATAAAGCTCAAACCAATGTCAAGATTTGTTGTCACAATATGAAACCAGCCCTTAAAATCAGTCTAGCAGCCTAAATCAAGAATTCATATTATGACTATAGTAGAAATGGCCCAGCGCTATTTAAAAGCAATAAATGAAAGGGATACAGTGAAATCCATACAACACATCTGAAAATGTAAGGCCATGCCTGCCATTCTATTTTCTAATTACCACATTTGTTTTTACAGCTGAAAAATGGTTATGCTAGTGATTTTTAAAAAAAAGCAAAAACAGGGCAAATGATTTGCAGAGGAGAAATTAGTATTAGAAAAAAGTGTGGAGGAGAAGAAATTTAACCCTGTGTTATTTTATGTTTCCAATTTTTCCTTCCCTCCTGAAACTCCAAAAAACAGATATAGACATAAAGGAAACCCTACATGAGAAAGTGATTTGGGTCAGAAAGAGAAACAGAAACCTGAGGTCGTTTTTTTGGCAAAGGCCTCCTGCTGAAACAAGAAACAGAAAATGTAATAAGGAAATCCTTCTCTGACACTGGCCCTGCTTGATCATTCCTCCAGAAGCATTTCCTTTTGAAAAAGAGCTTTTGGAGAAAAGCGCTCATATCTCCTTGTTATGTATACAGTCAGTTCAATGCAGCAATCTATATAGTAATAGCAGCTGATATATATTTTATTTATTTATTATTTTATTTATTCATTTGTCCAATACACAAATACACAGGAAGAAAAATAGACATGTAGTAATATATATAAGGGTAAAGTGAACTTAGAGGAGAGGATATATGAAAGAAAGAAAATATATATGATAAGTGAGAGAAAGGAAAGACAATTGGACAGGGGACGAAAGGCACACCAGTGCACTTACGTACGCCCCTTACTGGCCTCTTAGGAACATGGAGAGGTCAATCGTGGAGAGTCTAAGGGAGAAATGTTGGGGGTTAGGGGTTGACACAACTGAGTCCGGCAATGAGTTCCACGCTTCGATAACTCGATTGTTGAAATCATATTTTTTACAGTCAAGTTTGGAGCGGTTCGTATTAAGTTTGAATCTGTTGCATGCTCTTGTGTTGTTGCGGTTGAAGCTGAAGTAGTCATTGACCGGTAGGACGTTGCAGCATATGATCTTGTGGGCAATACTCAAATCAAGTTTTAGGCGCCCTAGTTCTAGGCTTTCTAGGCCCAGGATTGTTAGTCTATTTTCGTAGGATATTCTGTTTCGAGTGGAGGAGTGAAGGGCTCTTCTGGCGAAATATCTTTGGACATTGCGATAGTTCTCTTGCTGGTATGATGCTCAAATTTTCTATGGGCCATCTAGATTCCAGACTTTTTTAGAGGCTTCAAAAGGCACAACAAGAACACATCTAGGGGTAGAAAATTCTCTGCCTGATTCTTCTGGGTAACTCTAAGATCCCTCCATGCCACAACAGAGGCCCCTGGGGCTACGAACAAAAATATGCTCCACTGTTAGATTTCTTAAAGGACACAGTAAAACAAAATATTCGTAATGTTTGAGAGTCTAACTCAAGAAAAGCTCCCTTCAGGCTTGCTCTGTGTTAGGTGTTTCAGTTCAGGTAGGAATATTTCCCTTTCTCTTCAGTGCCTGCTAAAACTAAAAACACACATTTTGTTTACAAGGGAAGAAGGTGAAAATTCAAGCTATTCTGGTATAGCACTATTTCTCTAGGTGGTTTTCTTTTTTTTTTAACACCATTAGGGAAAAAATCCTTTTATTACGTAAAAACCGCAAAGAATTGAGCCACTTTAGCACAGGCGTCAGAAGAAGGTGGTGCATAATTTGCACTACCTTGGGAATTGCTTTAGGAAGCGTTTTGCCCCACAGGCAATCCTGCTTTGCCATCTCCCTCCTTATTAAGGGTGTGGAGAGCTTGGTATTTGCCAATAGTAAATTACTAACATCCCTCAGAAATGCTGGCTCAGCTAATTTGGTCCATGCTTTGCTTCAGCATGCATGGCATATGTGCTCCAAGGAGACAAAAAAAATGGTGAGATTGTGGCCTGACAAAGATGGAAAGATTCAGAACCTCCCACAGTGGAAGAATAATTGGTAAAAATGACGGGACTCATGGAAATGGCTAAATTGTTTATTGCTGACAGGAAGCCCCTTACACATTTCTTGCATAAAAAGAAAATATATATGTATGTATGTATGTATGTATGTATGTATGTATGTATGTAGATTGTTCTGAGTTCAGGTTTTGCCCCGTGTAATATTTTGAGTGTCTATGCGACGTTTCGGTGAAATCACATTCACCATCATCAGGCTGAAGTTGTAAGCTTCGTGCTGCTGTAAATATATAATAAATATATATTTATTATTATAAAACTATATTTACAGCAGCATGAAGCTTACAACTTCAGCCTGATGATGGTGAATGTGATTTCACTGAAACGTCGCATAGACACTCAAAATATTACACGGGGCAAAACCCGAACTCAGAACAATCTACATACATATACCCGTGAAAATCTAAGAAAACAAATATATATATATACTGTATATATATATATACTGTATATATTTCGTAGATTTTCACGGGTACAGGTATGATGGTCTTGGCATATTCGGGTTTCTTCCCATGTAGGATTTGGCAATTGCTGAGCCATCAAACCACACCCAGCCACCAGTATTTATAGAAGGAAGGCAGCTCAGGTCTCGCTGTGTTCGCCTTAGAACAAGGACAGAAACACCAGCCTGAAGATGACGAGTGGGACCTGGTCGAAATGTCACCAGAAATTTCCAAATCCTACACGGGAAGAAACCCGAATATACCAAGACCATCATACAAACACACACACACACACACACACACACACACACACACGATTTATGGCATTGATGATTAAACGGGATAGATTATAAAAATAATACATTTATATTATAGCCATAGACAAATGTTTAATTATACCTATAACCAGTGATGGGCTAGCAAAATTTTTACTGCCACACTTATGCATTTTGTTTCAACATCTTTCAGTGCAAATTGAGTGCTCTGGGGTGGAGCTCCAAATTTTTCTGCCAGAACTGCGTTCCTGACCGTTCCCGTAGGAGCCCATCACTGCCTATAACTGCTGTAAGGAAGATTGGAAGCTCCTTCTTTCTATCTTTTTTTCCTTTCTTTTCTATTTTTCTCTTTCTCTCCCTCCTCCTGTTCCTGCTTTCTTGTACTTTTAGCTTTCTCTTTTCTTATTTATTTATAAAAGTTTATTGGTTGTTTATCTTATCACTGGGTAACTCTGGTAAGAATTTGTCTTACTTCAGTATATTGTTCTCATTTATATATTTGGCAATTTTAGTGCTTTCTACTGATTCCTCTTTATATAAATTTTGGTAGTAATCTTTCACTATTTCTTTTTTCTGCTGTTCATCGTATTGTAATATTCCATTTTTATCTTCTAAGTGATAGATTAGTTTATCGCTTCTCGCTTTTTTAATTTTTTGCGAGAGCCATCTACCCGGTTTGTTGGCCGATTCAAAGTGTTTTTGTTTTAAATATTTTATATCTTTGGCAAGTTCTTGTTGTTCTAAAGTATTTATTTTATATTTGGCTTCTCTTAGTAGGTTTATTGTTTGATTATTTGTGGGGTCTTGTTGGAGGATTTTTTCCAAATTTACTATTCTATTTGTGTGGTAGTTGTGTTCTGCTCTTTCTTCCTTTGATTTTTTGGCTGCATATGATATTGTTATTCCTCTCGTGTATGCCTTTAGTGTGTCCCACAGTATTTGTGTTGTAGTGGGTTGTTTCCTATTTTCTTCTAAAAATAATTTTATTTCTCTGTTAATCATCTTTATATATTTCTCATCGTGTAGTAAATTTGTGTTCAATGACCATCTCTTATAACCTTTTTTTGTTCCTTGCCAAGTTATAGTAATCGGATTATGATCTGCCCAGGTGTTAGGTTCTATTTCCAGGGATTTTATTGATTTATGTAATCTTTTGCTTAGCCAAACCATATCTATTCTTGATAATGAGTGGTGTGGTCCAGAGTGGAAAGTAAATTGTTTGTCTTTTGGATGTCTCACTCTCCACATATCTGTTAAATCTAATTCTTCAGTCATTTTATTAAACGTTTTTGGTAATGTGGGTCTTTTCAGTTTACTTTTCCCCCCTGATTTGTGGTCCATTTTTGGGTCTACAATTCCGTTGTAATCTCCTACCATACAAATGTTTATATAATTAGTTTCAAGCAAAATTTGATGTATATTTTTATAAAATTGTTTTAACTCTTGATTCGGGGCATATATGTTCACCAGTAGTATTTTTTCCCCTAATATTTCAATTTCTGTCATTGTATATCTTCCTTTGGGATCCGTTTTAATTTCTTTTGGTTTTAGTTCTTTCTTCACATATGTGGCCACTCCCCTTTTTTTTTCATTTTCGTCTAATGAAGCATGTAATTCCCCTAATTTTGTATATTCTAAGAATTTCTTATGTGCTAATTTAATATGTACCTCTTGCAAACATATTATTTGTAGTTTCTGGTTTAGGAGTTTGGAAAAAACCTTTTTTCTCTTACAATTGTTATTAAGACCATTTATATTTATTGAAATCAATTTAATATCTGAAAGCATTTAGTTAAGTATTCCTCCTAGGGAGGAAAAAAGTTGAAGCAAGAAAGCTAGTTTTGTTTATCTGCTGCCGCTGCCGTTTGTGATCTAGTCTTAGCCCCTTCTTCCTTCTCCTTTCTTCTCTCTGTTTCCTCTGGTCCTTGCTTTCTGTCTACTTGTCCCTCTGTGTCTATATCCTCTTCCTTGCTTGATTCTAGTCTATCTCCACTTTCTAATTCGGAGTCTAGGGCAGTTATTCGTTCGTATATCTCTTGTGCTTTTTCCGCATTGTCGACTTTCACTCTCCTTCCTTCTATTTTTACCATCATCCCCTCTGGTGTTATCCATCTAAATGTTATTTCCTTTTTGTTCAGGAGGGAGGCTAAGTTTCTATATTCCCTTCTTCGTTCTCTAATCTTCCTAGGGATTTGTTTCAAAATATTTAGTTCTCTCCCTTTATATGTCATTTTCCCTTCTCTAGAGGCTGCATATACCCTGTCTCTTGTGATCTTTCTAGCAAATCTTAAATGTATTTCCCTGGGTAATCGATGTCTTCTCGCAAAATTAGTATTGATTCTGTAAATTTCGTCTAATTCATTTATGACTTCCTCTCTGTTAGTCTGTAAAATCCCTGAGATTATTGTTGTCATAATCTCCCCAAGGTTTTCATTTTCTGCCTCTACCACATTTTGAAATCTTAGAAAGTAAGATGATCTCTCTAATTCCAATTGGATCAAGGAGTTTTCGAGCTCTCTGTGGGATTCTATGAGTTTTTGATCAACCTGTTCCAGTTTTTTTTCATTTTGTTCTGTCCTTTTTTCTACTATTATTATTTTTTCCTCATTTTTTTGTGTTTCTGCTTGTGCGGATTCCAATCGATTTTCTAGTCTCAGTATATCCGTTTTTAATTCTACATGATTATTTGTAATCAGTTCCTGCAATTTCAACATGGTCTCCTGCATTACTGTTAAAGTTTTATTCATATTTTGCATCAATAATGTACTCTCTTTTTCCTTCTCTACATTTAACATCTCATCTATTTGCCTTTGAGAGGCAGGGGAAGCTGTATTTGTTGTGGTGGTGGTTTTTTTGCCACCTTTAGGTTGATAACTAGCCATCTCTTTTATGATCTGATTTTGCTTTTCCAATATAGTGAATATTCTATTCCAGATCACCATAGGAGATGAGAGAAAAGTGTTTAAGCAGATTAATAACTCTTGCTGTATTTCATTCACTAATTGAATTTTAACAATCAACTTTCTAGTTTGTAATTAATTAAATGGTTCTAAATTCCTTTGCAAATAGCAATGTAAATAACAATGTAAATATAAACTTATAAACTTATAAACTTATAAACTTATTTTCTATACAGTTCAGTTCTAATTCTTATCAATATTCTATAATTTTCTATCTTATTGCAATCCAAAGTAATAAAGAAATAAAGAAGAACAATTAAGATACTCTTAAAAATATTAGGCAAATAATATGCTTTCAATTTCCAATTCCTATCTATCTATTTATTATGTTAAGAGGAGGATTATAATGAGGAAGAAATATTAACACAATACTATAAATAGTTCTAATGCTTATTCTTATCTATATTATATATATATAAATACCCTTATGTATAGTAGTTATGAGTAATTATAAGAGTAGAAATCATAAGAAAATTATAAGCAAATGTGTGAAGTATAAGAGGTATTGTGTCTTCTCTCCCCTCTTTGATTGTTGATTGTAGTTCGTGCTGTTAAAGAGTCCTTATTCCAAGGACTTTCGAAAGCTTTAAGTGTTCTGAAGTGCGGCTCTGAGATGCAGTTCTTTTTTTTTTTTTTTTGAAAGAGTTAACGAGTTAATTATAGGGTTGATTGTATTTCAGGGGCAGGGAAAGTACAAGGTCTTGCTGGTTTGTGCTGACTTGTCTGTTTCGGCTCTCCTCCGACTCCTCGGTTCCTATGCTGTTTTGCACCCCGTCTCTGGGGCTGTCCTCAGCGCCGGCTTCCTATTCTTAAAGTTGTGGATTGTGGAACAAATCTCCCTTCTGTTCTCGGCGTTCTCCTCGTCCTCTTGTCAAATCACTCGGCTCCCTTGGCTTTCAGGTTTTTTATATTCAAAGAACCACTTTTGCTACTTTCTCCTTCTTCCAAACACCCCAATTGCAAACACCGCAGTTCTCAATAAATAGGAAAAAGAGAGAGGGGGATAGATGAATATTCCCTCTGCTCTCTCGATCTGTTATATTGGATCTTTGAGTTCAATTCCGGATTCCATGCACACCAGCAAAGGAAAAATCAATATCTATGTGCTTCAGTATTATATTATCAATGGTTCCAAAAATCCAAATTAAACACTGTCCTGGGAAAAAAGTTTTTAAAGTCCCTTCGGAGATCGGTATTTTCAAATTAACCAGCACCCGATCAAAAAGGGTTGCTGGATTTTTCCACCTCACCGTCGCCGCTTTTGTAGATTCCTACGGTAATTTTTTTTTTAGATCTCCTTACAGGCAGTCTATTTCAGCAATATAATAGAATTTCTATCTTTAACTTCTAATAAAAAGTTCTAGAATAAGTTCTTCAATATGCAGTACATAGTATGATCTTAAAAAAAGAATTGTGGAAAGATCTGTATTTCTCACTTGCTTCCCTCTGCGGTGGCTCCTTGGAGTTTTGGACCCGCCATACTTTGACAGCAAAGACGTTTAAACAAAGATGTTTATCTTATCACTGGGTAACTCTGGTAAGAATTTGTCTTACTTCATATTAGTTTGCATTGGGTATGTATGTATGTATGTATGTATGTATGTATGTATGTATGTATGTATTTATTTATTTATTTATTTATTTATGTAATCAGATTTGTATGCCGCCCCTCTCCGCAGACTCGGAGCGGCTCACATACACACTACATACCAGCAGTGGGTTGCTTTCAGTTTGGTCTGGTTCTAGGAACCAGTAGTGCTAGTGGCGGAAGGCTCCACTCACACTCCCAGGACAGTCTACTTACACGCACTCTACCCACACTTCCTGTCGTGCATACATGCGAGCATGCATGTATGCATGACATGCGTCGTGCAAAATGTTTTAGAACCCACTACTGATACATAATGTACAGTATATATGTATGCACACACACACACACACACATACACACAAAACAATCACACACACAATATTTGGGGGGGCATTTTTAATACAATTCAGTCTGTCTGTCTATCTATCTCTCTGCCTGTCTATCACAGTGATGGCGAACCTTTTTTTCCTTGAGTACTGAAAGAGCGTGTGTGCATGCTATTATGCATGTGCGAGTGCCCACACCAATAATTCAATGGGGAGGGTGAAAACAGCTTTCCCCACCCCCAAGAGGTCCTCTGGAGGTTAGATAACGGCCTGTTTCCCAACTTCTGATGGGACAAGTAGGTTTGTGTTTCGCCCTCCCCAGGTTCCAAAAGCTTCCTTGGAGCCAAGGTAGGGTAGTTTGTCTGTCTGTCTGTCTGTCTGTCTGTCTGTCTATCTATCTATCTATCTATCTATCTATCTATCTATCTATCTATCTATCTATCTATCTATCTATCTATCTATCTATCTTTGTATCTATCTTTGTATCTATCTTTGTATCCATCCATCCATCCATCCATCCATCCATCCATCCATCCATCCATCCATCTACAGTATCTATCATGTTTCTGAATTGCCCATAGCTATCTGAGAGAAAGACTTTGGGCAGTGCATGATAAAATATTAAAATATAAAACTGCATACATAGAAGTTTAAAAAATGTAAGACAAGGCAAGAGGCTACAATTAGTTAAAAGGGGAAGGGAAGGCTTTCAGGAGACCAACCAGCCACATGGTTTATGTTTTTCTGGGCTCCCCCCACATGGCTGCGAAGCTATTTTCAAGTCCTTTTCAGAAGACCAGGACAGTGAGTGCCTGTTTCATCTCTTAGAATATTATATAGGGCAATGGCAGAGATGTTTCTCTTCCTAGACCCCACGTATCAGAGTTAAACAGATACGAATGCCAGAATTCAGCTTTTGCATATATTAAATAAGAGAATACACATGAGTTGTTTGTTCTGGATTGCTGCTTCCTATCTTCTCTTATCCAAGAAAGCCTTCCTATCCTGTTTGATTCCTGTCCCTGATTTATGGGACAATGTTTGCCTGTTGCATTAGCCAATCATTATCTTTATTAATGTAATGTCATTTTTTGGAGGTAAATAAAAGGAAGAAGAAAAAAACCTTAATCTCCAAGGTGAGATCCACAACAACCCTCCTGACCTTTGGTAAGGGTCTGAGTACTTTTCTCTACCAACAGGCTAAGAGAAAAAGACCAAACTCTCCCCCTTAATTGTCTTTATGTTCCCTTCTCCTACCCACTTTTAATTTTTTAATGATAAATTTTTAGTACAGGTATGAGAATTGTTATAACCATTTTAGCTCTTTAATATTTCTGGTTTTATTGTTTGTAACCCATTCAGGGCTGCCTCCAGACAAGTTGGGCAGTACTTAAACCTGAAAAATGAAAGAAAGAAAGAAAGAAAGAACGAACATTGGCATGAATAATAACTCATTGCCTCTAAAACGGGTGAAATCCAGCAGGTTATGACAGGTTTTGGAGAACTGGTAGTGCAAATTTTGAGTAGTTTGCTGAACCAGAAAATACTATCTCTGGCTGGCCACAGAGTGGGGTGGGAATGGAGATTTTGCAGTATCATTCCCTTGCCACACCCACTAAGCCACACCATGCTCACCACGCCACAATCACAGAACCGGTAGTAAAAAAAAAGGATTTCACCACTGCCCCAAAATTGTATCTAGATCCTAAGCAGTGTGTGTTTTAAGTAAAGTGTGTGACAACTGCTATTCTGTGATGTTATTAAAAGTTTCAGTCAATAAAAATAAAATAGAGCTTGCATTGTGCTTATATATAAATGCATACAAAATAAAAATACTAAATAGATTTCTAATATGTCATTTTCAAAAATATAAAGTACAGTGTTATGTAGAATCACACATTTTATATCACTAGATTTATCTACAAATTGACACTATTCTTATTTATATCAACTTTCCTAGTGAACAGCTGTTCCAGACATCTAAACAATGTTTGAATTTCATCTCCAGATCTTATCTCTTGTAGCTGCACCTGCACTCTTTTCTTATGATCATCTGGTTGTAAGTAATAAATCTGATCATCAAGTCTTCCTACTCAGGTTATTGGCATCTCACTCCACTGAAGTATTGCTGCAATACATCTTTGGAACAGATTCGTGCTCTGAGACTTGTTAGAATAATAGACATTTCATGCTTTAAAGAGTCTAAAGCCCATGTGAGACCAAAGGCCTTGTGGTTTTGTTTTGTTTTGCTGTAGACAAATACAAATATAGAAGATAGACTTCATTTAAATATGTTATGGGCAATACTGTACTCTACAATTGTGACTTCCATTGTTAAGTAAGGCAGTGATTAAGTGAGTTAGGCATGATTTTATACCATTTTTGCCATAATTGTTAAATGAATCACCACAATCATTAAGCAAACCTGGTGCCTTTGCTTCTCAGAAGTTTCCTGGGAAGCTCGTAAGTTACTTTTATCTAGCAAATAAATGCGCAGAATCTAGCAGATGTTAACTCATCTTTTTAAAGTTAAGGAATGTGGGTGTTTGCTAATATTTTCATGAAAGAAAAAGACCAGCTTGATTCAAGGGAGTCTATGGATTTACCTCATCTAAATATTGCCAAAATTGATACAATATCAATAAGGTCCCACAGAGTTGGCCTTCTCCGGGTCCCGTTGACTAAACAATGTTGTTTGGTGGGCCCCAGGGGAAGATCCTTCTCTGTGGTGGCCCCGGCCCTCTGGAACCAACTCCCACTGGAGATTAGAACTGCCTCCACCCTCCCTGTCTTTCGTAAACTATTCAAGACTCATTTATACCACCAGGGATGGGGGAGTTGAGATATTCCTTCCCTCTAGGCCATTACAAGTTATGCATGGTATGTTTGTGTTTATGTTTGGTTTTATAATAAGGGTTTTTAGTTGTTTTATTATTGGATTGTCACATGCTGTTTTTATCATTGTTGTTAGCCGCCCCGAGTCTACGGAGAGGGGCTGCATACAAATCCAATAAATAAATAATAATAATAATAATAATAATAATAATAATAATAATAATAATAATAAAAATAATAATAATATCTGGAATATACAGTTGAAACATTTATTTATTTCTCAATTTTATTGAATCGTGGATGAATGCCCAACAACCCCTGAAAATGAGTATCAAAACATAAACATAAAAATGAATCTGTACTATACCAAAAATGTTTTATCTAGCAGGGTCAAAAAGATGTGATCTGTATCAAACTCTCCTTTTTAAATAATTCCACTTCGGGAATTGAATCCACAGTCTGCAGGATCTTGCTACTTTCATTACATGAAAACCGCATCATGATAACTTGTACTGAATTGTGCACCCTTTTTGGGTGTGTATGTGTTATCACAAAGTGCATCAGAAAGGTGTGGCCTTACATCACAATGGTACAACATTGGTTCATCAGTCTGACTTGTTCGACACACTCCCCACCCCCGTATATTCTACTGAATTGCATAATTCATCCATATAACAATATGAAGTAGAGGGTTAATGTTTTATTTTAATTTAAATAGCATGGGGTATTAAGCTTCTGCTAAGGATAAAATAATAAAGCTTTCTCTAACCTCCCAGGAATGTAATTCTGCCAAATGGATTGCTCAACATATTTTCAGAAGTTGATTCAAGAAGGGTATGAGTCTGTTTTATCCTCCAGTTATAGCTCTTAATTAAATATGTTCTATAGCAAATATATATGAAGAAACCAGTAGGATTGGGCAAAAATTAAATTATTTCTTGAGATCTCCAAACATATAAAGCTGTAGCCATGATGTAACATTTGAGCAATGCCCTCTTCTGGAAGGTTTCTTTTATCCACTTAGGATAACTAGCAACATAGGGACTACTGTACATTGGTCGAAGTGGAGTCAAATGTGTAGATTTCTATTATTGCCCTATTTTGCTATGGATATTTTATTTTCTGCAACCTGCCAGGCTTCATATGATTATGGCATTTTAGAAATATAATAATAGTCGTATGATTCCCTTTGTTCCCATACACTGTCGTTTTAATTATAAAAAACATTCACCATAATCTCTTCTTTTTGACTGGCTCCAATGGATCTTGCATCAAACCAATAATAAAATAAAAATACAAGCATAAATAGCAGATAACAGGAAAGAAAGAAATGCAAAGAATCAACACGCACAAACACGCACACATGCATACCCCCCAACAGCTAGCAAGTCAAAGAGAAAGGGAAATCAGCATAGTCTTTTAACACTAAACATATCTACACTATTAGGTGCTCTGTCTTAAGCTGATGCTGCCTTAATTCTAAGCCAGTTTCGGGGGAAAAAACAACAATTTGATCTGTGATACTTTGACAAAGTATTCAGTCTGGATTGTAGGACATCCCCACCCCCACGGAACCATATTCTTGATATTGGACCATTCCAAGTGGCCATTCCAAAAAGTTCACTACATTTTTCTTTACTTTCTGTGGGTGGATCTTAGTGGCTATGCAGAGAAATATCTGAAATTATAAGTTAAGTAAACAAAGGTATATGCGTGTGCCTTTTAGCGTTATATAAACATAAAAGGCAGTGGTCCAAAGCCTGCTTGGATTCTATACCTATTTTCTATTTGTATTTCTATTATTTCTATTATTTCTATTATTTCTATCTCTATTATTTCTATTATTTCTATTATTTCTATTATTTCTATTATTTCTATTATTTCTATTATTTCTATTATTTCTATTATTTCTATTATTTCTATTATTTCTATTATTTCTATTATTTCTATTATTTCTATTATTTCTATTATTTCTATTATTTCTATTATTTCTATTATTTCTATTTCTATTTCTTTTTCTATTTCTATTTCTATTGGTCTTTTTAAAAGAAGTCCAGTAGGGCGTTATTTCATTTTTCCAGTTTTCACAAGTTTTTCTGAGACTAGAAAAATAATGTAGTAGTTCATGGCAGACTTATTTTTTTTAAAAAGGACAACAGGAAAACAGGTCAGCTAAATAAAACTAATAGTTCTTTAACAACAACAACAACAACAACTTTTGCCTATATTGGAACAAGTGATATTCTATGCATCAGGCAAGTATTTTAACTACTGTGCTGTTGAAATTGCAGCAGAGATGAGAGAGGTAAGTGGCATCAATCTTTGACTCAGATTACAGGGGATTCCTTTGTCTGCAAAGTGCTTAGTAAAACAGCAAGCAAACTGGAAAGAGAAGAATCAGACAAATGAAAGCTGATGATCTCATGAGATGTCATTCATTAAAATAGCATTTAATTTTACTTTTCCACTAATACTATTACAAAGAACGTCGTGATGCTCTGCTGTACCACTTTATTAGTTTCTGCCCTATCTACTTGGTGAAGTTGAGAAAGTGATAAGATACATGATGATATTTCCTAAATGATCTCTTCTAATTGAGTGAGAAACAAATACCGTATTATGCAGCAGACTCAGGGATGGGTTCCTCCCGGTTCACCCAAACGGGTAGCAACCCACTAATGACATCACAATGACATCACTAACTCGTTCGGTCGGTGTAGATCTGTGAGCTTCCAAAATTTTTGGAATTTTAAAAACTTTTTTGAATTTCTTCTTCTTCTGAGCATGTGCACAAGTTGAGTTTCTGGCATTGTGCATGCAGTCACCATCTTATTTTCAGCTTTCCCCTCTGGATTTTTCGGCACTGCGCATGGACGTGTGTGCCCACATGTTGCGGGAGGAAGTGAACGGGTAACCAGGTAAGTTAGAACCCACCCATGAGCAGACTGTTTTGTGGGCTGTTCTGAAACTAGTAGAGCTTTGAACAGTCTGATATTAAAATAGGGTATCATGCATCTCCCAAACAATGTATCTTATTTTTGAACCTTGGAGGGGTATTTAGAAGTAGGCAAATATTCCAGATACCTCAAAGCCATCTCTATGTATGATATATAATTGTAGGGACATGCAAAATATTTAGATTTTGAAAAAGTTTGATTAGAAATGGCTACTTCAAGTAGTTGGAGCATGAAACAAAAATTTATAATTTAAGATGCTTTTAAAAAGATGGTAAAAAACCACAGTTTTGTCCCAAACCTTAAACAAAGCTGTCTGCTTCAAAGAGGGGGCTGAATGCTTGATTTCGGATGCTGTACATGGATTGTTCTATGGCTTGAGATTGGACTAGTTATGTTGCTATTGCTTTGGCTTAGATTTAGAGTATTTGGAATGGAATGATGCAGGTTCAGAGGAAAGAAGCTGTGAAACCCAGGGCCAGACAGAATATGACAGTTCACAACTGCAAGCCTGCCAGGCTCTTTAATACATTTACTGATTAACGCAAGGAAACAAAACTAAACAAGTACTGTGGGTATTGGACATCTATCATCTTCTTCATCTTCTTCTTCTTCATCATCATCATCATTAATGGGCAAATTATGCACAGATGTGCTGTGAAAATGCACTACTGTTTTATATACAATAATTCCAGTGCTACTGAGTTGTATATAGATGATGATGAATCACCCAAGTGATTACAGTGATACCTTGTCTTACAAACCCCTCGTCATACGAATTTTTCGAGATACAAACCCGGGGTTTAAGATTTTTTTGCCTCTTCTTCCAAACTATTTTCACCTTACAAACCCGTCACCACCACTGGGATGCCCCACTTCCGGACTTATGTTGCCAGCCGAATTGCCCGTTTTTGTGCTGGTGGGATTCCCCTGCTGGGATTCCCCTCCAGCATTGCAAAATCCAGAGGTGAGGTTTCCCATAGAGGGGAGCCTCATGGAAATCCCACCAATGCGAAAATGGGCATGTCGGCTGGCAAAAGGGGTGAATTTTGGGCTTGCACGCATTAATCGCTTTTCCATTGATTCCTTTGGGAAACAATGTTTCATCTTACGAACCTTTCACCTTACAAACCTCATCCTGGAACCAATTAAGTTCGTAAGACAAGGTATCACTGTGCTTGGATTATTAAACTTCGCATATACACTTTGCAAGCTTTTGAGATCTTGTTGATATAGTGTTAATTTTATACCAAAGTGTGACTTTCTTCTCTATATAGAGAGAAATTGCAGTTAGTGAAAATTCAAAATGGTACAAAATTTGATTTAGTGTGATTTGCAAATTGATAACAGGTCATGTTTAATGTGAGCCAAAATTCAGTTAGTGCATACATAGTTCAGACTAGTTCATGCACAACTACTGTTGGGATTTAAGACGTTAATTAGTGTTTGTGCACAATGAAGCTTCTGTTTGAATTTCTACCATCCATTTCCAACCAGACATTTCTGCCGTTCTGGTTCAAGGAAATGAGCATGTAGGAATGCCCCTCATTCCACTAGGAATGCCATTCCAATGGCGAAAATGAGCGCGTAAAGCGCTTCCGGTAAAAATTACTGGTTTTTTGCTTCCGCGCATGCATCAAAGAAACCAGCAATTTTTGCTGCCGGAAGGAGATTTTGGCTGCTGCACATGTGCAGCAGCTGAATCTTGCTGCCGTGCCTAGAGCAGCATGTGGAGCCAGCAGCAAAAGTGGGCTACTCGAGCTCCGACCGCATGGCCTGCTCTTTGATTTCCTGGGCAGCAGCAGAGTTGCCTGGGGTGTGGGAGAGCACAGAGCAGGATGGGCGGCCAGAACTCAAGGCCACCAGGCCTGCTCCCTGCGCCATGGCCCATCCTCTTTGTGCCCCTGCAGGACCTGAGCACCAGAGTGAGTAAGGTAAGTGCCAGGGAAGGTTGCTTGTGGCAGAGTCGCCATGAGCTGTGCAGTGGAGTAGTGGGGCAGGTGGGAGGGATGGGCCACTCATGACAGAGCTGCCACTTGTGACAGGACGAGCAGTGGAGTAAGCAGGGGCACTGGAAGGACAAGCATTGGGACAAGCGGCGGGACAAGCGGCGGCAAGGGGAACCGGGTGATCAGGCAAGTGAGCAGAGCTTTGCTGCCACTCATGATGGAGCCAAGGGGAACTGGGTGAGCAGGTGGAGCTGTGCTGCCGCTTGTGATGGAGCCGCCACGAGGGGCGAGGGGTGTCAAATTAGAATTCATCAATCACAGCCCACATGAGCTGGGAAGAATCTAATCCGGAGGTCGATGAATGAGATGAGAGAAAAGCTTCAAAATGAAGTTACTTTTATTAATAGAAAACAAAGAAACAAATTTTGCCTGATCACAGGCTTTCAAGCACGTCTACATGGCTAGAAAGTTTTTTAGCAAGATGGAGATTTTCTCCTTCTTCCCCAAACAGAGAGGAAGTGACTAGACATGACTTTACATCATAATGGGCGGTGCTAAATTAACATATATGAGTTAACTATTTAATTACTGAATGTCTCTGAATGTCTCTGGGGCTGTCAATACACAGCGTGACAAGGGGAGCTGCACTGCCACTTGTGATGGAGTGGTGAGGGGAAGCAGGCGAGTGGGTGGAGCTGTGCTGCTGCTCATGATGGAGCTGACACGAGCAGCAAGGGAAAGTGGGCAAGTGGACAGGAGCGGGTGAGTGGATGAGCTGCTTGCGGCAGAACTGGGATGAGCGGCAGCTGTCTTACTTGCTAGTTTCTGGGCCTTTTTGCTTCTATGCATGCAGAACCCGGAAATCGTGCACACATGCATCATCACGCGACATTCATCTTCTGCGTACACTGGGCACGTGCATGCTCCCGTCCCGTTCCAGTAGTGCCAGGAATGGTGGCCCACTGCTGCTGTATCGGTTCACAGATGGCTACAAACGTCATCACATCTGCTTTTTCTAGCAGCAGGGAAATTACCTTGATATCTAAATCTGTGAGAAAACCAATTATACCAATGTTTCACCTGTTGAGTTTTGTTTGATGGTCCTTTCTGGACACAAGAGAACTATCACACAAAGTACCAAATAATGAATGTTCCAGTCTGAAAAGGCCACAAGACATGTTAAAAATGGGAAAAAATCGCCCTACCTCTAATATTCTTTATATGTTTCTTCCGAGTTTATGTGCTCCACATGGCACTTGTGGTACCAGAGACTGTCATTTCCCACCTTCAGAATAGCCTTCTCTGTATTTGCCTGCCTCATTGACTTTCCACTTCTTTTCAAATCTCATCAGAAAATGCATCTTTTCTCCCTTGCCTATAGCTCTTAATTTTCCTCTCCCTGCTATTATTTAACAGTGTTAACAGTTGTATTTTGTAGTGTGCTGTAAATAATGAAGCATAAAACCTTCCATAAAGAATGGGCCATAAGCTCTTACAACGGATGCCTGTATTTTTAAATAAGTAAACAATTCCGCACATATACACTTCACATTTCTTTCAGTCTTGACTGCTGTGAATATCTAGAAGCTACCTTCAGTTTATTTGGGGTTTTTGAAAAACTAGAACACAGCCTTAAGGTAACTTTTCCTTAGCCATATTAGCTGGGAATTCTGGGATTTGCAGTTGAAACACAACTGAAAGATGAAGGCTGCCTTGTAGCCATGCAGCGAAGCACAGTATTTCTACTTGTCTAAAACCACAGAAATTTTGAGTAGGCAAATGACAGATCATTTCCCAAGCAGTATTACTGATGAGACTGCTGATCAAGTTATCCTAACTTTATTCTATTGAACTTAAAATCACAGAACAAGAATTTCCTAGTCCTATTCCCTGAGATTCTTCAACCAGCAATATTAAGAGGGATTGAACCTGGGATTTTGTGTATGCAAACACACACACTACAGGCAGTCCTCCTTTAGTGACAGTTTGATAGTGACGGTTCACAGTTATGATGATTGTAGAAAAGTAATTTTGTGACTAGTGCTCACAAGTAGCATCTCTGCTCTCAGTCATATGTTCATTTCTGTCAGCTTAGTTAGTATGTATTGTGATGTGCCTAACCCATTATTTCCCCTCCTCCTCAGAGAGCAGAGATTGCCCAAAGAAGCTATAATTTCCTGAGCTGCTTTCATCCACTCCACCTCAGTTAATACCTACATTGGTTTGTTTTCAATATTTATGTACACTGCCTAATTTGTATCAGACTCTGGGTGGCTCCCAATCAAATTTCCCATCCCAGTATTTGAGGGGAAAGCCAGGCCTTCAGTGTTTTTGGGAAGGCTAGGAGAGTAGAGGCCAGGGGCGGGTTCTACTTACTTTCCCTATTTATTTTGTATTGCATCAGAACTGTGCATTTTGTGCTTGTATGTGAGCGAAGCGAGCACGTGTGCATGCATCACAACATGAAAATGACCCTCTGCGCTGCACAGAGGGTTCTTTGCTAGCCACTTTCAAGGATTGGCAACCAGAGGACCAATTTGGGTGTATGGATAGCCAGCCATCACTACCAGTTCAGCGAGATGTTTTTTTCCCCTTAGCATTTGTTCTGTCGGGCTCTCTGGTAGAATCCTCCCAAAAATTCACAGGTACAAATTTCAGACACACACACATTTGAAAATTCAAAACAATGTTCTTTATAATGAAAATTCACTTAAACCAAGCCCTCTTTTGGTATAGCAAAGAGCACTCGTCTCCAAACAAACTGGTAATTTGTACAAGTCCCTTATCAGTTCTGTGATACTTAGCTTGCAGCTGTGAGGCAATTCACAGTCCTTCTTCTTTCACAAAGTGAAACACACTTTGCTCTGGTTTAGTTTCAAAGTGGGGGAAAATCAGCACACAAAAAGTCAAAGTCAGTAAAGCAGTCACGAAACACAACGATCAAAATAGTATAAGGGCAGACTAGATGGACCATGAGGTCTTTTTCTGCCGTCAGACTTCTATGTTTCTATGTTTCTATCAGATAATCCTCCACAATGGCCAAACCCACAGGCTGCTATTTATAGCAGCCTCACTAATTACCACAGCCCCACCCAAACACAGGCGGCCTCATTTTCTTTGATAATAATCTCTCAGTTGTTGTTGTCTATGCATCGCTCTCCTCATGCGTGGCTGTATCATTAACTCTTGTTCTGAATCCAAGGAGGAGCTAGATAATTGATCTCCTTCTGAGCTGTCTGCCACACTCTCCTCCTCCCTGTCACTCATGTCTTCTTGGTCAGAGGAGCCTTCATCATCAGATTCCACTGGGGGCAAAACAGGCCTGCAGCATGTGGATGTCTCCCCTACATCCACAGTCCTTGGGGCAGGAGCTGGGCCAGAGCTAACCACAACAGCATTTATATATTGTATGTAGTTTAAAAGATTTACTGAATAATAATAATAATAATAATGATAATAATAATGATAATAATAATAATGATAATAATGATAATAATAATAATAATGATAATAATAATAATAATGATAATAATGATAATAGTGATAATAATGATAATAATGATAATAATGATGGTAATGATAATAATAATAATAATAATAATAATAATAATAATAATAGTTTTCTTTTCTTCTTTTGGGGGGAATAGTTAAGGGAATTATTTAATACTAGTCTGCAAATTTGAGAGGGGAGATACTCTGGAAAGGTTTAAGAGGGTGAAAGAGGAAGTAGAAAGGGAGGAAGAGAAGGAGAGAGAGGTAGAGTAGGAATGAAGGCGCAAGTAGGTAGGCGGAAGAGTTGATGAAAGATAGAGTGGAGTTTGAGAGAGAATGATGGAAAAAAATAGGCCATCCCTTTGGAAACTTTCCCCCATAAGGAGATCCTAAATGTCAGGGTGGAAGCGATCACACACCTGAAAAGGTAACAATCCCGAGGATCCTCCCAAGGCTCCCATACCATCCTTCCCATAAGTTGCCCATCAACCGTCCTAAAAATCAACAGAATGATCAGAGTTGGGACACCAGACAGACAGACTCCTGACAGACACCGCACCCAGCCCTGTGGCCGGCCCATTTCACCCTCCCTTTCCTTCTGCTTTTCGCTGCCTCATCATGGAACGTGCCTCCTGCCACCAGGAATGGGAGGTGGGCAGCTGTAAGATGGGGAGTGAAGAGGCAAACGCCTGCCTGACCCACCACCGTGGGCTCACTCAACTGCTGTCATTGGGAAAGGCGGACACGCACCTCCGTCTTTCCCCCCAGATTCGTTCTTGGGAGCTGTTTTAGAAATGTTTCAGAAAATGTAGGGGGGGGAGGGAGAGTTATTCGCTTTTTAATGAGTTTGAAGAGCTGATTCTGGACTTTTGAGGTGGTGCGTTAAATTAACAAACGCAAGTACCCTGGAAACAAGCAAGGAGGAGGAGTAGCAGACAACTCCGATCCGAAATGAAATAGAGAAACATCTGAGATAACCTCCCATTGGCGAGCCAAGAGGGGAAAAAATGCAATAAAGCTAATTTAAGACTGTCAAAACTTTAAAGCTGAGAAAAAAAGAGCTTCTAAAATAATGTCTCTTCATAAAGAAATAATAAACAGACGCATGCACAAATTAAAATATAAAACTCCTGCTCCTTCTCCTAAAAAGGCTGTTTCCAGTAACACAGGCAGGCAGAGTGGAAGGGAATGAAAAGTAATGAATCCTCTGATTGGCTGACAGGAAAGTGTCCCCTGTGTCCAAAAAGCCAGGGCGAAAGTGCTTTTGAGCCCATTCGGCGAAAGGGCCAGGGAGAAAAGGCAGCAACGAATTACTGGGGGGGCAGAAAGCTGGGAATGGAACAGGCTCAGACAAGTGGAGGATGCTAAAAATCCCATTCTGTGTTTGAGAATCTGTCTTATCAATTTGGCCTCCCTGCTGAACTTTGGCAGTCGGAAGACATTCTTTTGTCCTAGTTTGTGCTTTTCATTGTAAATAGACTCCTTCATTTTGGAAATCTTGTGTCTGAGGATTAATTTGAGGTTAATTACTGGCCTGCTGCGATGCAAGACAGAACAGCTATGCTCCAACTGGTACCAGACCCTTTCACAAAGAGAAATTAATCACTGCTTGGGCCCAACCATATGTCACACCCTGGGAGATCTTAACTAACTAGGATCCAAAATGCAGGTTGTCTTTGTACTAATGCTTAATCTTCATTTTGCAAAGCATGTTAGAAATATCAGACCACATATTTAAAGAATAATATCCTTTGCAAGTCATGTTCAGTTGCTTTGATGGATATACTTGTTATGTATCCCTGTGATTGAAAATATATTTGCTTCACTTTTTGGTTGATCCCATTTGCTGCACATATGCATGCATGTCCAAATGGATACTATGAGTCTTGCAAAATTGTGGCTACTTTAACACTTGGAGGAAGGGCCTTTGTTCAATTAACGTACGGTCATAGTGCTTTTAAGGGTTAAAGGGGTGTTTTGATAAGTAAACGTAACACCAAAGGTGTTTTTTTTTTAAGTCAGTGGAGATGAATGGCTTGGAAGGAAGGTTTCAGTAGTTTAGTCTTCTTATAGGCCAAGGGATAACACCCTCTAGTAGCTAAAATCTCCTGATTAAGAAATGATTAGGGGAAAGGTTGCCTCTCAGGCAGAATGCCTCCCGATTGCAGAGCACATACCACTCTCTTGGCTGAGGGCTATGCCTACAGGCACAGTATGACTTAAGGCCTCATGTGTCTTTTCTTTGTGCACAGCTCAAGTAAAGATTTTGATGTCAGCTGAAAAATACCATTTATTACAGATCGGCTAATAGTAGCTAGACCTGCTGTACAGCCTGAACATATACATATTTAACCCTGACATGAATAAACTGGGATTATTCTCATATAATCCCAGTTTTCGTAATTGGGTTACTCCCAATTTTACTTAGGAGTTTTCCGAATGCTACAGACTGAAAATATAACTTTAAAGATTCTTTCATGCATGGGTAGGACTATGTTTTATTTAAAATGTTATTGCTGAAATTCAAAAGATAATGTTCAGAGGTGCAATGGGGCAACACATAAATCCTTTCAGTTTTTCTTAGGTTCCAAATTATTTCTTATTTCTCATGTTAGATCTTTAATTCCTGCTCCATTTGTACAGCCTTTACTCCCTCTCTCTTTCTTTTTTTAAAACAAACTGTTAGATCTTCAGTAACAAAAGCAGATACAGTCTTGTGTTTTCTTTCCAATATTTTCCCCTGTAAATTCAGCCTGATTTATTCTATTGTTGTAGCAGTACACAGAAAACCGAATTGCATTTTGTGTTCTTTTATCTCAGTGTCAGAAGAAAAAATGTTAACACATGAAAGAAAAATTAATTTTCCTATTAGAGGAGGCATATACTACAGTGTTTAGATATATCAAACTGACCTTGTCCAAGGACTAAAGAAGAAATACAACTTTTGGTTGAAAAAGTATGTGGAGTCGAGGTGGGGGGGTGGAGAGAGAGAGAGAAAGAGAGAGAGAGAGAGACAGAGAGAGAGAGAGAGAGAGAGAGAGAGAGAGAGAGAGAGAGAATCCAACTCATTAAATGAGCTCTTTCTCCTCCTGCTGGTCAGAAAGTCAAATTGTTTTTAATCACCTTCAAAAAGTATTTCCTTTGTTTTGAACATCCAATGCTGTTCTTGATTCAATATTAGTTCAGATATTTGTTTGCTTATATGGGGTAATATGTTTGGTAGCATTTTAAAATTCCATCGGGAAACTCATTAGCACAAAATACTGCAATAATCAGTAAAAACCTAACCTCATTTCAAAAACAAAGGATTAATTCTTCAACTTATTCAATATCATTTTTTATTTTGCTTTCTGAAACTATAACTTATTTGAATACAACAAAATAATAAAAGAAAGCTCCAAAGATCCACTGTATTCTAAGGTTGCTGTTTCAAGCAAAGGAGAAATGCTTATGGGATTTGAAGGGGATAATTTATTGGCACTTTTCTCTAATCACCCACCTTGCAAGATATGTTTCTAAATAAGGGAAACATTTCTAAATGAAATATTATTAAGTACAATCAACAGAACCATTATGCATTGTTGATACAGAGCAATGCACATAGTACTGATAAGGTAAGGTTTATACGATTGCATATATTTGTTAATCAACCCATACTTTTTAAACTGTCTGCATTTCTATAGAATAATTGTCCTCAGTGGCTTATTTGCAAGTGGAATCCTTATAAATTAAGCTATAATATCAAGCACATTTTTTTGGGAAGCGTCCCTTTGAATACATTTGCAGCCATTTCTGTTTTGTACTAGGGTAGTTTTGTACACAGCATGAACTGAGCGGATGTAATCAGCCGGAGAAACAGAGAATGTATATTTTGCGTTTGCTGAACAGCAATTTTTCGAATTGTAACTTAACAAAGCAGCATTCACACTGGGATTTCTACCATCCATTCCCAACCAGACAGTCATATGGATTAATGAGAAGGAGCATCCACTGGCCATCTTCCATTGTCCCTTGAGCCATCTTCACACCTATTCTCCAAGAAATCAATATCTAATTTCCCTGGAGTAATTCAAAGGTCAGAGAAATATTTATTGATGTTACTGATATTTTCACTCTGATTTTACCTGAGTTATTCTAGGGTCAAGAGTGGGACTGGAGATTGAAGATCATAATCACAGCAAAATTTAAATAAACAAAGCAAATAGAAAAATTATAATTGTTTTGTCATTTGGTTTAAGTCTTGGGAAAGATCAATGATCTGGTCATCAACTGAAATAATGGAATATTGATGTTGATTCATCTTGGATGAGGTCACACGCAACCTGACCACACAACATAATTGTAAACAATAAATTGTAAACAATAAAATTATCTTAATCTAAAGAAACACTACATGAACAGATTGCATACTAAAATAGTCACATAGTTAAGAATTTCATCTCACTAAGGACTGGTGCTCCTTTTGAATGCTCTGTATTTCAGAAAATTATTTCTATTAGTACAATTGGGAATGAACCCCTTTAACTAAAAGCAAATATTTTTTTCCCTCTGGGAAGAATAATGGGTACCGTATTTTTCAGTGTATAAGACGCACCTTTTTCCTCCCTAAAAGAGGCTGATAATAGGGTGCGTCTTATATTCTGAATATAGCTCCCCCCAGCCCTAACTAGCTGCTAACGATCTTCCCAGCTCTTACCTTGCAGACTCTTTCATTGTTTCTCTCTGCGAAGAATATTTTCCAAGCCCTAAGTCTTTGCAGGTTTTTTTTTCCATTACTCTAACTTGCTCTTTCCAGCCCTAATCAGGTGCTAACAATGTTCCCAGCTCTTACCCGCTTGTAAGCTCTTTCATTGTTACTCTCTGCAAAGAAGAATGTATTCTAAGCCCTAAGTCTTTGCGGGGGGTTTTCCCATTGCTCTACTTGCTCAGACTGTTTCTTTCCAGGTGCTAATTATGTTGTTGTTGTTGTTGTTATTATTATTATTATTATTATTTATTAGATTTGTATGCCGCCCCTCTCTGCAGACTCGGGGTGGCTCACAGCAATGATAAAAACAATATACAGTAACAAATCTAATATTAAAGTTTAAAATAACAATTTTACATTAAAAAGTATACACACAAACATATCATACATACAGCTACATAGGCAAGGGGGGATGTCTCAGGTCCCCCATGCCTGACGGCAGAGGTGGGTTTTAAGAAGTTTACTAAAGGCAAGGAGGGTGGGGGCAGTCCTGATCTCTGGGGGGAGCTGGTTCCAGAGGGTCGGGGCCACCTCAGAGAAGGCTCTTCCCCTGGGTCCCGCTAGATGACATTGTTTAGTCAACGGGACCCGGAGAAGGCCAACTCTGTGGGACCTAACCGTTCCCTGGGATTCATACGGCAGATGGCGGTCTCGCAGAAATCCTGGTCCGGTGCCATGAAGGGCTTTATAGGTCACTTTGAATTGTGACCTGAAACTGATTGGCAACCAATGCAGACTGCGGAGTGTTGGAGTAACATGGGCATATTTGGGAAAGCCCATGATTGCTCTCGCAGCTGCATTCTGCACGATCTGAAGTTTCCGAACACTCTTCAAAGGTAGCCCCATGTAGAGAGCATTACAGTAGTTGAACCTCGAGGTGATGAGGGCATAAGTGACTGTGAGCAGTGACTCCCGGTCCAAATAGGGCCACAACTGGGCAAACGCCCCCCTCGCCACAGCTGAAAGATGTTTCTCTAATGTGAGCTGTTGATCGAGGAGGACGTCCAAGTTGCAGACCCTCTCTGAGGAGGTCAATAATTCCCCCCCCAAGGGTAATGGACGAACAGATGGAATTGTCCCTGGGAGGCAAAACCCACAGCCACTCCATCTTATCAGGGTTGAGTTTGAGTCTGTTGACACCCATCCAGACCCTAACAGCCTCCAGATCCCGGCACATCACTTCCACTTCCCAGCTCTTACTGGCTTGCAAGCTCTTTCATTGTTACTCTTTCAGAATAAAAAGTTTTAAGCCCTTAACCAGGGGACAAAAAATATTGTGCTGAAGCTGACCAGACTAAGGACGCTAACCAGATGAATACCTGGTAAGCAGATTCTTTCCCCTATTTTCCTTTCCCAAAACTAAGGTGCGTCTTATATTCCGGTGTATCTTATAGTCTGAAAAATACGGTAATTAAAAATATAATATATTCCACATTTTAAAATATTGTCCTACTATTGTTTTAATATAAACAACCCTTCTTTCCAAAATTAGTGTCATCGATGTTAAGATAATTTGATGAGGGATAAATTGATAATTTGATGATCAGATAAATACATTTCTCAGCTGCCGTACGAGATTGTCTTCTGTCTCTCCCTCTTTGGTCATTGCGTATTCATATCCAGGCTTGGTGGCTCGCTACTCTACAGTCTATGCCGGCTGGCGTGGCTGGCTGGATGCTGCCGGGAATGCGAGGCTGGCAGGAGGAGAAGCTGCCTGTGCAAAGGCAGGCTGTTCATGCCAGCAAAGGTTGGTCCAAAAGGGGTGTGGGGTGTGCATGCACGGTACTTGTGCGCATGTGTTGTGCAAGGTGCATGCACAGTGTGGGGCACAAGCACACATGGGTGCGTGAGTGTATGTGCATGCGCAGGTACACGTGCATATGTACTTTTGGCACACGGTTCCCCATCATTGTTCCATATCTTCAGTAGATTCAGAATGTACATACTTCCCTAATTATATGTTATGATGCTGTAACTTCTTCAACCTGTGGTCCTTGTAATTAATTCTATTTACCCATAAGAGAAAACTATCCAGTTGGTTTAAATGGCAGCCATGCTTAAATTATTAATTGTAGCAAAAAATGACACTGGAGACCATAATATATCTCACGGGTGTCAAGATAAAGGAGTGTTTATGCAAATGTTTTGGGAATGCAGGAATTTTGGCAAAAAGTGCAAGAGGACATTAATAGAATGTTAAATATACAATAGACAATTACTAAGGAAATGGCAGTATTAGTTAAAAGTAATGCAATGGGAGAATTTAGAGAAATAAAACAAGCAGCAATAGAAAGCGCTCAGGTTGTAATAGTTTTGGGTTGGAAGGATATGCCAAAATGGACAACGCAAAATTGGTATAGGTACATGGTGGACCATATTCAATTTGAAATTATGGACAAAAGGATAAATTTGGATAATGAAACTGACTTGAGACAACTGATGGGACGGTGGGACAAGGTAAGACAATATATGACAGGTAGAATCCAAGACCAAGCTACAAGGAATAAATTGGAGTACAGTAACTCTGTAATATGTAAATAGATATATTGCTCTTGGGGAAAAATGGTCTTTACAAGAAGCACCCCCATTTTGGTGGTGGGGTATGTGTGTTTGTCGGGGTGGTGGGCACTTTTCACTATACACTGTTTTATGTTATGTGTATATTAAAATTGTTAAAAATCAATAAAAATATTTTTTTTTAAAAGACCATAATATATCTCTGTCCTCTTAAATCAAATATACTAAAAGGAGAAGTGAAAAGAACATTCTTAAATTTAACTCTTTGGATACATGGACATAATAGTTTCCATGGGGATAAAATATTGAACATATATTTTAACAGTATGTGATGGAACAGTGTTCGTATAAATGAACTTTTTTGAGCAAAACTTTGAATGTGTAGTCTACTAAATTTAAAATGTGAGCACTTCTTGAATTAGGAATATTTATCTTACTATTGTCTATAAACATTGTGACATCTCTTATGTGCATAATATATAATTTATGTGATAGAAATAGAATATTTATTGTTTTATCAGGGCCAAATATTTTGTAGTCTGCTTTTTCAGGCTAACCCAAAATTTTATTTGAAAATCAAAGGACCTGGCAATTTAAATATACCGTAGTCTTTTTCACCAATGTTTCTTCAATGCCATATAATCACACAATCATAGCCATTCCAGAACATGCTAGAAAAAAGTCACTGGTCTTCAAAGAACCCAATTTGCTGGTTTTCCTTGTAAATATCATTAAAATTTGTGAAATAATGAGGAATAGATAAGATGCTGTGGCAATTTTATTTGAGTGAATAACAGAGTTATTAACAGAAAGTTTTGAAACTTTAATTTTGTTTCATTTTAGTACTATTCTTGTTATTAACTACTTTGACACCCATATAACTCATAGAAGACAGGTCAATAGTTTGCAAACAGATTTAAGTAGTTTAAAAATTTGGCGTGGGCCTGTTCCTCAAGGGGTGGAAACTAATGTTGTAGTGATGTGCTAATCAGGATTGAACTAGAGGGAATATTATGTGTATATGTGGGTTTTTTGATGGGGTTTTGATGTTAACTTCAAAGAAACTATGGACAAAGCTATATTTACTTTCTCTTCTTTCTTAGTAGCCATTCTTGTAGGGAGTTAGAAGAGATTGGAATGTGCTGCCTGAGTCCACTTGACAAAACATAAACAAGAGGCAGTGTGTGAACCAAGGTCATAGCAATGAACATCTGCTGAGACCAAGAGGGAACTACTGCTGGACTGATTGGTTAACATAACCCAAGACACCTGAGTGGGGTGGGAAGTTTCTATTCTTTTTATTACTCTGAAGCATGGGAATTACTCAGAGCTAGCTTCACCTTTCTAATTATCAATAGAATGTTCTCAATAAAAGGTCTTTCAAGCCTGAATGGAGCTTCTAAGTCTTGATTCAATTGTATTCATTGCTTGGAACCATTACAGCATCTTTTGCTGTCAGCATCACAGCTGTTTTGTGTTTTTTGTGGGTTTTTTCTTTTTTCTTTTTTCTAAAAACTTTTTTGTATTTTACAAATAATTTGTATTTTAACTTTGCCTTGATAATAAGTAAAATATGTTTTAAAAAATTATGAAATGATGCATTTTGTTAGTTTTGTTCCCCTGGGGAAAACTAGTACTAATTCCAAATCATTATAACTAATCTTTGTTTCACCAAGGATCCACCAGGGTAAAAATATTAAATTCTGTTTCTGTTAGGATTGATTTTAGCATTCACTTTAATCGTGGACATGGTCCAAGGTAATATCAGGAATGTGCACACTTCTCAATGCAAAGGGTTGGCATAATACTGTATTGAAAATAACAGTTCTATTGAAACAACTAAAATAACTATTTTAGGAGATACAGTTCTATACCATAATGCAAAAAAAAAAAATGGTTTAAATCCTTGTAAATGATCAGTTTAATAGTTTGGGAGTTCTTTTTGAGTCTCTGCTGTTAATTACACCTGGTGCATAGCCCCCCCCTCTCTCATACACACATAGAATTTTATTGGCTAAGTGTGATTAAATACCGAAGGAATTTGCCTTGGTGCATAAAAGAAAAGTTTGTCGAGAATCATAAGGTACAACACTTAATGATAGTCCGGGTACGTACAAATAAGCAATCCAATCATATTTGGAACCAGTCAATATAAATTTTAAGAATACAAGCAATAAAGTTACAGTCATACAGTCATTAGTGGGAGGAGATGGGTAATGGGAATGATGAGAAGATCAATAGTATGCAGCCTTAGTGAATAGTTTGACAGTGTTGAGGGAATTATTTGTTTAGCAGAGTTTTGGTGTGCAGGAAACAACTGTTCTTGTGTCTATTTGTTCTAGCGTGCAGTGCTCTATAACATTGTTTTCAGGGTAGGAGTTGAAACGATTTGTGTCCAGGATGTGCGGTGTCTTTAAAGATTTTCATAGCCTTCTTTTTGACTTGTGCAGTATACAAGTCCTTAATGGAAAGCAGGTTGGTAGCAATTGTTTTTTCTGCAGTTCTGATTATAATATATATTATATATATATTTAATATATAGTGGCGGCATACAAGTCCAATTAAATAAACAAACAAACAAAACAAACAAATATTATATACATTCCTAATAAACTGTAAATGTTTCTAAGTTAATTTTTGGCAGGGATGTAGTGAAATTCAAGCTTGATTTTATCTTTGATAACTAAGTATTCTGAATGAAGCTTTTCTTAAAGAACATCCATCAATATAATTGGTGGAAATCATGGTAGGCAGATTTATTTCCACACATGGAATTCTGATGATAATCAGACATTTGACATCCTCATGATATAACAAAAAAGAATTACAATGGTTGTCATTGTTAGCTGGGTTTCATTCAGGATAATTTAATTTGTCTACTAAATACCTAAATACTTTATGGATCATGTTGCTCAATAAATATACAATTAACAAATATTTCCAGATTTTTAGAGTTATAAAAGTTCTGTTGAGAGTTGTTTTGAGGAAATCCTTACTTGTAGGGAATCACTGGTGAAACATAATCACTTCCAAACACAATTGGCAGAGAGGGGCTCAATTTTGACTCCCCCCCAGTCCTTACTCCTATCTTTTACACTTTTGAGATTCTTTAGCAATGCTCCTAATTTTTTTTATTCTTTTGTGGTTTTATTTTTTTAAAAAATAGGTATTTTATTCTCTGCTATGATAGATGGTAAAGAAATATTTCAAATAATGGAATGAAGAACTTCAGCAAATCTCTATTTTCCAATTAAGAAAGAAGTAGGACTTGCGATGCAAGAAGCTGAGACTGAAATCCATCCACAGTCATAAGATTTATTGGTTGTGGGCCAAAAACTTCTTATAATGGCTGTGAGGATAAATTAAGATAGAGAAACCGAATACAAGTCATGCAGAAATTATTCATAATAAATTGGTGTCTGCTGATATTTTAGGATGGGTTTTCCTTTCATAATCTGTACAAGACAGATTTTCTACCTGATGTTTTAACTAATGCCGAGGCAACACTGCTATTTTTCATGTTTTAATGACTTTCTTACTTACTTTCATATCCTTATAGGCATAGTTCCCTCTAAGCTGAGCAGTGAGCAATCGCTCACTTACAAATCATCATCAACTCAGAGTTTTCCAAACCTGCCCAGAAGCCGAGAGGGAAAGAGTGAGAGGGAAGGAGAGAGAGAGGAAGAGAGAGAAACAGATAGAAAAAAGAGAGGAAGGAAAAGAGAAAGAAAAAGAATGGGAGTAAGGAAGAGAGAAAGAAAATCAAAATCTAGTTTGAAACTAGCTCAACTATTTAAGTGGCATTTTGATATTGATAGAGTTGCCCTATTATGAGCTCACTGTTATAGACACACAGTACAGTATTTTATTTTGAAATTCTCTGAGGCAAAACAGGGTGGGTTTTTTATTTGTTTATTTGTTTATTTATTTATTATTTCTGTGCCGCCCAGTCCCGAAGGGACTGCTGCTCAGACACTATACTTTTCCGCCCCCCCCAAAAAAAAATTAGAGGGAACACTGCTTATAGGCACATGGAGAAAACTCAGACAGTGCACATCCCATTATTCTGAGATGCACTAAGATCTCTGCCTTTCATACATTTTTCAAGCAAAACTTGTGCCACCCCAAGCTTTTTTTCTAAGCTACACTAGGCCTTCATATGTACCACTCTGGTGTTCAAATGTTCACTGAGCTTCTTCTCAGGAGAGCAACAAACAATCTTTTCATTTCACATTAGTGAAAAATCCATTGAAATAAGCTGCCAGAAAGCCCCCATTTTCTGCCAGCTAGCAAAGCCTTGTTTCCAGTAATTGCAAAAGCCATTAGCAAAGGGAGGGGAGAAAGAGGGAGGGAAGCAAGACACAAAGGGGAATATATCCTGTACATAGCCTGCAGCTCTTTCCCTCCCACACATATGATTCACTGTTGTTCCCTGGCCTCACATGGGAAAAAGATGTCCTACTGAAAATATACCTTACGGGCATCTCTGCCTCAGAGACTGCATTTATGCATATTGATAGAATGCACTTTGTAATGCCTAGAGTTCTTTTTAATGAGCCAGGATGAAATGTACCAACCCTTTTCCTCTTCCCCTTCCTTGCAGATGACTTTTTTTGTGTGTTTCCTGGTGGTCCCCTGTCCCTAGCGAGAAAGATAAAAGATAGCTAGGATAATAATTCTGCAGTGTCAGGCCACAATGAAATGAAACACCCCCAATGTTAAGAGATGAGATGCACCCAGGTAACATGGAGATGTTTGTTTACTTTTTGAGCACAGCTTTCCTGGTCTAACCACAGATTTATAGGAAGGACTTCAGAGCACAATATTTAGATGGGGCCCAGTGGTGGGATTCATTTTTTTTTCCTACTGGTTCTGTAGGCGTAGCTTGATGGGTGTGGCTTGGTGGGCATGGCAGGGGAAGGATACTGTAAAATATCCATTCCTTCCTCACTTCAAGGGAATGTTATTGTGTCAAGGGAATGTTATTGTGTCAAGAATGGTGGAAGGTCTTAAGCATAAAACGTATCAGGAAAGACTTAATGAACTCAATCTGTATAATCTGGAGGACAGAAGGAAAAGGGGGGACATGATCGAAACATTTAAATATGTTAAAGGGTTAAATAAGGTCCGGAAGGGAAGTGTTTTTAATAGGAAAGTGAACACAAGAACAAGGGGACACAATCTGAAGTTAGTTGGGGGAAAGATCAAAAGCAACATGAGAAAATATTATTTTACTGAAAGAGTAGTGGATCCTTGGAACAAACTTCCAGCAAACGTGGTGGATAAATCCACAGTAACTGAATTTAAACATGCCTGGGATAAACATATATCCATCATAAGATAGAATACAGAAAATAGTATAAGGGCAGACTAGATGGACCATGAGGTCTTTTTCTGCCATCAGACTTCTATGTTTCTATGTTATTTTGAATTTGCATTGG
Source organism: Erythrolamprus reginae (assembly GCF_031021105.1). Taxonomy (NCBI): domain Eukaryota; kingdom Metazoa; phylum Chordata; class Lepidosauria; order Squamata; family Dipsadidae; genus Erythrolamprus; species Erythrolamprus reginae. The sequence continues at coordinate 204,172,057 of NC_091952.1, forward strand.
AAACGTGGCAAATACCTGGAACAAGGTAGTTTTCTTAATAAAGGCATGACAGCAGGAGTACTTTCTTCAGTAGGCTCTTTTACTTCTTCAGTAGTATCAAAAAATAACTATTTACTCTGCACTATATTATAGAATAAACCACCAACCAACAAAGCATTATTAGACCACACTATGCTAAACCACTAAACCAAACCATCAAACCAGACCACACATGCACAAAAAGTGTATTACATTATATACATGTACTAACCAATCAGATCATAGTACAGATTGCATCATTCTGCTGAAACACCATGACCCAGCATTCACTTTACCTCTACTGTACTTGTAATATTACTTCAGGTTTATATCCTGACATACTGCAAAATCTGCATTTCCTCTCAATCTGCTGGGACTCGGGAGGCAGAGAATAGATGGGGGGGGGGGGGGCAGGATCAGTCAGAGATGGCTCTACTCAAAATTTCAGCTACTGGTTCTCCAAACTACTCAAAAGTTTTGCTACCAGTTCTCCAGAACTGGTCAGAACCTGCTGAAACCCATCTCTGATGGGCCCCCAAAAATCAAGTGCAATAGGATTGAACATAAAAATCCCACCAGAATTTGGTCACATTGCTGTGGCTACCAGCTTGTCTTTTGGGGACCATATTCTAAGGACCTTCCTCATTATTTTAAATTACTAGATGGTGCAATCATTTCTCCTAACTATGATGTGTTTGCTATGAATAAAGTGCTAGCACCAATTGACAGGTTATGTCCTGCAACAGAGCAGCACTGGGATTGTTGGGGTTTTAAAAGTTTTTTACAAAGGCAACATTGGATGTCTCTAGTAGTTGTCAGGGTAGATTTACCCCCAGGTATAGTGTATTATTTCTCAATAACCTCCTAGGATAGGATTACTAAAGCCAATGGGATATTGGCCTTCATGTTTCGGATCATATCTGCTTAAGATTTGAACATCTATCATGTGAATCAAACTTGGGTGTGAAATCTTCAAATCTTGCATTTTTTTGCCCCAGAAGATCATTCAAGGAGAATGAGCACTTGACATTGTCTTGAAATAAATAACAAAATATGAACTACATTATTTCAATCCTTAATAAATGCAGTGTTTATGGGTGGTTTTTTTTTGTTGCTTCAGGCAGTTTTTATTCTGTATACATTCTTTTTATGACCTCTATACACTTATGTTATTAGTCATAACATAGTTCTTCAGACTATTTAATGGAAGTATTTATGCAAGCATAAATGATAACATAATGCTTCATTTATAGCCTTGCTAAGTGCAACTCTCATTTTCATTTAGCTTTCTAACAAGCTAAACTGAAATATTTTATTTGCAAATTCTTGCCCAAAACAAATATTAGAGATCAAAGCTATAAACTGTATATAAAAAGTAAATCTTATTTACTTCTTTTTTGGTGTCTCAAAATTCTGAGAACAAGGCACTGGTTAAGGAACCTTTTGATAGGGAATAGAAAATGGATCACACACAGACTTGGACAAATGTGCAATGATTTAGGTAATAATACAATTACAGATGCACAACAACTGAGACAGCAATGCATTGATACATTAATATCCAGTACCATACAACAATCCAGTCTGGAACTGATTTCATATTGACAAAAAACATATAGTGAAAATGTCTTGGGTAGAAAAAAGGAGCAATAATGATGAGTTGTGATATTGGAGATAAAGCCAGAGTATCCAGAGGAATTTTATAAAGTATCTTCTAAATTCCACTAGCCTTCACTGACATTATTTTATGGAAATTGGTGCCACTTGTTTATTAGTGTAAGTTAGATTAATTGGATCAAATAGCTGAATATGTGGAAGTCGTGGGTTACAAAGGTATTTTCTTTCTTTTTTAAAAAATATCCCCTAAGATCCAGAGTTCAGAGTCTCTACATGGGGCTACCTTTGAAGAGTGTTCGGAAACTTCAGATCGTGCAGAATGCAGCTGCGAGAGCAATCATGGGCTTCCCTAGGTATGCCCATGTTACTCCAACACTCCGCAGTGTGCATTGGTTGCCGATCAGTTTTAGGTCATAATTCAACGTGTTGGTTATGACCTATAAAGTCCTTCATGGCTCCAGACCAGGATATCTGCGAGACTGCCTTCTGCCGCACGAATCCCAGCGGCCAGTTAGGTCCCACAGAGTTGGCCTTCTCCAGGTCCCGTCGACTAAACAATGTTGTCTGGCAGGACCCAGGGGAAGAGCCTTCTCTGTGGTGGCCCCGACCCTCCGGAACCAGCTCCAGGACTGCCCCCACCCTCGTTGCCTTTTGTAAACGTCTTAAAACCCACCTCTGCCGTCAGGCATGGGGGAACTGAGACATCCCCCCCACTTGCCTATGTAGCTGTATGTATGATATGTTTGTGTGTATGCTTTTTTATATACTGGGGTTTTTAGGCTTTTTAACTTTAATATTAGATTTGTTACTGTATATTGTTGTTATCATTGCTGTGAGCTGCCCTGAGTCTGCAGAGAGGGGCGGCATACAAATCTAATAAATAATAAAATAATAATAATAATAATAATAATAATAATAATAATAATAATAATAATATGAATGTAACCTGACTTGACTGTTAAAGTGACTCTTTATAGTTGAGCACATTAAATGACAGTCACACACATCACATATGAAACTTAATTTGATTGTGGTTTTATCTTCCCAACCTCTTATTTTGTTAACATAAGGAGTTAGAATGGGACATCTATGTAGTGGTCAGAATATTAAAAAAAAAATAAAATAAACCATGCTAGAGCAAAGCAATTTCAATGTCTTTTGTACATGTCAGTTCTCTATTAACCACATTTACTTTGTTCATTGATGTTACATAATTTCCAGGATTGAATGGCCATTTATCATTGTCCGGGGCCATTAGAAAGAAGAAACTGTTAGAAGTAAAGGAAAAAGAAAAGAAAATTTGTCAATTAATGGTAGATGTTTCAATGTTTCCTTATAGGAGAGTCTATGTGGGTTGAGAGACTGAGCTAAATTTCTTCAGTTTACATTGCACAATTTATTCCTGCAGGGGATTAAAAAAAAAAGACCAATTTACAGATAGGCATTTACCACCTCTGGGTCCAGGATTCCAATCTCTGGCCCTCTGCTGGCAGCCTTTAGCAATTATGATACACAGACCAGAAGGCAAAAAGTGAATTAAAATTCTTTCTACCCCAAGCAACTTGTCTGCATCCAAGCTGAAAGGCTTCTAACAAAGAAGAAGAAAATCAGTGAGTGAATCAATTATTTTTAACACTGATCCTGTGATTAGAATTTATCTCACTACAAATAGAACCTTTTTTCCCTGCAACAATCAATGCTAAAGCATCAAAATTAATAAAGGACCTGCCTCTATAGCTTGAATAGCAGGATGATCTGAAAAAGTTACCTAGTCACTTGGAAAAAAATGACCAAATGCAGAGATGGAGGAAGTCTCAAAAACTGTAAGATATACACATAATACTACATATTTTATAAGGTACCTTACTGGTATATATTATTTCCTCTTTTCATATTAGGAAGATTTAGAAATAAGAGATGAGTTAAGTAACTTTCATGAATGAAAGCAAATACAGTATATGTCTCCCAGGATAATGTTGCAGGATCTCATCTAGATTGATCACCAGGACCAGAGTTTAGTCTTCCAAGCTTTTGGACTCGTGCTGGAGTCAATCTTCAGGGAACTTCTCTTTAGCAGATTGTGTTAAATAACATTCCCTTTACTGAATAAGTAAATATAAGTTGTAGCTGAGAATTGTGTTGAAATATGGTGCAACACTTTAGGTATTGAACCTGAGGACAGATAGCCTCACATCTTCCAATTGTTTTGGAATTCAGTTCCTAAAGTTAGCATTTAGACTTATATACCGCTTCATAGTGCTTTTACAGCCTCTAAGAAGTTTTATAGAATCAGCATATTGCCCCCAACAATCTGGATCCTCATTTTACCCACCTTGGAAGGATGGAAGGCTGAGTCAACCTTGAGCCGTTGGTGAGATTTGAACTGCTGAACTACAGTTAGCAGTTAGCTGAAGTAGCCTGCAGTGCTGCACTCTAAACACAGCACCACCCTGGGCAAGTGGGATGGACCAGCAAAGGATTGGTAGTATTTCAAAACATCTTGCTTATCCTTGAAACAATCTCATAGTTTCTATGATAACATTAAGGCTTGTCTAACACCATACAGTTAAAAGGTTGCTTTTCTCAACACCAAATCAAATTGGTAATTTTAGACAAAGCTACCATAATACAAAAGTGCAAAAGTAAGGAAATTACACATTTTATGGCACTGATTATACCAATTATATTTTGTATCATAATTAGATGGTTCCACGAAAGCAACAACAGATCAGCAAGTCAAAATTGAATGTGATACTTCTAAAATGAAATCTTTATTAAACAAAGATTTTTTTTTAAAAAAAACCCTCTAACCCATACTCCATGTATTAATTATATGAAGGTTGGTCAGTTATTCTTCAGCCAGAAAGTATACAAGCCTTTAGCAACCTTTGAAGTTTGCTTGCTAACTGAAAAATAAATGTTCTGTTAGTGACTTAAACACATACTTGCATACCAATAGAGAAAACGTAGGTGAACAGGAGTTCTGGGGGAATGGAATGCCAAAGGTAAAATGCATACACAAATAAATTCTAGTAAGAAATACCAGGAATACTCTTGAGGCATAGTCTTATAGCTTTAGGCTATTATCATGCATCCTGAGATGGCAAGATTTGTATAGCACAAATCCTGTTATCTTATGACAAAGTGAACAAAAGTGCAACTAGGAAACTAAATAAGAAGATAGCAGGTTTTTACAATTTTGTTCTAGATTTTAACATTTCAGCTGAGTTCCCTAGACCTCTTGTTGGAAATTGCAATATTTAAACTGTTAACATTTAAAATAATTTAAAAGCTAACATGACACTATTTGTTTAAATTTCTTAGAAAATATGTAACAAAATCTTCCCCTGAAGATCTATGAGCAAACTTAGCAACTCTGAAATAAGAGAAGAAAATCCCTTGTGAATTGATAACCAGTTAAAAATGAACAAACCAGAAAGCAGAATGTAGTTAAATCTTGATATACTGTATATTCCCTGAAGAATTAGAACTGTGTTTTAAAAATTTGGATAAAAGACCTAAAGGTAAAAATGAACAATCACTGACCAGTTTTTCTTACTATATCACATTTAAGTAGTTGAGCGTAGTGAATAGTGAAAAGTCCATAAAAGGAGAAAAATCCTCAACCTAATGGATGGTCAGGAAGAAAGAACTTTAAAAATAAAAAAAATGATAGATCAAATTACTTCTATAAATATACCCCTAAAGAAAGAACTGGCAACGAAGGACAACTAGGTAAATTTATTTAGTTACGAAGAGGACAAATATAAACAGGAATTAGTAGAAAATTCTCTCCCCCCCCCAAAATAAAATTTCAATTATTATTGATTGGAAGAGCAAAAAAAAAAAGTTCAAAGAACTGGGACTACTGCCCAGTGAGCAAAAATTCCAATTCAGAGGCACTTAAACTTTTTTTTATAAAGGTACGTGGGAACATGATACAGATAGAGAGAATTCTGTCTGCTGTGGCGAAATCAGTTAGGAAAATTTCAGAAAGTGTTTGGCATCATTAGGTTGTTAAAAGCAGCCATCCCCAAACTTTGTGACTTGAGAGCTTAGCTGGGTGAAGGAAGGAACTACACCGCCCAAGTGGTAGGCTGGCACATATGTGCACACATACACAGCTCTACCTGTATGAGCAGCCTGACTTGTTTACCATGCAGCCTGGTTCTGAATAGGTCACATCCTAGTAATGGGCTGCAACCCGGGGGTTAAGGACCCTTGGTTTAAAATATATATAAGATAGGGTTAGTCTCATTTCCAACAGGAGGCTGTTCCATAACATAAATGCTCCCATGGAGAAGCAATAGATGTAAGCCTACTTTCTACAAGTAAACCCCAACTATAGAAATGGGACGTTCACCTGGAATAAATTAATTAGTTGCATTGTATCCAGCTGCAGATGATGGTTCTAGAGTGCCAAGACATAAATATCTGATTGGTGAAAAACAGTATTTTGAATTGCAATAGTAGCCAATAGAGACCCAGCACAGGAAAACTGGTGTAAAGTGCTTGCATCTTCAGGTAACAAATGGATGGCTGCATTCTGGGCCAATTGTAACTTTTAAGAAGTTTCTTCCAATCTAGCCCTATTTAAAATGCATAGCATTAACCCAAGCAGCTGATTCAATTTCAATTCAATTCAATTTATTAGATTTGTATGCCGCCCCTCTCCGAAGACTTGGGGCGGCTCACAACAACAATAAAAACAGTATAACAATGGAACAAATCTAATAATAAAAATTATAATAAAAACCCCAACAATTAAAAACCATACAACACATACATACCAAACATAAAACATAAGAAAGCCTGGGGGAGATGTCCTAATTCCCCCATGCCTGGCGCTATAGGTGGGTCTTGAGTAACTTGCAAAAGACAAGGAGGGTGGGGGACGTTCTAATCTCTGGGGGGAGTTGATTCCAGAGGGCTGGGGCCGCCACAGAGAAGGCTCTTCCCCTGGGGACCACCAAACGACATTGTTTGGTCGATGGGACCCGGAGAAGGCCAACTCTGTGGGACCTTATCGGCCGCTGGGATTCGTGCGGTAGAAGGCGGTTCCAGAGGTATTCTGGTCCAATGCCATGAAGGGCTTTAAAGGTCATTACCAACACTTTGAATTGTGACCGGAAACCGATCGGCAGCCAATGCAGGCCCCGGAGTGTTGTAAAAACGTGGGCGAATCTAGGAAGCCCCACGATAGCTCTTGCAGCTGCTGCTGCTGAAGATCCAAAGACCTTTCAAATCATCTATAAATGTTTTGCAAACTATTAAAACTAATCACAATTATCCATCATTGTTTGAAATTCAAAACCAAACAACCAGAATAATGATAAAATGATTACAGTGCAAATATAATTTCAACTGTGATGCTATGCCAGAAATAAAACTTCTGTTTCGTAGCTGAAGTTACTAATTTTGTGTAAGGATGCTAGAGCCTTCAATTAACTTTCCCCCCAATTTTTTTCTTATTATTATTGACTGCATGGATTTTTACAGTTATTTCTTCAAATTCCTATTGCATCTCTGTTTCATCCTCTCACTGTTCCCCCATCCACCACCTTTTCAGCCCTGTTACTTAGTATATTTTTGTGGCTGTAAAATGGTGCTTCTCTCAATGCTTGTGGCAGTGTGAAATGAAACTTTCTCTTACGTTAAAAAAATTTGAACTGTCCTGAAATTTTAAAGTTCCATATCCGTTCAGAGGGACAATACTTGCTAGCAGATATTCTGGGCCAAATTAACGATGGTGCTAAGCAGGGTATGAAATAGTAGAGCCTTAAGCAAGTTTGGGATCTTGATGTACTAGCACAATTTTCTGAAGAAAACTGAGTGGGAAGTAGCTTCATCAGTTTCCTCTATGGGTATCTATACTTTACTTTGGGTTTTTTTCTTCTTCCATCAACCACAAGGCAAACACAGTGTTTGCCTCCCGTTATAGGTGACTTCAAAATACATTGGTTCATCACATTGGCTCATGTACCAGCTTAATGGCCCTGGCTCTGCTGTGCCCAGTTTCAAATGATGGATAATGTGCACTCTGATTGTACGCTTTTTGTATCAAAACAAGAGAGAGTACTATAAATACCATGGCCTGGGTATATTGAATATACATAGAAACACAGAGAAACATAGAAGATTGACGGCAGAAAAAGACCTCATGGTCTATCTAGTCTGCCCTTATACTATTTCCTGTATTTTATCTTAGGGTGGATATATATTTATCCCAAGCATGTTTAAATTCAGTTACTCAGGATTTACCAACCACGTCTGCTGGAAGTTTGTTCCAAGCATCTACTACTCTTTCAGTAAAATAATATACATGAGTGTATATTCAATATACACTCATAGGAGTGTATATGAGTGATGTAATCCAGTTTAGAATCAAACCTTCAGTCAAATGTAATTGTAAATCTTAAGAGAACAGTACAAGTTGCCTGCTGGATCTTATTAAACATGTTATTATTTGCAAGTAGTAAGGATTTTTTTGTTTTATTTTAAATCATGCCACTTTTGAAACCTTCCTATTTCCAATAAAATATATAGCTGCCCTCAAATCACTTGGATCAGCAAAGACCAACAGTGTGAAGAGGAGAACCTGAAGCTATATGACATCAAGCGAACCTGAGAGAATGTAAACATTAAGAAAAAGTGCCCTTTAATCTTTTAATTATGTGAAAGTGTAACAGCTCAGGAACTAGATACTTATGAAGAAAAACCCACCTTCAGGAATTCATCTTATAATAAGCACATTGAAAGGAACAATACATACTTATTGGTTATCATAGATTCATATTTGGGGATCTGTCTCTTGATGTAAAAGTCCAAAAGTCCCTAACCACTTTTATTTTACTAAATAATGCCTCTGCTTTGGAATTCCAGTTGGTATTTGCTGTATCACTTTGTACTAAAGAAAAGAGAACATTACCCTTGCTTTTAAGTGTATATTTCATAATTGTCAATTTTTCTGTAACATATTTTTATTAAAATTTCAAGATTCATGAAATTAATTTGTTCAGATTGTTTTCCTTATGCATAAATAGATTTTATTTTTAGCTAATCCTGCTCCCAGTAATATAATATAATACCAGACAAATACCATTACCAGTAATCCTACTGATATCCTTTTAATTTTTCAGTCACTGCATCAGGTCTTCTACTGATAACTCATTGGTTATCTTGCTATGAAAGGCAGGCCATAAATTGAGATAAAGGTAACAAATGATAATACTTGAAAATGATGTAAATATGTCCATATGCAACTGAAATAGTAGTGGTCTAGATCAGGGGTCCCCAACCACCGGGCCGCGGACCAGTACCGGGCCGCGGGGCATGTTGCACTGGTCCGTGGAGTCAGCAGCTGCCAGTCCTCCTGCCGCCGCCCCCTCCCTCCAGTGCTTCATCTCCCGCTGGGAAAGAGGCCTCGGGAGGCAGGTTCTGCCGGCCACAGGGCGATGGACTGGACAGAGAGGCGGGAAGGACCGGGAGGCCCAAGCCTATTTTGGCTTCTGCCGTGGCACGCCTTTGCGTTTTTGGCTGGGGGGGGAGGCAGGAGGGCCGGCCTGACCCCCTCCCTCCAGCGCCTGACCCCCTCCCTCCAGCGCTTCACCTGCTGCCGGGCAAGAGGGTTTGGGAGGCAGGTTCTGCCGGCCACAGGGCGATGGCGGGAAAGAGGGGCGGGAAGGACCAGCACCCCCATGCTTAATCCCGCCCCCAACCACACCCCTTTCCGCCCCCACCGGGCCATAGAAAAATTGCCTTGCTGAAACTGGTCCCTGGTGGAAAAAACGTGGGGGACCACTGGTCTAGATCATTACAACTTAAGCAAGGTTTGATTAAAAAAAGATGTAAACTTATGTCATCAGAAAAGTCTTAGCTAAAAAAACCCCAAACCCTAAAGTTTAAACTAAGTTATATGGAAGGGATTATTAGTTCTGGGAAGAGATTGACTTATCATAAAACTGTTCTAGTTGAGACTCATTTCTCGCATGTAATGGATGGAAAACATTTTTCACCAGGAAGTGATAGACATAATAAAAAAATAAATTAAAACACAAATCTAAATGTATACTTAGTTTTTCAGTTTTCTTCATTTCAGATATAGAATTGGTCTCCCAAGAATAAATTGAAGCAGAAATGGATCTGAGACTCAATGGGGCAATTCATACCTCATCATGACTGAAGATTTAGGAACTATTGATAATTCGTATTTATTATTTATTTAATGCATTTATTTTCAGTTGATTTTACCTATCAGTCAAGGATTATATATAATAATCATTTCCCTTAATTTCAGCTCTAAAGTCTACATTTCACAGTATCAAACCTCAATTATCTGAATGATTGTGAAATATACTAAATTAATGACAGTCAAAGTGATGGAGGGGCATGGTCGGCGCCATGATGAGATGGCATCCCTTGTGCTCTTGCGGAAGGATGCCGAATCCCCACTGTTTGGGGGTTCCAGTTTGGATCAGCCTGGAACTCCCTGAAGGGGGTGGTGGTGAACAAGGGGTCTTGGTCACCTGCCATTTTTGGGGACAGCATTCCCCACGGTGGACTGGCAGTCGACCTCGACTGTCAGTGGGTGAAATGGCCTCATCTGCAATAGTCATAGTGGCTACATATTTGGAAGAGATAAATAAAGTGTCAGGAGTCATCTGGAAGGAGAAGAAAGCTAGTTTTTTGTGCTGGAGGTGGAGGAGAAAGAGGATTGGGTGGAAAGGTGAGATGTTTTTGCTGGAAGAAAACCTCGATATCAACTTTAATAATTTTTTTTTTAATTCGAATTTAAGTTAGAGCGAAGTGTGGAAGCAGCCAGACTATCAAAGGGCTTTTTATTCAACATTAAATGGCTTTAAAAAATTATATTAGTCCGCTAAAGAAAATGAGATTGAGGAAGCACACATGTCAATTTTTCCCTGAAAGACATAATGCTATCTTAATCAAAATACATTTTTATTCAGGAAAACTTTGCTGGTGTGTGTTTGGGTATGAGAGAAATTTAAGCAGTATCTTATGAATTTTAAGAAAATTCAGGAGATTAGACACTAGATTTTCCACAGCACATCTGTTTGACAAAAAACCCCAACCCATCTTTTCAATGGTTATCTTGAAGCAGAAGGAGAACATACTGCAAAAGGATAAATAAATATTTTACGTGTCTGATATTTCTCTGCAAAAGCAACAATATGAATCACTAGAACACTGGATGATGGATGCGACATGGTTTCTGCTTCTTAAATGAGCAAAAATATAACTGGCCAGCCATCAATGAAATTAATTAGTTGGTGCATTTAATTATTTCTCTCAATGTATTTTTCCATCTTCTATTACTTGCAATTAAATTATCCTTTCAAGAAAAATTAACATTTCATTTCAGTGGATTATTACGGCTACGTGTCATAAACCAGGTGATATCTTTCAGCAAGATAATTACTCATTCTCCAAAGAGGTTGGAGGAAATCGTAGTCATCTTGGGACCATGAGCTCATCTTCAAGTCAGTCTTTCTAATTAGCAACGCAAACAACTTCTTATCCTTCTAGCTTCCCACGAGGCTCACTTTTAACAGAATACAAGAAACACTCAGCAAACCACACAAACTGAAGTGTGAACAATTACAATCAATTCATTTACTTAGAAATGCTTATTCTGTTGAGTACAACTGAACTTTCTGCCTGAAGTTTATTTAGGATTACAGTTCTTCAAAAGTGACTTGAATTCTTTCCCCTCAAATAAAGGCACTTTAATTTAAAATGCTGCATGGAAGATGTAGCCCTTTTCATATAGGACAGCAGTTCTCAACCTGTGGATCACAACCCCTTTGGGAGTTATTTTTCCAATGGACTTAAGTATCGAGACACTGCTTCTCTATCTGTCTCCAGGCGGGTCCACCCCCATGCAAATAGACTATTGCAAAAAATTATAACTATCTGTACCATAGGAACTTCTGAGCATGCACAGAAACTGAATTTCTGTCACTGTGCATGCATCGCTATCTTGTTTTGGGCTTTTTATTTTTTGCAATTTTAAAAATGTTTTTCAGTACTGTGCATTATTATTATTATTATTATTATTATTATTATTATTATTATTATTATTATTATTATTTATTAGATTTGTATGCCGCCCCGCTCCGAAGACTCGGGGAGGTTCACAACAATAATAAAAACAATATTATAGTAGAACAAATCTAATATTAAAAAACATATAAAACCCTATCATTATTTAAAAAAACCAAACAACACATTCATACCAAACATAAAACAAAATATAAAAGAGCCTGGGGGAAAGGTGTCTCAACTCTCCCATGCCTGGCGGTATAAGTGAGTCTTGAGGAGTTTACGAAAGACAGGGTGGGGGCAGTTCTAATCTCTGGGGAGAGTTGATTCCAGAGGGCTGGGGCCACCACAGAGAAGGCTCTTCCCCTGGGGCCCGCCAAACGACATTGTTTAGTCGACGGGACCCAAAGAAGGCCAACTCTGTGGGACCTTATCGGTTACTGGGATTTGTGCGGTAGCTGGCAGTTCCGGAGGTACTCTGGTCCAATGCCATGTAGGGCTTTAAAGGTCATAACCAACACTTTGAATTGTGACCGGAAACTGATCGGCAGCCAATGCAAGCCACGGAGTGTTGTAGAAATGTGGGCGAATCTTGGAAGCCCCTCGATGGCTCTCGCGGCTGTGTTCTGCAACATCTGAAGTTTCCGAACACTTTTCAAAGGTAGCCCCATGTAGAGAGCGTTGCAGTAATCGAACCTCGAGGTGATGACGGCATGAGCGATGGTAAGCAATGACTCCCTGTCCAAATAGGGCCGCAACTGGTGCACCAGGCGAACCTGGGCAAACGCCCTCCTCGCCACAGCCGAAAGATGATGTGTGTTTATGCAAAATGCACGCGTGCCCACGAGGCACGGCCATACAGTGCAGGAGGTAGTGAACTGGCAACGAGGTAAGTTAGAACCCACTCCTGAGTTTACTTATAATTTTATTATTTTATGGTGGGGGGGGGGTCACCACAAAATGAGGAACTGCTTTAAAAGGTTGTGGCATTAGGAAGGTTGAGAACCACTGATATAGGAAAAAGCACTTTGAAATCCTGAATAGATTGTCATGCTGTAGAAATTGATATCATACAAGCTTGAATTGATTTCTACTAGCTACTGAAATTGCCTGGACAAAATAAAGGTTTTGCTTCACATCATTGTGGTTAATTAATGGTTATGTAGATCCAGATTTGCTTAATAAAACACCAGATTATAAAATATTATCAAGTCAGATATCTTCCATTCTGAATTTGTGAAGTTGATATTTTCTTCCTAAATAGAAAACTTCATAGTTGTGTCTATGAAAGTTTGCTCTTTTACTTTCTGTTCATTTCTCTAATTTTACACGACAGTTTTCAGTTTTGTTTCTATATTTTAGATAATTGGGTTGCTATCTATTCAGTTTTATGGCACTTAGTATTTGATAAGCATTCCTTTCTCTTTTTAATTCAAGACATCAATAAATATATTGAAAAATTGAGGGCCAAGAAATGATCCTTCATAGAATCATAGAATTGCAATAGATCTTGAAAAATCTACTCATCCAGCAAGGCAGCAATCCCCATAAGATCCCTGCAGTGATTGAGTATCCATGATTCAAAACATAGGCTGTTCCACTGCTTAATAGCTCACAACAGTCCTCCTTATTTTAAGTTTGGATTTTCCTTTCCAAAGCTTTTGCTCACTGATTCTTATTCTACTCTCCACACCTTGTAAGACCATAGCTTCTTTTCAATGACAGTCCTTCAAATATTGGAAAATTGTTATCGTGTATCCTTCATCTTCTCTTCTTTAAGTTAAACATGCTCACTTTCCTTAGTGTTCTTCAACTAACTTCCCTGCATTCTTTCTTGTAGCTTGATAAGGAATCCCATTCCCATTCCTGATAAGGAATTATTTTGAGTATGATTTGAATCCACTTGTGGCCATCCTGTCACACATGAGTAGCTTGCTAATCAGATTTGTCTTGGTAAATACATAGAAATTTTAATAATGGCATGTTCAGATTGTAGCTTGAATTTTGGGGGAAATAAAATTTCTAAAAATTGATGGAAAACATCTAATTTCACTTCTGAAAGAGTTATAAGTGCATACTTTCTTGCATAAGTAATAATCTATTGCAACTCTGGAAAAATGACCAGACCCCAACAGAAGACTTAATTATAGATAAGATATATACATGCATGGAGATGGACGAACTCACTAACTCAATCAAGGGAAACAAAATCATGGAATCAAAACGAACATGGCAAAAATGGCATGAATGGGTTCAAAAGAGAATATAGAAATAATATAATATGAAGCAATAGTACAATTGAAACAATCTACAGCTACCTTGTAAAAAGTTTTATTTACCAGTTAGTGAACGTAATAAATATTAGAATATAAAAGTATGAAATATAATGTATATAATGGAATGTAACAGGTAAAAATCTACTATAAGAATGTTAATAGAGATGGTTTATAATCTGTAAAACAGAATAATGTGTGATTTGAATTATATGTGAAAACTTAATAAAGAAAATATTTTTTTAAAAAATAATCTATTGCAACCTTAGTAATAGCAAGATTTTTCTCCTTTCATATAAGCAAAGCTTTGTCTCTGGCATCATTTCCATGGGTAGCTTGAGGACTTAGTGACTTGGAGGGACATTTGTAGATGGGCTCTTTGACCTCTACCTTCTCCTGTGGACAGAACTCCCCTGTTTCTCTTTTAGGCATTTTTAACTAGAAAAGGTTGTAGGCCACAGAGTCACATACTCCAATTTTATTCTTCAGGCTACAAAAGCTTGTCACTTTACCTCTGGCAGGGCATGCCAGTCAGTAAACTTGAACTGCTCTGGACAGCTGTGAAGAGTGAAAAATAAGTGCTTTTGAAAACATTTGTCCTTGGTTGTGTGCCTTCTGTTTGCAGTGCAGCTGGTTCACATTAGCTCTGAGAAGATGTCACACAGCTGTTTCTCTGAAGCATCACTAAGAGGCAAATGGCCCTAGCATCTCCCTGATCTCTGTAACTTGTTAATTTTTTGTCTCTACTCTGTCATATTTCATTTCAACACATTAAGTGTTTATTTTAAGTATTGTCTTTGGGCATGTACTCAAAAGTTTACAGGAACCATGTATGTTTTAAAATCTTACCATTTTGCATTCTTCCTAAACATAATGTAGAATGGGAAGTAAATGACAATACTTCAATGGTTAGGCCTTCACAAATACTTCAAGTTAAGTGCTTGCATCAGAGAGAATGACTAATATATGGAGATGTGGTGTTTACATAATGAAATTATTATGTGTATATACTATTTCAAATAATCATGGATACTACTGCCTCTAATTAAACAAAAAACCGTTCTTCTGTGGGGAGTAAGATGAGACCATCTAAATTAATGACCTATAGACAACAATATTTTACCCTTCTTGACCAGAGGTGGCTTCCTTCTGGTTCGCACTGGTTCTATAGAACTGTAGAAAATTGCTGGTGACGTCATGGAGCAAGTTCTGTTGGTGATGGTCCATGGACACAGCCATTTGGGGGGATTTCGTTTGAAAAAAATGTTTTTTTAATTCTTTTGCTGATTTTTTTTCTTCTGCGCATGTGCAGAAGCTGAGTTTCCAGCACTGTGCATGCAATACCATCTTGTTTTTTTAAAAAAATAGGTTGACACTGCACATGCATAGGTGTGCAAAGTATGCATATGGCAACATGGCCCAGCCATGTGGAAAGGCCATGTGGAACGGCCACGCAAAGGTGGGAGAAAGCAAACTGGTGGCGAGATAAGTTAGAACACACCCCTATTCTTGACCTATATGAAAGATGTTTCCTTATTAATTGCATAGCTTTCGGGTAAAATTTAAGACCCTTCACAGACACATTCTGCTTCCCTCAAATTTTGAGGTTGCACTTCAAGGTCAATCTGCTTTGAGTGTGGATGGGTGAAAACATTGCAAAACATGTGCAAAAAGGATGAATTTTGCATCCTGAAAACCCAATGCCGTCATTATTTTGTTCCTTCTCATTCACAATCTGGGATCAAATAAACAGTGATATATCAATAGAACCTTTTGGCTCAGTTTAGTAACACATCCTGCTCAGTCCTTCCACCTGATTACCATATGGGATTCATCTGAAATGGTAAATTGACCAGACATGTTATCTGGCTTCAGAGCTACAAGTCTGTTTATTTACTCTGTTGATTGGGGCAGTATATTTTCAGTAGTCCTGTGCAAAGTTTATTGTAGTCAGAACAACACAATGTGAAAAATCAGACTTTCACTTTTGAAAGTTTTATTCTGAAAAATGCCTCATTTACAGTACTACAGTGTAGGTTGTTATCAGTCTTTGCCAAAGAATGTGGAATGCCTCTCTTGGTAAATATTGACTGACTATTCTACTCATTTACTCAGCTCTCTGTCCTGTTTAAGGTAAATATTATTTACTCAGCTCTCTATTTCTCTAAGGTAAAAGTAAATTAAACATTCTTCTGTTTAGTTAGCAATCACACCTTGATATGATCTGTCTGTATATAATATGTTATATATTGACCATTTATCTATTGTAACTAAATTAGTTAAGTTAATCTTTTGTACTTGTGTGCACAATAAATTTGCTATAACAAAAATGCAAGTCCCAAGCAAGACAGGTCTCTGAACAACAGAGGTTTTGTGTCCACCTTGCTTGGAACAGCTTTGCTCAGAAAACTATGTCTCCGTGTCTGTGATTCCTACGTTACAACATGCCATCTGTGCTGCTACAGAGCTTCCTTTAGTGTTGTGAGTTGATGTAACACACAGGCTGCTGTTCTTGTTTTTTTGCTGCACAGGTCACATGGGAAAGTTTCCTTGGGCTATCTTCTTTGGAATACCCAGGGGAATTTCATCATGTTTTTCTTTGAAAGTAACTTTCTTTCTTTCTCTCTATATTTCTCCACCATAACCTCCTCAAGTCAAACCAAATTAGAATAGTTGAAGACACTTATAACAGAAGTCTAGTTCAAACTATGGGATATGTGGATAATTTAAGAACCTTATATGGCTAATAAGAATAGTTCTATTCATTTGTTATATTTCATGTGTGTGTAAATTAATAAATGAACACAAACACATATACACAAGTGCACTGTACTATTCATATACTATATATGAATGATACCCTAACATATTTTAGAGCATTGGTCCTAACATTCAGAACTTTATATTTCATGAATGAGGCTATATACTGAAATGTTCAGACTCCAAATACTGTTACTGTTTCTTAGTTTGAAGTATAATTCAATTATATCTTAAAACCAAGATTCTTAAGCAAACCTTAAGACTTGGATTAAATTGCATTTTGCAATATTGGAATGTTATACCTGCAAAAGTTTCAGCATTATTGAAAAAGATGAGCTTATCTCTGGATGATTCAGGGTTTTACATCTCAATCCAACCCATAGTCATAGGGTTTTTCTCCATCTAAAACAGCTAAGAGCTAGCTCAGGTTTGTGGAATTAGCCTTACTTCCTATGTAAGGAGTGCCAAGCTCGTGGGCCACAGACTGGAATAATCATGTGCTTGCCACCTCCTACCACTAGCTTAGTGAAGGTGGAAAAGGTTGCAAGTGATGACAATATGATGCTGTAAGTTTGATAGCCCTGTTTGATGTGCTACAAAGTAGTTGGGTTACAGAAACATAAGAACCACTAAAATTCTCTATTACAATGTTTCCATAATGTGAAAATGCTAAATACCTGTGTCTATAATTTGAACAAAGTGAATAATTTTTAAGATAAAGATTTACATTCTGTAATAATTTCTACAATATTGCTTAGCTTGTTTCTTCTGTAGTAGTCAGGTATGTAGTTAAATATTTATTACTATTGTCTGAAGTTCAATTAACTTCAGATACTATAGCTGAACTCGTAAAAAGTTACATAAAAAGTAGCTAATTTCTACTTCAAATATACTTGTGATGATCAAACTTGATTGCCTGTCAGATTAGTTATTTCTTGTCAGTACAAAGAGATCTGCTGTTAAACATCTCCAAGATCACAAGACTGGGATTTATGTAAGCCTGGACAGAGCAGAATAGATTTATGATCTGAATTAACAATTTTTTTAAAAAAATCAAAAAAACAAATGAACCTTGGGTAAGCTTGACTTCCCTAGATTAAAGGATGTAATATCAAATAAAATTTTTAGAACTCACATAGAATAGCTTGTGTTCACTGCAGCATAAATAGAAAAGGGTCGGTATGTATAAAACAAAAATAGATAAGTTTTAGAAACTTAACAAAATCATGCTACTCTAACACACATAACATTGGAGAATTAGATGCATAGAAGACTGACAGATTTCTCTTGGGCATATTCGGCTCATGGAGGCAAACTTAGCTAACGGTTAGTTAACTAACTTTGAATCATCTGATTATGTGTGAATAGCATATTAAGATAAATAGGAGATAAATCTAATGAAAGAGAGTAATTCCTTTAATTGTAAGCATCATCAAATGATGTTTTAGTGCTTATGTAGACACTTAAAATGAAGATAGAAAAATAATGCACAACAATACATACAGTATAGTGATGGCACAATAAACTATATAAAAATTACTGATTGCTATCAATAGGGCCCTTGTCCCTTACTATCTCAGCCAATCACCTGATGGGTATTATTATTATTATTATTATTATTATTATTATTATTATTATTATTAATTATGTATGCCGCCCCTCTCCGAAGACTCGGGGCAGCTAATTGACTCGGGTAATTGAGGATTATGCATAGATATTAACAGCTTCACTTTAAATATAGACCAAGGAACCCCAACTTCTAGACTGTGGTCCACTACTTGGCCTTGAGCTATTTGCAGCTGAGCAATGGAAGTTGTGTGTGAGTATGTGTGTATGCCTCCCCACTTGAATGAACAGTGAGTGACCACAAGTGTGCATGATCCATTTGTGTGAGCAGTAGAACCATCTTCTCCCCGCTGCTAGGTTACAAAGCCAAGAAGGTTGGGGAATTCTGATGTAGGCCATGTTAAGGAAGTAACATCTCTGTAATAATTGTTTCTGCTCAACTTCTCCTGGCTGGTTAAACATTAATCTAAGTCTAAATTTCATAGCCTCTTATACTAATATGAATATCTTTTTCTATTCTTTCATTAACAAATAGTTATAAATAGATAGGTGGTTGTCAGAAGAAAAATCAGAATCTGGTACAGATGATTTTCTTACAGAAGTTTCATTACCAAAGTAGGTAACTTTGTTGCTACTGTTTCTAGCATAGTAGCTCTGTGCAGTATGCAACTTATTAGATGTTCATGAAGACCCAATTTGTAACAGGGGTTGTCTTTTTTTGAAAACAGCAACAACTAACTTGAATTTTTAAAAACTTAACCCTGGTGCATTGATAGATCTTCAAAATCAAATTATAACATTGAGTTTCTCTATGATCAGTAATTTACCTATAGGTAAGTCCATTAGGAGTTGGGTGGCCTATAAATCCAATAAAACTAAAGTTAAACTTAAAGTTAGAAATAAGATATTTGAGGTATTTGTAAAAAAACAACTACCCAGATATTTAATTAACCCTCTTCTTTGTTTAGAGTTGTTCTTTATTACACAGATCCCCTAGTCTGCAGATATTTGATCTGTCCTATTCTTTGAACTAAATGCCATTATTTTAAAAGAAAAAATCACCACGTCATTGTTCACTCCTTCTTAAACTGATTGAATGGTTGTCTGAAGAAATAGCTTGGCTTTTCATTAAACAAATGGCGGTCTTACACTATTCATTCATTCATTCATTCATTCATTCATTCATTCATTCATTCATTCATTCATTTATTTATTTATAATTGGATTTGTATGCCGCCCCTCTCTGAGGACTCGGGGCGGCTCACAACACATCTGAACAACATAACAATACATCTACATTTATAGCTAAAAAGACTTAAGAACTTTAATATATATATATTTTAAAAAGCATCACCATTCACTCAACCAAACATACTAAATATTCATTGATCAGGGGGCTAAGATTTAGTGGCCCCAAGCCTGGCAGCATAAATAGGTCTTTAAACTTGACATTCTGTATTACATACCTCAATTTGCATAGTGAGCCATAGAATTGTTACAATATAATAAACAAATTAATGGAAAGCCTCCAATTGCCCTCTTAAGTTGAGCACACCAGGTCTCCTTCCTCTGCATATACATAATTATCATGATATATTTCCTCTTTGTATAAAATAATATTTTCCTCCATCCTTTCTAGCATGTTACTTAGAATCTCTTGGACTAGATATGTCAGTCTACGGGTGGAACAGTTTCATTGCAGAAATTCTACTCTATTCTACTCTATACTACTCATCTATGATCTAGACTGCTTATTAAGGTCATTATTCATTTATTTAGTCAACAGGGAATAGTTAATAGTCTCGTATTTTTGCTGATCACCTTGGGAAGTTTTACCCCTAAATACAGGATAAAATTATCCTGTTAATTGTCAATGTCAAGGGTCTATCATTACCTCAGCATTCTATTTCAGTACTTTGTTAGATGACAACAACACCTGTGGTTTGTAAATTTATACGTAACAATGAAACAAGAGTTACGTGTAGTGCCAACTTCATAGATTTAGAAATTTGGATCTCCAAAGGAGAAAAATATATTAATCAGTTTTTGTATGGCTTATATTTGATTGTTTTCTAAGACTCCCCCCAGAGATTAGAATTGCTCCCACCCTCCTTGCCTTTTGTAAGCTTCTTAAAACCCACCTCTGCCGCCAGGCATGGGGGAATTGAGATACTCTTTCCCCCTACGCCTTTACAATTTTATGCATGGTATGTCTGTATGTATGTTTGGTTTTACAATAGGGGTTTTTAACTGTTTATATTGGATTGTCATATGCTGTTTACTACTGTTGTTGGCCGTCCCTAGTCTGCGGAGAGGGGCGGCATACAAATCAAATAAAATCAAAAATCAAATCAATCAATTCTTCTAGAAATGTAAACGAGAAGGATGATAATAGGCAACCCTATTTATTGTAGTGCCTTGATTTGGACTGTATATCTTGCTACTAACCATTAACATCAATTGTGACACAGTTCTGGTTATATAATCAATACAAGGATAAAATTATCTTCCACGTATGTAATTGCAGCTAATTTATTCAGATATTCCCATTCCACCATGCCAAAGGTTTTAGCAACTTAAAGTGACATCAGATATTTTATAAACTGTTTGATGTATATTTCTTAATTTCCTTGTAACAGTGTTACTAAAGTCTGTGGACAAGGGTGGCATAGAAATCTAATAAATAATAAATAAACAAACAAATAAATATTCTAGTATCCTGGTTAATTGATGCATTGTCTATAAAAGATAATCCACATTATCTGTTTGATTTCAAACGGAGATATATTCTGATTTTTTTCAATGTTTTGAAAAAATATTGCTGATTAGTGTTATTAAATAACATATACATATCTCAAATTAAGTTGTTCATGAAATGCTTCTAAAATTCCCCAATTATTCTTCTAGGTATTTGTTATTACTAAAGTCCTTTATCACTTATTACCCGATCAATAAAGGAAGAGTTCTAATTTGAGTTAAAAAAGCATCTTTTGTATCTCTACCCTACCCGTATCAAATAATAATATTTGTGGAAGGTTAAAGTTACAATTTTTGTATTCTTATTCAAAATTTTAACTTTGTTATTTTAAAACACTTTTTTGTGGTTCATTTTACATGAAAATTGTAGCAACTAGTTAACATTAGTTGAACTCTCATACAAATTGACTAATATGTCAACTACAACCTTAACAGTAACTGTTTTTGAAAAGGAAATGATATACAGTGATACCTCCAGGACGAGGTTTGTAAGGTGAAAAGTTTGTAAGACGAAACAATGTTTCCCATAGGAATCAATGGAAAAGCGATTAATGCGTGCAAACCCAAAACTCACTCCTTTTGCCAGCCGAAGCACCCGTTTTTGTGCTGCTGGGATTCCCCTGAGGCTCCCCTCCATGGGAAACCCCACCTCTGGACTTCCGTGTTTTTGTGATGCTTCAGGGGAATCCCAGTAGTGCAAAAATGGGTGCTTCGCTGGCAACGGAAGTCTGAAGGCTGGGTTTCCCAGCAAGGGGATCCTCAGCAAAATTGCAGCATCGCAAAAATACAGAAGTTCTCGAAACCCCACCTCCGTTCTCTGTGTTTTTGTGATACTGCGATTTCGCTGAGGCTCCCCTCGCTGGGAAACCACACCTCCAGACTTCCGTTGCCAGCGAACTGCCCATTTTTGCGCTGCTGGGATTCCCCTGCAGCATCGCAAAAACACGGCTGGCAAAAGGGGTGAGTTTTGGGCTTGCACACATTAATCGCTTTTCCATTGATTCGTATGGGAAACATTGTTTCATCTTACAAACTTTTCAACTTACAAACCTGAACACAAAGAAGATAAGAATCTATTTTTATGGTAGTATATCTGAATTCCATAAATTATTTGAAAGGCAACACATTTGCGATGTATGCATTTTAATTAAGGTAATAAGCATATAATCAATCCTTTTATATTCAGCTCATCTCAAATTATGAATCCTAGAAGGAATAAATGTTTTAAAAATAGTTTCTGAATAAGAATCTGACATGAAATTGGCGAACTATGTAACATTCATTTTATTTATTGCAGCTTTTTATGCTTGCTTTGATGTTTATTCCCTTTGAGGCATGTGTCAAAGCAGAATGCTACATTCTCTCCTCTGACCCCAGTCCACATCTTTCAAACACTAGCAAAGCATTATTGTAGTTTTAGATGGGACATCTTTCAAAATGGGACATCTTTCAAATGATGAAGAAATTGATATGCTTCTTCCCCTCCTCCTCCTCCTTCTCCCGGCCATTTATACAGTATATGTAACTTCAGCTAGCATATCTACAGATCATCCTTGACTTACAGTTTGTTCACTGACTATTTGAACTTACAATGGTACTGAAACTGACCATTTTTCATTTCATATTTGCAGCATCCTGATGGTCACGTGATCAAAATGTATGACCATTGCAGTATCCCAGGGTCATGTGATCACCTTTTGTAACCTTCTGATAAGTCAATAGGAAAGTCAGATTCACTCAACCAGCATATTACTATTCTAACATTGCAGTGATTCACCTAACAACTGTGGCAGTTAAAAAAATGTAAAAAGGGGCAAAACTCACTTTAAAAATGTTTCACTTAGCAACAGAAATTTTGGGCACAATTGTGGTCGTAAGTTGAGGACTGCATGGACTTTTCCTGTCTTTTGTTTTTCCTATAACAGCAACCCTCTGAGTTGGGTTGGGATAAGAGATGGAGTGGCTAGAACCTAGCTGGCTTGTTTCCTGGTTTCCAGGCCAACACCTAACCCAGTGATGGCGAACCTTTTTTTCCTTGGGTGCCGAAAGACTGTATGTGCATGCTATCGTGTATACACGAGTGCCCACACCCATAATTCAACGCTTGGGGAGGACAAAAACAGCTTCCCCCTGTCACGCTGTGTATTGACAGCCCCCAGAGACATCCAGAGACATTCAGTAGTTAAATAGTTAACTCATGTATGTTAATTTAGCTCCCCCCATTTATGATGTAAATCCTGTCTAGTCACTTCCTCTCTGTTCCGGAAGAAAAGGAAGCTCTCCATCTTTGAATATAACTTTCTAACTATGTAGACGTGTTAACTTAGCCTGTGAGCAGGCAAAATTGATTTCATCATTTTTACTAATAAAGTAACTTCGTTTTGAAGCTTTTCTCTCATCTTATCCATCGACCTCCGCAATTAGTCTCATTTCAGCTCACGCGGGCTGTGATTGATGATTCTAATCGCGTCATCCCCCACCCCTCTGGAGGCCAGAAATCGCCTGTTTCCCAACTTCTGGTGGGCCCAGTAGGGGTGTGTTTCACCCTCTCCAGGCTGCAAAGGCTTCCCTGGAACCAGGGGAGGCTGAAACATGCCTCCCCCCCCCCCGGAGGCTCTCTGGAAGCCAAGAACGTCCTCCCAGAGCATCTGTGCAAGCCAAAAATCAGCTGGCTGGCACACACACACGCATGTTGGAGCTGAGCTAGGGCAACGGCTTGTGTGCCAGCCGATATGGCTCTGCGTGCCACCTGTGGCATCCATGCAATAGGTTCGCCAGCACTGACCTAACCCCTTCACCAAATTGGTTCTTCTTTTATAGATCCCAGACAAAATAAAAATGCTTGTATCTTGTAGATAACAAGCTTAAATTGGGAAAGCACTGAAACATATGTATATAATAATAATAATAATAATAATAATAATAATAATAATAATAATTATTATTATTATTATTATTATTATTATTATTATTATTATTATTATTATTATTATTTATTAGATTTGTATGCCACCCCTCTCCGAAGACTGGTGAACCTTTTTTTTTGCTTGGGTGTCAAAAGGGTGAGCTCATGTGAGATAGCATGAAGGGATACACAGCTATCATCATAATTATCTGGTCAGAAATCTCCATATTACATTAAGTTTGCAATGAAGCCATGGGCTACACAATTTTTCCCCAAGGGCTCAATGTTGCACACCCAATATTTATAGGGTTAATTTCAAAATCTTCTTAATGTCCTCAAACTATATCAACCCAGCATCAGTGTTTCCTTCCACTGGCATTCATAAGATTGAATTTTAAAAAATGTTTCTAGATTGTATTTGTTGGTCCAGTACTTTCCCATTCCTCGGATTTGAAATCCTTTGCCACACAAAAAGTTTTTAAATAAAAGAGAAAAGCCAAGAAAATTAGAAAGAGGAAGGATTCAAACATTCCTTTCAGACAATTTTCCAAGCTTCCCTGCTAATTAGCTTTGATATACCAAATGAGCTGAATCCCATTTGATTTAATTCTATCATAGTTTATGAAAACAAAATGTATAGTATAAATAGGCTGTGATAAAACATTTAAAAATATGCATTTAAAGAAAAAAAACCTCAAGTCAAATATATGGTTGTGTATGAAAAATCAACCTTTAATGTTTGATAAAATAATTATT
The DNA here is from genome assembly GCF_031021105.1 of Erythrolamprus reginae. Classification (NCBI taxonomy): domain Eukaryota; kingdom Metazoa; phylum Chordata; class Lepidosauria; order Squamata; family Dipsadidae; genus Erythrolamprus; species Erythrolamprus reginae. Next base: position 204,196,771 of record NC_091952.1, read on the forward strand.
ACTTATGCAAAACAATTCAGAAGTATATAATACATTGTAATTTTTGATGCTCAATAAATTCATCTTGTTCATATCAATAAAAGGCTATGTGACTTTTCCAATTTTTATGGGTTTGAAAGTTATTGAGACTTGATATTTGTTATATTTTAAACAACATTTTTGTTCAAGTGTTTACAAGCTTTGAAATATCAAAAGTCTGATCAAGAGTATTTCATATATATTACTTATTTTCAATTTTATCTATGCAACAATACATGATCTTAGATCAATAACTTTAATGTAGCTCAACTGACCTCATATATTTTCCTCATCAGATGATGGAATTAGAGACCAGTCATTGCAGCATGCTATGCTATGCAGACTGCCTTTGCAGTGTTTATTGCTTTTATATCATTTTCCAAGCAGCAAAATGTAATAAAGAGCTACGGCATTTTTATTGGTGAATTCTCATCGCCAATCCTTAAGAACATCCTGTAGATAAAACCTAGATCAGTGATGGTGAACCTTTTTTTCCTCAGGTGCCTAAAGAGCATGCATGCATGTTATTGCACATGCAGGAGTACCCACACCCATAATTCAATGTCTGGGGAGGGTGAAAACAGCTTCCTGCCCCCCCGGAGGCCCTCTGGAGGCCGGAAACAGCCTGTTTCCCAACTTCTGGTGGGACCAGTAGGCTCATGTTTCTCCTTCCCCAGGCTCCAAAGGCTCCCTTGGAGCCAAGGGTGGTTAAAAATGCCCTGTCCCAGAGCCTCTGTGAGAGCTGAAAATCAACTGGCCTGCACACACATTCACAATGGAGCTAACCTAGCGCAACGGCTTGTGTGCCAGCAGATATGGCTCCACGTGCCATATGTGGCATCCGTGCCATAGGTTCGCCATCACTGACCTAGATAAAATCATGGACAAGCCAGGGATATTGTCCTATATCATCCTGGTGATGTGAGCTGGGTGAAATCATGTAGGTATGCGAGGCCTGCTTGAAGTAGGCAGTTTGCCGTGCACAACCTCTACATGACCTCTATCTCTACAATCAGAAGAAAAAAGTTATATCCATATATTAGTTAGAAAAACTGCCCCATCAATGACAATTAATAAAAATTATATGTTAAACTCTGTATAAACTCAGGAAATTTGGTTTTGGGATGAATTTGTATAAAATGATGTTTGCTCATTTGCAGGGGTAAATTATGTGTTTATGAACATATACATTTATCTGGATTTTTTATTTGTGGGAAATTTTTTCAAGACACAAAAATGCATTGAAGAATCAGTTTTTATTGTTATTTTTATTGTTCTTTTTTTCAGAAGTCCTGGTAACCTCACTTTTAATTGGTTCAATTAAGTATTTCATACCTGATAGATGTGCTAAGAAACAATTTCCATTGGAAGTGGGGGCGGGGGACTGTTATACTGGATATTATATACTTTTTCCAGCATATAAATATTCATTATTAGTAAAGTAGCCCCAATCATCATTTCTTATGAGAATGGCTGTTGCCAGAATGGGACTAAATATTTATCCTTTTTCAGTAATTAATGGAGATTGATGGGTTCTGAACAAAAGAACCATATATCTACAAAAATTATAATACTGGCTACAGTTAGCAAATGTAAATATTACTATTTTTCAACCAAAAGCAGTTGTAGCGTATAACTGCATGCATACAATTCACCAGATACTATCACATGCCATTCCATGCTCTAGTACAATGTTTGTTGACCTTAGCAACCTTAAAGCTGACAAACACTATTTCACCTGTTTGATGCTGGGTATGTGGCAATATCAGAGAGGTCAGGATGCTGATTATGACATATAATTCAAGCCCCATCATTTTTATATGAGTCATGCATGCAATTCCAGAGGAATGGACATAATTTTGATTTTTCTGTCCTTCTCTAAATTGATATATGGAGAGATTGCAGAAAACACTTAATTGCATTGACTTTACTCCTGTAAAATCCACATAGGCCAGGGGTATCAAACTTGCATCATCACATTATCGCCATTGGGCCTTGGATCTTCAGGCCTGCCACATTTGCTGCTGTGACAAACTGGGATACGGGATTGGATGGAGCTGGGGAAGATATGTAGTCAAAATAACATTCCTTTCTCAGAGCGTCAAGGTCACTCTGGAGGGGTGTGACTGAAAGTTACTTCTGGTTGGGTCAGTGCATTGATTGGACAATGCAATGGACATATGGGTGCTGGGGCAGGGACTTGAATTTTCTTTTGGGTAGGGAAAACTCAGAAGCTTTCAGATTCAGGTTTTCTCAGATGTGCCAATATGACATCTCTAATAAAATGGAACTTTGAGAAAATTCAAGCCTTGAAGTTGGGGGTGTTACTTGTAACATTTAACAGTATACTGTAATCTTTCTCCTCTTCACTAAGTTAGGGTGAGCCTAGGCAGTGTTTGATGCATCCGGCTTGCAGGGCATGAGTTTGACATCCCCCAACATAGGCCTTTGCTAATGATATCTTTCATATATATATAGTGGTACCTCTACAAACGCCTCTACTTATGAACATTTCTAGATAAGAACCAGGGTTTTTTTTGTCTTTCAATATTTTTTTACTCTTCTCATTTTCCACTTACAAACCAGAGACTCGAAAACTGTAACTGGAAAAGGCAGGGAGAAACCTCTGTGGGGAATCTGCTGGGAGGAAACAGGGCTGAAAAAGGCAGGGAGAAGCCTCTGTTGGGCCTCTCTAAGAACCTCCTGGGAGGAAACAGTGCCTCCACCTTCCCTGTGGTTTCCCCAATCTCACACATTATTTGCTTTTACATTGATTCCTATGGGAAAAATTACTTCTTCTTACAAACTTTTCTACTTAAGAACCTGGACACCGAACAAATTAAGTTCATAAGTAGAGGTACCACTGTATATTGGTTTGTGTGTGCGTGTGTGTGGTGGGGATGGGGGGGGGGGGGTGAGCAGCTTAAGTCATAAATACCAGTGACACTCCAAAGTAACACTGCAGATGACTTATACTTTTCTGAATAATTCTTCCCTCCCATCTATGCTTTCAAACAGGCAATATATTTAGAAGTAGCTCTTTGTTAGTCACAAAATATTTTAATGCAGAACATCAGTTACCAAAAAACATTCCAGTTGTATTTTAAACAATTAATAAATAAACCTCTTTATTACAATTACTTTTTAAAAAAAACTACAATATATGCAAAATGGATGAGATTAAACATTTATGTATATAAAATTGGCACAGTAATGCTTCATTTGTTTGAATAAGTGCACTGAAAACAGATCAGCTTCCACCTTTTCTGATCCTTACACATTTTATCAGTTATATGATGAGCAGTTATAGTTTGTGAGATCTTTTGCATGGGAAGGACAATGAATTGATGCATATATTTAGCATTATTTGGGATGTAAAATAATTATGGTTGCAAGATTATTAATGAGGAATACTTTTGGTGGAGAGAAGACATGTAATAATTAATGTTTTATAGATTGGAAAGGGACAAATGCTCTGATAGGGTTTTTTCCCACTGAATTTTCAGAGAATTTATAGTGAAAATACTAATCAGAATTGACAACAGCCAATTTAAGTGTCAGAAGGACAATCTAATAGTTTCATCCTTCTATAGGCAAATTAAGATAAATTTTCGCTTTCCATTTCATGACTGAGATTAAAATCAATATATCTTTCAAAATTCATCCAGATTATCCTTCAATACATCAATAAGAATATTTATGAATTGAATATAATTTATGATGTCCCCTCAGATTAGAACATTGCTATCATTTCACAGCATGGGTCTGATGAAACAACGAGGGAAAGCAATGTGTCACAAGCAACTGTTGGAAAAATTAATATGTTTTTCTTTTGAAAATTGGTGTTTTATGTGGATTAGAATGAGGTGGTTTTTCTCAAGTTAGATAGAAGATTTGAGAAAAAATATTTAAAGTACTCAAGGTAAATTACCAAGTTGATTTGATGAAGAATTTAAGGCTAGTGTAGGCATGGAGATAGAAGAAAATGATAACTCTAAAGAATGTGCTTATTACACAAAAAGACATAATATTTTTTTCAGTAATAGATAAATTTTAGATTTCAAAAAACCTACTAAGATTTCTAAAGTAGGGATCTTTAAATGAAATACTATTATAAAAAGAATAATGGATTATAAAAAGAATTTAATATAATTTTAGAACATAGTTAAAATGTGGGCATAGATTTAAGAATGGTATGGGATGCAAATAAAGTTTTTATCAGAGTATAGCATACAATATAATAATGAACTTAAAATCAAGGAAACTATAGGCTATGTTGATGAGATAAAACAAGAAGAACAATTAAATTTCTGAGGAAGATAAATATTTCTCATCAAATTAAAATTTTACCACAGCTGTTGGTGTTTAACAATAAAAGAAATGGATATAAAATGAATTATGCAAAGCAAAAAAAAGAATTTGCAAATAAACCAGGGAAACATTTAGCATATAAATGAAGAAATGAAAACGAAAACAATGTGGAAATTTTAAAAGGGAGACACTTTAGTAATGGACACTTTAGTATGGTAACATCGGGAAAAAAATCATCACTGTTATTCTATTTTGTATAAAGGACATAGGATTCTCAAGGAGAAATTAGAACTGAACTACTTTTTAAAATTTTGGAAGATATGAATTTTGGATAGAATTTCATAAAATGGATAACCATTTTCTTATTTCTTTTGTCTGCTCTTTTTATTTTAAACATTAATTTTTGTTAGTTATGTATATATGCTATCATCTCACATTTCATCTGATTAAATAGCTAATTCATTGATATTGCCCAACATTTGAAGTTATCTCAAGTGACAAACTCACAACAGATCTGTCTCTTTTATAGATGGAAAACTATCTCTGCATATACTGGAAGGCTGGTCTCTGCTTTCAGTGCTTCTTGCTAGTCATACAGATGACAGCACCTCATTGGTAGGATCTCTTCCTTTCTTATCATCACCCCTTTCAAGATCAATGAAGTGGACCATTCCAGGTTTCTGGAGTAGATCATCTGTTTCCCTCTGGCTCTTGGGATCTTCTACTTCAATGTATTTTCCCTTGGACGTGTGCTTAAGATCATCATCAGGGCAATAGACATATTGATAAAGAGCACCTGCCAGGATACCTCCTATAATTGGTCCCAGCCAATATACCTGTACATAATCAGAAGGAGAGCAAATTTGATACAGTGGAATTAAGAACTGACTAATAAATGAAAGGGAAGATAGCAAAATCCCTTTGACAAATGGCTGGCAATAACATGATTGGTTACCCTCTCCCATACTTCTACAAGGAAATATAAACGCCAGCAATTATTTAACTTATATGCAGACCATAACAGAGAAAGAAGGGGCTACATAAATCACAAGTTGGAATTACGATTGCCGAGAGAAATATCAACAACTTCAGATATGCAGATGATACCACTCTAATGGCAGAAAGTAAAGATGAACTAAAGAGCCTCTTGATGCAGGTGAAATAGAAAATGAAAAATCAACATTAAGAAAACTAAGATCATATCATCTGTCCCTCTCAAATAAATGAGGATGGAAGTAGTGACAGATTTTATTTTCCTGGGTTCCATGATCACCACAGATGGGGACTACAGCCAAGAAATTAAAAGACACTTGCTCCTGGAGAGGAAAGCTATGGCAAACTTAGACAGCATACCAAAAAGCAGAGATATCACCCTACCAACAAAAGTGCATACAGTCAAGGCTATGATTTTCCCAGTTGCGATGTATGGCTGTGAAATCTGGATCATAAGAAAGACTGAGTGCCAAAGAATTGAGGCCTTTGAACTATGGTACTGGAGAAGATTCCTGCAAGTCTTTTATTTATTTATGTATTTATTAGATTTGTATGCCGCCCCTCTCTGTAGACTCGGGGCGGCTCACAACAACAATAGAACAATTCATAACAAATCTAATAATTTAAAAACATTTTTAAAAACCCATTATTAATTAGACATATATACAAACATACCATACATAAATTGGATAGGCCTGGGGGAGATATCTCAATTGATCGGCAACCAATGCAGACTGCGGAGTGTTGGTGTGACATGGGCATACCTGGGGAAGCCCATGATTGCTCTCACGGCTGCATTCTGCACGATCTGAAGTTTCCGAACACTTTTCAAAGGTAGCCCCACGTAGAGAGCATTACAGTACTCGAATTTAGAGGTGTTGAGGGCATGAGTGACTGTGAGCAGTGAGTCCCGGTCCAGATAGGGCCGCAACTGGTGCACCAGGCGAACCTGGGCAAATGCCCCCCTCGCCACAGCTGAAAGATGGTTCTCTAATGTGAGCTGTGGATCGAGGAGGATGCCAAAGTTGCAGACCCTCTCTGAGGGGGTCAATAATTCCCCCCCCAGGGTTATGGACAGACAGATGGGATTGTCCTTGGGACTGCAAGGCAATCAAACCAGTCAGTCCTAGAGGAAATTAACCCTGGCTGCTCTTTAGGCCAAATCCTAAATATGAAACTAAAATATTTTGGCCACCAAATGAGAAGGAAGGACTCACTGGAGAAGAGCCTAATGCTGGAAAATATTGAAGGCAAAAAGGTATGACAGGGAATGTGGTGGCTGGCTGGAGTCATGAAGCAATTGGTATGAGCTTAAATAGACTCCAGGGGATGATAGAGGACAGGAAGGCCTGGAGGAATATTGTCCATGGGATGGTGATGGGTTGGACATAACTTTGCAACTAACAACAATAACCACCACAGGCATCACCTCCCCGAAATAATCTTGATTTACCAATCTTAAAAATAATGAAATATATCTACAAAACAAAAAGAAAAAACTATTGTGTTTTTTTAAAGAAAGGCCACTTTATAATTTATTACCTTTTTATAAATTAATCAAACAACATAACAGTTACAGATATTAATGCTCTGGAAAAATAAGAAATACTAAAGTATAAATACCTACCCAGTGATCTTTCCAGTTACTCATGATAACTGCAGGCCCAAATGACCGAGCAGGGTTCATGCTGGCCCCTGTGTAACTGATCTACAGTAGATATACACATACAAGAGTATGATTAACCATAAACAAACATGTTTTTACAATTCTTACAAAGCCATCTTTTTCCAGTGGTCCTGAAAAGACGGATGCCAATTCTAGGACTCTTATACATTCCCCTACTTGGGGGCATATTTGTGAATGAAAAAAGTTCCCAGAGGTGATTTTCACCTACTTGGAAAAGAAACTTGCTGATCTGTTGCTAGGCTCTTTCTATGGGAGCAGGTTTCACTTCCTTCCTACCATGAGGGTGAGTTTTTTCCATAATACCCTTGAAATCTGAACTCATGACTGACAATTCTTGACAATTCTTGTACACTGGGAGCATATGCATATGCACACTTGGCCAATAAAGAATTCCATTCCATTCCATTCCATTCCATTCTATTCCATTCCATTCCATTCTATAATATAATGCCCTTTGAGCCCTTTTCCATTTGATTGGCAACATATAGTATTTTTAAATTTGTTCTTCATTTTATAAGTGTGGATTTTGATGATAGAGTATCTTTGACACAATGAACACTTTTGTAGGGGCTTAGAAAGAGACAGATCATTTCCAAGAACTGTGCTTTCCCTTCAATTTTGGAAAGGAACATCTACTTTCCTTCCTTCCTTCCTTCCTTCCTTCCTTCCCTCCCTCCCTCCCTCCCTCCTTCCTTCCTTCCTACTTTCCTTCCTTCCCATTGATTCATTCAGTTTCTTTAGCTGCCCATTTCAGTTAATGACTTTAAGCAGTGTACAATTTAAAAAATGCTACATTTTAAAACAATAAAAAACAATACAATATGGCTATTGGAACATTAAATGATAACAGGTAGATTCATACATTGCACTGTTAAAAATGAGCATGTTATTGTTCTATGCATTAAACAGTTTGATGGAACAGCACCTGGGCATCAGATACAAATACTAAAAATAAATACTATAAATAAATAAATTTAAAAATATATGCACACCCACAGACATACACACACACATATATACAAATACATCCTTATATAGCATAGGGGATACTAGTTACTTGAGGGACTTCCTGTTCCCCACACTATTTATTTATTTATTTTATTTATTGATTTTGTCCATTGCACAATGAGAGTTATATTGGGTATACATATAGTAAATACATAATGAAGGTTATAGAGGATATACTCATTGTAAAATATATCTAAGAAAGAATAGAAGAGAAGAAATTTCTTCAATCTGAGAGGGTTAGGGTTAGGGTTCATTTCTTCAATCTGAGAGGGTTAGTCCTTCAAATAAACAACTTCATCTGTTGGGTTCTCAGAAATACAATGTCTTTTATCTGCAATGCCTGCTCTCTGGAATGAGGTTTCCCCCAAAATCTGGATTGCCTCCATTGCCTGTTGTTGTTCAGAAAAAGTGCTGTAGACCTTGTTAAATTCTATATGGTCTGTTGTCCTTGCCATCTCTGCCCTTTGCTTGATACCATTGTAATTACAGAGAGCTGCCCAGAGTCATTGGTAGTTTTTTTTTTTAAAAAAAATAATTTTTATTAAATTTACAAAAGTATATACAAAGGAAGGAAGAGTAGCTACATCTTGTTTTACATCATTATATCGACATATAATCACATGCTCTTATTGTATTTGTAACATATAATTGGTCTGTTTAAATACACTTTATCAGTTCAATATACATATCAATACCAAACAGATTACCCAGTTATAAATTAAATTTTTAGAGTGTTTTATCTCCGTAATTTGTTATCCTTTAGCTCTACTGACTCTTCCTTCCCCCGCCCTCCCTCCCGAGTGAACTGTTGCCGCTCAATCATCAATCTAAGATTTTTAGAACTGTTGCTAACAGTTCTAAAAATCTTAGATTGATGATTGAGCGGCATATGGTTGCCGCGGTTTTTCCAATAACTGTTTAGTCTACACTTGAGTTAAGATCCGATTGAATTGAGAAAGATGTTGATAACAATCCGATAAAAAAATTTCAGAGTTTTATATTTTGTCAGTGTCATTGGCAGTTGTTGTTATTATTATTATTATTATTATTAATAATAAATATTTATTTTATTATTTTATTTTATTTTATTTTATTTTATTTTATTTTATTTTATTTTATTTTATTTTATTTTATTTTATTTTATTTTATTTTATTTTATTTTATTTTATTTTATTTTATTTTATTTTATTTTATATTTTATTTTATTATTTTATTTTATTTTATTTTATTTTATTTTATTATTTTATTTTATTTTATTTTATTTTATTTTATTTTATTTTATTTTATTTTATTTTATTTTATTTTATTTTATTTTATTTTATTTTATTTTATTTTATTTTATTTTATTTTATTTTATTTTATTTTATTATTTTATTTTATTTTATTTTATTTTATTTTATTTTATTTTATTTTATTTTATTTTATTTTATTTTATTTTATTTTATTTGTATGCCGCCCCTCTCCGCAGATTAGGTGTTTGTTAAACAATGAAGTGAACCAGCATTATTTCAAGTCATATACAAAGTAAGCTAAAAAATTTAATATAAAATAAAATCAATTATATATTTATACACACATACACATTTTGTGTATATTTATACACACATCCAAAGAATAAGGGAAACAAAAGAATGTTATTAATATTATATATTTGACTCAAATTATTCCAAATATACTTGCTTGCATATCAATATTTTAAATATAATTAACTGAATGTTACAACCTCTGACCATGCAATGGGCTTCAGAATAATAAGCTAATAGGCTACTTAAAACATTGCTTTTCTACATAATTAATAAGTACTGGGTAAAAAAAAAGCTAATTGAAAGAAGCAGCTTACAGCAAAGAGATGTCCTATTGCAACCGATAGTCCAATTGCCAAAGCCACAGAACCAGTGACATCATTTCGCTTAGAATCACAGCTGGCAAAAATAGTAAAAACCAGCTGGAAAGTAATTATCAGCTCCACCAAGAGCCCATGTCCACTGGAAAGTTCTGCATGTATCTAGAAGAGGAAAGACACAGAGAGCCAGGCAGCATAAATAAAGTGTGAAATTGTAATTACCAACCTGCTAATTAAAACACTTTCAAAGTAAATAAGTGTTTTTGAAAGAAATAAAATAGAATAAGGCAAGGAAATAATGAACAGCCTCTTGGGTAATCTGAGCTTCCTTGACAGGTGGCTCTGAAAGGCTCTGGTTAATGGCTCATTAGCCATTGGATTGTTGGGATACAGAGATGGGTATTTTCTGTCCTCATATGAAACAGCACTGCTTAAGAAGCCTAAACATAAGATGGTTTGCTTGTCTGATTGTAATGTCTCCCAAAGGTGCTTTTTCAAGAGGCAACTAGACTTCTTTGGTTTTCTTTGAAGATGTTTTGCTTCTCATCCAAGAAGCTTCTTCACCTCTGAATTGAAGAAGCTTCTTAGATGAGGAGCTAAATGTCTTCAAAACCCCCCCAGAAAGTCCAGTTGCCTCCTGAAAAAGTACATTTGTGACAACCATGGCCTGAATGACTGAGAATCTCCATCGATACTTATACATCAGTAAATGAAGCCAATGTGATGTATTCTCTCAAACCATGATGAACATAGGTTTGTGTGATGTGTACACACACCAACAGCTTTACACTCAAGCTAACATCAACTGTGGCCCTTAGTTATATGTGTATGTATACAAAATAGCTTCCTTCCAAACTCTTGGGGTTTGATGGGAATTTCACACAAGATTCTGAAGAGTACAACTATTTTTCTTTTTTCTTTTCCTTCAGCAGATCCATGATTTAGTTTTCTGTTATGAATTCATTAATTAGCTGTTGCTCAATTAATTTCAGTTTCAAATAAAAATTGACAGCATGTAAGTGCAGTTTCATATCATGCAGTGAGGTTAATTGAGAGAAAAGAACAAAGCTAGAACCAAAAGCAAAGTCAATTTTTTAAAAAGTTACCTAAAATATACATTTATTTTGCTTTAATATATTTATACTTTTCTCTTAAAATATATATAGTTATACCTTATATCAATTCTTCTTTTAGTTAGAAATATCTACTAAGGAACAATTCTTTATAGATTTTTTTTTAAAAAAAATTGCAATAAGCTACATTATTGTATTAGAATAAAAATAGTTCCTTGCTTTAAGTTAAACTGTATACACCCCACACAGTTTATTAGGACCTGATACATGCATATAACTGTTGTGAAATATTTAGCATTAGTTTACAGTAAAGAATGGATTTATGGGCCACAGGGCACCCTGCCTATCAAAGTTTCTTATTAACATTTTTCTTAAAGGCATTCTAAATCCATTCAAAGAAATACATTCCATGTGGGCCTGGAGTTTTATCGAAAGGTCACTTTGAATTAAAAAGTAATCACATGAATGAGCCACTTGGGAAACCACTATTCAAATTAAAGTTTCTCAAAATACTTTCATTAGGTTTATATAATTCTAAATACCTTATATTCATTTCAGCCTTCGGCATCCACATCATCATCATCATTTATAATAATAAAAAGATGCTGAAGTTATCCACATCTTGTTCAAAAAAACCCATGCTAAAATATGAATTAGACTTGTAATGTGTATTTGTATATTAATGTGAAAGCCAGTATAAATGGAACCCGAATGTGAGCCCATACTGGAAAACCATTTGCTTTGTAAACTTATAAAAGCAGCAGGGGTACCTATTTAATTCTGAATTTATTAACTGGGCATTGTCCCCAAATACAGAGATCAATTAAAACCATTTTCTGGGATCCCCAATCTAATATCTGTAGGTGTGGTTTTCTCCCACAACCATGACCCACAACAAAGTACCTACTGTACAATGTAGGTACTTTGATATGTAGGTAGGTACTATAAAGTGTAGGTACAAAGTAGGCACTTCGATATGAAAAGAAAATGTCTGGTGAAGATATTGGACTAATCCTGGGGAGGAGAACCTAATTTCAAGTCCACCTTTAGCTGTGCAAATCGACTGCCTGACTTTGGATCAGCCACACTATTTCAAGTTCTTCAGCCATTTTCAAGAAAAAATGGCTTTTCCCCATTCAGCAAATCCTGGAATCTGTTTACCAGGCTTGGATTCTGTCTTATTAAAATGAGTACCAATTCTCCATTCTTTTGACCTACCTGGGTAACTCCCAATCCCCCAACTACTCTTGATGGAGTGACCAGATAGAGTATTCCTGCCCCTGCAATGGCACCCAGGCATTGGGCTACAATATAGAAGAATGACTTGGCAAGGCTGATCTTCCGAGTGCAAACCATTGCAATGGTCACTGCAGGGTTAATATGGCCACCGCTGATATGTCCAATGCACTGGGCCATTGTCGCAATGCTGAGTCCAAAGCACAGAGAAATAAGGACCATGTCCACAGGCAGGGGTTTTTCAATCCCACCCCAGTTGATGGTAGAGCCAAGGCTGAGGAAGACAAAAATGAGCATGGCCAAGAATTCTGCTGACACAGCCTTCCAGAAGGACTTGGTCCAGATGCCTTTGCATGCCGCCATGACAGCCTCACAATTACACCATCGGCCACACTTTCTGAAAAGGAAAACAACACAACGTAAGGACGTGATCCTGCCATTTAAGAAACGCTTTAAAAATGAACTTGTCATCATTCGCAAGGAGCTAATAATGGGAGCAACTTGTAATAATCTATCACAGAGTTGTAATTAGCCAATAACAGTCTCACATCTGTATGGAATGAACAATGCGGGGTGGGAGGGAAGAGATCCCATCTGGTCATCTACTTTCTACACTGTCATGCTTTTTTTTTATATTCTCCACCTCTAGTTCCCATATGTTATTGCCATAGAAATAACAAGTGATGGACTTTTGTAAATCATCTTAGAACCTAGAGCAGTGATGGCTAACATTTTTGTTATCATGTGCCGAAAGCATGCACGCAATAGCGTGCACATGAGCCAGCACTGATAATGCAATGCAGGGCCTCCTGTGCATGTGTGAAGGATTCTCCCATGCTCACTCTGCCTCCATGCATGCATGTGCAACCCCCTGCCCTGTTTTTGTGCCTAATAGACGTCCCTGCAGCCTCTTGAGACCAAAAAAAGACACCCCACACTCTTTTTTGGGTCTAGTAGGTCTCCCTGCAGCCTCCTGGGACAAAAAAGGGGGCAAGGAGGGGGTGCCACAATCCCCATGCACTCCCTGCCCCCACACAGGTTTGTGTGACCCCCGCACCCTCATCATGCATGCGTGCGCATCTTTCACATGTGCCCTGCCTACGTGCATCCCAAAAAACAGCTGGCCAGTGGGAAGTGTGTGCACATGCATGGTGGAGCTGAGCTGGGCAATGGCTCACACGCCTGCAGAGAGGGATCTGTGTGCCAGCTGTGGCACTTGTGCCATAGGTTTGCCATCACAGACTTAGAGTAAGCAAGCAGAGAGATGAAAATGATAAAATTAATTTTCTTCTTCTGTACCCAAAAGTGTATTCAGGAATAGTATATTGCGCGCACACACACACACACACTACAGCATGACTACAAATTGCTTTTATATTTGGGAAGAGGGACTCTGACTTGGAGCAGTACTCAGACTTATTATCTAAATCAGGAAAACTAGTGATACTTGCCATGTATAAACAAGATTGAAACTCAATGCTATCCTAGATCTCAAGTGCTCCAGTAAATTGTCTCTTTAGAGCTATCCAAGGTGCTGCAAGTTCATCCTAGATACTTCAAGTCTTCCCTGTGGCTTAAAGTGTTATCTCCCTGAGTCAGCAAACAATGAAGCCAGCATGAAATGTGTACTGTCTTTTGCCTCTGTTGCCAATTACTGACAACCCACTGGATTTCCCCCCAATATAATGGGTGACACATCCTATTCCCTTTTTTTTCTGATTTTGAGCCTGCCTTGGGATGATGTTAGAACAATGGAAAGAAATGTCATTTTAGCAGTGATAAAATATTTCAGCCTGTCTCAAGTATGGACTGAGGTGAGATGAAGGCAACATCCTGAAGATACAACAGGAAAAAAACCCATTGCCATGATTTATTGCATGGTTAAATGCAAATACTGTATCTGAGTAACGTGAGCATTAATCTATATGGCTGCCTGCTCATTAAGACATCTGGACAATGCATGTCTTTTGGCTTTTGTTCTTTTCTGACCTAGCTTCTATCTATGGGTCCTACATTTCTGCTTTAATTTTGAGTTAGTTTTCCATTCGATCTCTTCTTCCACCTACTGCTTACTACTACTGGCATTGTTACATCCATTGCTTCTATCAGAATCCTATTTTGCCTCTCAGTCCTCTCAAAGACCAGCTAGGCTAATCATGCAAATTATATCCTTTGGATTTTATTTTTACCCTCTGTTGTCTTCTATCTGTGGTCACATTTCCTCAAAACTAAACACCATTACTTTTATTTCAATACTCTCTAACTTCAAGTTATGTGCTCAATGTATGTCCATAATTTTAGCAAGGACAGCATATCCAGAAAGCAGAAATTAAGGGAGGTTATTCTACATAATGCTTTCCTGGAATAAAACCAAAACTTTGCTCATATAAAGTTTTTCCTGTCCAGTTATGTCAAAAACCAAGAGGTGGAGCTCCATTTCTTAGCTGAGGGAGTCAGTGTTGTCAAAAGACATTTCTGTGGTCATGTGGCCATTATGACTATACACTGAGGCACATGGAATGCAGTCATTGTCCCTTCAAAATGATACCTATTTATCTACTTACATTTTCATACTTTTGATCTGCTGATTGAGCAAGAGCTGATATATATGTAATTTTAAATATTAGTATACTACAAGTCAATAAAGTTTTCAAAAGTTTACAGGGTGCATGATTCATACACTTTAAGAGCTTCCAATAACTAGTGTGGTAGTCAGAAACATCACACAAGGTTTCCAAATTTCTCTTTCTGCACCATTCCTCAAAAACATTAACATCGCAAAAATTAGCAAGTGATAATTTATCTGGACTGGAATTGAAGTAAAGAAAAAAATTGTATCTGCTAAAAGTTGTCTTTAGGTTATTGTCAATTATTGTCAACGATACGGAATGCAGATCATGACACTATATTGACCAAACATCCTGCTCCTCTGTTCTTTTTAAGTTTAAAGGTTACTTACTCTACTCTCTGTGTATCTAGGCCAAATGTTACTTATTCAGCTTTTCTATTGTTCTAGCTGAGAGCAAAAGGTTCAACTAGCAATGATACGCTTACCTGCTTGTTTGACATAATCTGTTACTAGTTAGCTATATTTGGGGTAAGTCAACCGTTGTAATTGTGTACACAAGAAGTTTCTATAAAAATAAACAAAAGTCCCAAGCAAGAGAGATCTCTGAACATACCCAGAGAGAGACAGATCTCTGAACATACCCATAGAGAGAAATCTCTGAACAGGATAATTGCTACATCTTTAGCTATTGCAGAATTAAATCAAGGGCAGATTGAACTTCTACATGCAATTCTAGACAATAGAGTTGCTATAGATTTTGTATTGTTAATACATCACTTGGATTTTGAATCTGTAAAAATATGTGTTGTTTTAATATTTCTCATAAATATCAAATTACAAAACATCAAATAGATACCTTGAAAGAATTGGCTTCTCAGATTCAAGAGGATATATTATCTGCTTGGTGGGATGGTTTATGGTCTTGGCTTCCAACTGGATGGTTCAGAGTGATTATTCAGTATGCTCTTGGTATTCTCATTATACTTATTTACTTTTATGCAATGTCTGCCTTCTATTATTTCTTATTGTATCCCTAAGCAACAGAACTACACTTTACATAAACCTCAGACTCATGTATTATACAAACAACTAGAACAATATGAGAAATTTAATAATCAGAGTATGAGGATACTACTTTAAATAAAACAGAAAAAAGTGAGATGTAGTTTATTGTCAATTATTGCCAATGATACGGAATGCCTATTTTGAAATTATATTGACCAAATATTTTGTTCCTCTGTTCTACTTAAGTTTAAAGGTTACTTGCTCTACTCTCTGTGTATCTAGGATAAAGGTTACTTATTCAGCTCTTCTATTCTAGCTAAGAGCAAAAGGTTAAACTTGCAATCATGAGCTCACCTGTTTGTTTGACATGATCGATCTTTATGCTATATATTAACCTGTCACTAGTTAGCTATCTTTGGGGTAAGACAATCATTGTAATTGTGTGCACAAAAAGTTTCTATAAAAATAAATGCAAGTCCTGAGGAAGACAGATCTCTGAACATATCCAGAGAGAACAGCATACACAGAGAGGGAGGGGGGAATGCTCTGAATATACCCAGGGAGAACAGATCTCTGAACAACAGAGGCTTCGTACCCAGAGAGAAAGTTTTCGTAGCTCGGAACTGCTTTGTTCAGAAAACATGTCTCCATATGATTCCTACAGTTGTCATTTTTTGTAACAGTGAAGAATTGGTATTCCCAAATCACACCGGATGTTTGTGAATTCCAAAAATACTTTTGCAGAAACATGCTTGGAATAAATGAGAAACTACAGCCATCAACTGATGTCACTGGTAATTGTGTAATCTACTATATTAGATAGAGTTAAAATTTAAAGATAGCAAAAGAGGTTTTCTTTTTTGTGTATCTCTTGTTATCAGTCTCCAAAGCTGTGTTCCCAATTATGCAAATTTTGTACAGATATATTCATTATCCAGCATACCAGCACATCTAAAGTGCTATTATCTAGGTCCTCAGCAGTCAGGATTCAGGCCTGGCTACAGCACGGAAACTGCTTTGGTCACGCTGATGGATGATCTCTGGTGGGCCCAGGACAGGGGTTTATCCTTTGTCCTGGTGCTTCTTGACCTCTCAGCAGCTTTCGATACCATCGACCATGGTATCCTTCTGCACTGGCTGGAGGGGTTGGGAGTGGGAGGCACTGTTCTTCAGTGGTTCTCCTCCTACCTCTCCGGTTGGTCGCAGTCGGTGGGGGGTCAGAGGTCAACCTCTAGGTTACTCCCTTGTGGGGTGCCTCAGGGGTCGGTCCTCTCCCCCCTACTATTTAATATCTACATGAAACCGCTGGGTGAGATCATCCAAGGGCATGGGGTGAGGTATCATCAATATGCAGATGATACCCAGCTTTACATCTCCACCCCTTATCCAGTCAGCGAAGCAGTGGAAGTGATGTGCTGGTGCCTGGAGGCTGTTGGGGTCTGGATGGGTGTCAACAGACTCAAGCTCCACCCGGATAAGACAGAGTGGCTGTGGGTTTTGCCTCCCAAGGTCAATTCCATCTGTCCATCCATTACCCTGGGGGAGGGGAATCACTAACCCCCCCAGAGAGGGTTCGCAACTTGGGTGTCCTCCTTGATCCACAGCTCACATTAGAGAAACATCTTTCAGCTGTGGCAAGGGGGGCGTTTGCCCAGGTTCACCTGGTGCACCAGTTGCGGCCCTATTTGGACCGGGAGTCACTGCTCACAGTCACTCATGCCCTCATCACCTCGAGACTCGACTACTGTAATGCTCTCTACATGGGGCTACCTCTGAAAAGTGTTCGGAAACTTCAGATCGTGCAGAATGCAGCTGCGAGAGCTATCATGGGCTTTCCTAAATATGCCCATGTCACACCAACACTCCGCAGTCTGCATTGGTTGCCGATCAGTTTCCGGTCACAATTCAAAGTGTTGGTTATGACCTATAAAGCCCTTCATGGCACTGGACCAGAATATCTCCGAGACCGCCTTCTGCCGCACGAATCCCAGCGACCAGTTAGGTCCCACAGAGTTGGCCTTCTCCGGGTCCCGTCAACTAAACAATGTCGTTTGGCGGGACCCAGGGGAAGAACCTTCTCTGTGGCGGCCCCGACCCTTTGGAACCAGCTCCCCCCAGATATCAGAGTTGCCCCCACCCTCCTTGCCTTTCGTAAAGTTCGTAAGACCCATCTCTGTCGTCAGGCATGGGGGAACTGACACATCTCCCCCGGGGCTATACAGTTTATACATGGAATGTTTGTGTGTGTGTTTGCTTTTAATAATGGGGTTCTTAGTGTTTTTTAAATTATTAAATTTGTTTTTTACATTGTTCTTGTTATTGTTGTGAGCCGCCCCGAGTCTACGGAGAGGGGCGCCATACAAATCTAATAAATAATAATAATAAAAAATAATTATGCCATCATTATGAATGATATAACAATAAGATGTGGCAATTACTAAGGATGGTTTTGATTTGGCCGATATGCTCACTTCTTTATTTATTTCGTTAGTTGGTTTTATGGCAGGGATTATCACATTCAAAGGTGAAAACTGCAAACAAAGTGACTTTGACTAAGGGTGATTTGGGTTAGACTTTTCAATAATGTTAGGGAAAGCATGAGGTGTTGTGCTAGGCTGTTGGCAATGTAAAGGCATTTCACAAAATTGCAACTTGAATGAACTATGGCAACCCGAAGATTTATGGGCTCTAGGTCCTCAGATTACATTACATATGTCCAGTACCATGAATACTTAAACAGAATATTTGTTTCTGGCCTGAGTGCAAAGTGCTGCCTTTTAAATTCCCTCTTCAAAGGGATAAATATAAGCCCATTGCTCCGGTTTCTTCCTAGAAAAAACAAACCAAAATACTTTGCAAACAGTTTAGAAAAAAAAACCCTTTGCTGTATTTGGTTGGAAAATGTCAACTCCAAGATTTTTTTTCTTGCTGAAATTATTTTTGTGGTGGTTTAGAGCAGGGGTCCCCAAACTTGGCAACTTTAAGACTTGTGGACTTCAACTCCCAGAATTCTCCAGCCGGTTATGCTGCTGGAGAATTCTGGGAGGTGAAGTCCACCAGTCTTTAAGTTGCCAAGTTTGAAGACCTCTGGTTTAAAGTTCTTAAAGCCACCTCAGAAGAGTAACATTACTCAAAAAGATGGCTTTAAGTAAAACAACTCATTACCTTGTCCATTGCTTGATGCCAATATTGCACGGTTTGAATCAGCCCAAAGAGAACCACCATCCAGATTTTAGGGCTGCCTTCTTCAGGTGTGTTCTTCAGACCAGTTAGGATCCTGCTTGGGTAACCTCCTAGCCTAGATAGATGGTCTCACTCTCAACTGGAGAGGAGGGAAGTACCACACAGGGCATTTTTTTTAACTGTTTCATGAAAGCTTTCAGGAAAACCAAAGTCCACTTGGCTCCTCACTGATCTGCTCACTGTATCAGGTGGGCTTTGAAATGCAATGCAATTAGTGAAGGGCTACCAAAATGTTTACTACCACACTGTGGGCGTAGCTTATGCAGGACTCCCTGTATTTTCTTTCAATATCTTTCAGTGCAAATTAGATGCTCTGTGTGGAGCTCCATTTTTGCTACCCCACTGCATCCCCCCGTGGTCCCGGCAGTAGCCCACCCCTGAATGCAATGCAATGCAATAGATTAGACTAGACTGGAATAGACTGGAATAGAATAGAATGCAATGCAATGCAATAGATTAGACTAGAATAGACTGGACTAGACTGGACTGGACTGGACTGGACTGGACTGGACTGGACTAGACTAGACTAGACTAGACTAGACTAGACTAGACTAGACTAGACTAGACTAGACTAGACTAGACTAGACTAGACTAGAATAGAATAGAATAGAATTCTTTATTGGCCAAGTGTGATTGGACATACAAGGAATTTGTGTTTGGTGCATATGCTCCCAGTGTACATAAAAGAAAAGATACATTTGTCAAGAATCATGAGGTACAACACTTAATGATTGTCATAGGGTACAAATAAGCAATTGACTTCTTTACCTAACAAGAAACTTTGCACCAAGACATTTCCATCCCGCACCGGGTCCACTCCTAGACTCCCTTTTCCCCAAATAGAGCCGCTTTCCCCTGACAAGTTTCTGAGCGACCTACTTTCTAGCCGGAGCCTTTCAGTCAGGATCCTGTGTGTGTGTGTGTGTGTGTGTGTGTGTGTGTGTGTGTGTGTGGTTTGAGGGGAGGGGAGAGGGAGACCCCCCAGACTGTCTTTGCAGGCATGGAAATGAAAGCCTTTTATCCCGGCGCGAAAGGCTCCGAGTTTCGGCAGGTCAGCAGAGACCGAAAAGAAAAACAGCGCCAGTCTACTCTAGAAGGCTGAAAGAAATGAAAAAACACGCTGGAAGCCCAGAGAGCGCGCGGGGCATCCCGAGGAGGGAAGCTGGGGAAGATTTGTAGCGCGCCGCGGATGCAGCTTCTAACGGGGTCCGTGTCCAGAGGCGCTGCGATCTTGTTTACGAGGCAGCGTGAATTGCTGGCAAAGGAGTTTTTTTTTCTAGGATCCTCGCCAAATACATAGGTGAAAAGGACGGGAACGGCCCTTGACATTTAGCCATTACAAATCTCCCAGGTGTAACGTTTCAGACTGTTAATACTCTCCACAAGCGCTCCTCTCTCTCTCCCCCTTCATCTCTGTTTCTCTCTCTCTCTCTCTCTGTCAGTTTCTCTCTCTGTGTGTCTGTTTTTTCTCTCTCTCTGTCTGTCAATCTATTTCTCTCCCTCCCTCTCATTCTCTCTCTCTCTCTCTGTTTCTCTCTGTGTCTCTTTCTTTGTCTGCCAGTTTGTTTCTCTCTCTCTGCCCCTCTCTCCTTCTCCCAACTCTGTTCTCTCTCTCTCTCTCTGTCAGTCTGCTTCTCTCCCCCTCTTTCTCTCTGTTTCTCTCTCTCTCTCCCTCCCTCCCTCTCTCAGTCAGTCTGTCAGTCTGTTTCTCTCCCTCCCTCTCTCCTCTCATTATCTCTCTCTCTCACACACACACGCACGATGCCAACGGGTACTAGAAACGCACACCAGTGTCTTTCTTTCTTTTTCTTTTTAAAAAAGCAACACCTAGTATAGAACCATTAGACGGAACAGCAATGCAAGGTGAATTCTGCAACGGTAC
Organism: Erythrolamprus reginae; assembly: GCF_031021105.1. Taxonomy (NCBI): domain Eukaryota; kingdom Metazoa; phylum Chordata; class Lepidosauria; order Squamata; family Dipsadidae; genus Erythrolamprus; species Erythrolamprus reginae. The sequence goes on from NC_091952.1 coordinate 204,217,639, forward strand.
TTGGAGTAGGAAACAGTCAAAGAACCCGAGCTAACCAGAAAGTCGGGTGTGTAATTTCCAACAATTTTCCAAGAGGTTAACAACAACAACAACAACAACAACAACAACAACAACAACAACAACAACAACAAAAGCACAGTGGTACAACCTAACTGCGCGGGACAAGGGTTCCGCACCCTTGAAGTCCACAAGTCTCAAAGTTGCCAAGTTTGAAGACCTCTCTGACCTAACGGGAACTTTGCACCAAGACATTCCCACCCCGCACTGGGTCCATTCCTAGACTCCCTTTTCTGTTCTTCGTTGATTTTTGGGGAGAGGGGTTGGTTGGGAGGGAAGCGGGAGAGGGGAGAGGGAAGGGCTCCAAAGGGCGAGGGTCAACGGTCCAGGGTAAGCCAAGGCTGTGTTCCTCAATGGTGTCGTCTTCTTGCCTGAGCTGATTGCTTCTGATGACCAGAGAGCCTGATCCCGGTCTCCCAGGGCTTCTCGCTATAGTCCCTCAAGGAGGAGGGACTCGCGTGGGGCCTCTTCCATCTCTCGGTGGCCAGCCGCCCACTGCAGCTTTGCTCCAAGGGGTCGCTAGAAAGAAAGGTTGGGTCTCCTCCGTGGGAACCTCTCGGGCAAGGGAATTGGGCGAAGGGTCCAGAGGGGACAACCGGAGGGTGAGATGGGGAGAAAGGAAGATAGCCCAGGCCCATCTTTCCAACCGAGGCACCCCAACCGACCCACCCCCTTCTACCGGTCGGTCATTCGGACTCACCCCCCAGCTCTGGGCGCCGCTTCGTCGCTCATGCCTTCTCGCGGGTGGCGCGCCTGGCTTAGAGACCGAGCCGCGAGAGGAGGGGAGGAGTAGCGGAGCCCTGGGCGCTTGGGGCGGGGGGGGGGGGGAATCGGGTTACTTGCGCCTCTCCGGCCCGGTGGGCTTTTCCAAGTGGAGGCTGCGGACCGAGCAGCTGGCCAGGCGTTGGGTTATATTTGACCGTCGAATAACTTTCCCATACCTGATCCACTCGCAAAGGGGTGGAGCCGCCTCCCGCAAGCCCGAGCGCCTTGCCGCCGAGGGAGAGGAAAGGAAAAAGGCACGGAGCGCGCCGGAGAGTTTGGCTGGCGATCTCAGGCACCGGGCTGGAGCAGCCGACAGAAGAGGCTTCCCGGGGAGTTGCCAGCCCTTGCCAGGAGTGGAGTTCAAAGGGCTGCTTGTGCCTGGGCTGGGGAGCTGAGCCCCCCTCCCCTGCTCTCTCTCCCCTCCAAGCCTGGCTCGTGGCAAAGCAGAATGGTTTGACCCAGAAGTAGCAAGCTTGCCGCACGCAAACGAAGTACTTGGCCTCTTTATTTTATTTTTTAAAGTTTTCTTTATTGTTTTTTATACATATAATAATAATAATAATAATAATAATAATAATAATAATAATAATAATAATAATAATAATAATAATAATAATAATAATAATAATAATAATAATAATAATTTATTATATTTGTTTGCCGCCCTTCTCCGAAGACTCCGAAAACATCTATTTTCAGATCATTGTCCGTTTTTAATATAGAGTTACATTTTTCTTTACTTCTGTAAAGTACTTGGACTCTTTTATCTCGACTTCCCTCACCCTAAATAAGATCAATAAGAGCACACAGACCTAACCTCCTCCAGGTCCCTTCGACTAAGCCAGTGTTTCCCAACCTTGGCAACTTGAAGATATTTGGACTTCAATTCCCAGAATTCCCCAGCCAGCAAATGCTGGCTGGGGAATTCTGGAAGTTGAAGTCAGATATCTTCAAGTTGCCATGGTTGGGAAACACTGGTCACTAAGCAAAGCAGGTTGGCAGGACCAGGTTGGAGAGCCTTCTTTGCCACTGCCCCGGCTCTATGAAACCAACTACACCCCCCCAATGTCTGTACTGATCCCACCCTACTGGCCTTCCATAAGGCCATGAAGACCTGGCTCTGCTGGCAGGCCTGGCAGCCATGAATTGTACATCTTTCATGGCCAAACTGCATGAATGGTGTGTATGCATGTGATTTATTTATTTATTTTATTTTGTCCAAAACACAATAATACACAATGAAGGTTATAGAGGATACACTCGAAGTAAAATGTATCAAAGAAAGAGTAGAAGAGAAAATAAAGGAATAAAATATATCAATGAGAGAATAGAAGAAAAGATATAGGGATAGAAGAGAAGATATAGGAGATATAGGAGAGACAATAGGACAGGGGACGGAATTATGACTGTTTTTATAACAAATGGGATTTTATCACGAGGTTTTAGTTTTAGATATTATATTCGACGTCTTATTGCTCTGTATTTTTTTTTTTGTATTTGTATTATATTATTGTAAGCCGCCCTGAGTCCTTTGGGAACAAACAAACAAACAAACAAACAAACAAACAAACAAACTCTGCTTTGTTGAATTGCGATTATAAGCACAGTTGCCTGGGATCACGCAGGTAGGGCCTGATCTTTCTCAAGACATGATGGCAATCTTCAAATACTTGAAGGGCTGCCACAATGAGGGGGGTGGGTGGGTGTCACACTGTTTTCCAAAGCATCAGAGGGCCAGATTAGGAGCAACGGATGGAAGCTGACCAAGGAGAGATTCAACCTAGAAATAAGAAAAAACTTTCTGATCAACTGGTGGAATGGCTTGCCTGCAGAGGTGGTGAAAGCCCCAACACTGGACACCTTCAAGAGGAGACTGGACTGCTATATGTCTGGGATGGTATAGGGCAGTGATGGTGAACCTACAGCACGGGTGCCACTGGTGGCACGCAGAGCTATATCTGCCGGCATGCAAGCTGTTGCCTTAGCTCAGCTCCAACATGCAGGTATGTGCCGCCCAGCTGATATTTGGCTCGCATGGAGGCTCTGGGAGGGCATTTTTGGCTTCCAGAGAGCCTCCAGCAGGATAGAGGAGGGGGAAGCCTTTGGAACATGGGGAGGGCAAACACGAGCCTACTGTATCCACCAGAATTTGGGAAACAGGCCATTTCCAGCCTTCAGAGGGCCTCTGCAAGATGAAGCAGCTGTTTTTGGCCTTTCCAGGCATTGAATTATGGGTGTGGGCATTTGCACATTTGCACCCGAGGAAAAAAAGGTTCACCATCACTGGTATAGGGTCTCCTGCATCAGCAGGAAGTTGGACTAGAAGACCCACAAGGTCCCTTCCAAACTATAAATAAAATAAATATATAAAATAAATAAGACAGCTCACCTATATGGAACCCACATTGCATATCAGACATTAATGCAATCAAGAGAGTCCAGAAATATTTCACAAGAAGAGTTTTTCACTCCTCCTGTCGCAACAAAATAGCTTACTCCACCAGACTTGAAATACTGCGATTAGACAGTTTGCAACTAGGTCGCCTCCGATCGGATCTAAATGTAGTTCATAAAATCATACAACAAAATGTCCTTCCTGTTAGTGACTACTTCACCTTCAACTGCAACAACACGTGAGCACGTAATAGATACAAACTAAATGTAAACCGCTCTAAACTAGACTGCAGATAATATGACTTCAGCAATAGAGTGATCAATGCCTGGAATGCACTACTTGACTCTGTGGTTTCTTCTCCAAACCCCAAAATCTTTAATCTTAGACAAACAAACAAACAAACAAACAAACAAACAAACAAACAAACAAACACTCTTGAGATGCCCAGTAGCAGGACATTCATGTGATCTGCACCTTACATTCTTTGGCCTGCATTCTAGGCCAACATACATTTTTCTCTATTATTTTCTTTTAGCAATAGCATTTAGACTTATATATCACTTCGCAGTGCTTTACAGCCCTCTCCAAGTGGTTTACAGAGAGTAAGCATATTGCCCCTAACAATCTGGGTCCTCATTTTACCGACCTTGGAAGGATGGAAGGCTGAGTGAAACTTGAGCCTACTGAGATTGGTAGCCAGTGATCAGCAGAAGCAGCTTGCAGTACTGCACTCTAACTGCTGCACCACCGAGGCACCACCACTTCTCCTGATGGACTCAGGGCAGTGTACAGCAATGAAACAATACACAATAGTAAAAAACCCCAATATTAAAAGACATTCATCCATCTATCATTCATCACTTGTGGCTGGAGCAGAGTGCTGTTACTCAGTGGCCACAGGCCTGCCAGCAAAGCCATGTTTTTAAGGCCTTTTGGAAGGCTGGGAGGGTGGGGGGGAATTGGTTCCAGAGTGCTGGAGCCACCACAGAGAAGGCCCTTCTTTGCAGTCCCGCCAGTCGGCATTGTTTGGCTGACAGGATCTGGCAAAGGCCAACTCTGTGGGATCTAATTGGTCACTGGGAAGTGTGAAGCAGAAGACAGTCCCATAAATAATCTGGTCCTAAGCCTTTAGATTTTTTTGCCTCTTTTCTTAAATTGCGTTTGGAGACCAACTGGAAGCTAGTGCAGCTCACAGAGTTTTGGAGTTATGTGGGTGTATTGGGTACACCCACAACAGTTCACACTGATTAATGTTATTGTTTTGATTGAAAAATATTGATCTCTCACTTTATTTTAATCGCTGCACCACACATAGAATGGGACTCTTTGCTATGAAAACCCAGCAGTACTGGATTCCCCTATGGCAGATTTATCTTGCTTCTTCTCCTCAGCTCTTCTCGATAGTGATGCGCAAATATTCCCCATCCAGAGACAAGCTTCTAAGCTTCTTCCATGCTCAAAGACATTCATAATAGCTTTATTTCACAATTATTACATATATATCCAGGGCTTACATGACAATTCTACTCCTCCCTGATGCATTCATACAAACCCTGATACCATGTACAATGTAGCCAGGTTCTGTGTTGCAACACTTCAAATGTACTTTTAGTTCTACAGTGGTACCTCTACTTATGAACTTAATTCATTCCATGACCAGCTTCTTAAGTAGAAACATTTATAAGAAGAAGCAATTTTTCCCATAGGAATCAATGTAAAAGCAAATAATGTTTGTGATTGGGGAAACCACAGGGGGGGGGGTGGAGGCCCTGTTTCCTCCCAGGAGATTCCTAGAGAGGCCCCATGGAGGCTTCTCCCTGCTTTTCCTGGCCCTGTTTCCTCCCAGGAGATTCCTAGAGAGGCCCCATGGAGGCTTCTCCCTGCTTTTCCTGGCCCTGTTTCCTCCCAGGAGATTCCTAGAAAGGCCCCATGAAGGCTTCTCCCTGCCTTTTCTGGTTATAGTTTCGGGGGCTCAGGTTTGTAAGTGGAAAATGGTTCTTGAAAGGAGGCAAAAAAATCTTGAACACCTGGTTCTTATCTAGAAAAATTCATAAGTAGAGGCGTCTGTAGGTAGAGGTACCACTGTATGTCAGAAAATGACCTGTGCCAGAAGTCAGTTTTAATGAGCATTATAGGGTTTCTAATTATTTGTGTTAGATTCATGTTTTATGCTATTTTATTGTTTTTATCCCACCTTTTTAGTTTGTTTAAATGTTTTTGAGGGTTTTTTAAAGCTTTTTATGTGGGTTTATATTTGTATTGTTTATATTTTTTGTATGCCACCTTTCTTATGTCTTTGTCCCTAATAAAGCTTGATGTAATTTGATGTATGGGAACTGGGACAAACCTTCCCCTTAATTGGGACCATAGCCTGTTCTAAGCCCTATCATGTAGACCAGTGTTTCCCAACCTTGGCAACTTGAAGATATCTGGACTTCAACTCCCAGAATCCCCCAACCAGCATTTGCTGTCTGGGGGATTCTGGGAGTTGAAGTCCAGATATCTTCAAGTTGTCAAGGTTGGGAAACACTGATGTAGACTGTGAACGTATTCATGATGTTTCTACCCTATAACTGTTTCTTCTGTCATCTATAAACAGCAAACATGCAACTTTTGTATCCAACATTTAGTACAAATTAGGCATTAAAAATTGGCAAGATGAAAAATAAAACGTCTCGTCTTTGAAAACACATTAAACCCATTAGACAGGTTTTCCTGTGGCTTTGTTGATCACCTGATGTTTATCCCATGCTGCTTATAGTAAGGTTTCCATGAACAACCTGTCTTAAGAATTGGAACACATACTGTGCATAAGACTTTCAAGATTCTTTGAAGGTTAACTAGAAAACAAAGCCGACAATATTGCCCTAAATTGGCCAATAGTACAAAAACAAATCTTCATTTTTATAAAAAAGAAATTCAATCTGCAATACATCCCAGAACAAAGATATATGCTCTTCATTTTCCTACTCTGAAACATATCCTGCATAATCCTGATTTTTCTATTCAGTTTCGGCTTTTCAGACTGGATTACATGGTAGGGTACAAGTTTCAGACTTTGAACATATTGGCCAGTTCATTAAGTCTTAAGAAATGTTTCATCCCTGGAAACTTATATCAAGAACTCCCACAAGAAATCAGTTGAGGTTTTGCTCCATTGCTGCGGGCTGCAGTCCCGGGAGTTCACTAGAACTATTCTTTTCCAGCAGGGAAGAATTGTCATGTTGCCAGAGAAGATAGTTGTGTGCTGAGAAAGTAGAAAAGGACAGTTAATTGATTTGAGCATTTTAAGAGTTTATTTTGGCTTTTATGGAAACATACAAAAGATAGCTGGTTTGCTTAACTTTTATTTAATTAATTGGGCAACAATTTACTATAAGGAATAACAGTGGTTAAAAAAGAGATTGTGCATTGGTGTAGAAGTGCAAGTTCATCTGTCTTCATATTTCAAGTTGTGATACTTAGCCATAATTCCCCCCTTTTGCAACAATGAAGCTAGAAATACTAAGTCTTGTGGTTTGCTTGGGACTCATGCATTTTAGTTACACATCCTGAAACCAATGAAGGATGTTGACCAAGGTACCACTGTACTAAATATGTTTATGACATAGCTGGACTAAAGCCTTTGGGACATCTAGATGTTGCCACAAAGCAAAAAATAAAGTAATTAATAAAAGAATATAATAACTGTTGTGGTTAGCTCTGGCCCAGCTCCTGCCCCCAAGGACTGTGGATGTGGGGGAGACATCCACATGCTGCAGGCCTGTTTTGCCCCCGGTGGAATCTGCTGATGAAGGCTCCTCTGACCAAGAAGACATGAGTAACAGGGAAGAGAAGAGTGTGGCAGACAGCTCAGAAGGAGATCAATTATCTAGCTCTTCCTTGGATTCAGAAAAAGAATTAATGATACAGCCACGCATGCGGAGAGCAATGCATAGGCAACAACAACTGAGAGATTATTATCAAAGAAAATGAGGCCACCTGTGGTTGGGTGGGGCTGTGGTGATTAGTGAGGCTGCTATAAATAGCAGCCTGTGGGTTTGGCCATTGTGGAGGATTATCTGATCCTTGTGTTTCGTGACTGCTTTACTGACTTTGACCTTTTGTGTGCTGATTTTCCCCCGCTTTGAAACTAAACCAGAGCAAAGTGTGTTTCACTTTGTGAAAGAAGGACTGTGAATTGCTTCACAGCTGTAAGCTAAGTATCACAGAACTGATAAGGGACTTGTACAAATTACCAGGTTGTTTGGAGACCAGTGCTCTTTGTTATACCAAAAGAGGGCTTAGTTTAAGTGAATTTTCATTATAAAGAACATTGTTTTGAATTTTCAAACGTGTGTGTGTCTGAAATTTGTACCTGTGAATTTTTCGGAGGAGTGTACCAGAGAGCCCGGCAGAACAATAACATACCATAATAAAATAAAATCTAAACTACTAAGATTGTGGGAATATGGGATCTAGAACATAGAAATGATCTATGTTCATAGAAAATCTCAATCCAATGAAAAAATAAATGAAATAACTACAAATTGAGAGGCTATCAGTAAATAGACTAAGATTGCATACTTTCAATCAGATTGCAGTTTATAACTCGGGTCATGAAAAATGAAGAAGGAATGTCATTACTTTTCTATTAAGAAGGTTATAGCAAGAACAGTACTTGGTTATATGGCAATGAAAGACTGAACAATATCAATTACAAGGTCCCTTCTAACTCTGTTGTTGCTCTTGTTGTTGTTGCTGCTTTAGTGTATGTTTGAGTTTATAGTACAGTATATATGTATAGAGTATTGATTGAAAATCCTCCTGAACTGGAACATATGAAATTACAACAGTGCATTTGTTGTTTTCTTCTTTGACTGTTATGAAAGAACTCTTCCTGGGTATTTTTTAAAAAAATGATTAATCCAAATTAATTTTTAAGGCATTGGAAGTGATCTCCTCAACATGCATGAGTATACCTGCACTTAAAATCTTGTGTGACAGTGCTAGTGAACAGCAAGCAATCCAGACATTGCTTTCCATTGACACACCTTTCTTCGGAAGTCTTAGGGAACTTCTCTAAGAAATCCTATGTCCCTAGGACTTGAAATATGATGTGGTCTTAAAAGAGATCAGTGCTGAAAGCGATTAGTCACTTTATTAATGTATACGGTAGATTTAGAAAAGCAAATACTATTTTATGAGTTTGGAAGATATTCTAAATTCTAATTGGTATCTGAGGGATAACAACATCTAAATCTCAGTGATATGACCCTAATCTACAATCAGTTTTTTAAAAATGCATTAGATAAATTTAGATGTGTTTAAAACTTAATTTTTAATTAGAGGAAGAGGCATTGCTTTCTGCACAAAAGGGTGATGTTAGGGCTCTTTTCTTCCCCAGTCCATATTTTTCTTCAAAAATGAGATTCTCATTCTGTAGCCAGACATCATTGCTGTTGTTGTTGTTGTTGTTGTTTTGGGAGGGGGAGGGGACTTAACTCCTAGTAAGACTTTGAAAGGTTTATGTATTGTTCTGTCGGGCTCTCTGGTACACTCCTCCCAAAAATTCACAGGTACAAATTTCAGACACACACACGTTTGAAAATTCAAAACAATGTTCTTTATAATGAAAATTCACTTAAACTAAGCCCTCTTTTGGTATAGCAAAAAGCACTCGTCTCCAAACAAACTGGTAATTTGGACAAGTCCCTTATCAGTTCTGTGATACTTAGCTTGCAGCTGTGAGGCAATTCACAGTCCTTCTTCTTTCACAAAGTGAAAGACACTTTGCCCTGGTTTAGTTTCCAAGCGGGGAAAAATCAGCACACAAAAGGTCAAAGTCAGTAAAGCAGTCACGAAACACAAGGATCAGATAATCCTCCACAATGGCCAAACCCACAGGCTGCTATTTATAGCAGGCTCACTAATTACCACAGCCCCACCCAACCACAGGTGGCCTCATTTTCTTTGATAATAATCTCTCAGTTGTTGTTGCCTATGCATCGCTCTCCGCATGCGTGGCTGTATCATTAACTCTTGTTCTGAATCCAAGGAGGAGCTAGATAATTGATCTCCTTCTGAGCTGTCTGCCACACTCTCCTCCTCCCTGTCACTCATGTCTTCTTTGTCGGAGGAGCCTTCATCAGCAGATTCCACTGGGGGCAAAACAGGCCTGCAGCATGTGGATGTCTCCCCCACATCCACAGTCCTTGGGGCAGGAGCTGGGCCAGAGCTAACCACATGGTTTGAAGTGATGGGAATTGTAGTATAATGCAGATGACAAAATCCAGGTTGGGAAAACTGGGATAAGTCTGTAGTGAAAGCATGATAGAAAGAATACCTATAGTACAATTTTATAATAATGCTTTCACTCAGTCACATTGTTAGCAGTCGGGATTGCTAAAATCCCTGGGGATGCAAAAAAAAAAAGTTGTCTGAAGAAAATCTACACTGATGAGAAACATTGGATTTCACATGACAGTCATTCACTATGTGTAGTTCCTCTCCAGCTGAAGCTTCAGATTTGTTACTTCACTGCCAGTGTTGAGTTTCTATTACCATTAAATCCAAAATTAAATTCTTTTCAGCTACACGCATCATTGAAGCAATTATCCATAAGCCTGCAGTTGTGAAACTTTTAAAACTGGAAGTGGGAATTCAAAGAAGGCACAAAAGCAAATGTATACATATGTTTCTTTCTCTGTCTGTCTGTCTGTCTGTCTGTCTCTCTCTCTCTTTTGCTCTCTCTTTCCCCCCCTTTCCAACAAGCGGTACAGGCAGCAGCACAAGAGCTGCTGACATTTGTGCACAGTTTGCTTGGAGCTGGTCTGGAAAGTAAAAATAATAGCTGAATTAGGCAGGATTCACCCTACCCAGGTCCCTCCGAAATGGTCTCCCTATGTAGTTTCCTGCTGAACTACTCCAGTGTTCCCCCACGCAAAAGAAGCCTGCCCTCAAATCTCTTCTGAGCAATCACTCTTTCCTGCACAAACAACCTGGCAGCGCAACCTCTCTACTTGCATGGTGTTATCCGCTCTCCACCCCTCCCAAAACCAAGAAGACACCACTCCCCGAGGCCACCGGCCACTATCTGGGTGCAGAGAGGATGAAGAGCCAGTAATAAACAGCATGCAGGTAGAGGGGAAGAGATTTTCATGCACCCAGCTCATTTGCTGCAGAAACCGAGTGCTTGGAAGATTTATTTATTTTTATTTATTTATTTATTTTGTCCAATACACAATGAGGGTTTTAGTGGGTATATATCTATATACACATAGTAAAATACATGATGAAGGTTATAGAGGAGATACTCATAGTAAAATATATATAAGAAATAATCTTGTTGGGCAATCAATGTTGTGTCACATAATTCAGCATGGAGGCTACATAGGGAGACCTGTTCGTTAGGGACCTGGATGGGGCGAGTCCCATTCAGAAGAGGAGAATGGGAAGGCTGCAACCCAGCCAGGCTCACCTGCATTTTGGATTTTGCCCTCCTTCTGTTCCTGCCACTCCTGGAAGGAAGCAGTAGTAGTGGGTAATGGATGGGAGCAGCTCAGAGCTAACCTCGGGCTCCTTTTCTCTCTTTTTCAGCGTGGCTTTTGGGACACCTTCGTAGAAACCCTGCCCCTGGCTATGGGTGAAGCGATCAGAAAGAAGCAGGAGGCAACAGGAAGCACTGGCAGTGCTTGGCAGCCCAGATTATGCTTCGCCGCCAATTCTGACAAATTCCTTGTGTCCAATCAAGAATAGAATTATATTCTATTCAGGAGCTCTTCACCTTCTCGTGGCTTGGAAATTTGGCTGGAAGGGAAGGGGAGGTGGTGGCCAGCTATCACTCCCCCCACTCTGCCTTGGCACAGGAGGGAGCCTAAAAGCTGAGTCACTCCACCATGGCCACTAATGTGAGAAGACCACCCTGGCTGGTCTCCCCACTCACTCACCGCAGATTTTGAGAGTGCTGGCTTGGCTGTCCCTGCCCCCTTGTGTTTTGTTTGTGTTTTGAAATGAGTAGGGTGTGTGCACTCATGGAAGCAGAAGCAATGCCAGCAAAGGTGGATAAGAAGAAGTTGGGGCATGTGGGAAAAACTATAGAGGAGGGTGAGGTGCATGTGAGTGGGCCATTAGGTCGTGCCCTTCCCCCTGCAGCAGCTGCTGATTTTCTGGGTGGTGGGGCTGTGCAGGAGGAACGCTGGGAGCTGACTCAGACACATGGGGAAGATTTGCTGGCAGGACAGCTACCTGCCGGGCTCGCTGCTCCTTCCCTGGCTCAGCTTGGCTGGTGGCAGAGCAGCAAGCATGGCGGGGTTTGGTGGGGTTGTCCCACTGTCTGCAGTTGACTTTGCACCTCCACCATTTTAATCTTTTTTTAAAATTAATATTTTTATTGATTTTTATAATATAAAAAACACACACAACATATAACATATAACATGTGCTCAATGATCCCACCACCAGACAATCGATCATACCCCACCACCAGTTGGGGGTATTTCTTGTATAAATCATTAAAGAGTGAAATATTTCTTTACATATTATAGAGTGATTCCAACTTGTTTCTGCATAGCTAGAGGTAGCTAGAGGTATAACAAGCAGGAAGAGGGAGATTGTGATCCCCTTATATAGAGCGCTGGTGAGACCACATTTGGAATACTGTGCTCAGTTCTGGAGACCTCACCTACAAAAAGATATTGACAAAATTGAACGGGTCCAAAGACGGGCTACAAGAATGGTGGAAGGTCTTAAGCATAAAACGTATCAGGAAAGACTTAATGAACTCAATCTGTAGAGTCTGGAGGACAGAAGGAAAAGGGGGGACATGATCGAAACATTTAAATATGTTAAAGGGTTAAATAAGGTTCAGGAGGGAAGTGTTTTTAATAGGAAAGTGAACACAAGAACAAGGGGACACAATCTGAAGTTAGTTGGTGGAAAGATCAAAAGCAACGTGAGAAAATATTATTTCACTGAAAGAGTAGTAGATCCTTGGAACAAACTTCCAGCAGACGTAGTTGGTAAATCCACAGTAACTGAATTTAAACATGCCTGGGATAAACATATATCCATTGTAAGATGAAATACAGGAAATAGTATAAGGGGAGACTAGATGGACCATGAGGTCTTGTTTTGCCGTCAGTCTTCTATGTTTCTATGTTTCTTATAGCTTGGTCTCGTATCCTACTCGCCATATATCGTCTTACCTTGTCCCATCACCCCACCTCCACCATTTTTATCGAGCTCCCCCCACAAAAACCCCTGGACCCTAATGAACACCCATTGTTTCAGCCAAAATGGAATTTGCCTGTCACTCCCTCACAGACTGACTCCAGTCCTGTTGGACTCCCAGCTCCTTACATTTGGTGTGCCTTCATAGCTGCTCTGCCAGGCCCTTTTGGCTGTGTTGCCAGGAAACAGCTGACATCGCCTCACTTCGTCCCTCTGATGAGGTAGCCCAGCTCTAACACTCTGCAGCTCAGCCCACGTGCACAGCTTTTGGAGGAGGCTTTCCTGAAGGCCTGTGGAGGGCGAAAATGTTCTCATTTCTCCAGAAGGCTGAAATCAGTTGAATAGCATGTGCATGCGTACTGGAGCTGACACTACAAGGCCTTGCATGCCCTCGGATATGGCTCTGCGTAGCACCTGTGGCACGTTTACCATAGGTTTGCCATCGCATTTATAAGGTATCTTCCATTAAAAAGATATATTGTTTAAATTTACACATCTTATTTGGTATTTGATTTGGTTTTCACTTTTGTGCCACATGGGCAGTGAAGGGAGTAAATTTTTACTCCCACTCTGTGGGCGTGGCTTATGCATTTTCTTTCAACATCTTTCAGTGCAAATTAGGTGCTCTGGGTTGGAGCTCCATTTTCGTTACCCCACTGCGTTCCTCCTCCAGGTCTGGACAGTAGCCCACCCCTGCACTTGGGAACCTAGCAAATTGTAGCTATTCAAGAAATGTACAGTAATAAACAAAGGCTCAGGATAGCACATAAGCTCAACTTCTGCTCCTCAAAGAAGCAAAACATTTGAAGACTTCTGTCTTTCTCTTTACAAGGACTTCTGGTTTTCTTGTCTTTTTTAATTGGAGGACATCTTGATTATTATCAGAAACAATGTGACAGACAAGCCTAAGAATCAGTGAATGACTAAAAAGCCTCAGACATTTTTCACTGCATCTAAGGCTTTTCTGACAATATTCACTTGATCTCATTTCTTTTAGGAAGTACTTAAAGAACTACTTAAAATAGTAAATGAAAGCACAATTCATTCCACTAATTCTAACCTTGATGCTCTCCAAATGTGTTGGACTACTATTTAAACCAAGTTGATCATGGAAGTTAAGAGTACAAATAGCTGTAAAAGCTTGGCTCATATCATGTCCATGCCTTATTTAGGATATCTTTAATGTTGAAGTGGGGAAAATATTATTCTTTTATCTTTATTTTCCAAATACAATAAGTAGTAGTAAATGAAATTTAAAACACTGGCTTCCTATCATGGGGTGGGATCACCTGGATTTTTCATTGCCACTAACCAGATCAAAATAGTTTAGTTCTGAGAGGTCCACTCATTGTTTCTTTTCAAGCCAATACATTTAGTTATCATCGAATACCGGTAAATGCAAACAGAATGTCCAAAAATGAACTGCTAATTCTGAATGTCAAGTGCCCAGCTCCCCTCATACCAGCACAACTCAGCCAGCAGAAAATTTTTGGCAGAAAGAAAAAGGATAGTTTAGTGTGAATATACTTTGGAAGATCTTGTTTTCTCTGGCAAAAAAGAGAAGTCTTCTGGAAGAAAAATAGAACTGAAAGCTTTGTACCAGGCTTCTGCACGTAACTATCAGGACTTAAAACATTTGCATGAGAAATGTTTTACAAACATGTTTCTCTTCTTAAATTTGATTGACTTGGAAATTCCTCAGTATTAGTTTATGTTGAAATGAATTTTTTAAAAAAGTTTAATATGGACTTTTAAAGCCCATTTAATTTCTATAGTCTTTAGCATACAGAAATGACTGTGATTAATAGCCACTTCTGACTTTAAAAAGAAAATCAGTCAATCCATCTTCTTCCTAGATAAATAGATTTAAAGTAGATGTCTAGGTTTTGAAAGTCTAGTGTAATTACCAGTCTGCTATGTTTTGTAAACTCTCAACTAATGATCTTGACAAATTCAACCACATGTTCTTTCATTATTTGAAAATGACACAAAAGTGATATGTTATATCTCTCCTATTGTGATACCAGTTAGAGATAACCACCATATTTAAAAGGCGAAATGACATTCTTCCAAAATTATTTGATCAAATACTTTTTATAAAATAGATCCATCCTTTGCACCACTTGGCTATACCTTACTGGCCTGTGTAGAGAGGATACATAGCCTGGAACAATTTTGAGGACTAATACAGTTTTCAATAACAAGTAAACAAGACTCCATGGAATCTCATGCTTATCTTCACCCCAAATCATTATTATTCAGATCTACATTCCCTTGAGTTGGAAAGCTGGTCTGCTTAAACTTGCTGCCAAGAATGTGGGGAGCAAAGAATAAAGTTGAAAGAAGAGGAAATGAACAAAGAGGAATTACAAAAGGGGGAATTTAAATAGGGGAACATAAAAAGAAAGCCATTCCCAGAACATGTTGTTTTGTGAGATGCATTTATTGCCAGGAGATCTCTGCCAACATTTATTTTTCTGAACTGACCTAAATAAAATCCACTTCTGCAGGAGCAGAAAGCAGTTCAACTTTGTTGTAAACATTTCAGCCCTCTGATGTGGTAAGCCTCATATTTATTCATATTTCAGAGAAGAATACTGATTTTCTTCTAGCAAACAATCATTGACTTATGGCCATAGTTGTTGATGAAGATGAATGTTGAGTAAACTTTTCCCAAACTTCATTAAAAAAAAGATTCACTGAGATTTTTAAAAAATGTAAAGCTTCTTCTGAAGCTCTTATTGTGTTTGATCTTACCAATATCCTAGTTGGCCATCATGTTCTAGCTAAGTAAGATAAATCCCCAGTAATTTTTTGGAAGCTTCAAATTGAATCTAAGCGATATTAAACAGAACTTCTCATTTCTGAAAACTGTTGTAATGCCCTTATAGGAATGTGAATCACTTTGGTAAAGATGGACAACCTGTGGACTTTGAGTCACATGAGATTCCAAGTTTAATTCCACTCTTTCATTTCAAAGGAACCATTAACAGAACACTACTTGCCAGAGATAGATGACCTTCCTCCAGAAATCTCAAGGTTCCTTAACTACTGAAGTCTAAAAAAAATTCTTCCATGATGAAAGAATATGAGCATCATCTTAATAAGTGCTCCTTTAGGATCGTACCTGGATTACATTAATTTGACATGATTTTGGAATATCTTAATTATCCATGAAAAGTAGTCATTATTAGCTGAATAGCTTAAGCAACCTTTATTTAATTTATATACAACTCGCAAATTTATTAGGCATAAAAATCATTTGCAATTATTACCTTTCATCAATTTGCAAATTTGCAAAAGAATAAATGAATAAAATTATGTAATATTTAATTCAGAACTGTTCCACAGTTTTTTACTATGTTAGAAATTTCCGTTCTAAATTTGATGGTGGCTCCTAAATCAGCAAATGTAATCAGAATGGTTACATTCTGTAGTAGAGGCTACAGTTGTATTTTTGGCTTCATTTTATACGGGCAAGGAACACTTCATTCTAGTTGGATTGAACAGACCTTTCAATGATAGAACATGCGCTGCACAATAGAATGAGAACTGAGTGACTCAAGGAAGGGTGGTAAATTACTGCTGCTGAAATCCAGCTGTTGTTTGGAAACCAGTTTCTAGCAGCTGTTGAGGATTGATGGTTCCAGAGATTAACCCTGAATCCCCAGAATAATAGACAGGCTTGAGGAAGAGTATTAAATGGTAAGAAAAAGAACAGTTCCATCATTCCCCTCCACCCAGAGATGGAGAAGGCTGAAGGTGTGGGAAGAAGCCTCTTAAGACAGAATGTGGAGGCTAAGAAGGCTAAGAAATGGGAGTATTGTTGGGTCTCAGGGATTGATGGATGGGAGGATTAAGTAGGGATAATTAAACAGAGGGTGAAAGCTATTTCTGGGGAATCTTCACCCAGACTTGGCTAGTGAACTAATTTTAAAGTTTCCTAGTCAAGTAACATTGCTGACTTGTAACTTGTTCCCAGCTCAATCCTCGCAATGCTCTATATGTAGGGTTGTAATTGGAGATGCCATGGAAGCTACAGTGGATTAGTTACACATAATTGCAACTAGACAATCCAGGAATAACAACAATTTTGAAGTCACCTCCTTAGCTGAATTAGGCTCTGTGGCTCAATTCAAACTGTTGATTATTATGTCAAAAGTTTTTCAATACATTCAATACATACAGAGATACATTGCCCAGAGATACGTCAAATGTGCTCTTCTGGTTTGGTCATCTAGAAAAGACTTAATGTAGGACTCCCCACTTCAGAAGCTCATGAAGGATGGGCCGGATGACATGCTAGCTCCATTATGAGGTGTCTTTCCTTGGAGGTACAACCTCCTTGCAAAGGCATTTCAAAAGATAGTCAAAGCAGTATTATTCCACTGGGCATTTGGCCCTTAGGTTAGTTTAACTGAACAACAATATGATGTATTAAATTTTTTAAAATTACTTGCATGTGATCTTTAATGTATTATCTTTTCTTGATTTTGTTATATTTTTTATCAGAAAATGTTTAGACTAGAGCAGACTATACATGTAAAATAAGTAAATCAATAGTTCTACAATGTACTAAAAGAACCCTTTGGCAGAGTCACTGAAAATCAGACAAGACCCTTCAAAACAAAGTCGGTAAATCCTACATGGAGAAAGGTTTGCTTTTTAGGTCATAGATTCTGCTTTGTGGCTTGAAATTTGTATTCAGAATTCCATCTGATCAATCATATTTAGGTTGAGGTAGCATCATTTTTTAATTCCATGCCCCCAGTACTGTAAATAACTGCTGGATTCCTGGATGTCCATGTTAAGTAAATAGCTATATTCATAAATTACACCATTTGTCCATAATTTATTGAACAATGCTTTATCGATTAATCTTATTTGCTAGATTCATCCAAGGTGATGACCACTAATTATATTTTTCAAATGCGCCAAGTGTATAAGATGCACCAAGATTTTGAAGACGTAATAAGAATAAGAAGTTTTTGCCCTCCCCCAGCCCACAGGAGCGCTCTGCAGACCTCTCAAACCCTCTGTGCACCCGGTTGATACTTTTTGCCCATTTTTTGCCCTCTCCAAGCTCCCAGGAGCACTTTGTAGACCTCCCAAACCCTCTGCACATGTTTTTTGCAAAAACTGGAGACCTTCCAAACTGTCTGTGCACCCGTTTTTAGCACTAGCATAGGAATAGCATTTAGATTTATACAATGTATAAATGTGTGTGTGTGTGTACATAGTATGCAGCGGTGGGCCACCATCGCTCGGCAGTTCCAGAATGCAGTGTGAGTGCATGAGGACTCACGGTAAGAGATTCGGCTTCATGCGCATGTGCATAAGCCAAATCTTTCACTAGAACGCTCATACACACAAGATTTCACCAAATTTCAGCTTTTTTTTTTTGCTTCTGCGCATGCACAGAAAGGCTAAACTTACGCTCCCAGTGAACAACCCAGATTAGATCTTGCAACATAATCCTGGCACACATATATTTGTTTTTATTTATGAGATACAGAACACCTTATTATGAAACATTAATTTAAGAACAGTTAGAAATGCTTAAATGCATTCTAAACAAAGAGAAGCAAAATTATCTGATCCTGCAGCAATAAGTACAAAGATGCCAAAAAACTGTGCAGATAATGAAATGGACCTTATAAGTAATATTGCAAAACAACTTATATTGGAGTAACTGATGTTAACAAGGAATGTGTATACAATAAAAATATGAAGAATTTATATATGAAACAAATAAATGTTAAAGATGCCTTTAAAGATGTATATAAAAGTATGTTCAAATTGTTATCAGAATTACCATGTGAGGTGTACAATGAAGAATTGTTTATCTTATAGTTGATATTACAATAGTGAAACTAAGTATTTTATTATCTAGTAAACTACTATTTATTTTTAGTGTGCTTTTTTCTGCAAATCTGGCCAATAATAAAAAAAAATAAACCAGTTGTTTGAGTATATATTATTTTCAAGCACTATCTGTCCAGACAGAAATGAGCTTTTCAGGTAGATAAGCTAATGTTGATCCATTGTATACATTTATCTGAGAACTCACATATTGACTCTTCTTTAATATTTTTTTTATTTGATTGACAATTAAAAAAACTTATCTCAGATTTATAAATCCAGCTTTTAACTGCTGTTCCCTGGAAAGTAGAAAAATTTGCAGCAGTAGAATAAATACAATAAAACACAATTGTTTTAATACCACCTGTCTTAATTTTTTGTTGTTATATTGCATTATATTCTATAATTTTCTAATATGAAATTATTATTCCCAGACATATTTAGGAAATTTGTTATTCCCTAAATTTTAGGCACTTACATTTATGAAAACTTTAACAATAGCTTCTCCATTTAAAAATATATAATATTTCATAATTTATAGGTAAGGCTGATTATGCATTGCATCAAATTAGAATGTCTCATATGGTACAGTATAGTTAAACATTAAATAATCCAGGTAATAAAAGCCATAAACCTGCAGCCTCTCTATAGCAGGAATTTCTGACAAGTATTTCCTTACAACTTCTGAATTGGTTCTTTTGTCTGTGGAGTGTCTGTCTTTGAAATGAGGGAATAGGAGCTTATCTGGAGCATTTATTAGTTTCAAAAAATAATTGGCATCTTTTTCCAGAGTTTCAAATTTGCCAATGAAATTATAATCAATATTGCAAGGATAACAAAGTTTGTTGATTTGTTCCCAATGCGTATCCATACCTACTGGCCGGTAGGGATCTAAAAGATATTGTATAAATTCTTTAAACTTCACTCCTGAGCCAGTTGCCAATGCTTCTTTATCTGCATAAGGTCTGTATTTCTTAATAATTGCCTTCCCAAATACAGGATGATAATAAATGTTTGGATGTTCAAACTTATCTCGAAAAGCAGACACCAACCTTTCCATTGGATCACGGACAAATATAATTTTGGTATATGTTTTTAAACGCTTCTTTATCTCCTTTACGTTATAACTATCTAGTTTCTTCAAATGATCTCCATAGTGTACGTTATTATGGGAAATATTAGCAGCAGATTTTGCGAGACCACCAAGTATCATCAGAATCCTTTTCCAATTGGAACAACCTGCTTTTGGAACCTCACAATACAAGAGTTTGTATTTATCTTCCACGTATATTCTAGAGACCATGTGGACAGGGGAAATGTGGGTTCTGTTAACGTATTTCTGGCAAATATCACGAAGAAAAAATTTACGCCTCTCTTGTATCTCATTGGTGGCTTTCCAGTTATTGTTCCTATTAAAGAATTTATTTAAATAATGCTTGTTGGAGGAAAAATTCATTTCTTTGAGCTCTTTAAGAATCTTCTGTGGGTCTATAGAAAAATTAGTGGTCAAAGAATCTTCTGTTCTATTCTTAAAACGATTCGGCTCCTGATAACCTTCACTCTCAATCAAAATTTTATTGTCTTTGCGCAAATATTTTCCTGCAATCCAATTTTCTCTAGCTTTTTCAGATTCCTCAATAGAATAGATTCCAAAAGCCTCCTAAAACAGAAGAAAATGATATAGGGTAAAGCCTAATATTCAAAAGAGGGACAAAAGATAAGAAAGGTACAGAGATAAAAAAGAACATATTGTAAGATAAAAGTTTTGTAAAAGGATGGAACCTTATAAGAAAAACTATTAAGTTTAACAATTTCACAAATAGTCTCTCCTTTAAATGCTTTTCATATCAGAGACAACCATAGTAAGAAAAGAAAAGTAAAATTATATATGCAGATATAGTTCATTTAGGCTTCATGAACAAATCAAACATATACCAGGAACTTGGTGAACCTTCCTTCCTTCCTTCCTTCCTTCCTTCCTCCCTTCCTTCCCTCCCTTCCTCCCTCCCTTCCCTTCCTTCCTTCCCTTCCTTCCTTCCCTTCCTTCCTTCCCTTCCTTCCCTTCCTTCCTTCCTTCCCAGTTAATTCAGTGAGGACATTGACATTAAAATAATTTCATGTACCTTGATATTTATGGTTAATTTCTCATCAAAGATATACTGAGCATTAGATTAATTAATTAATAATTGCTTTATTTATAAAAATACAGGTAGTCTTCAATGGTCATAAAGCAGATCAGCATGAGACTGAACTTGTTATTACAACCTTTTTTTGGAGGTAGTTGTGAAACAAATGCCATGTCATAAAATAACCACCATGTTTGTTGAGCAACCATCACAGCTGTTAAGCTTTGTTTCTTGGTTTTTTAAAATTAAAACCAGAAGTAAATACTGGTTTTCAGAAAAAAAATACCACCCATGATAAATCGCAGTTATGTGACCATGAGATACTGCAATCAGCCATAAATGCTGGCCAGTTGCCAAGTACCCAAAATGTGTTAATGTGAGTGGGGGAGAGTGGCGGAATGGACAGCTGTTGGAAATTTTGAACTAGGTAATTTACAACTAATTTCAAATGGTTGCTAAAGGAGATGTTGTAAATTGGGGGCTACCTGTAATCCATTTTGAAGATTTTTTTTGGTCATTTGCATTGTTATTTATAATATAGCATTTTTTAAAATTCTGAAATCATGTTTCACAGGGAATCTTAAAAGGATTTAATTTTGAAAAAGTTTTTAAAACTTGATTTTTAGTATCAAAAATGCAGATTCCAAAATGATGACCATGATGTTTATTTGTAGTAAATAAAATTAACAACACATTAAAAAATCAATAAAAACAAAACAAAAACTCCAATACGCTAATAACTATTAAGCAGCTTAAAATCAAGGATATGTGATAATATGTGAGCAATTTGGCAAGATGAATAGCAATGGTTTAACTGAAGATTTGACTGATGAGTTATATCTTAGGCTGGTTCAGTTTCTTAAATGTATTGGTATAAGCTCCATTGGATCAGGGAGAGAAATGTAAAACAGGCCAAGAATTTGGTTTTTTATGCTGATGTAAGAGACACTAACAGATGCAGCCTTCTCAGATTTGTTAGAGATCAGATGTGCCATTAGTTCCTAAGCCATCTGTCATAGGTTTTCTAATAGTATTTATTAATTTCCTGCCTTTTTTATTATTGTAACTCAAAGTGATGGACACCTTCCTCCTATTTTCCCCATAACAATAACCGTGTGAGGTGATTTGGGCTGAGAATGACTGGGCCAAAGTCACCCAAAAGCCTTTCATGCCTGAGATGATTCTAGAACTTACAGTCTTCCCAGTTCTAGCTTGCATCATAAATATTGCCTTGAATTTGATTCATTAACCAACAAGAATATTTTCTTCGAAATTGGTTATTATCTTCATAATTGATTATCCTTGCAGTACAGTTCACATCTTTCAGCTGTGGCGAGGGGGGCGTTTGCCCAGGTTCGCCTGGTGCACCAGTTGCGGCCCTATTTGGACCGGGACTCACTGCTCACAGTCACTCACGCCCTCATCACCTCGAGGCTCGACTACTGTAACGCTCTCTACATGGGGCTACCTTTGAAAAGTGTTCGGAAACTTCAGATCATGCAGAATGCAGCTGCGAGAGCTATCATGGGCCTTCCTAAATATGCCCATGTCACATCAACACTCCGCAGTCTGCACTGGTTGCCGATCGGTTTCCGATCACAATTCAAAGTGTTGGTTATGACCTATAAAGCCCCTCATGGCATCGGACCAGAATATCTCCGGGACCGCTTTCTGCCGCACGAATCCCAGTGACCAGTTAGGTCCCACAGAGTTGGCCTTCTCCGGGTCCTGTCGACTAAACAATGTCGTTTGGTGGGACCCAGGGGAAGAGCCTTCTCTGTGGCGGCCCCGACCCCCTGGAACCAACTCCCCCCAGATATCAGAGTTGCCCCCACCCTCCTTGCCTTTCGTAAGCTCCTTAAAACCCACCTCTGTCATCAGGCATGGGGGAACTGAGATATTCCCTTCCCCCTAGGCTTATAAAATTTATGCATGGTATGTCTGTATGAATGATTGGCTTCTTAAATTGGGGTTTTTTACATTGCTTTTAATATTAGATTTGTCCATATTGTCTTTTTACTGTTGTTAGCTGCCCCGAGTCTACAGAGAGGGGCGGCATACAAATCTAATAAATAAATAAATAAATAAATAAATAAATAAATAAATAAATAAATAAATAAATAAATAAATAAATAAATAAATAAATAAATAAATAAATAAATAAATAAATAAATAAATAAATAAATAAATAAATAAATAAACAAACAAACAAACAAACAAACAAACAAACAAACAAACAAACAAACAAACAAACAAACATAGTTTCCAGGATTAGCCCTATTATGTACACATTACAAAATCCATTCATTTGCATGGATTTCTATGATTAATTTATTTCTGGCTACATCTAGTAAGAATCAGAGAATCCATTTCAATCTCCATCCAAGGCTGTGGATCTTGGAGTACCTCCAGTAAAAAGCGTCACAGAGTGCATTCATGGTTTCAACAGTCCATTTTGGAGCAGTCCCCCACCCACAACACATAATTCTGTTGAACAGCTATTAAAGAAAGTAATAATAAATACCGTAGGTCCTTTTGCTATATAAAAACAGGCATGATACTACCTGTGTTTGATCATCTTAATGTAGGATTTTTGCTACCTGTTCTCTAGTCTGTTTGGTTGCCTAGAGGTCTTCATTGGCTTTTTAGATAAATGCTAAATATCTAGATGCAGATTCCTGTGTTATTTCTTCTCTTGTAAAAATGCATTTATTAACTATGTAATGTATCTAAATATTTCTAAACATGGTCAAAATACCTGATTAAACATCTGCAATTGTATTATTTCTTCAGATCCTGAAAGAAAGAAAAAAAGTTTTTGTTTCAGAGAAAGTGGTTATATCAGTACACATAGAATCCAGCTTAATTCTGTATTCTCTATTCAGGCAGAAATTTAAATGGAGACAGTCACCATCTACCATGCCACTCAGAAGATAGTCGAGGAGGAAATCATCTTCATCTTGAGCTTTTAAAAAATATAGCAAAAATAAAATAAATATTTACGTTCCACAAGTAAATTGATAGAATGGGGTGAAAAGTATTACACTGGTACAAGTAAGAAAGTAACTTCCCTAATGATCTCCTAAACTAATAATCTTCCTAAAAAATAAAAGAAAATCAAGATTACTTATTGCTTTAGGCTATGACAGAGGATTGCCTCTTTATGGTAATTACTTCCTGCATAATAGCGTAGTATTTTGTTTTGCAGAAATGTGTTTATGTGTGTGTGTGTGTGTGTGTGTTTTGCTTTGAGAAAGAAAATCAACATTATTCCAGGCAGACTTTCAGTAGGCAATAGAGTTCACTGAGAACATCATTGTGAAAATTCACATCTTGGGGCTACTTTTTTAAACCAGATAAGCCACTCTCTTTTTTTGGGGGGGGGGGGGGGGGTGTAATAAAAGATTAAGGCAAACGTATTTTAAACAACCTTTAATGATGTACAAGATGCGAGGAAAGACCAATGTTTTCAATCTCTACTTGGATCAACTCTATTTTGCTCAAAGGTTTGTGGACTTTGAATACTGATGCTTTCCTGCTTCCCACTACATTTGTTTTTAGGCTATTTTTATTCACTTTAAAGGAATTTTAATAACTTTGTGTTGACAACATAGACAGCTGGGACTAAGAATTAAAGAAAAATTCAGTTGCTGACTTAGGAAGGAAGTGACATCAATGAGTTTCAAAAGACAGCCAAGAGGGAAAATTTGGTTTGTATGTTTATGGGTCTCCCATTTTGTTGTTTTGACAGGATGCCTACAAATGCAAATTAGATGATCAACTTTATAGTATTTATATCAAACCAACAAAGAAATGATATAACTGTACAATTAAGTTTTGATAAAAAGTCCACTGGCATAAGGCCTCGAACCCCAAAAATAATTTATTCCTTGGAAATGATTTCTGTAAGATCCATGCCTGTGACAATACACTGCCATTTTGCAAAAAGGATTTGCAGGTTTGCTGATGTAATGCTAATAGTGCCAATATCAACATCCCTTCTTAATCATATTATTAAATTTGTTTCAGAATTATAGTGCTTTAATATTATCACTTCATAATTTATTGTAAATCAATATAAACTTCAAAAAAAAAATCCTCTCGTGGAAGCTTTCTGTGAAGGTTGAATGAAGAGTATTAGTTCCACTTCCATAACTTAATTTAAATAGGATATTTTAATAAATGAAACAGAAAAACAATTCTGTATTGCCTGCATGGATTTCTCCATATAATCACCTACCCAGGATGGATGAGCTTTTTAAAGGCATTATAAAATAATTTTGTCTTTTCAACCAGTTCCTGACATTGTTTTCCACCACTTCATTTCAGTTAAATATTGTAGATGAAGGTACTCTTTCAATTTTTGGGGAAGAGTAGAACACATAGTGCTAAGTCTGAACTGTATGATAGATAGGGTAAGATTTCACAATTGCCGGATGGGTGGCTTATTAGATATAAAGCCTAGCATTGTTATGTGGCATCGAACATTCCTTCTGGTTCTTTCAAACTTTGCTTAATTAATAATAATAATAATAATAATAATAATAATAATAATAATAATAATAATAATTTATTAGATTTGTATGCCGCCTCTCTCCAAAGACTCGGGGCGGGTCACAACAATAATAAAAAACAATATTATAGCGAAACAAATCTAATATTAAAAAAGCAGCATATAAAAACCTATCATATTTAAAAACCAAATAACACATACATACCAAACATAAAATATAAAGAGCCTAGGGGAAAGGTGTCTCAATTCTGCCATGCTGGTGGTATAGATGGGTCTTGAGTAGTTTACGAAACACAAGGAGGGTGGGGGCAGTTCTAATCTCCGGGGGGAGTTGATTCCAGAGGGCCAGGGCCACCACAGAGAAGGATATTCCCTTGGGGCCCGCCAAATGACATTGTTTAGTTGACGGGACCTTATCGGTCGCTGGGATTCGTGCGGTACCAGGCAGTTCCGGAGGTACTCTGGTCCAATGCCATGTAGGGCTTTAAAGGTCATAACCAACACTTTGAATTGTGACCGAAAACTGATCGGCAGCCAATGAAGGCCACGGAGTGTTGTAGAAACGTGGGCGAATCTGGGAAGCCCCACGATGGCTCTCGCGGCCGCATTCTAAACTATCTTAATTGTTTCACAGTGTTACAATATACTGTTGTGAATTAATATTGCCAATTGCCCCAATTATTTATCAATTAAACCCCTCCCCCAATAATTTAATTAAAATATAAATTAATTATTAAAACACAAAATAGAATAAATATAAGAAATTGGTCAGCAGCAAAGTAGTGTTAAGTTCTTAGTTGGTAAGTTCTGGGTTATTAAAATGTTCAAAGTCCTGAGGGAGAATGTCTCAGTCCTGGGTAAAAAAAAGTCTCTTCTCGATGTTGATTACCCTTTTTCTGGCTCTTTGGTGCTGGCCGCTGTCACCAGCCGACACTCCCAGGTCTCCTCTCACTGTCTCGGTTTTCCGCCCAATGAATGAATGTATGACGTATGAACCTGTTTGTTTAGTTTTTAACTTTGGGTCTTTTAGAATGCAATTGTATGTAAATTTCTAATATGTTGTAAGCAACCTTGAGTCTCAGGAGAAGGGCGGCATAGAAGTTGAATTAATAAATAATAAATAAATAAACTGCAGTTGGAATCAGAATTTTCATTTATTAAAAAAGATGGCAATTAAGTGAGTCATGCCTGATTTCATGACCTTTTTGTCATGCTAATTAAGCAAATGACTTGTTAAGTGAATCATGTGGGCATTAAATCCAGCTTCCCATGGACTTTGGATATCCCTTGGGAAAGTTGACCTCTAAAGCCCTTCATGGCATCGGACCAGAATATCTCCGAGACCGCCTTCTGCTGCACGAATCCCAGCGACCGATTAGGTCCCACAGAGTCGGCCTTCTCCAGGTCCCGTCAACTAAACAATGTCGGTTGGCGGGCCCCAGGGGAAGAGCCTTCTCTGTGGTGGCCCCGACTCTATGGAACCAGCTCCCCCCAGAGATTAGAACTGCCCCTACCCTCCTTGCCTTTTGTAAACTCCTCAAAACCCACCTTTGTCGTCAGGCATGGGGGAATTGAGATACCTCCCCGGGCCTATATAATTTATGTATGGTATGTTTGTAGGTATGTCTGCTTAAAAATGGGGTTTTTGAACTATTTTAAATTTTAAATTATATTCATTAGATTTGTTATGAATTGTTTTATTGTGTTGTGAGCCGCCCCGAGTCCACGGAAAGGGGCGGCATACAAATCTAATAAATAAATAAATAAAATAAATAAATAAATACATAAAAAGTTATAAATGAATGCCAGGATATTCCTTGGGAAAGTTGTAATTGAATGCCAGTAATTTTGATCACATGACTATAATTTTGATCATATGACCATGGGGATGCTGCAACAGTCAGGTGTAAGAACTGGTCATAAGTCATTTATTCCAATGCTGTTGTAGCTTTGAACAGTTGCTAAATGAATGGTTGTAAGTTGAGGTCTACTTGTATTCATAATCGCTACCATAGACAACCTGCATTTGGCCAAGAATTTGAACTGGAAGGATTTTTTCAACAATCAAAAAATGGTGCATTGCTTAAGTGACACTTATAGGTATCTATTTTATGAACAAAAGCAACATAAAGTTTTCTTTCAATTGCTCCCAACTAAAGTAAAAGAACAGATTGTGAAGAATTATTTGTTTCTATGATGTCAGTACTACCCTCTTTTGGTGAGTTATAACATTGAGACATTACTTTTCACTCCATTCTCCCCAACTACTTGTTTTTGCATCTACTCCAGTTTGAAAGTACATTCTCATTAGAAACTCGTCTGAATAGCTTGATATATATCCTAGGCAGTGGTCTTATCTCATGGTGGAGAATTGTTCATATTTCTTTAGTATATTTATTATATGGCAAATTGCTTAAGAATAATGCAAGCTGCAGACCAGAAAATGTAAAATGGATTTCTTCCTATAAATCAGTTTTCCAGTAGTAACTGGTCAGAGGGTCCTCCCCCGTTGTTAGGATGTTTTCTAAAAATTTGTTCTTGTACAAAAGGTACATCTAATTTAATTGCAAACTTTTCTGCAAATAGCAGAAGTGACAAAATGGCTTCATAATGATTATTTTCTTTAGTATTTCATAATTCCAAAAAGCTGCATAGAGCAAAACTACAATATATTCCAGCAACATTAAACTTGAGTTGACACTGATTGAACAAAATGAAGAAAAGTTGACCATTTTAGAATGTTGGACTCTTCATAGCATCTTATGTCTTTCCTGGCTATTTTGGGGGGGACAATCTTTGATATGAGCCAGGGTGGGGCAGCAGGTAGAGTGCTGTACTGCAGCCCATTGAAGCTGAATGTAGATCTGTAGGTCAGTGGTTCAAATCTCATCACCGGCTCAAGGTTGACTCAGCCTTCCATCCTTCCGAGGTAGGTAAAATGAGGACCCGGGTTGTGGGGGCAATATACTAGGTCTGTTAAAAAGTGCTATTGCTACCATGTTGTAAGCCGCCCTGAGTCTAAGGAGAAGGGCGGCATACAAATCAAATAAATAAATAACTAATTAATTAATAAATAAATAAATAATAAGTAAATATGAAAGCAGCCTTTTAATTGTCAGATTGTAATAAGGATACAGAGCTGTTCCTAAAGGTTCAAAAGCTCCTGGGAACATAAACATTTGCAAGAAAGAATGCAGCCAAATACTTTTGTGCTGACCCTTGTATGCATGTTCAGTTTCTATTAAAACCATTACAAATACTACAATCTAAAGCGAAATAAGATGTTCTTATCAGATTGCCAAAGGGGCTTTCATGTGAATAGATGTTTGGAGTACATAGTCACTAATGCGTACATTTATTCACTATTTGTGTTTAAAATAAGGAAATTTGAAATTAAATTATAACCATAAGCCAACATTAGTTCCTTTTTTTTTCATTCAGCAGAATAAAATCTTAAATTGAATCATTTTTACAGTGTATTTCCAAAAAGTGGTCAGTAATCACTTGAGCATTGTCAGCATACATAAGTCAGAAGGATAGAATCCGAGAGCATTGAAAACAGTACTTCATAATTTATAACATGTAAGATGAAATTTGCATTTTGGGAGTGATAAATCAGTTTTTCCACATCAATAAAAAAGCAACTACTCTCACTAATTTAAAAGTTTCATTTTGTCCACTACAAATTATCCATCAGAAAAAAGGCACAGAGACAATATTAGATAAATTCTCACGCATGTGTTTTCCCATTTCTTTTCACAGCAGTTGCTCTTCCCAGCTTGGAACATTGTTGTTTCAACATGCCAAGATATCCTACCCTAGCTGATACAACTGGGAGGGTCTCAAAGGAAGCATGATGAATTTCAGAGCCAGGTAACTAACCTATCAAAAGTCCCAGTAGTAAAATCCAATTTTTTTTTACTACAGATTCTGTGGGCCTGACTTGGTGGGTGTGGTGTGGCTTGGTAGGCGTGGAAGGGAAGGATACTGCAAACTCTCCATTCCCACCCCACTCTGGGGCCAGCCAGAGATTGATTGATTGACTGATTGATTTATTGATTTTGGTTTTAGTGGGTATATATCTATATACACATAGTAAAATACATGATGAAGGTTATAGAGGAGATACTCATAGTAAAATATACGGTATCTAAGAAATAATAGAAAAGAAGATATAGTAATAGAACATATCAATGAAAGAGTAGAAGAAGAGATATAGGAATAGAAGAAAGGTATAGGAGATATAGGAGAGCAATAGGGCAGGGGACGGAAGGCACTCTAGTGCACTTGTACTCGCCCCTTACTGACCTCTTAGGAATCTGGATAGGTCAACCGTAGATAATCTAAGGGTAAAGTGTTGGGGGTTTGGGGATGACACTATGGAGTCCGGACACTATGAAGTGGACAAGGCCATCGGAGCTGTGAGTTCCGCCACCTGTTTACTGGATCCGTGTCCCTCCTGGTTGGTTTCGGCCGGCAGGGAGGTGACACGGAGCTGGGCCCAGGAGATTACCAACGCTTCCTTGGGGAGGGGAGTTTTTCCATCACTCTATAAAGAAGCGCTTGTGCGCCCCCTCCTCAAGAAGCCCTCCCTGGACCCAGCCGTACTTAACAACTATCGTCCAGTCTCCAACCTTCCCTTTATGGGGAAGGTTGTCGAGAAGGTGGTGGCACTCCAGCTCCAGCGGTCCTTGGAAGAAGCCGATTATCTAGGTCCCCAGCAGTCGGGTTTCAGGGCCGGTTACAGCACGGAAACCGCTTTGGTCGCGTTGATGGATGATCTCTGGCGGGCCCGGGACAGGGGTTTATCCTCTGTCCTGGTGCTCCTTGACCTCTCAGCGGCTTTCGATACCATCGACCATGGTATCCTTCTGCACCGGCTGGAGGGGTTGGGAGTGGGAGGCACTGTCCTTCAGTGGTTCTCCTCCTACCTCTCTGGCCGGTCGCAGTCGGTGTTAGTGGGGGGCCAGAGGTCGACTCCTAGGTTTCTCCCTTGTGGGGTGCCTCAGGGGTCGGTCCTCTCCCCCCTGCTATTCAACATCTACATGAAACCGCTGGGCGAGATCATCCAAGGACATGGGGTGAGGTATCATCAATATGCGGATGATACCCAGCTTTACATCTCCACCCCATGCCCAGTCAACGAAGCGGTGGAAGTGATGTGCCGGTGCCTGGAGGCTGTTGGGGCCTGGATGGGTGTCAACAGACTCAAGCTCAACCCGGATAAGACGGAGTGGCTGTGGGTTCTGCCTCCCAAGGACAATCCCATCTGTCCGTCCATCACCCTGGGGGGGGGAATTATTGACCCCCTCAGAGAGGGTCCGCAACTTGGGCGTCCTCCTCGATCCACAGCTCACATTAGAACAACATCTTTCAGCTGTGGCGAGGGGGGCGTTTGCCCAGGTTCGCCTGGTGCACCAGTTGCGGCCCTATCTGGACCGGGACTCATTGCTCACAGTCACTCATGCCCTCATCACCTCGAGGTTCGACTACTGTAATGCTCTCTACATGGGGCTACCTTTGAAAAGTGTTCGGAAACTCCAGATCGTGCAAAATGCAGCTGCGAGAGCAGTCATGGGCCTACCCAGGTATGCCCATGTTTCACCATCACTCCGCAGTCTGCATTGGTTGCCGATCAATTTCCGGTCACAATTCAAAGTGTTGGTTATGACCTTTAAAGCCCTTCATGGCATCGGACCAGAATATCTCCGAGACCGTCTCCTGCCGCACGAATCCCAGCGACCGATTAGGTCCCACAGAGTGGGCCTTCTCCGGGTCCCGTCAACTAAACAATGCCGGTTGGCGGGCCCCAGGGGAAGAGCCTTCTCTGTGGCGGCACCGACTCTCTGGAACCAACTCCCCCCGGAGATTAGAACTGCCCCTACTCTTCCTGCCTTCCGTAAACTCCTTAAAACCCACCTTTGCCGTCAGGCATGGGGGAACTGAAACATCTCCCCTGGGCACGTTTAATTTATGCATGGTATGTCTGTGTGTGTGACTGTTAGCATATGGGGTTTTTTAAATATTTAAATATTTTAAATTGTCTGATTGCTTATGATTTGTTTTTTACATGTTGTGAGCCGCCCCGAGTCTTCGGAGAGGGGCGGCATACAAATCTAAGTAATAAATAAAATAAATAAATAAATAAATGAGTTCCACGCTTCAACAACTCAGTTACTGAAGTCATATTTTTTATAGTCAAGTTTGGAGCGGCTAATATTAAGTTTAAATCTGTTGTGTGCTCTTGTGTTGTTGTGGTTGAAGCTAAAGTAGTCGCCGACAGGCAGGACGTTGCAGCATATGATCTTGTGGGCAATACTTAGATCTTGTTTAAGGCATCTTAGTTCTAAACTTTCTAGGCCCAGGATAGAAACTCTAGTCTCGTTGGGTATTCTATTTCGAGTGGTGGAGTGGTATTTGCCAGTTCTCTACTACTCAAAATTCCCACTACCGGTTCTCCAGAATGTGTCAGAACCTCCTGGATTTCACCCCTGAAGAGCCCCACCTGATATTATCAGGTCAAATAAATCTTTCCTATTGTTCTCATTATAAAGGGAAAAGAGAGAAAGAGAGAAAAGACAACTTTCCTACCCAAACAATCCACTAGCAAGATTTTTATTGTAATTCATATAGTGTCATGTGGTATAATGTGGCACATCAAATCATGGACAGTCTCTCACAATGATCTATGTATAGTCATAGTTGTTAAATTAAGAGTCTATGTCATGGTGTTTGAAAACAGAAAATGAAACAAGTATATATCCAGACATAATTATCATCTATCTAACTTGCATTTCATTCAATGAATATTCTCATCCCTATCCTATTCTGATTAATAAATTGTGTACCGCCAGAATGAGGCAAAAGTTCACCTTCCTGGTTACTAGGCAGTAGTGCCATTTCCCCTTTTCTTCTGTTATCTAGCCCTTTATTATTAGTTTTATCATTTCATAAAGTAACATGGTTTGGAAGTTGCCATTTCCAACTTTATAACTACATTTATGTAATTCTAATGACATCTTTCTAGCCACATCTCAGAAAAGACCTCCTTAAAATCTCTAATTTTATCAGCGGTAGCATGTATGATACACAGCAAGCCAATGCAACTACAGAAAAAAACTTTTTATCTGTGTATTTAATATTAGGCTACTGTAATTCCCTTTCCAGAATACTACTGTGCCAATAAAATAATTGTAAAGCACGAGTAGCAGGAAAAATCTGATAAAAGCTGCTAATACTTTGACTTTACAAAATATTTTCTTAAATTTAAATTATGGATACTGTCTGCCTTTTAAAATAAAATACCAGTAAAACAATCATACAAAGCTTCTCCTGAGAGCACCTATGGTCACATCAACCTCTACACCAGGAAAATATTGACAAGGGATTTCCATTGTCGGCAGGCCATGAAGAGTGAGGGGAAAAAAGGGATAACAAATGTGGAGGAAAGGAAAATAATAACACCATGATCCAATGTACACAAAAACTTATTCATTCTGATTGTCTATTGTTCCTTCTTCCTGTCATCTATGAAACCCCTTCCTCATTCATGCCCCCCCCCAACAAATTGTTAGTTCATATTTCCAAATGGCCATGGAAAACAGAAGACAAGGCCCATTTGTCTGGAATGGTATAAGGACTCCTGTTTTTTATCCCTTTCAGTCCTATGATTTTATGATTCCAGGAATCCTATTTGTTTAAAGTAATACTGTACATGCAAGAAATGGCACTAAAGATTTTTCTATTTGATTTCACTGCTAACTATGCTTATCAAAAGTTCAGTATGTCTGAAAGAAATCTGATGGAGATGGGTATAACTGGGACCTGTGCAGTCTGATAAGTCTATGAAGGAAATAGGCATTAGTTAGTTGTAGGACTGCAGTTGGGAAGACCATAGCAATAGAATTTAAAATAACAAGTGGGCCTATTTCAACCACTGCTTTTCTTCAGTTGTTTTGAAACTTAGAAGTCCATTGACTGGGCTTGGATTCAATGGCTCAAGGAATTATCAGTTTAAACTTGTAAGATATGGTCTCACCAAAAGTTTTCTTCATTTTAGCTCTAATGCCTGGATTATATACCGGTACATACAGTATGTCACTATGTGCCATTATATATTATATATTGAAAAGTGTGGCATCCATGTTAGCATACAGTATGGAAAAAGGGGATAGAATACTACGTGAGGGCTAATTTGCATACTGGTGTATAGTCAGTTTTGGAAGAGAAAATTATTTTCATTCGTATGCTGGCTGCTGGTGAATCTGCATCATAGAGAGCAGATGTATTCTCTTAATGTTAGAGTTCATGAGGGAATATATATATAATGTTCATAGATGGAATATTTATGATTATGATTTAGGGGTAGTGATTTCTGACAGTCTCAAAATGGGTGAACAGTGCAGTCAGGCGGTATGGAAAGCAAGTAGGATGCTTGGTTGCATAGCTAGAGGTATAACAAGAAGGAAGAGGGAGATTATGATCCCGCTATATAGAGCGCTGGTGAGACCATATTTGGAATACTGTGTTAAGTTCTGGAGATCTCACCTACAAAAAGATATTGACAAAATTGAACGGGTCCAAAGACGGGCTACAAGAATGGTGGAAGGTTTTAAGCATAAAACGTATCAGGAAAGACTTAATGAACTCAATCTGTAGAGTCTGGAGGACAGAAGGAAAAGGGGGGACATGATAGAAACATTTAAATATGTTAAAGGGTTAAATAAGGTCCAGGAGGGAAGTGTTTTTAATAGGAAAGTGAACACAAGAACAAGGGGACACAATCTGCAGTTAGTTGGGGGAAAGATCAAAAGCAACATGAGAAAAAATTATTTTACTGAAAGAGTAGTAGATCCTTGGAACAAACTTCCAGCAGACGTGGATGATAAATCCACAGTAACTGAATTTAAACATGCCTGGGATAAACATATATCCATCCTAAGATAAAATAAAGAAAATAGTATAAGGGCAGACTAGATGGATTATGAGATCTTTTTCGGCCGTCAGTCTTCTATGTTTCTATGTTTTCTATGATGGGATCTAAATGAAGTACAAGGACTGTGTATATATGTTATTATTTGAGAAGATAAGTATAGTTCTATTGTCAAGTTGTTATTTTTTAAAAACATAAATCTCATAGAAAGCCAACAACGTATCTGTTCTCTAAAGCTTTAAAACAAATACAACAAAACAACAAGACAACAACAACCCCCTTCCCCACACCTCTGTTTTTACGCCTCTCCCTATTTCAGAGATATAGCTCTTTCTTCCTTAGACCACCAAGGTAATATTTTTTTTGCTTTTCTGAGTTGAAACTCAAAGCCTAAAGTGACCAGATGTCCCGCTTCCTGTAGGACAATCACGCTTTTTCATAATCTGTCCCATGCCATTTCTGAAATGTCCCGATTTCTTTCTTTCCTTCTTTCCTTCCTTCCTTCCTTCCTCCCTCCCTCTATCTCTCTCCTCTATGGTGACAGCGGAAGGCAACGGCAACGGCCACCACTACTGGATCTTTTCCCTCCTATCAATACCGAGACAGATCCTGGAGGAAGGAAGACAACCAGTGTTTGTTTCTTTCTTTGTTTCTTTTTTGTCTTCCTTCCTTCCTCCCTCCCTCCCTCTCTCCCTCTCTCTCCTCTATGGTGACAGCGGAAGGCAACGGCGAAGCTTCTTGGGGTCATCCTGGCCGCTCAGGGTAGGCCTCGCATCCGCCATGAGCTTTTTGAAGAATTCTTCTTTGGAATCGAGTGAGGGGATCTGGCTGCGTCAACCTGTTACTGAGGCCATGCTTGCAGGACATGGCCTGAGCACCGGCAGCCTGTACATCGCCGAGAGGTGAGGGCATCCCCCGGAGAGAAAGGGAAGGAGGATGAGAGAGGGAAAAAAATAAAGAGAAATGTGTCCGTCCGTCCCCTCCATCGTCAATGGTGTCCTGCTTTAGAAATGTAAAAATCTGGTCATTTTATCAAAACCTGTAATCAAAATGGTACACAAACTATATCACCAATGATGCAAGTAACTGCAACAAATCCTTGCTTTTATCACCTTCACAGGTCTGTAATCCAAAGGAAAGCTGAATTAAGATAATAAGCACCATTGCAGTTTCACCTAGTGGCTGCTTTGCTTAACAATTGAGTTGCAGGTCCCAGTTGTAGTTCCTAAATATGGACTGACTGTCTGTCTGTCTGTATCACTTTTATTATAGGTATTGGAACCATCCTGCAAAGGCTAATATCTGGCTGAGATACAATTTGACTAATTACTTGGATAAATCCTTAATTTGACAAACTTGTACAGGCTGGTGAGGAATTCAGCTCTAGCAAGTAATGCCAATGGTTGAACCTTGTAAGAGGGAATAAACAAGGACCCAAACTGCCTGTTCAGTGGAGATTTTATTGAACTAGGCGGTAAATTGCATTTGTAGGAAAAGTACAACTGAACATAAATACTTTCCCAGATTAAGGTGGCAAGAAGAGATTAAAATATTGAAAAGTACAAGCTCGGTTGTAAAAGCTGTAAACACATTTTAATTTCTACCGTGCCTCTAAATTTGTATTAATATACAATAAAGAAGCATCATACAAGGCATTTCATTTGTTGAGAAATGCAAATGCCTAGAAAATGGGAACAAGCCAGTTCCAGGCATAACTTTTAAATGAATTCTTAATACATAAATTTGAATGATGATTGTGCCAACACTACACAAAGACTTTCAGCAAATCAACTGCTGCATGGAGATAATGTTACCTGCCTTTTGCAAAGCTGCATTCTGACCTTTTTGAAACAGACTCAGCTGCATTCATAGTAAATATCTTGGTAAAGGTCATTCACAAGTGGAAAAAAAATCAGTTTTGTAAATGCAGGAGATCATGGTGGTGTTCTTTTACAGTTTGAAGTTCAGACACATGTATAGGAAGATCACAAGCAAAATAAATTTATTTTTCATATGAAAATAGGGAAATTATAATTTGAATTGCCACAGGAAACAATTACTTCAAGAAAGCAATTAGTTGGGATGCTCACATTTTTCTTCTCCAGTGTTGCTGATTAGCACAATGTTTTTCAACCTGGGCAATTTTAAGATGTATGAACTTCAATTCAGTTGTTCAATTGTTCAGTTTGGATAATGCATTGAAAAAGCTCAACTGAAATAATTTTTTTGGCCAGTAAATTTTCAAATATTTTATTTACAATCTCATTCTGCTACCATAAATCAGTGGCGGAGCATCCACTTTAAATGCAGTTTTATACCTTAGTGTTGCCAATCAGAAACTCTCATGAAGTTGTGAAACTGAAAGACGGACTATAAATGCAACTTTTTTGTAAAGTAAAATCAAGTTGAGAAGCAAAAGACAAAAATCAAGTCACCAGCCAGGAATTAGAATTCAATACCAATAGCATTTAGACTTATATACCGCTTCATTGTTTTTTTACAGCCCTCTCTAAACAGTTTACAGAATCAGCATAATGCCCCCAACAATCTGGGTCCTCATTTGACCCTTCTTGGAAGGATGGAAGGCTGAGTTAATCTTGATGAGATTTGAACTGCTGAACCATAGCCAGCAATTAGCTGAAGTAACCTGTAGTGCTGCACTCTAACCACTGTGCCACCCTGCTCTTCAGAAAAAATATCTCTAAAGATGACTTGGTAGGATCCAGAATGCGATCAGATAAGCCATTATGAATTGTTGCTTTTGCATCAGTCTATCCCAGAGGTGAAATGCTCCCAGTTTACTTGTGCCTGTCGGTCATCAGAGAACGACAGAATACTTGTGCATGCACAGAGGGTAAAAGAACCCAAATGGCGGCGTCTGATTGTAAAGAGCCTTTGCAATTGGCTCTCTAACGACCGACAGGCACAAGAAAACCAGGATCATTTCACCCCTGGTCTAGCCACAAGCTAACTTCTTAAACAATAGATCCAACAGTACAAGAATGCCTTATTTTTTAAAAAAGGTTCACTTATAACAGAATTATATTGCCTGTTAGCATCAAGTATTTTTGCAGTAAGCACATTTCTGAATCTGTATCAGGTGAGAGTATGTAGTTAGTCTGATAGTCTGAAGCAGTGATGGGCTGCTACGGGAACAGTCAGGAACGCACTTCTAGTATCAAAATTTAGAGCTCCACCCCAGAGCACCCAATTTTCAGTGAAAGATGTTGAAACAAAATGCATAAGCCATGCCCATAATGTGGTAGTAAAAATTTTGGTAGCCTATCACTGGTCTGAAGTTTCTATTAGATCTACCTGAGTGTTCTTTTCTCATCCAGGCTGTATTGAAAAGGGTCAGGATGAGAACCTTTATGTATCAAATGTAGAACAAATGGCCTGAGCCATACAAAAAGAACTTTACAAGAATATCTTTTGAGCATTTGAATATCTTTAAGCATTTAACAGCATTAAAAAGGAACATATTCAAACGGCAAAGAAAAGTCTATATTGTTTCCAAGATCATCTGCAAATCCTTGGAAATAGCAACAATATTACTGGAGGTTATCTTTTAATTCTTATACGAATGCTCAGAGCAAAAAGAAATTTCCTAACAGATTACAGAAGTGCTCCACAACGTGGCAGGTTAATTGCAATTTTTCTTTGAAAAGGGCATATACCATGTAGCACACTAATCTTAACTGATTTAAAAGATATTCCCACTTTTCTATTGTCTTTAATATTTTTTATTAAACTAGTTTACATGGGAGATATTTTGATATGCTTCCAATTGGAAACATTTTGGAATATCTCAAGGAACACAATTTAAGATTTATGTCATACAACCAGAATTGTACAATAGAACAGTTTCTTGCTTTGCTGGAATTAATTTTTCCAATTATGTATGAGTCACTGTGAACTCCTGGCCCCAAGGTGAAGAAACATTAAAATGTCTGAACATGCTTGCTTACAGTAGGCAAATTCTTATACACTTAGTAGTTGAGTTCCCTGAACTTTGGAAGATGAGTATTGAGATATTAATAAGGATTTTTGTAGACTTTTCACAGCATAAGGTTTGAAATATAATTTACATTTTAAATGTTTTGTTTTGGTTGCTTTGTTATTGTTTTATGTTTAATGCTGTAATACTTATGTTAATGGAATTTTCTCCCTTGTGGTCATGATTTGAATGTTACAAGGTTACACCATTTGAATCACAAGAGATACTCTGGTCCTGTCAAACTGGTGGCCCACAGGCTGGATGCCCACCCCAGTTTCACAAAGGCAAAAACCATTGTGATACATCACAATATGTCACGTTACACAATCGAGTTTGGCACCCATGCTCTAGACTATGTGACAATTCTCTATCCTGAGTAGCAAAATGTTTTAGCCTACGCCTGGATTTAAGCATGCAATTTTTGCAATCAAAAGCATGTGATAAAAAAATGACTGAAGGATTGGAAAAATGATTCTGTGACCATTCATTCAATCATTCATTGGCATCCTTCAGTCTCAAAGGTCTTTGGTATCATGCTCTGGAAAGAGTTCCTAAAATGCCATATGCAAAGCTGGAGTAACCTCTCCAAAGCACAAGGCCTGGGTAGGTTAGTCTGGAGGAAGATTGTTACTCAAGCTCTAGATCCCACCTCTCCATGTCTCTGAAATAATCTAATGGAATGGTAAAGCCAAAATGATTGATTCCAGCTATATTGCAGGAGTTATCAGAATGTGGCTATACACAGTTATGAACTGCTTCCAGGACACCGGCTCCGGATTTGCCTCTAGGTTTACTCCTGAAGCCTTTTCCAATTATGGATATAGCCAGAAGGCAGTGAAGGTTTGCAGTCAGAGTTTCCCTTCTTCTTGTCATAGTTCCCTCTAAGCTGAGCAGTGAGCAATCGCTCACTTAAAAATCATCATCAACTCAGAGTTTTCCAAACCTGCCCAGAAGCCAAGAGGGAAAGAGTGAGAGGGAAGGAGAGAGAGAGAAAGAGAGGAAGAGAGAGAAACAGATAGAAAAAGAGAGGAAGGAAAAGAGAAAAAAAAGAATGGGAGTAAGGAAGAGAGAAAGAAAATCAAAATTTAGTTTGAAACTAGTTCAACTATTTAAGTGGCATTTTGATATTGATAGAGTTGCCCTATTATGAGCTCACTGTTATAGACACACAGTACAGTATTTTATTTTGAAATTTTCTGAGGCAAAACAGGGTGGGTTTTTAATTTGTTTATTTGTTTGTTTATCTATTTATTTATTTATTTATTATTATTTATTTATTTATTTATTATTTCTGTGCTGCCCAGTCCCAAAGGGACTGCTGCTCAGACACTATACTTTTCCGCCCCCCCCCCCAAAAAAAAAATTAGAGGGAACACTGACTGGGGTAGGCAAAGTTGGCTCTTCTATAACTTGTGGACTTCATGTCACAGAAGAGCCAACTTTGCCTAGTCCTCTCCTAGAGATTTTGCTGCTTTATCTACTGTTGGGATGTAGAGCCCTCTTCTGCCTTCAAAACCATTGACCATCTTCTCCTGTAAACCTGGAAAGGGGCCTTTACAAGGTGCTACCAGCTGGGCCAGCTGGACCAAGGTTTTTTTCTGAGATCAATGTGTGAGGAAAAAAGAGAATAAATGAGACTGAAAAGCAAGTTTAAGAAGCCTATTCACAAGACTCAAATTCCATGACTGACTTAGTTTTGCAAACTATGAATAAAAAAACCAATAAGGCAATTATGATGTTTCGTCTCATAAAAAAGTTCCGAAATACATTTTTTTTCAGGATCAAAATCATCACTTGGTTCCACAATACCCTTCTTAGCTGAGCAAGTCAGAATGAAACTATTTTTCCATATATCTCACACTGAACATTTTTTATTCATTTACTTCCATACCTACTCTATATGTTCCCATAAATTTTTCTTTTTATTTCTGGTAGAAATAAAAAAAATGCACACGTGGCACTTATTGTTATGCAGAGAAGATAAAAAGAGATGAGCAGTATTAATTATTCATCTCCAATATGACGATTTCAGTAAGCTTGATAAACAGCCTTCTTTCTTTAATAAACTCTGTCATTCAGATGTTTACACCGGCTTGTTTTAAACACCGATTCCCTTTGGATTTCAAAGATAACTAAGTCCCAAGACTCGAAAAGAAAAGAAACATCTTCACTAATTGTGACATGTTGCCATGATTATATGACACAGTATTGCCTGGAGGAGAAGACCAATTTTATAAATCTAAATGCGCCTGAAATTATATGTTGCTGGATTTACAATTCAGATTATGACTCTGAGGTTTTTGTACTGGTCACTACATTACTTTTCTGTCACTTCAGGCAATTTATATTTCTTGAAAATATTTTTTTGACTATTCAGGATATAAAATTCTGTGGAATATTTATTACCACTGCTATATTCTGTGAAAATGACATGGATGAAATTCTTTGGATTTTGTATGATTGACTACCTCACTGATGTTTATTAAAGTAACCTGATTTTTTCCAGACTTTTAATGGGACTTTAAGGAAACTATTAATTAAAGTTAATGGTTCTCCAGAGCCACATTCCCCCCCCCCAGGATTGCATAGAAGACTAAAAATATCATGTTACTTTAAAGAAGAACAGAGAAGTGCTGTGCTGAATAGAACTTCACAAAGAATATTTTTTATGCATAATCTTATCATTCAGGATTGTATTTTAATCATGGTTAAAAGAAACAAATAAACTGAATTATCATAGATTTTTATCCCCCAAGTCCTGCACATTGTCATTGTGGTGGGAGGAGGTATGCCTGGAAGGGAGGGATGAGAGTGGTGATAGGGTATATAATCTGGGCTGGGTCACACAAGGCGTGAAGGTCATTCCAGCTGCCCAGCTAAAGCAACCAGTCATTTATATTGGGCAGATGATATAGGAAGATGCTGGAGGCAGATAAGCATTTTAGTGACAATGGCAAAGGCATCAATATGTACTGTGTGGGAGAAGGCAACAGTAAACCACTTCTGTATTTTTACCAATAAAACCACATGGATAGAAAATATAAAATGATTGATGATATAGTGCAGGATGATGAGCCCCTCAGGTCAGATGGCACTCATGCTACTGAGGAACAGCCGAAGGTCTTTCAGAGTACTAATGGTGTTTATCACACAGTCAGATTAAAGCCTCTGGGATATCTATTGCTGATGTCATCATATAGGAAAACAAAATTAGAAGACACAAAGCTAGAACGGAAGGAGGTATTGTAAGAACCATGAACATTAGATGGTTTAATACAAAGGAAGGTGAATTGCAATAGCTTCAGAATAAGTCAGAATTTATTACTCAGGAAATTAAAACAAGAAAGAAACAGTGCTGGTTTTATAGTTAAGGAATCATAGAATCATAAGTCTGGGAGGTCTTCTACGCCAACCCCCAATCCATGGCAACAGTTCTTATATCATCCTGGACAAATGGTTGTCCAGTCTTTTCTTGAAAAACTTCACTGTTGGAACACCCATAACTCAAGGAAGTAAGCTGTTCAATTGAGTAATTATTCTCAATGCCAGGAAATTCCTCCTTAGTTTCAGGCTGGATTTCCCTCTGATGAGCTTCTATCTATTGCTTTTTGTCCTGTCATCAAGTGGTATGAAAAAATAAATTGACTCCTCACTATTTTCAATGAGACATCATGAATTGGTTTGCATTTTGTTGACAGAGAACTGGAAGGATTATGGTATGAATTAGGGGTAGTGATTTCTGACAGCCTCAAAATGGGTGAGCAGTGTGGTCGGGCAGTAGGAAAAGCAAGTAGGATGCTTGGCTGCATAGCTAGAGGTATAACAAGCAGGAAGAGGGAGATTGTGATCCCCTTATATAGAGCGCTGGTGAGACCACATTTGGAATACTGTGTTCAGTTCTGGAGACCTCACCTACAAAAAGATATTGACAAAATTGAACGGGTCCAAAGATGGGCTACAAGAATGGTGGAAGGTCTTAAGCATAAAACGTATCAGGAAAGACTTCATGAACTCAATCTGTATAGTCTGGAGGACAGAAGGAAAAGGTGGGACATGATCGAAACATTTAAATATGTTAAAGGGTTAAATAAGGTTCAGGAGGGAAGTGTTTTTAATAGGAAAGTGAACACAAGAACAAGGGGACACAATCTGAAGTTAGTTGGGGGAAAGATCAAAAGCAA
This sequence comes from Erythrolamprus reginae, assembly GCF_031021105.1. Classification (NCBI taxonomy): domain Eukaryota; kingdom Metazoa; phylum Chordata; class Lepidosauria; order Squamata; family Dipsadidae; genus Erythrolamprus; species Erythrolamprus reginae. The sequence goes on from NC_091952.1 coordinate 204,259,677, forward strand.
CGTGAGAAAATATTATTTCACTGAAAGAGTAGTAGATCCTTGGAACAAACTTCCAGCAGACGTGGTTGGTAAATCCACAGTAACTGAATTTAAACATGCCTGGGATAAACATATATCCATTGTAAGATAAAACACAGGAAATACTATAAGGGCAGACTAGATGGACCATGAGGTCTTTTTCTGCCGTCAGTCTTTTTCCATGTTTCTATGAATTTTAAAAAATTGTTTAGGATAAGGTGAAAAGAACCTGACCCAAAATGAAGAAAGCAAAATGCATATCACAAAAAAGCATGGAAAATGCCAAAAAGAGGAAAAGGAATTACAAGAAATGCAAAACTCTCATAATGGGCCTCAATAAAGAGTTACAGAGAACTGCAAGAAAAGAAACTAGAACCAGTACTACACAACATCTATAAATATATCAAAGAGAGAATCTGGAAAAACAAGGACACAATAAAAAAACTCTTACAAGTTTTTTGGGGGGCAGAAGTAGTGGGTTCTAAATCGTATTGCTATTGCCTGGGATGTAGGCTTGCACTTGCAACAGGTGGGTGAGTGGAATTTTCCACCACTGCCGCACTACCAGTTTGCTGAATCAGGCCTAACTGGGAGCAAACCAGTTAGTGGGGCAGCTTTTTAAACTGAGACCACTTTTATTTCCCTAATAAAACAGAAAATGCAATCTACTTCCTTGAAAGTAACAAAAACATAGAAATATAGAAATGGTCCATCTAGTCTGCCCTTATACTATTTTCTGTATTTTATCTTAGGATGGATATATGTTTATCCCAGGCATATTTAAATTCAGTTACTATGGATTTACCAACCACGTCTGCTGGAAGTTTGTTCCAAGCATCTACTACTCTTTCAGTAAAATAATATTTTCTCACGTTACTTCTAATCTTTCCCCCAACTATCCTGATTGTGTCCCCTTGTTCTTGTGTTCACTTTCCTATTAAAAACACTTCTCTCCTAAACCTTATTTAACTCTTTAACATATTTAAATGTTTCGATCATGCCCCCCCTTTCCCTTCTGTCCTCCAGACTATACAGATTGAGTTCATTAAGTCTTTCCTGATAGGTTTTATGCTTAAGACCTTCCACCATTCTTGTGGCCCGTCTTTGGACCCGTTCAATTTTATCAATATCTTTTTGTAGATGAGGTCTCCAGAACTAAACACAGTACTCCAAATGTGGTCTCACCAGCACTCTATACAGCAGGATCACAATATCCCTCTTCTTGCTCGTTATACGGGAGGGGACAGAAAAATGGAAACACTTGACTTTTTGGCATCATAATGTTTGAACATGTTCAAATCAGTCAAAACTTGACATATTTTAATGGTTTTTTAAAAAAATTCTGTTATTTGATATGTTTTTTTAAACTACCTTTTTTTAAAACAGAAATTTAAGGAAATTGGTTATAACCTTCTAGAAATGGCAGACCTCTCAGACTTTCAAAGAGGCCAAATTGTTGGTGCTCGAATGGCAGGTGCTAGTGTAACAGAAAGTGCCCGAATGTTTCGCATTTCAAGAGGTAATGTCTCAATAGTAATGATTGCTTTTGAAAGAGAAGGGAAAACGTCCTCAGCCAAGCACAGGTCTGGTCGAAAGTCGAAGTTGTCTGAGAGAGACCATCAGACTCTAAAGCGAATTATTAAAGTGGATCGCAAGACCGCAGCTCCTAAAATCACCGCAGAGCTCAATAGACACGTACAGAACCCAGTTTCCACAAAAGCTGCTTGAAGGGATCTTCACAAATCTGGATTCCACGGAAGAGCTGCAATTAGAAAACCTCTGCTCTGAAAGACAAATGTTTCAAAGCGTTTAGCGTGGTGTAGAAACCACCAGAAATGGTCCCCGAGCAGTGATTTTCTCTGACGAATCATTGTTTACTCTTTTTCCGACATCCGACCGTGTTTATGTCTGGAGACAGCCAAAAGAATCATTTCATCCAGACTGCCTTCTCCCAACCGTCAAACATGGTGGGGGTTCAGTGATGGTCTGGGGTGCTATTTCTTGGAAATCCGCCTGGTCAATGATTTCCCTTCATGGAAGAATTAACAGCCATCACTATTTAGGAATTTTGGCTGACCAAATTCATCCTATGGTGCAAGAACTGTTTCCAGAGGGGGATGCCATCTTTCAAGTTGATAATGCACCAATCCATAGAGCAAGAAGTGTTAAAGAATGGCACAAGGAACATTCGAATGAAATTCAGCATCTCATCTGGCCACCACAATCACCAGACCTCAACATTATTGAGCATTTATGGTCGATTTTAGAGATTCAAGTAAGAAGTGCATTATTTTACATTTGGAAACATTAAACTGCAGTTTCCATTGCTTTGAACACTTATCTAGTAAAGCTAAATCATTTGCCACATTAGAGATGCCTCCAGGAATATCAATGCTATTGTACACTTTAGAGTACAATACTGTAATAGGCAAACCTTCCCTACCAAACCTTCCTCTATGTCACTCACAAAGATATTAAAAAGAATAGGACCCAGACCCTTGTGGCACACTGCTTGTAACCAGGCTCTGCTCAGAATACTCGCCATTAACAACAACCCTCTGATATCTACGCTTCAGCCAACTGCAAATCCACTGAACTATCCAGGGATTAAAGAGATGTAATAAATATATCCTAGAATTATCTGTTAAATAGAAATCTTAACTTTATTCAGTAGTTAGGGAAATCATCAAACCACATCTCACTTATTGTGGCCATGATGTGCAGGAGAATTCACCAAAGAAAGCAATTATATCTGGAAGAGTTAGCAGTAAAAGGAAACTAGGCTACCAAAGAACAGGATGGCTGGATCAAAGCTGACACCAGCCAGAGGATAGAACAACTCAAAGAAGTAGTGCAAGATTGGAAGACATGGAGAGAACTGGCCCATAGGATTGCCAAGACTTGGACACAACTGAATGGATAACAGCATCATTAGTTATATGGAAATATCCAAAGTATCTGAATAATTTTTAATTAATTTTTGCAAGAACCATTCAAAACAGATTATACATTTAGTTAATTAAGAAACATTGGTAGGGTAACATTTCCATGGCAAAAAGCTAACAAAATTAGATAAGAACAATTAACACAGACATTGCTATAACTGTGTCCCAGCATGGACTCAAATCTTACTAAATTAACATTTACACTGACTGCCTGATCCAACACCACAATAAAGCACATTCAAATCCCAATATGCTTTATTTACCTATTGTAACTGGCAGCAGCAGCCAACTGGCAAAGAACAATAAGCCACCAAGGGATCTTTCTTCTTATTATAATTTAAGTAGTTGGCCCACAGGGCAGAATAAGAGGAAAATGAATTTTGGCCATTTGCCTTACTGCATGCTATTAGCAGTTGATGCAATCTAGCAATAAATATAAGAAAAAGCTTTGCAGTTATGCCAATAAATACTATAACAATGCAGAATTTCAGAAATATTATGGAGACTTAATTTGAAAACATTACAGATAAAAACAAGTACTTCTTTGATAAATACTTCACATTAAGTGCTGTGGAAGTGCCTACAATTCTATGTGAAATGTTTACAATTATAATTACAATTAAGACTCACCATATTTTTCGGACTATAAAGACAAACTTTCCCCATCCCCCAAAGTTGGTGGAAATGTTGGTGTGTCTTTTAGACTGCTGAAATCCCACCCACCAGCAAGCCCAGCTGAAGCTCCGCCCACAAGACAGCCCCCACACTTCAGTTTCTGCCTTCTAGCAATTTGCCTTTTTACAGCAAACAGCCTGATGAGCTTTAGCACAGCCTAATTTAGCACAAACAACTGATGGCGGTTGGATCGGCCTCCTGGAATACAGATGATCAGCTGTTCCAGGCTGCGGGGTCGTTACCACCTATCGCCTCCGTGTGCCCTGTTTTTGGCCTCTGTGTGTCCCATTTTCCATATGTCCTATTTGGCAACGATAGGCCGAATGGGACACATGATCCCTGCCACCTTGATCAGGCTTAAAATGGGATGCACAGAGGCTGAAAATGGGACACTCGGGGGCAAAAATGGGGCACACAGAGGCGCTGGCAATCCCTTCAGCCTGGAACAGCTAATGGATGATATTCTGGGAGGGTGATCGAATCATCAATCAGCTACTCATGCTAAATCAGGCTATGAAGCCCAGTCTGTTTGCTGGTTAGCTGGGAGCAGAAGCAGATATTTTTTTTTGCCTCCCCAAAAGCCAGGCGTGTCTTATAGCAGTGTTTTTCAACCAGTGTGCCGTGGCACACTAGTGTGCCGCGAGACATGGTCAGGTGTGCCGCGAAGCTCAGAGAGAGAAAGAAAACAAGAGAAAGAAAGAGCAAGAGAGAGAGAAAGAAAACAAGAGAGAGAAAGAAAGAAAGCAAGAGAGAGAGAAAGAAAGAGAAAGAAAGAAAGCAAGAGAGAGAAAGAGAACAAGAGAGAGAAAGCAAGAGAGAGAGAAAGACATAGAGGGAACTAGGGAGGTAGAGAGAGCAGGAAAGAGGAAAGAAGGAAGAGAGAAAGAAAGAAAGAGGGATGGAGAGAGAGAGAAAAAAGAGGGAGAGAGAAATAGAGCGAAAGGGAGGAAGACATAATTTTTTTGTCCAAACTTTTTTTAGCCCCCCCCCCATGTGCCCCATGGTTTTGTAAATGTAAAAAATGTGCCGCTGCTCAAAAAAGATTGAAAATCACTGTCTTATAGTCTGGAGTGTCTTATAGTCCCCCAAAACTACAGTTTACACATATATGCAATAAAGGATATTTCTTCATAAATTGCATCAATGTAATATTGCCCCATTAAAATACTCCTGTATAATACTCCCGGATCAAAGTAGGGAGAATTCATATTCATTTGAAGTGGACATCATACTTAAGTGGTTAGCAGAGGGTGTGTGAATAAGTGCATTAATGTGGCCTATCGTCCCTGTCACTATATTTTTATTCTTTTTCTCATTTTTGTTTGACAAATTATAATTAATTAATTAATTCAGTTTAGAAGGCAGTTTAGTCCATTGGTTAAGACACTAGGGTATAAACTAGGGGTCTGTGAGTACTTGTTTTAGGGCTAGGGGGTTTAGGAAAGTCACTCTTTCTCAGCTCAACCCACCTCACAGGGCTGCTGTGGGGAAAACAGAAGGAAGGAGTATTAGGTATTTCACTGTTTTGAGTTATTTATAAAAAATAATAAAGTTGGGATATATTCACAATTCATTTAGAAATTATTCAGATCCCCTTCAATTTGTCAATTTTGTGATGCTGCAACCTGATTTTACAATTGTTGAAATTCATTTTTTTCTAATTAATCCACATGCAGTAAAGTAAAAACATGACAAACTAAAACAAAATTTTACAAATGTCTCCTCTTCCATAATCATATTTAAATAGAGTCTATCTATAGAGGCATTCTTAATTAAAATTAATTAACTTCTGGGTTCCTTCTTCCAAAATATGCTTTTATGTCCAGTGTTAAATTATTTTCTTTCATTCTGTTATGAGTCAAGGCCTACTTGTATTTATAAAATAGGCTGGCTAGTGTATAGAGGAGAGTTCTCCATAGAAACAAACTGGACTATTTGAAATGTTTAATACCTTGCACTATAATTGATATATCACACTGACCACATGAAAGACATGTGTCTCTAAGATTAAAATAGCACAAAATCATTATGTTTAGATGCTTCAGTGCATGAAAATAGACCTTATGCTCCAAAATAGATGTGCTATTTTTTAGTAACAAAAATGATTTTGTGTGGTGAAGTGCCCTCTAGTGAAAAAATAAAGTGAAATGATGATCAGTTAAATTAAAGGGAAAAAAGAAAAATCTAGCTGGTTCTCAATCTGTATGTATGTATGTATGTATGTATGTATGTATGTATGTATGTATGTATGTATGTATGTATGTATGTATGTATACTTCTGCACTAATAGTGGGGCCAGTACTTCTGCACTAATAGTGGGGCAATTCTTCTCTGGATTTTGAGGCAGTAGATAAGTGTAGAACAAGGAAGTCCATATGGCATAACTTTTCTCCCCCAGCAAATTGCTGTGATAAAATTAGCCTCATGAACTATGGTGTGTTGTGCGGACCAGAACTTAGCAGAGGAAACCAGTTATAATTAGCTGATTTACAACTGTAAACATTAAGGGTTCAGAATTTTATGAGGTGTGGAATAAGTGATATAATTGGTTAGAACAGGGAAATAAAGATGTATAAAAATTAATGTAAATAACCGTATGAAACATATACTACCATAAAAATGTTTATTGATATATAAATTGGAAAAATTAATTTTTTTAAAAAAGAAGGGTTCCCTTTTAGTTGATGATGGCCAAATGTCACATATGCATAAACCTAATTAAGAGCTTTTGTAAAAAAATATACTTAATCTTGCAGAAATATAAAACAGATGTTAAAAGCCCCAAACTAAAGAAAAGTTCAACTGACTTGGTTTTGGCTATGTCTTGTCAAAATACACAACTGTATATGTAACCAGGAAGAATGCAGCCAAGGAATTGATTAGTCTAATTCACGGGTGTCAAACTTGTGGCCCTCATGTCTCATCTGACCACGTCCACACCCAGTTTACTGAAGGGAGGAAAGTTGCAATATGTCACCTGATGCCACCGTGACGATGTGAGTTTGACACCCTAGTTGAATTATATAGCATTTTTATACCTGTCATGAACAACTTTTGATGATAATTTATCAAAACTCTCTGGATTGTCATTGCTGTTTTGATTTAAGCAGCGTAGGCGGGTTCCTATTGGCTCTAACCAGTTCTATAGAACTGTTAGTATACAGGTGATGATGTCACAGAGCTGGTTCTGTCTCAGTGCCAGTCCGTGGGCGTCACCATCTTGTTTTTCGCTTCTGAGCACGTGCAGAAGCTGCATTCACAGCTTTTTAAAAAATAGATGTTTTTATTGAAAATACAAAACAATACAATATTATTATTAATATTTATTATTATTTATTAGATTTGCATGCCACCCCTCCCCAAAGACTCAATAACAAAATCATAATACACAATTAAGCAACTATAACAAAAAACCTAAACAATCAAAAATGAAAAAGCAAACTAAACACTTTAAAAAGAGAGAAATGTCCTATTTCTCTCATAGCTACCATACATTTAACATATTGCATCACATGTCTTATGCAGTTATCTGTATCGTTTAGTCTATTAAGTTTCTAATAGAAAGCGATTGATGAAAGTTATTCACATTAACTAATATTAATTAGTTAATCAATTAGAAGCTGGGTTTTTAAGCACTCGTGAGCACTTTTACTCGAGACAGCCACCGGCTATTATTATTATTATTATTATTATTATTATTATTATTATTATTATTATTATTATTATTTATTAGATTTGTATGTTGCCCCTCTCTGAAGACTCGGGGCGGCTCACAACAGCAATAAAAAACAGTATAATAATGAAACAAACCCCCCCTCCCAACAATTAAAAACCATACAACAGTGGCTTACTACCTTTTCCTCTCTGACTTCTGTTAGCAGAGAGAAGGAAGAGGCAGCGGTGAGTCTTTTTTTGCTTTCCGCCCTCCTGTTGCTACAAGAGCTTTGCGGTACAGAGGCTTCTTCCTCCATAGGCTGTGAGGACAGGAGTGGCTGCCTACCAAGGTTTGGGAAAGGAAGTGGGCTGCATTAAAGAAAGGTAAAAGGAAAATGGAATGGGTGGTGTGTGGGGCGGGAGAGAAGCGTATCTTGCAGTGAGGTGCAATTTGGGGGTGGCAAATGGGGTAGGAGGGCCACAATGTATCTTACTGGAAATTGACAGCTCTGAATCTTGTGGCTTTAGGGGGGGGATTCTTAAAAAGGAAAGTCTGTCCAGCAGAGTTTGAAACCTTGGTTCGAGATGGGTTTCCTCCATCTCCATGGGACCCTGCATTCTCAAAGTCTACAGCCTTGGAAAAACTCCTGGCCCTTGCACACTAAATAAAAACTTCTCGCCAGTGTGAGAAGCTAATTGCCACACACTCACATGTTTTTCTTTACTGTGCAAGAGCCAGGAGGTGCTCGAAGGCTGTAATAGAAGCCTGGGCTAAGCCGGCCTGAGTGGCTTTGAGGTCAGATGGCAGGGATCCGAGTGAGCATTGCACTGTAGTATCTGCTCATGGGTTTATCTGAATGCCCATTTTTTTGGTGTTGGCAGTATCTTTAGCTGTGCCCGCTTGTATATGTCCAAATAATCCAGCAAAGACACCAGAGGAGTTGCAGAAGGTGCTGTGAGCACCCCTTGGTAGGGATTACAGATGCTGTTACACTTGGTTTCCTTCCAGTTTGTCTGTTTCTGCTTGGACAGTAGAATCGAGGCCATGTTACAGCTTTTGGTAAGCTGCTTCCATAACTTTCAAAAGAATCTACAATTCTCAAATTGTAAAAAAAAAAAAAGTTGATAAAATGTATCCTTTCTGTTAGGCAGAAAACATAGTAATGCGTATTACTATATTAATGTTATTGAAATACAATTTTGCAAGTCTTCATGTTGTATATTAATTTTCTTTGCAGAAAAATGGTTTATAAATTACTGATATAAAGAAGTGGAAAGAAAATTCAGTTTATCCAATACTATCATAGCACTTTGCCACTCCCTAAGCACATTCTTAGGGTTAAAGAAGTGCTTTCTGTGCATAATAAAATGGGGTGAAAATGCAATAGGTGCTAGCATGAAAATGTTCTTTTCGTTATGGAAGTCATATTGGTATCTAATTAAATGAAAAATTTCCCACTGAAACGTATTTAATATTATAGTTAATATTCTTTTGGTTTTCTCAAGATAAAAAAAAAATTGAATTCCTCCCTAATTTCCTAGACTGTCACAAACTATAATATGATATTTAAACTGAATCAGGCAAACTACAATTTGCATCCAAATTTGAAATGACTCCATCTTCATACTGCATTTGGCAAAATGTTTGTTTACATTTTTAATTGCTAATTTAAAGCAAAAAGGAGTGTCTTACGTAAATGGTATACATTGTGTTTTGTTTTCTAGCAGTACAGCACTGAAACTGAGTATCACGATATCTTATGACTATGAAATTCTTTAAACTGTAATAAATTTTGTCATGACTTTGATATGCCAGTAAGGGGAGTCGTTACACTTTGGGAAGCTATGTTGGAGGAAATTGTATAGAAATAATAAATAAAATGGTGTTTGCATTTATAAACAATATAAATATCAGATATTTTGATGTTCCAAATCAACCCCCCTGAACCTTTAAGATAACAGAAGCAAATATACTGCATACTTTTAGATCAATGCATTAAATAGGATTTTTAAAACAAAGAAAAAAATAAAAAAATAAAATGACATTCATTCTTTTCTTTAACTTTCAAAGTTACAGCAGAAACCACAGAAGGAAAAAGTTTTAGATTCATAAATAAATAACTTTGTGAAGTTAAGTTATATTAAAAATGCAGATCCTCCCTCCCTCCCTTCCCTTCCCCTCCCCTCCCCTTCTCTCCTCTTCTTCTCTAAAATACTTAATACATTCTGGCAATAACTAAAGAATATTCTAAAAATAGAAAGTCTAATATATTTCTTCTTCTAAATGATGCATACATTTACTATGATAGTAAATTCACTATGGGTGAATTTGGCTTGCGTCTATCCTTTTAGTGACCCATTCAAAGTAACAGTGGTGCTGAAAAACAACAACTGGTCCTTGTACTTATGACAACGTCCCCATGAACACATGAACAAAATTTTCCTGGATAGATAAGCAAAGTAAATCTTTTTATTGGCTCAGCTGCTAAGGCATTTATCTAAGGTTACAATAATATAGCATATGTTCCATTATGCTATATTTATATTCTTATATTCTGATTACAATATAAGGAGAGTGAGAGAAAGACAGGGAGAGAAAAGAAGTGTAACATGAATTCCTTTAACAGATGCAGTGATACCGCATCCTACAAACCCCTTGTCATACAAACTTTTTGAGATACAAACCCGGGGTTTAAGATTTTTTTGCCTCTTCCTCCAAACTATTTTCACCTTACAAACCCAAGCCGCCGCCACTGGGATGCCCCGCCTCCGGATTTCTATTGTCAGCTAAGTGCCCGTTTTTGCGCTGCTGGGATTCCCCTGAGGCTCCCCTCCATAGGAAACACCACCTCCGGACTTCCGTGTTTTTGCGATGCTGCAGGGGAATCCCAGCAGTGCAAAAATGGGTGCTTTGCTGGCAACGGAAGTCCAGAGGTGGGGTTTTCCAGCGAGGAGAGCCTCAGCGAAATCACAGCATCACAAAAACACAGAAGTCTGGAGGTGGGTTTTTGAGGACTTCTGTGTTTTTGCAATGCTGCAATTTTGCTGAGGCTCCCCTCGCTGGGAAACCCCACTTCTGGACTTCCGTTGCCAGCAAAGCACCCATTTTTGCGCTGCTGGGATTCCCCTGCTGGGATTCCCCTGCAGCATCACAAAAACACAGAAGTCTGGAGGTGGGGTTTCCCATGGAGGGAGCCTCAGGGGAATCCCAGCAGCACAAAAATGGGCATTTCGGCTGGCAAAAGGGGTGAGTTTTGGGCTTGCATGCATTAATCGCTTTTCCATTGATTCCTATGGGAAACATTGTTTTGTCTTACAAACCTTTCACCCTACAAACCTTACAAATTGGTTCCAGAACCAATTAAGTTCGTAAGATGAGGTATCACTGTACTTTCAATTAGTAAATAAACATTTGTATGGTGGATTAATTCATTCTTCTGCAATGGCTTCTTTTTAATTGTAAAAAAGTAAAAGTTTCTTATTATTTTTAACATGTATACATTATTATACATATAACATATGCTTGATAAACCCATGGATTTCACAATGGAAAATCTTACAGAAATCTATTTAATTTTTTATTATTTTAATAGTAATCAATTCTGATTATTGTATCTTATAACAGTTCACAAGACTTTCTGAATTCATAGTTTTTACTCAAGTTATTTTACACTTGCAAAGCACTGAAGCTTCCTATTATTGAATTTATAAATATGTTTTCTGTTTAATAAACCACTCAAGAGGAAAAAATGATTCTACAATACATTTATGTAAAATAGTTCTGTTCTGTCCTTCTGGTACTTACTATATACATTGTTATTTGTATAATTTACTAGACTTTTCAACCTTGGTAGCCTAAAATGCAGCAAACGCATTAAAGATACAACAGGCATCAAAATACTTTAGAAAAGCAATACTGTAAAAAGAAAGATTAGAAATAAAGCTTAACCTTTAAGTACATACACCCACACATGGGCTGCTTCTATCATTTAAATGGCAGAAAAATCCTCTTTATGCACAAATGTTGTGTTGCAAATGGCTGCTTTCAGACAGATGGTTCTGCATTTTGGTTCTCTAACTATTAAGTTAATTCTGTTGTCCTGCAAATAAATGTAAAGTACTGAAAACATGTTGATAGTCATATGTGAAATTTACATTTTTATATCATTACAAATGTGTTTTCTGAAACAAATCCCATGTTAATGTCTTTCCATATTTAAGTTTTGCAGGTTTATTGCTGTTATGTTTCTCCCCCTTCTTAGACAGGTGTTAAACACACTGTTTGCTTCCTCATTTATCACACTAATGAAGGGCTAATTGTTCATTTAAAACCTGGACTCACGGATGATCTTTATGGCACAAAATTATCTTTCCCCAATCCAGGCTATTCATTATCATTTGTCACTGTCATTTCAGCCCTTCACTGAATTTGTCATTTGGATGTTGTTCCTATCAAAATCAGTCTGAATGGATACTTCAGGTAATATTTCATATGGAATAACTTTTTCACATGTTTAAAGCAATTTGGATCAAACATCAACCACACAAGATAAAGTATGTCAACAGAAGAAGTCGAAGTTACCTTATCTTTGGATAAACCTTACTGACTGCAAGTAATTCCCCTGAAAAGGTAAGAATTCTCCAGATAACCTCTGTGATGATAAGTTATTTGTTTCCAACTTAGACTCTTCCAGAACTTTGGGACTAAACACACAAACGAAACTAAATTTAACTATAGTTGTTTATATAGTCTGCAATTTATTTTAATAAAGTACCTGTAGCTAATAAAATGTTACCTTAGAAACAGTATATAATGAATCCTCTATTAGACAACAAAATGTTTCTTCTCAGATAACCAAGGATAGCAGATATTAAGATCTAAATATTTTAGCTAAATGCTTAACAGAAGTACCTGGCAACTTATTTCTAGATCAAAGTGCCATTACAGTTTTATAATTTTTAGTGAAGACTAATTTTGGTTATGTTCCTTTGTCTAACATGAGTTCACACATTGATCATGGAGAGGACTTGAAAATGGAAATGTAATATTGTGAAGTGTAAATACATCTTGAAATGAAATAGTTGCAAAAAGTGGTTAGTATTTACTTTATCTGTTTATATTTCATGTATTTTTGTATATCTTGTTTGTATGTTGTTTTGTTTCTAACTAAAAAACTCAATAAAGATTATCAAAATGAAAAAAAAAGAAAATGTAAATGGTTATTTTTCTGGGTATTAAGATCACATGCAATTCAGAATCTGAAGAAGATAGTCACAGATATTCCATCTACCTTTGTTCCCAATAGAAAACTGTTATACACTATTGGGCCATAACATATAAATTATTACTAGCAAGCATTTCCAATCTTCTATGAGCTTTCCCTCTGCACCATTTATCCTTTGAACATAAATTCAAGGAATTCCAGAAGGTGCTTTACTGGAATGCAATATTTCTTATGAATGAAAGAAAGTATATAAAAGATGCATTTATGCTACCTCACAGTATATTTAATAGATGAATATTTTTACAAGAAGCCCAAACTAATTCAAGTTGTAAGACACCAACATTGTCAGCAGTAAAAATTATCTAATCCTACCCTTCTCCTTCCTCACATTCCTGACCGTATATCCTCCCAGGAAATTTTCTATGGAGGATCTCCGTAATCCAGGTCATCGTTGACCCAAAGATGCTTTTTCAAAAGGCAACTGGACAAAAGGCAACTGGTTGAACCAGAAAGTTCAGTTGACTCTTGAAAAAGCACCTTTGGGATACCCAGGAAAAGCAACAAGAAATTAAAATAGATCCTAAGGATGGAAGTGAATAATCTTTGGAGGGGTCCTCCCTTCCATTTTGAAAAATGAAATGCCTGTTTACATAGTAAGGCACATGGTGGGAAAGGATAGATAATGCAATAATGTCACTTGACTTCAACATCAAAACCCTGAGGAAAAGCAATAGTTTTTCTGCCCGCAAGCAGACAATATCCCTGGTATTATGAAAAGCTTATAATCTGGTTTCTCTGACATCTGACTGCAGGGCTTGCTGTTTGAAAAAATAAACTTTGCCTAAATTGAACCTCTGGTCTGCTTCAGCAGTCATTCTTAAATGAAATGAAAGTTACAAGGACATAGTCCCACAACCTCTATTTTCTCATGATAATTTTATTAAAATACTTCTATACTACTTCAGATTTTTTTTAAAAAAATCCAAGATCTCTGTCCCAAATTTAACCATCTGTATAAAGGAGGGGGGGGAGGAAGAAGAGAGTTTAAGGGAAGATGAAAATGAAGCTTGTAAGATTAAAAGAAAAGAAAAGAATAATATACTATTACACAGAGAAAAAGTGGTGAATAGAAAATTGAATCAAAATAACTTTTAAGTAAATTTTAAAACAAAAAAGAGAAAGAGAAACATCTAATAGAAGGAATTTCAATATATAAGTGACAGTGAAATAAAACATGCCAAAAGATGATAAATAACACAACATATAGAATTTAACATATTTAGTTTTGATTCCATTTCTATAAGCACAAATTAGTTTCTTGCTTAAATTAGTATCAAAATCTACTTTCATATCTGACTAAAAGGAAGATCAAAAAGCAAGAGCAGAGAGAAAGAGAGAGAAGAGAGGGATATAACTTGTAAAAATATACAGGGAGGATGCCTCAGCAGAAGGGCAGCGCCGGACTTACCCGGCAGGCAGGCTTTGCTGGAGGGACCGGGAGACACGGTCCCTCATGGCGGCCGCCATCTTGGATCCCGGGCGAAGTCTCGCGATGCGAGACTTCGCTCGGGAGAGCAGGGCCTGATTGGCTGAGGCCCTGATTGGTCCGGGCGGGGCCTGCTTGCCCTATATAAGGGCGAGCAGGCCCGAGGCTCTTCCTTTTCGCCCGGACCGATCTACCGAGCAGACATTCGATCGGTCTGCTCCGTCGGCCATTTTGTTTGGCGACCTCGTGCGAGGCGCCATTTTGAGGCCTGTGGTGGGGCGGAAAGCCTTTTCGATCATTAGCGGAGCCAGCATCGGCTGGGCTCCGCTCCGGTTTGGAGCCTCATTATCCTTCATAGTAGGGAGGGGGGTGCTGCCTCTGGTGGCCTCGCGGGCCCGCGGGGGTCGCTGGGGGGGTTGTAGGCCTGGGATAAAGGCCTGGTTTTGGGCCTTGTCGCCCATTGGAAGGGGGGATTGGCTTCCTTGGTGGGTTTGTGCCACTGAGGCCTGCTGTTAGGGCAGGCCTTGTTCAAGGGGTGCAGGGCCCGTTGGGGGAGGGCTTGGTCCCGCCCTATTCTTTCTTGTTAAAAAATAGATTGTAGTGGCATGGCCCCTAAAAAGCGGCCAGCTAAGGCCCTCCCGGCCCAACCTGTGGTGTGGCCTAGGAGGGCTGCCAGGCCGTCTGCCCGGGCTCGGGCGTCGGCAGAGGGGCCCCCGGGGGGGATCCCGGTGGGGGGGGTGGTAGGCTTTATGCCCACAGTCCCTCAACCCGAGGTGTCCCCTTCTCTCTCCTGGGCCAGGGTCCTGGAGCGGCTCGACGAGTTGGAGAGGTGGCGGTTGGGGGCAGGCCCGGAGGGGCTTTCCTCGGCTGCCACCGCAGCTTGGGGCGCAGACCCCGAAGAGGAGTCGGCCCCAACTGGGCAAGTGGCCCACGAAGTCCAGATGGCGGGAACCGGACAGGCGGGCAGCACCGGGCAGACGGGCCATGCGGGACAGATGGCCCAGCCTGGGCAATGGTCATCTTTCCAGGCCCCAACCAGGATGGGCCCACCGTGGATGGCTTCTACCCCTTACGGGGCAGGTGAGGTTGCACCACATGCAGGCACATCTCCGCTACTGCCCATCCAGGGTCCAGGGTTCATCCCGCCAGCTATGGGGGGTGGCAACAGTTTCACGGGGGCTGCTGCAGGCACCTGTGGTCAGGTTTGGTCCCCGCCAGCCCCGCCAGTGGGGGCGCTGGGGGTGCCCGTCCCACCGGGGGCGGGGGTGGGGGGTTGGATTCCTCCTCCACCGGCCATTATGCCACCGGTCCCATTCATGTATCCACCGGGGCTTGGGGTGCTGGGCTCGGGGGCCACCACGGTGTGGGACCCGTTCGCCAGCATCAAGCCTGGGGCCATCCCTTGTGGGTTGCCCGCCACACCTCTAGGGTACCATCTGCACCCGTCAGTTAAGGAGGCAATCTGGCGGGGGGAGTACGTTGATTTGTTCTCCATCTTGAACAGGGAGGTCCCTAAACAAGATAAGGAGGTTGTCCCTGGGGAGAAAGTGAAAAAGACAAAGGTCACGAAATGCTTCAGCTCGTGGCTGTATGCATTTCTGACCTTTGCGTCGGTGGTCATTCAGAGGCAGCCGGGGAGGGCCGCTGCCTTGCTGAAGTACATCGACCTGATAGCGAGGGCCCATTTTGAGTATGGGGGGACCATATGGAGGCACTACGACAAGGGCTTCCGTATGCGTATTGCCCATGACCCCTACTTGCCTTGGGATATGGTGGTTCCGGACCTGTGGTTCCAGGCCACTCATATGTCAGGGAAGGAGGGCTGTGATAGGACCGATAGCGGTCACTTTATGGAGGAGGAGCCCGCGACGCCCGCGCCGGCCAAGGCCGTGGCGGGTGCCGTTAGTAAGGGTGCCTCTTTAATATGTCACGAGTTCGCTGCAAAGGGGGCGTGTTTTCGCCCCATTTGCAGGTTTCGTCACGCCTGCGGAAGTTGTGGGGGAAACCATTCCGCAGCCGTGTGCCCCCGCCCCAAGAAGGGGATTGAAAAGAAAGGCTCGGGTCCCCCAAAGCCTCCCCCACCTGCTGGGGGAAAAGGGGCCCAGCCCAATTAATTTAGGGGTGCTTGAGGGTTGGTTGGGCGACTACCACCCTCGCTCGAGAGCGGCCGCTCTCTTGCTAGGTTTTGCAGAGGGATTTAGGATCCCTTATCAGGGTGTTAGGAAGGCCTTCATGTCTGACAACCTTAGGTCGGTTGTTGGTCATGAAGACATTGTTAGGGAGAAGATTGGGAAGGAGGTTGCCGAAGGCAGGGTCCTGGGCCCCTTTTCGGAGCCGCCCTTCCCGAATCTTCGTGTGTCTCCCTTAGGTGTGGTTCCCAAAAAGGCGAGTGGTGAATTTAGGTTGATTCACCATTTGTCTTTTCCAAAAGGGGAGTCAGTGAATGATTTCATTCCTGACGAGTTGTGTTCAGTCCGGTATGCATCCTTTGATGCAGCCGTGACTATGGTTAGGAAGTGTGGGGTGGGAGCCCTTATGGGTAAATGCGACATTAAGTCGGCATTCCGGCTCCTCCCCATACACCCAGACGACTTTGAGCTGTTGGGCTTCCATTTCGAGGGGGGCTATTACGTGGACAGAGCTTTGCCCATGGGGTGCTCTGTCTCGTGCTCTCTTTTTGAGAGTTTTAGCACCTTCTTGGAGTGGGCGCTCAGGAGGCAAAGTGGCCTGGGTACGGTCGTTCACTACCTTGATGATTTCCTTTTGGCGGGGCCTGCGCATTCGGAGCAATGTTTTGCTTTGATGCGGGACTTCGAAGCCCTTTGTGCTCAATTAGGGGTGCCTTTAGCCTCTGAGAAGACCGAAGGCCCCGCCACCAGGATTACCTTTCTGGGTATTGAATTGGACTCAGAGGAGCAATCTTCCAGATTGCCCCTAGAGAAGTTGGTAAAGATTAAGCGGAAGCTTGATGAGGTTCTGGGCTGCCGGAAGGTGACCCTACGGCAGCTTCAGGAACTGGCAGGCATCCTTAATTTTGCCTGTCGGGTAGTTGTTCCTGGAAGGGCTTTTTCCAGGAGGTTGTATGATGCGATGAAGGGGCTCCGTTTGCCCCATCATCGTACCCGCCTTTGCGTCGGGGTCAGGGCTGACCTTGGCGTGTGGCGGGATTTTTTGGATAGATTTAACGGGTTGTCTTTCTGGAGGCACGAGCTTCTGTTGGAAGCTGAGTTGCAGCTCTGCTCTGACGCCGCGGGGACTTGTGGTTTCGGGGTAGTGTTAGGTGACCAGTGGTGCTGGTCGGCATGGCCTCCGGAATGGAGTGCCTCTTCGTTGGTTAAGGACCTTACGTTCCTGGAGCTCTTCCCCTTAGTAGTGGCCTTGGAGCTTTGGGGGGAGCAGTTTAGGGACAAGACTGTGCACTTTTGGTGTGACAACCTAGCGGTTGTCCATGTGGTGAATGCCTTGTCCTCGAAGAGCGACAGGGTCATGCGGCTTGTCCGCCATTTTGTGCACAGGTCCTTGTCTCTAAACGCATTGTTTTTGGCTAAGCATGTCCCCGGGTTAGATAACGGGGTTGCTGATGCCTTGTCCCGTGGTCAGTTGTCCAGGTTTCGGACCCTGGCCCCGTGGGCCCGAGAACTGCCAGAAGCGTTCCCCAGCCACCTCTGGAGTCTGGGAGGGATTCAGAGTGGTGGAGAGGCGAGGCATCCCGGGCAATCTCCTTGTCTGTAGCGCCCGGCACCCTCAGGGCATACCAGCGTGCAGGTAAGGAGTTTGGGGAGTTCAGGCAGGGCAGGGGTTACCAGCTTAGTTGGCCTGTCCCTGTAGAGCATTTGGCCGAGTTTTGCGTCCAACTTAGGCAGCGTGGCCTGTCAGTTAGGACGATCCGGTCCCGGTTAGCCGGCCTCGCCTTTCTGTCCAAGGCGGGGGGGTTTGCGGATCTTTCGGGTGACTTTCGCATCCGGAAGATGCTGGAGGGCTGGCTTAGGGAGCAAGCGGGGGCCCCAGGTGACACTCGTCAGCCCCTGACGGTGGAGCAGCTGTCATTAATCAACGTGGTTTTTGGCAGTCTGTGTTCCTCATTGTACGAGGCCCGTCTTTTCAGGGCAGCGGCTTGTGTCATGTTCTTTGGGGCCCTTCGGGTCAGCGAGGCCATGGCTTCGTCTCAGGCTGACACTTCGCTCCGGGCCTTCCAGTTCGCTGATCTGACCTTTAGACAAGGGGGGGTGTCCCTTGTAGTGAGAAGGTCTAAAACGGATCAGCTGCACAGAGGGGTTGCCTTACACCTTAGTGCGGCCGCCGACCAGTCGGTGTGTCCGGTGGCCGCCCTACGGCTTTATTGTGGTCTGAGGGGGTCTGGCCAGGGGTACCTGTTTAGGCATTGTGACGGTACCCCTCTGACCCGTTTCCAATTCTGGGCTTTAGTATCTAGGGCGATGGCCCAGGTGGGCATGGATCCCGCCGGTTATGGAACGCATTCGTTCCGTATCGGCGCCGCCACTAGCGCGGCACTTTCTGGTTTCCCGGCCCATCGGATTCGGGAGATCGGCCGCTGGCGGTCAGCGGCATATTTGGGTTATGTTAGGCCCGCTGAGGATCCCAGGCAGGGCTTAGGCTAGGTAACCTCTCTGTGTCTGTGTCCTCTTGCAGGTCCCCAGGCTAACACGAAACCGACGGCGCTGCTGTGTGGCCACAGCATGATTTTCTGGGCCGGCCGCGCGGCAGCCAGGAGCGCCATCGGGACCCACCTGTCCCTGGGGCGGTGGGTCAACGTTACCTGGATGGGCCGGAGAGGTATGCGGTGGGAGGGTCTCCTACCGGCGTTGCTGGGCGGTCAGCATTCTGTGGCTGCGCCCGGCAATATGGGGGGCGGCTCCTGGAGTCGCGCCCAAAGGGGTCTGGGTGGGCAGCGTCCTGTGGCCGCACCCAGGTGGCTGGTATTGCACTTAGGTGGCAATGACCTGTGCATGCTGGGAGGCCTGGCGCTGCTCATCCAGGCACGCGAAGACCTGCGAAGGCTTCGTGAGGTCTGGCCCACCACGCAGGTGGTGTGGTCAGACATTTTACCTAGGATTGTGTGGAGGGATGCCTCTTCCCTTAGGGCCATTCACCGGGCTAGGAGACGGGTGAATAGGGCTATGGGGAAAACGGTTAGAGAATTGGGTGGAGTGGTAATACCTCATCCCCTTATATCAATAGATAAGCCATGGCTCTACCGTAATGATGGCGTTCACCTGTCTGACCAGGGGAACGCCATCTTCTTACAGGACCTGCAGCGGTCTCTGCGTGAGCTGGCGCAGCTAGAGGGGGGAGTCGGGGGGCCAAGATAGAGATCTGACCCCCGCTCCTGTGGCAGGTTAGGGGCGGAAAATTGGGTGGTTTAGCAACCGCGCGTTCTCCCTTGGGCATCTTTGGGGATGATTGACAGGTTCTCCGCAAGCTCATGGAGGGAGTTTCTGCCTGAGCAGCTGGGGGGAACCTGTCTTTGGGTCCTACACCTTTAATTCCCCGATTCGGGTTAGCCGGTGGGACCCCCCTCATGCACAGCATGGCAGAAAAGGTCACAGGTGACGGCCTGGCCCTCACCTGGACCTTGCATCGAGATACGCCCATGAGTTGCCCAGGAATGTTTGCTGGCATACGTCATTTCCGCCCCGGAAGTATTTGTTTGACCCTGCAGGTCCAGTTCCGGGTCATAGTTGTTTATGCTAATTTATGCAAAAATATTTGAATAAATTATGCAAATTTATGTTAATAAAAATGACCCAATTTTAAATCCAGCTCTGGTGTCCGTGTCGTTACTCCGTCTCTCCAGCAAATGTAAACTAGCTGTTCCATATATAGTAATTAACTGCATGTAACAAAAACTTCGTTTTGCACAGGAAAAAAACCATACTAATGTAGCCACTTTCATAACTCTTCTTCCAGCAGAAAAACAAAAGGGAGGAAGAAAGAGCCAGGATGAGATAGGAAGGAGACGCAGAGCAGAAAAGAAAGTTTAGAAATTAACAAGTTAAACGAACATCATCTATTTTGAGCTAGTTTCTATTATTGCCAAACTTGTGGAAGTAAGGATAGTGAGATACAATTGTTTCTTCATCCTTATCACACCTACCAATAGTCACCAGTCACTATTTCTTGGTCCCTCCGTGGTGGAAGCAATACCAAAGTTCACCTCTAAACTGGTGAAGAATATGCTCCATATCTGATGGACAAAGCCACTTAAATTTAATTTACTTTAGACTCCAGATCTAAAACACAATCAACAGAGATGTATCAGGGAAGACATGATAGCAGGGTTCCAATACTTGAGGGGTTGCCACACAGAGGATGGGGCCAGACTGTTTTCCAAGACACCAGAAGGCCAGACAAGGAATAATGGATGGAAACTGACCAAGGAGAAATTCAAACCTGGAAATAAGGAGAAACTTTGTGACATTTTTGACTGCCAAAATCCAGACACCCATTCCAGCAAGGAATCAGGCTTTCCTGGTGCTTCTTCTTCTTTTTGGCCAAGTAATGATAATCTGGATTTCTTTAGTCCCTCAACATAATCCCAATTAACAACAACAGAGTTGGAAGGGACCTTGGAGGTCTTCTAGCCCAACCTCCTGCTTAGGCAGGAGACCCTACACTACTTCAGACAAATGGTTATCCAACATTTTCTTAAAAGCTTCCAATGTTGGAGCATTCACAACTTCTGGAGGCAAGCTATTCCACTGATTAATTGTTCTAACTGTCAGGAAATTTCTCCTTAGTTCTAAGTTGCTTCTCTCCTTGTTTAGTTTCCAGAAATTGCTTCTTGTTCTACCCTCAGGTGCTTTGGAAATTAAATAGGCACAATGTAAATTTTAATAAGATTAGATGGGAACAGTTTGTCTTATCTACATTTTCTCTGCATGGAAAATGAAACTTTGTTTGCCCAAGAACAAAGCCGAAGACAAAGATGACTGAAACCTACATGGGAATAAACCCAAATATTCCAAGACCTTTATATCTGTACCTGTGAAAATCTACAAAAGCAAGTTCCATAAACTATTTCCTTTGTAGTCTCTTTAAGAGCAACCTATATGTAACAGGGAATTTAATGGCATATTTTTCAAGCTAAAGTGAACTAAAATTGTATTGTAAAAGTATTGTACTTCAAGAATACATTAAAGAACCTTGGAACTCAAGCTTTAAGTATATTTCATATTCTGACTGACATAATATATTATGTGCTGAGTGCTTCTGTACCAGAGACAAATTCCTTGTGAGTCTTGGCTGAACAAATTGTGTATATCATGGTCAAATAAAGTTCAATTCAATTCAGTTTGCAATTAATGTCAAATGACAATCAAATATACAATGCTGCATATCCGAGCAATAACATTTGTGGAAGTTCAAAATAATAAAAAAAGATCCTTGGTATTGTTGGAGCATTCTGTGTTTCCTTGTTGTATGTATGGTTATTAATTGACTTTTTTCAGAAAAAAAAATCTTATTATACAGTGTAGTGTAGGCTAAGGCAGTGATGGTGAACCTATGGCCTGCATGCACAGGTGGTAATTAGAGCCATATCTGAGGGCATGCGATGCATTGTCCCATGTCAGCTCCATCTTGCATGCACACACTGCCTAGCTAATTTTCTACCTTCTTTTCAGCTATTTTTGCTCTCCCTAGGCTTTAGGAAAGTCTCTTGAACCCTGAGGATGGCGAAAAATGGCCCAACCAGAAGTTTGGAAATGAACTTCCGATTGGTCCATTTGGCTGTTTTCCGCCATCCACAGGCTTTAGGAAGCTTCCTTGAATCCTGGAGACAGCGAAAAACAGCCCAATGGGCAAAATGGAAATTTGTTTCTAAACTTCTGGTTAGCCTGTTGGCCCATTTTTTGCTATCCCCAAGCTTTGGGAGTCTGGAGGCTTCAATAAAGCCTGTGATTATGTGCATGGGAGGGAGCAGTGTGTAGGCATGCATAAGGGAAGGACATGGGTGTGGTCACATGTGCGCATAGCACATACACACAGACTCTTGGCCCCTGTTGGCCACTGAGCCAAAAAAAGGTTCGCCATCACTGGACTAAGGTCTGTAACATACCCTTCAGAACTAAATGGTTTCAATTTTTCATTAGTCTACGGAGTCTACGGAGAGGGGCAGCATACAAATCTAATAAATAATAATAATAATAATAATAATAATAATAATAATAACAATAAATAATAATTATTATTATTATCTTACATGGTAAAAACCAACCAACCAATGAACCAATTCAAACCTCTTCTCTGAGTGTACTATAATCTTAATATACAGGTGTAACATAATTCTGAGTACACTATATCTGAGAAAAAATGCTTTTGACTGTATGCATTGCAGAATCATCCAGTGGCAGCTATCTCATCAATAAAAATCTTTAGGAAATTAATGATTTGTTAATCTGCCTCCCTTTAAAAAAATTAGTAAAAATGTTGCTTAATGATTTGTTAAAAGTGTATTGTCTCTGAAGGGGTTGATCTGAAGTTGTGTCACTCCCAACAAAAGTTAATTATCCTAGCATATATTATTTTAATCAGCTAGAAATATAGTAGACCCAAAGATGAACAGCCTCTTTTAGGAAAACTGCAAAGTGCAAGAAGCTTCTATATACTGTTTACCATTTAGCCAGCTGCAATTATACGTATAGCTCAGGTACTATACGTAGACATCATATTAATATATTTAAATTAAATACACATGTAAGATAGAATTTCATATTGCAAACAAACAAACAAAGAAAAAGCCACAGATCAGCAATAACTAATCATACAAGTTCATATGTTGGAGCAAATAGAATGCTTGGCTGCATAGCTACAGGTATAACAAGCAGGAAGAAAAGTTAGGAAGGATCATAAGAAAGAAATGTTGTGGTTCAATATATTCCTATCCTGTTTTCCCCAAAATAAGAAATCCCCTGATAATAAACACAGTCGGGTTTTGAATGCATGGCAATAAGGCCAAGTGGTTATTTCAGGGTTCAAATAAATTTAAGACAGGATCTTATTTTCAGGGAAACATGGTAATACTTGGCAAAGTGATCAGGTTGTTGCTGTTCAATGTGCATTTTTTTTTTGCTACTAGGAAGGTACAACATAAATATTCTTACAATTACAAATACCTGAAAGGAAAAAACAATGCACTTACTAAACACTTTTACTGAGATTTTTCCCCTATGCACTTTAGCTTTCCTTCCCACTTCCTTTTTAAAACTTTCTATTTCAGTTATGCAGAAGATATAGACATTGTCTTCTTTCTAATTATGTAATGATCATGTAATCCCAAAAAATGTAATTAATCAAAAGATTTCATTTCAAATGACTTATTCAATTTGGCTTCTTTGAAATTCAACTGTGTATGAATTCCTAGTTATAGATAATTAAAGAGAGATAATAATCATTTGGAATAATAAAAGGTCTATACTGGCTTTCATCTTCTTTCTACTGTCCTTTAGAGATAATGTATCAATAGCATCCACTGCATATTTGTGGTCAAAAGAAGGGCTCGCGCTCTGTCCATCATTTTGATGATATCAACCCACTCTGAATGGTGCTGAAATGTGGATATTTCCTCCATTCCTAAAGTAAATTAAATTTCTGAACAGATTCTGGGTTGTCATTTAGATTTTCTCAAAAGTCTATGTTATTTAATATGAACTAATATATATTTAATCACATATGTACTCGCTGCAGACTTATGCCAGCGGTGGATTCCACTTACCTTTGCCACTGCTTTGCATTGCAATGTTTCGTATGCATCCCCTCGTGCAAGTCACTTATGTGCATGCTCAGAAGGTACTTTCAGTCCAAAACACAGCTGAGGAACTGGTTGAGCTTTTTTCAAAGCACAACATGAGGAGAAATCATCCAAACACCAAAAAAATTGGCAATTTTTTTTTAACGGCATACACAGACCGGCAGACATAACCATGTGAAGCCATCTTCACATCATTAGTGGCTCACTAACAGTTCAGGCAGTCTGGTCCAAACTGGAAGGAACCCACCCCTAACGTTTGCTGAATGTATGTACAATATGAATGTACATGTTTCTAAGGATCTCTATCATGGGATACAAGCCACCAAAACAGGAAATAAAGGGACAACAACAAGGATTATTATAGTGAATAAGGAAAGTATCCCATTCTGGAGATTAAGACTTGATTCAGCTCTTCCAGGCTTAATAACTATTGATTAGGTCTATTATTAATTATCTTTTATTTAATCTATGACACCTTGTTATTTTTTTCTGTACAAGTTCAATATGTTTCCAATATCTCCCAATAAAATTAGATTTCATAAGACACAGTATTTGGGTGGGGAGGAGATTGATTCATGCAAACCTCTGAGTGAGAATTAATGGATAGTTTCAGTTCATTCATTGATGCTGTTGATTTCAGTCTCTTTTTGCAATTGTTCTGTTTAACTCCCACTGCAGCCTGTAAAGGTTTTTTTAAAAATGTTTGCTTTTGATTTAAAGGCAAAGAGACACCTTGGTGCACACAGCTGCACAAACACAAGACTTATCTGCAGCTTCTTAAACTTAAGACTTAAATGAGTCTTCTTCCAGGATGTGTAGCAATTGTGTAATCCCAGAATATATTAGATCTGCTTTAGCAATACTTGTGCTTAATGGTCTTCGTTCAATCAAATTCTTAATCATTTCTTGGTTGTAACCATCCCCATTTTTGATGCACTCACTTTCGATGACTCCCATATTTTTTGGAATAGTTATTGTATTTTCAGTTATTCCTCCTCAAGAATACTTTTTATGTATTATTTTCTCCATTGATACATAGTTTATTTCTAGAATATTGTTTAGCATTTTACCTTACTAAATTCAACTTTCTTGAAACTCCCAATCTTTTTTTTTAAATACCCACACCCTCTCTCAGTGTCAAAGCTAGATGCCTTTTTTCCTCTGTGTGGGAGAAATTTGCAGATATTTGTAAATTTATTAAGAAAGTTCTTAATATCTACATTATTTATTTTACCTGTATGTTGATCTTCAATGCAGGTTTGCAGATATGTGAAGACAATTAGACCCGCTACGCCAAATGCCAGTACAGATACATATGTTAGTTTCAGATTCATGGCCCTACTTTTGAATAACCTCAGAAGAGGGCACAGTTCACTTTTCAGAGATTCCGCATATTTTTTCCTCCTCAGGTTCTTCTAGAAAAATATAATCTGGAAAGGTACAATAAAAACATTAATTTTCTATTATTTTCCATTTCTCCTACAACTTTTTATGCACATATAATTATATTTTAAACACTTTCTGTAGATCAACCTTAGAATTTAAAACATCTCTACGGTCCCTATGTCAATATTCACAAAGTAGTCAGGTGTTATCATATTCCTAGTAGTATTAGAAAGCTTAACTTAAAGAACTTAAGGTCAAAAGAAACTGAATCAAAACATTCTACATACTAATGAGTAATTGCTTAGATTTATGAACCACAGGGGCATATTAATCTATAGTGTTCCCGCAATTTCTAGTGCTTGCTCATGCAAGCTTGGATGATA
Organism: Erythrolamprus reginae; assembly: GCF_031021105.1. Classification (NCBI taxonomy): domain Eukaryota; kingdom Metazoa; phylum Chordata; class Lepidosauria; order Squamata; family Dipsadidae; genus Erythrolamprus; species Erythrolamprus reginae. The sequence goes on from NC_091952.1 coordinate 204,285,218, forward strand.
CATAAAACAAAGTCAGATTTTTTAAAAATGAATTATTTATCTTCATTTTTAATGTAGCAAACAACAGCTTTGCATCCAACAACTTGCCATTTTGTAGAAATACGCATTTCAAAATAAAGGAAATTTGTTCAACTTCAATCACGTTTAATTTGCAGTACCACAAATGTTTTTTCACATAATTCCAATATCAACATACAGCCTGGAGGGAAGATAAAATGTTCACTAACTTCACATAGATCTATGTTAGTAATTTAATTGAAAGCATTGTGACAATATTTATCAGATATATTGAAGGTATGAAACTGGAACAAAAGGGCACCATCTGATTCAGTAGAAAAAATATTCAGAAAGGCATAAATATAACAGAAAAGTGAGCAAAAAACTTTAATCAAGATGCTTCCATAAGTCAATAATTATTCAACCCTCTAGTTCAGTGATGGCGAACCTGTGGCACGCAGAGTCATTTCCAAAGGCAGGCAAGGCATTGCCCTATATCAGCTCCAGCGCATATGCACGCCCTGACTATCTGATTATTGCCCTTCTTTTCTGCTGTTTTCGCTCTCCACCGGCTCCAGGAAAGCCTCCTGAAGTCTGGGGACCAAGAAAAATGGCCCATTGGCCCAACAGGAAGTTTGGAAGCAATAGCAATAGCATTTAGATTTATATACCACTTCACAGTGCTTTACGGCCTCTCTAAGTGGTTTACAGAATCAGCATATTGTCCCCAACAATTTGGGTCCTCATTTTGCCCACCTCGGAAGGATGGAAGACTGAGTCAACCTTGAGCCTGGTGAGATTTGCTCAGCCAAACTGCTGGCAGCCAGTGATCAGAAGAAGTAGCCTGCAGTACTGCATTCTAACCACTGCACCACCATGGCTCTTCGCTGTGTCCAGGCTTCAGGAGCCTTTCCTGAAGTCTGGGGTGCCGAAAAACGGCCCAACAGGGCTACTGTAAGTCTGAAGGCTTCAGTGAGGCCGGTGCACATGCGCGGGCCTCACGATCCTTTTGGTACCCGAGCCAAAAAAGGTTTGCCATCACAGCTCTAGTTCCTTCTTTCTCCAACAATGAACTCTTATGGAAAAGTGAATTCTTTTCAATATTTCCTGTTAGCCATTTAACACTCATATCAAGTACATAAATAATTTTATAGGCCTCTACAAATAAAATGAAATAAAAGCAAAATACCATGACATGAACAATGACATGAACAAATCTGGTTCAGGTAGTATCTCGGCCTCTTGTTTTGAAACCATTCAGACTCCTCAAAGTCTGCCAATTTCATCAGTATTTTTTAATAAAGCAAAATGCTGTCAATAATGGCTAATCTTTTTGTCATTGTGTGCCAAAAGTGTGGCCGTGTGTGCCAGCACCCAAAATGCAATACATGGGGGGCCTGCACATGCATGCATGCTCCCCCATGCTCCCCACACATAGTAACATAAGAAGAACCAGGCTGAATCAGGTCAAAGCGCATCAAGTCCAGCATTCTGTGTCACGCAGTGGCCCACCAATTGTACATGGGGATCTTGAGCAGAAAGAGAAGGCAAAATCCTCCCTTTCCCTTGATCCTTAACAAATGGCACCAAGGGAATCCTGCCTGCCTCAACCAACATCGAGGAGACACTTGGACACCCGTTTCAATAACCACCGATACACTTGGCATCCATGAATATGTCTAATCCTGCCTTGAAGCTAACTATCTTCCCCAGGCCTATATAATTTATGTATGGTATGTTTCTGTGCATGTCTTGTTTTTAAATAAGGGATTTTTAGATATTTTTAAATATTAGATTTGTTATTGTACATTGTTTTTATTATTGCAGTGAGCCGCTCTGAGTCTACGGAGGCCTACAAATCTAAATAATAATAATAATAATATTAATAATAATAATAATAATAATAATAATAATAATAACAACAACAACCAGGCTGACAGCTGTCAGAAGGGGCAGCATGCAAATCTAATTAATAATAATAATAACAACAACAACAACAACAACAAGGCTGACATCTGTCACAACCTCTTCTGGAAGTGAATTCCATAAACCAATGACCCTCTGGGTGAAGAAATATTTCCCTTTATTTGTCCTCATTTTCTTACCCATGAGTTTTTAGGGAATGCCCCTAAATGAACGGCCCCCATACATGCACAAATAACCCTCTGTGCCCCATTTTGTGCCTAATAGGCCTTCCTGCAACCACCTGGAACCAAAAATGGGCTGGGGGGCAGTGCAACAGCCCCAATGCCCTGTTTATGGCCTAGTAGACATCCCAGCAGCTTCCTGGAACCAAAAACAGGCTGTGGGAGGCACAACAATCCCCTCTGCCCCATTTTGGGCCTGGTAGGCCTCCCTACAGCCTCTTGGGACCAAAAATGGGCTGTGGGGGGGCACATAGGGCAGGGTTGACTATCCCTTCATTCCCCTATCCTCACTCATGCACATGTGACCCCTGTGCATGCACACACATCTCCCCCATGCACCCGCCTGTACATCCTGAAAATTAGCTGGCTGGCAGGTGCATGTGCACATGCGCAGTGGAGCTGAGCTGGATGACGGCTCATGTGCTCGCAGAGAAGGCTCTGCATGCCAGCTGTGGCAGCGTGCAATAGATTCACCATCATGGTGCTATATTTATCATATGCATTTGTATTTGTATTTATATGCCGCCCACTCCAACAGGACTTAGGGTGGCTATATAAACAACAAACAAGGCATGTAAAACTTATTGCACTTATTTTACATTTTACAAATCCAATCAAAGATTCCTAACAATGAAAATTCCATCCTCATCTACTCTGGTTATGTTATTATGTTATTTTCACACATACCACTTAGTTGAAAGTGATATTTTTTTTAAAAAAAACACAACCCACCTTTACCCAATTTTTTTGCCTGTATCCTATCTACCAATCGGATTAAATAACCGCTTTTCTCACAGGCTCACTGCTTATATTTCCATGGATTTATTTATAGACCTCTCTGATTGCATATGTTAGATTAGCTGAAAAGGCAAATAACAGAATTTGCACTGCAAATTAATAAGATATACTCTAATCCAAACTCTTTTGGAGACAGGATGATGAATAAATACACTAGCAGAGGAAGCTAATACAGTAGAACCTCTGGTCATGAATGCTTCTGACCACAGCCAAATCGGGTTCTGACCAAAAAAAAAAATCATTTTTTTCCTTGTGGCTGATTTTCCCTTCTGCATCGTTTTTTTGTAAGTGCCAAATTTCCAAAATTAGTTTTGGGTCATGACCAAATCAGGTTGTGACTAAAGTTACGGAAAAAATTACCAGAAGTTCTACTGTAAAAGTTATTTATTATGAGTTATACTTTTATATGCCAAAAGTATATATAAAAGCAATGCCTATCAAAAGCTATTTGCCAATTTATAAAGATACCAATTAAGACAAACCTTCTTAACCGTCAGATTCTAACCAGTGGGTTTAAGTAAAACATGCTCAAGATGAAAGAAAGCTGAAGAATAACCTTACTTGCAACTCAGAGCATCAGAAGAAAATCATTAATTTAAATTCCTTTCTTCTGCCACTCAAACACAGCAGGATGTTATAGCTGACAAAAATTCAATGTGAAAATGGTCTGTAGACTGCAAGAAAAGCTAAGACTACAATGTGTTTGCAGTCCTTGCACATTATAATTCAGTTGACTATACTACAGAGGGAATATTAAATTGCTTAGTCCTTTCTGGAAGCAGAGTATAATAGTAACTATATTTAAATAACTTTCTGGTAGATTAAGACAAAAATATAAATAAAAAGAGAATATTTAAAAACAACAATTTCAATGTATTTTATGTTTTGTTTAACAACTTGATAGAGAAATCTCTATGGAAACAAGTCTGTGAACAAGTTATAACATTATTGAGGACCAACTGATTAAAACTACATGAGATCAATATCATCTACAAAAATATCAGCTTTACATTTTACTTGTGCACTTTATTAAGCAACATATTATCAGGTCTGTCAACTCAATACAGTTTCCAGTTGTTCATTCACACCTTCCCAGAACCTTGAGATAATGTGGCTGAAATTTCACAAAGATGGGAAACACCCCCCCCCCCCCGTTTTATTTTAAAATTAAGGATGGGAATGGAACCCTTCTGGATATCAAAATACTTTCAATCTCACCATTAAAAATCTCAACTCTCAAAAATTTATCCAAAACAGCCAGTTTGAGCTAGTGCCTAAGCTAGAAAACAGGAGACAGTGAATTCTAGTCCTGCCTTAGGAATGAAAGCTGCCTGGGTGACTGGGCCAGTCACTCACTCTCTCTCTCAGTGCATCCCACCTTAAAGAGTTGTTTTTGTGGGGAAAATAGGATATGGAAGGAATATTAGGTACATATTGTTCTGTCGGGCTCTCTGGTAGAATCCTCCCAAAAATTCACAGGTACATATTTCAGACACACACATGTTTGAAAATTCAAAACAATGTTCTTTATAATGAAAATTCACTTAAACTAATCCCTCTTTTGGTATAGCAAAGAGCACTCCTCTCCAAACAAACTGGTAATTTATACAAGTCCCTTATCAGTCTTGTGATACTTAGCTTGCAGCTGTGAGGCAATTCAAAGTCCTTCTTTCACAAAGTGAAACACACTTTGCTCTGGTTTAGTTTCAAAGCAGGGAAAAATCAGCACACAAAAAGTCAAAGTCAGTAAAGCAGTCATGAAACACAACAAATGATCAGATAATCCTCCACAATGGCCAAACCCACAGGCTGCTATTTATAGCAGCCTCACTAATTACCACAGCCCCACCCAACCACAGGTGGCCTCATTTTCTTTGATAATAATCTCTCAGTTGTTGTTGCTTATGCATCGCTCTCCTCATGCGTGGCTGTATCATTAACTCTTGTTCTGAATCCAAGGAGGAGCTAGATAATTGATCTCCTTCTGAGCTGTCTGCCACACTCTCCTCCTCCCTGTCACTCATGTTTTCTTGGTCAGAGGAGCCTTCATCATCAGATTCCACTGGGGGCAAAACAGGCCTGCAGCATGTGGATGTCTCCCCCACATCCACAGTCCTTGGGGCAGGAGCTGGGCCAGAGCTAACCACAACACATTTACTGACTTGAAATATTTATAAAAATAAAAGTAAGACAGAATAACGCCACCCCCATAGGCAGTTTAACATGCTTTGGGTAGTCTGGAAGTTTGGAAGGGTAGAGATCAAAAGGGTTTGCCCCTCAGAAGCTTTTGAATCCAATTTTCACTATTAATCACTTTCTAAACATTTTTTTTAAAAAAAACAGAAAATAGTATGTATTCTGCTTTTTCCATCAGCATGACATGAATAGATGGATTCCTGAGGCCTTCCAAAAGCCAGATTAAAGAGTTGTAGCTGCTGATATTTTACTTGTTGCATGCTTCTGATGTAAGGAATAAGCATCATTTGATTTAAAAATCAAATTAGAAATTGGTCAATAAATTAAGCATCAGTAAAGAGACACAGAAGAAATGGCATGGTAATTAAATGCTGCACATGAAATATATTACATATAAGAAATGGCATCTTATTTCGCACAGAAAGTTCTTGCATTCCATTTTAAGCATCTTGTCTGAAAAATTCTGTGAAAATTACCTAAATATCTAAAGAGATTAGAAAAGATATATATTTTCTCTCTCTAAAACAGTTTTTCCCAACTTCTAGTCCCAAGGTATGCATAGAACTCATGTCATTCTTTACCATATTCTTTAGAATGATAGACATTGACATAAGAGGCCCTAAAGCTGGGAAATGCTACGTAGGATGCTCAAATAGATTTTCGAAGCTAAAGCAACATCAATGATGATCTTTGTCCTGACAATCTTTTGGATTCTGAAGGAAATTGCAGTCAGTTAAATTACACCTTTTATTTTAATGACTTGTGAACTTTAATTTATATTCACTCACATAATGGATAGGATCTAAAAGAGTATGCAATAATGCCTGAATGGGCCTTTGGATTTTTTGAATCAACTTTCTTGATTTTCTGCATTGCAAACTTCTTTGAAAATTAAGAAAGGTGTCACCTTAGGTGACAACATAGCCAATGTTTCATGAGATATAGAAATGTTAAATGGGTCCTTATGCAGAGAGGTTTTGTCCACCAACTTCAATAGTAAAAATAGTTTGGCACAAATCAGTAAAGCCTTCAAATGGTACATTAAAAAACAATAATGTTGAATTATAGTTAGCAACTACTATGTATAGAAATTAAACCATCTGTTTTATTATTTATTCCTTTTTTTATATAGGATTGTTTTTTGGCATTTCCAAGTAAGGTTTTTATAAAACATGCTGATCATTTTAGTACTTTATTAATTTTTCATTTTTAGAGCTAGTTTATGGCTTACTCTTCTTTTGCGTCTTTGCAACTTCACTAGTGTTTGATGCTGTTCTCCAATTGTCAAAATGGGCCACTGTAAGAACAATATAGAGAGAGCATTATTCTTAGGATACGATATTCTTGACAGAATATTTGTTGGCAATAAACAGTCAGTGATACTTAAGCATTTTAAGATCACAAAGGAAAAGTTTTGACTTAAGTAATTTAGATTTTACTGTGTACGGCTATTGTAAAATACTATGTCATTTTGGAACAGTGATGAACTTACAGCAATTTCCATTTTAGAAATTTGGCAGTAATCCTAATTAAAATATATGGTATTTGAAATTCTATTGTGTTAAGTTTTAATTAAAAGTTGTACACTTCGGGCTCAAACTATCTGCACATTAGATGCAGTTTTGCATCTGTTATTCTATAGAAGATTTTAGCAAGTGTCATCTTGATTAATCTGAGCAGTTAACGCAATGATTTCTGATCTACAGCCTGTGCTTATAAGCCTCATTAAATCCATGACTATGACACCAAGATAGATCATTGTCTCCTGTGTCAAACATAGCAGGGGTTGACTCTTCTATTAGAGCACTCTGTAAGAATTCTTTTATGTCTCCAGCATGCTGCTTAGGAATAGACTAAAATACTACATCACTTTTTGTGGCACAAATCCTCAAGTGTCTATCATCTCCAGTTCAATCAGTCAGGGATTCACCTTATGTATGAATGTAAAGTAGCTAGAACTGGGGTTTTTAAAATTTTATTCTTTAGAAAAATCATTATGTTTTGATTATTAAACCTGTTTTAGGTATAAATTACAGTTTCTATGTTTTGTACTTTAAAAGGACAAGGAGCTGAAAGTCTGGTGTATAGTTGGGGTGATTCCTGTGCTGAAGATTTAGGATTGTGAAGTGTTTTGTATGCTGCATGAAACCCTGCTATATAAAACACTGCTTTTTTTATTCTGAACAAGTGAACCAGTAACAAATAACTTCATCTCAGGACAGTTTACCACTGACAAAATTCATTCAAAAATTCAGCACTCAAACAAAATCCTATGTATTTAAGGTACTATTAAGTATACAGGTAGTCCTCAATTTATGACCATAAGCATTGAACCTAATACAGTATTTCTGATGCTAAGTGAGACAGTTATTTTTGCCCCATTTTACAACCTCTGTTACCACAGTTGTTAAGAGAAGCACTGCAGTTGTTAAGTTAGTAGCATGATTGTTAAGTGACTTCCCCTATGACTTTACTTCTCAAAAGGTCACCAAAGATGATCCCATGACCATCATATATATGAGTCAGTTACCAAGTGCCTGAATTTTGATCACGTGAGCGTAGAAATGTTGTCATGATCATCAAACCACCATTATTCACTTTTTTCCAGTGCTGAACATTGTAACTTGGAACAGTCATTAAACCAATGGTTGTAAATTGAGAAATACCTGTATTAAGCATACATAAAGTTAAGAACAACTTACCCAAAGCATGAGAATCTTTGAATTTTTTTTTCCTTATCTTGCCACACAATCTCATTAGAGAATACTGGCTATTTAGCCAATATGTATGAGTTGAAGTAATGATGGCTAACCTTTTCATCACCGTGTGCCAAAAGCACCTGTATGCACACACAACAGTGTTTGTGTGCACGCACCCATAATGCAATACATGTATGACCACCCCATGCATGTGCGTGTGATCCCGTGTGCTGTCCCCCAAGAATGTACATATGACCCTTCACGCTGCCCCGTGCATGCATGTGCAACTCCTGCTTGTGCACATGAACTCTTTGCATGTGTGCAAAACCCCATGCTTATACAAATGACACCCCATGCATGTGCACACATCTTCCAAATATACCCCGTGCCTGTGCGGCAGTGACCAGAAAAGCAGCTGGCTGGTGGGAGGCACATGCGCAATAAAACTGAGTTGGGGCAATGGCTCGTATGCCATCACAGAGTGCTCTGCATGCCATCGGTGGCACACATGCCATAGGTTTACCATCACGGAGTTGAAATAGTCAATGCAGAAAGAAAGGCTTTCCATTAACACTTTAATATACAGAAGAAAAGTACTGTATTATTAACGTTGTTAATATTGACACACTTTGATTTAGCCTCTAACCTTTGGCACAATGTAAAACCAATAGAGCAGAAAGTGGTACAGAGACAAAATCTAAAAGCTAACAGCTAAGACAATAATTTTCATTTAATTGAGGCAATTACAGGCAAACTTAGTTTAGCTAAAACAAATGGTTTTACAAAACAAAGAAGGACCCATTTTATGCATGCTTCTGCAAAAATTCTCATTTGTGATCAGTGAAGCTTACTTCTAAGCAATTAAGCACATGATTGCAGTACAAAGATTAGGTATCACGTTTCTTTTCATTCTTTTCATTCTCTGAAATGCAGTGTTTCTCAACATTGGCAACTTGAAGATACTGTACAGTATTTGGACTTCAATTCCCAGAATTCCCCAGCCAGCAATGCTGGCTGGAGAATTCTGGGAGTTGAAGTCCACACATCTTCAAATGGTCAAGGTTGAGAAACACTCCCCTAAGAGAATAGCAAAAACCATGTTGTGAAGCAGAAAATTGAAATGAAATCTTAAAAGCTACATGATGGTTATTCATTTATTTATTTAAACAGTTGCCCCAATACTCAAATTTCACATCTTAAGATCAGAAAACTAATTGTAGGCCAATAATATCAGAACAGAAAAATTATATTTTGAATCAGCACCTTTAGTAAAGGATCGGACAAGGGCCAATAACATAATACAATTACTTAAGAACTTAATTCGTTCCGTGACCAGGTTCTTAAGTAGAAACGTTCTTCAGTAGAAGCAATTTTTCCCATAGGAATCAGTGTAAAAGCAAATAATGCGTGCAAACCCATTAGGAAAGAAATAAAAGCTCAGAATTTGGGTGGGAGGGGGAGGAGGAAGAAGAGGAGGATGACAGTCGCTGCCGAAGGAAGAAGGTGAGGTGGGGGTAATAAAAAAAATCCAAAACTTTAAGGCTTAAAAAAAAAGAGGGACTCTCAGATGGTGAGGAGGAGCACACGCTTCCCATACACCCAGCGCAAGGCTGCCTTCCATACACTGTGCCAGGCGGGTGTGAGGGGGAGCGCCACCGAAAGGCTCATCTGGCAGCCCAGAAAAGCCCGAGATGGCCGGGATTAAAGGGGGAATGGTAGGAAACTGGCCGGGCCTTCATGCTGCTCTCAAATTTTCTGGGAAATTTTTCCGGGCTCGGGTTCTTAAGTAGAAAATGGTTCTTAAGAGGCAAAAAAATCTTGAACACCCGGTTCTTATCTAGAAAGGTCTTAAGTAGAGGTACCACTGTATAGTGTAAATCTATCTCAATACAAATGCCATATCTGTGAAATTTTAATTCATGGAAAGAAAATCATAAGTGATATGTGATCATTTTTCACACTTAACAACTATTCTAACATCTCCATGATTATGTGTTCAAAATTCAGACTGTTATGTATGGACATATGTCCAGTGATTGGTTGATCAGGTGGTGAGTGGCTTCCCTGAAGCCTGTTGGCAGTTCTGTTCTTGCTACAGCTTGGAGAAAAAGAAAGTGCTGAACGGTCATTGCGTCTTGCGTCTAACACAGACACTTGGCAACTAACTCATTTTTATGATGGTTTCAGTGTCATGGGCTCTCACTTTTATGACTTTCCGACAAGCAAAATCACTTGGGAGACCAGATTCACTTAACAACTCTATTGCTAACTTAATTTTGAGTGCAATTGGGGGTAGTTGAGGAATACCTATACAATACGCTATCTTGAAAACCTCACATATATAACGGAATAATATTTAGATCAAGCAGCCTGAAATTTTTTAATAGAATAAAATTCCTTTGAAATGTATTTTAGCAATTTCTGTTAAAGAACTAACAATAAAGATACTTCATAAATGAATCAGACATAAATAGTTCTTAGATTCTTCTTATGAGGTTATAATTGAATTAGTCCAAATTACTCTCTGGTGGTAATTTTCATTTAATTATTTTCCTTTTGACTGGAAGTTTTTAAAAAACTTAAACCATTGTACACATTAATATTTAATTTGTACAATACAATGCTATTTTAGTATTCATTTTCCACATGAATAATAAAATGTTATGATAAATTAATTGTATATATTAGTTGCCCACAATATCTTTTAGTAGCCATTTTTTCACACGTTTGCCATGTTATACAAGATTTTGCAAATCTTACTTAGAATCTTATCGGTTTTTGTTACTGTTGTTCAAAGTTTGCAAAACTTTAACATTTAAAACAACGAGTGCTTTTATAAACTTTATTTACTTATTTATCAATCAATCTATATGCCATATCAGTCATGAAAGTATCTCTAAATTACATGATAGAATTAAAGCTTCACATTTAAAAAGTAATAAGTAAAAGCTAACAGGAAGATAACATTAACACTACATGAAGTATACTGGGAAACAATGACTAGAACAGATCTAATCCCAACCAACTACCATTGCTAAAATTATCACTACATTCTAGGCTAGGGTCAGTTGAAAAAAAATCCTTTTTATAGCTTTATTAAATTCTAATGAATTTGGAGCTATATGGACCTCAGAGAGATGCTGTTCCACAGAGCAAGCGCAGCTCTTAAGACAGCTGGGACCCAGAACACACCAATTCATCAAGACCTTATTTATTAGTAAAAACAACAAGAGAAATATGATCTTATAGTAACCACGCCATAATCTAAGCTTTTCTTGTAACATCTTGAATTACAGTTGGTAAGCAATGCAGCTCAAATGGAAAGTGGTAATACCTGTAACTACACACATATTTTTAAAATTTTGTTTGAGTTTCTTGAATGTCATGGGAAGAAGGCTGTGTATGTGCTATGATGCTCATGGGCACATTATCATTCTTTGGCTAAAAGGAACCATTAAATTAGGAAGTAAAGTTGTGCTGTTACTCTCTGCATTCCAATTTGTCTGCGATGCAGCTCTGGTTTATATTTGACTTTTTTTTCTGAGTAGCTGGTGGACTTCCAAACAAAATATGGGTTCTAAGAATTCAATTCAATTCAATTTATTAGATTTGTATGCCGCCCCTCTCTGTAGACTCGGGGTGGCTCACAAAAATAATAACACAGTATATAACAAATCTAATAATTAAAAGTCATTAAAAACCCCTTATTAAAAACAAAACATGCACATAAATATACCATGCATAAACTGCATAGGCCCGGGAGAGATGTCTCAGTTCCCCCATGCCTGGCGGCAGAGGTGGGTTTAAAGAAGTTTACGAAAGACAAGGAGGTGGGGGCAATTCTAATACTTTTGGGTGCAATGTAGAGCAAAGAAACCTTCTAAATACAGGTGCTGTAGCAGGATCTTTGAAGTCATCAATAGACCACTGATGTGACAAAGAAACATGATTTACTTCTGGGTTGTGTTTTTTCCATATGTCATTATAAAAATGTTTAGTCCTGATGTACTTCTAGCATCCAAAAATCCTAAATCTCAACGGTTTTTCTCTGTGCAAAGTTAGCATCCACCCTTCTCCTAGAACAGCGATGGTGAACCTTTTTTTCCTCGGGTGCCAAAAGAGTCTGTGCGCGTGCTTTTGTGCATGTGTGAGTGCCCACACACATAGTTCAATGTCTGCAGAAGGCTAAAACAGCTTTCCCTAACTCACAGAGGCTCTCTGGAGGTGAGAAACAGCCTGTTTCCCAACTTCTGGTGGGCCAGTAGGCTCGCGTTTCACTCTTTCACCGAAGCTCCAAAGGCTTTCCTGGAATTGGAGGAGGGTAAAAATGCCCTCCCCCATTCCCCGGAGGCTCTTTGGAGGCAAGAAACAGCTTGTTTCCCAACTTCTGGTGGGCCAGTAGGCTCACGTTTCACCCTTTCACCAAAGCGCCAAAGGCTTTCCTGGAATTGGGGGAGGATAAAAATGCCCTCCCCCATTCCCCTGGAGGCTCTTTGGAAGCCAAAAATGTCCTCCCATAGCCTCTGTGGGAGCCAAAAATCAGCTGACTGGAAAACACATGCACGTTGGAGCTGAGCTAAGGCAACGGCTCACGAGCTAGCAGATTTGGCTCCGTGTGCCGGCTGTGGCACCCATGCCATAGGTTCGCCATCACTGTCCTGGAAGAATGAAATATTTTAGGAAATATTAAAAAGGCAGAATATTATACCTCCCTGGATGAGAAAAGGAGAAATATGCTCTTGGAAAGCAGCACCCACCTTTGTCAATGGCCCCAGGAAGACTGAGCCATCCTATCTACAAAACAAAGACCTTCAGCCTCAAAGTGATTGGATTAGCCCTCATTCAAGATTCAAATCAGGACAAAGCCATTAAGCCCTAATAGGAATTGGCCAACACCCTTTCAGAGCGCAAGCCTCTTCATTACATAATCACCCTCCAAGTTTCAATCAAACCTGGGAGCTCAGACTAAAGTAGCTATGACCCCTGCATAGTCCTATGGGAGCCTGACAACAACCAATGGAATACCATAGAAACAGGAAGCTCAAGGGCAAGGCCCAAGAGAGGATACAAATACTTCTCACTCCATATGTTCAGCTGCCCATGTGGTCCTGTCTATCAATAAACTATCTTTCCCATCAGCCTTCATTTTTCCAGTATCTTTAACCTACTTAGAACTGAACCCAGATGGATATTTCTTCCAAGACCCCATATTTGTATTTCATAGCTGCACAACCTAGACTCAAGATACATTTGTAAAATTCTAGCTGGGTTCAAATCCTAAAACTATAGTTCCAAACACTTTAAAACAATAATGTAGATGTCTCAGGTAGTCCCCGATTTTGATCTTTACTTAGGGCCAAATTACTATTACGTAAGAAATCATTGTTATGTTTTCCCATTCCCATTTTTATTTACTCAAACTGCTGCTTGCTGGAAAGTTTGCAAAGAAACATGGTGAGAAGAACATATCTGCCAAATTGACTCTGCAGGAAACAAAAACAAGCTTGCTAACTGCTCCTTTTATGATTATTTAAAATTGATATCCATAATAGTCTCTCTTACATTTTAGATGTATTCTGCTAATAGCAAAAATAAATAAAAATATTGGCTATCTACATATTCAGAAGCAACTCTTAGAAATAAAATACCAAATTATTAATTACTAACATTTTTTAAAAACAATGTCATTAACTGATTTTAAAGTAACGTATTTAATAATTTTGAATTGTTTACATTCCTATGGACTGCCTCAACATGTCACACCCAGAAACAACATCATTTGTTTTTGGTGCCTTCAAGTTGGTCCTGACTTCTGGTACCTGCTTCGACATGTCTCTCTGTTTTTCTTGGCAAGATTTTGTAAGTGGCTTGCCATTATCTGCTTCCTAGGTAAAAATGACTAATTTAAGGTCACCTAATTTGTTTCAGACCTAAAGTGGAATTATAACCCATGGCCTCCAGGTCCCCAGTAACTTAACCAATATACAAAATTGGTTCTCCCAAAATTGTGAGGAAAATTGAAGACCTTTTTAAAGATAAATCTAATAAAAAGATAACAGACAATGTAATAAAAAGGGCAACCCTTTTGGCTTTGTTATTAAAATGTAAAATGTTTTACTAAGGTAAACAAATACTGAAGTATATAGAACCTGTTTTGCCACAATTTTATTTCTCTTTGTTCCTCTAATTCAAACTTCTTCAAACTTGGTAACTTTAAGACTTGTGGACTTCAATTCCTAGAATTCTCCAGCCAATTCTGAGAGTTGAAGTCCACAAGTCTTAAAGTTGCCAAGTTTGGTGACCTCTGATTCATGATGACTCCCCACATGTTCAATTCCATTGACCAATTCATCCATTCCTGAACAAATGGAATGAGTGGAACAGACATTAGACTGCAGTCAGCACTGAACACCCTAATTGGCCTTCTCCACTATAAACAGGTGTAATATTTAAACAATGCTGTTTACATTTTTTTTTTACAAGTGAACACAAACTACATTGCACTTTATAACTGGAAAAATACCTGCTTGGCTTACAACGAGCCTGTAATAGGCTTTTGTAAATGTTTCCAAGTGCAGCAGATGTCAGTATAATTTAAGATACCTGTAATTGTTCTCTTTGTTATATGAATTTATTGGATTTATTTAAGCTATAGAAGAAAGCTTTAGTCTAATATACACTCTCAGAATAGAAACTCTTTCCCAAAAGGTTTCTTATGGCATGTTCAAACAAAACATGAGAGGAAGTGGAACTTGTTCAATCTCTAGTTTCATATCCAATGTCCTTGTCTGCTCTATGCACATTTCCCTTAAAGGGAGTCTTCATATATCCATCTGAACTCATAAAACATGGGTTTCTGTTCTTAAAACTCAGCAGTAGTGCAAGTTGGGATCAAAGCATTGACTTTGAATAAGACAAAAAGAAACATTTCACATTATTAATTTTGAATCCTGTGATGAATTAAGATAGGCTTTAAAGCAGCCCAATAATGGCTAGATAATACTATAATTCAATTCAGGGTAGAAATCTTCAGTGTATGAAGGAGACTCTGCTAGGCTTTCTATTAGAACGGAACTGTGGTAGTAAAGTAGATCAGTGTTTTTCAACCACGGCACACTAGTGTGTCATGAGATATGGTCAGGTGTGCCATTGGGAAGTTAAACATGGGTCCCCAAAGTATGGCCCATGTGCCAGATACGGCCCGCGGAGGCCATTTATCCGGCCTCCATCCAAACATAAACATTCCCTCCAGCTATCAGCGACAGGAAGAGTGGAGGCACAGGTAACGCTCACTGACCAATCACCTTCTAGGATTCATCCCAGCCACTAGCGATAGACCAATAGCAGGACGCCTCTCATCCAGACCCAGGAAGGTCCCCGTTCGGGCTGCCAAGCACTTGTCATTGTGTGGCCACAGCGAGTAGTTGAACATGCTAGTCCTCCCCATGGTCCCGATTTCTAATCCTGGTCAGGACTGGAGGTAAATGTTGCCACCACTAGATGAAGCCTCAGCCTCAGCTGGTTATGTCTATCCTGATGGTGTATATAGATCTTTTTTATAAGATCTTTTTATAAGAGGCCCCCGCAGAGGGTGATATATGTATAATATGTACTGTGTTAGAGTGTCATTTTGTGTCATTTTGGTTGGTGGTGTGCCCCAGGATTTTGTAAATGTAAAAAATGTGCCATGGCTCAAAAAAGGTTGAAAATCACTGAAGTAGATAGACTGCTGTATTGCAGGCTAACTATGCCCACAGCCAGGAGTTTGATCCTGACTGGCTCAAGGTTGATTCAGCTTCCCATCCTTCCAAGGTCAGTAAAATGAGGAGCCTGATTATGAAGGAGGGGGGCAATATGCAGACATTGAAGCCTCAGAGAGTGAAGCCCTGGAATACCACACAGCCCTTGGGATAATTTCAAAATATAAGTGCAAGAAATAGGTCCAAATCTCTGTAATGCACGACTCTTTATTGCAATCAACACTGTATGGCAGAGAAAGAAAATGACAAGAAACAGAAGAAATATTACTGAGAGAGAATATCGCCGGCTGACTTACCGGCCCCACGGCGCTTTTGCGGAAGGGCCGGGCAGACTCGGACCCTTCCTATGGCGGCCGCCATCTTGTTTTCGGCCGAAATCTCGCGAGGCGAGATTTCGGCCGAGAATGCTTCACCCACGTGGCTGGGCATGACGTTGGGTCCGGGCGGGGCCTGCTGGCCCTATTTAAGGGCAGCAGGCCGGGAAGCAAGCCTTTTCACCCTGGACCCATGCTGAAGAGCAGACACTCGGCTGAGTGCTGCTCCGACGCCATTTTGGGTTGCCCTCGTGTCGCGGCCGCCATTTTGTGGCCGATCGAGGGAGCGAAAAGTTTTCTTACTACTCTTCACCGGATCTGCCGATTGAGGCTCCAATCCTTAGGACTCGTGGAGCTTTCTTCCAGAGGATCCCCCTCGGGCCCGAGGGGGACTGGTAACCTCCTCCCGGCCGGGAGGAGGGCGCGGTGGGGCGGTTTGGCTTCTGGGGTCCCCGGTCTTGGGCTGGTTGGAGGCCGGATTTCAGGCCTTTAAGGCCTACCTGTGAGGGGAGGCTTTCTCTTTTGCGCCTAAGGATAGGGGCCCAGGGGTTGGCAAGGGCTTCTCCCCTTCCAGTAATTGGCTCTAGGAGGGCACAGTGGTGGGGGACCTTTGCTTGCCACTCAGACAGTGGGGAGTTCAATCCTAGGTAGTAGTTTAGGTTGCTCCCTGCATACTAGAATTAAGAAGTTGGGATGGCTCCGAAAAAGAGGTCTGCCACTGCCCCTACGGCTCCGCCGGCTGCGCGTCCCAGGAGGGCCCTTAGGCCTTCTGCCCGGGCTCGGGCCAGTAGGGAGGGGCCTACGGGGGTGGTCCCCGAGCAAGGGGGGGTGGTTTCGTTGCCTCCTGCCCCTCAACCTGTTCTTTCTCCTGCCATGTCTTGGGCCAGGGTGTTGGAGAGGCTCGACGAGCTCGAGCAGTGGAGAAGCGGTGCGGGCTCCGGAGGGTCCCTTGATCAAGTTCCTGCGGCGTTGGGGAGAGATCCTGCGGCGGCCCAGGCTGGGCAGATGGCTCCGGTTGGACGACAGGCCCCGGCAGGGCCGATGGCGGCTTTCCCGGGCCCCGCAACAATGGGCCCCCCGTGGATGTCATCAACCCCGTACGGGGCAGGTGAGGCTGCACCACACACTACACCGCTGTCCTTTCTTCCTTCCCCCACCCTGGGTTTTCCCCCGGCGGGGGTTGGGAGCGGGTCCAGTTTTTTGGGGTCTTCCACGGGCACCTGCGGGCAGGTCTGGGCACAGCCGGTTCCTCCTTCGGGGCCGCCGGCGGCCGGCCCTGCTCCGCTGCCCGGGCCAGGTCCTACGGGGATACCTGCGGTGCCCGGGGCAGGGGGGTGGGTTCCTCCAGCCCCTGCTGTCATGCCCCCGCTCCCCGTCTTGCCCTACCCCCACGGTGCGGGAGTTTTTGGTGTGGCGGCCAACTCGGTATGGGACCCGTTTGCTTGCATTAAAGCAGGGGCTATCCCGTGCGGGTTGCCGTCCACCCCTTTAGGATGCCACCTTCACCCTTCGGTGAAGGAGGCTATATGGCGGGGAGAATACGTGGATCTTTTTTCGCTTTTGAACCGAGAGGTTCCTAAGCAGGAGAAAGAGATTGTCCCGGGGGAGAAAACGAAGAAGACCAAAGTAACGAAATGCTTCAGCTCCTGGCTGTATGCTTTTCTTACTTATGGGTCTGTGGTGATTCAAAGGCAGCCGGCTATGGCCTCTGCCATGTTTAAATATATAGATTTGATTGCTAGGGCCCACTTCGAATATAAGGGCACCATATGGCGCCATTATGATAAGGGCTTTCGTATGAGGATGGCGGTAGAGCCTAACTTGCCATGGGATATGGTGGTTCCGGACCTTTGGTTCCGGGCCACGCATATGTCTGGAAAGGAAGGGTGTGAGCGTACTGATAGTGGGCACTTCATGGAGGAGGAGCCTGGCGCGGCTTCACCGGCCAAGGCGACTCCTGGTGTGGCTGGCAAGGGGGCCTCGCCCGCTTGTCATGAGTTTGCGGCAAAGGGGGCGTGTTTTCATCCCTTTTGTAAGTACAAGCATGCCTGCGGGAATTGTGGGGGGTCCCATGCAGCTTCAGTCTGTCCCCGCCCCAAGAAAGGGGCGGAGAAGAAGGGCGGGGGTCCAGGAAAACCTCCCCCACCAGCTGGGGGAAAAGGGGCCCAGCCCAATTAATGTGTCTGTGCTCGAGGGTTGGTTGGTCGACTACCACCCTCGCCCGAGAGCCGAGCTGCTCTTGAGGGGCTTCTCCGAGGGATTTAGGATCCCTTATGTGGGTGTTAGGAAGGCTTTCATGTCGGACAACCTCAGGTCGGTTGTCGGACATGAGGACATTGTTCGGGCTAAGATTCGAAAGGAGGTTGCTGAGGGCAGGGTCCTTGGGCCTTTCCCGGAGCCGCCCTTTTCGAATCTTAGAGTGTCCCCCCTGGGGGTGGTCCCCAAAAAGGCGAGTGGTGAATTTCGGTTGATTCACCATTTGTCTTTTCCAAAAGGGGAGTCAGTGAATGACTTCATTCCTGACGAGCTTTGTTCAGTCCGGTACGCATCCTTTGATGCGGCCGTGGCCATGGTTAGGGAGTGTGGGGTGGGAGCCCTTATGGGTAAATGCGACATTAAGTCGGCATTCCGGCTCCTCCCCATTCACCCAGGCGACTTCGAGCTTCTGGGCTTCCATTTCGAGGGTGGGTTTTATGTGGACAGGGCATTGCCTATGGGCTGTTCTGTTTCCTGCTCCCTTTTTGAGAGCTTTAGTACCTTCCTGGAGTGGGTGCTCAGGAGGCGTAGTGGCCTGGGTTCGGTCGTTCATTACCTTGATGATTTCTTGATGGCCGGGCCTGCGCAATCGGAGCAATGTTTTGCTTTGATGCGGGACTTCGAAGCCCTTTGTGCTCAATTGGGGGTGCCTTTAGCCCCCGAGAAGACCGAAGGCCCTGCCACCAGGATTCCCTTCCTCGGTATTGAATTGGATTCAGAGGAGCAATCTTCCAGATTGCCCCTGGACAAGTTGATAAAAATTAGGACCAAGCTTGAGGCGGTCTTGGGCTGCAGGAAGGTTACTCTTCGGCAGCTCCAGGAGTTGGCCGGGATCCTTAATTTCGCCTGTCGGGTAGTGGTGCCTGGTAGGGCTTTTTCTCGCCGGTTGTATGATGCGATGAAGGGGCTACGTTTGCCCCACCATCGTACCCGCTTATGCGCTGGGGTCAGGGCTGACCTCTGCGTGTGGCGGGAGTTTTTGGAACATTATAACGGGTTGTCTTTTTGGCGGCAGGAGCTTCTTTTGGAAGCGGAGCTGCAGCTGTGTTCCGACGCCGCAGGGACTTGCGGTTTCGGGGTAGTGTTAGGTGACCAGTGGTGCTGGTCGGCATGGCCTCCGGAATGGAGTGCCTGTTCCTTGGTTAAGGACTTGACCTTTTTGGAGCTTTTCCCCTTGGTAGTGGCCTTAGAGCTCTGGGGAGAGCAGTTTAGGGACAAGACTGTGCATTTTTGGTGTGACAATCTAGCGGTTGTCCATGTTGTGAATGCCCTGTCCTCAAGGAGTGACAGGGTAATGCGGCTTGTCCGCCATTTTGTGCACAGGTCCTTGTCTCTGAACGCCTTGTTTTTGGCTAGGCACGTCCCGGGGCTAGATAACGGGGTGGCTGACGCCTTGTCCCGTGGTCAGTTGTCCAGGTTTCGGACCCTGGCCCCGTGGGCCCGAGAGTCGCCAGAGGTGTTTCCAGCCCACCTGTGGAGCCTGGGCGGGCTCCCGCGAGCTGGAGGGATGAGGCCTCCAGGGCGATCGCCTTATCTGTAGCTCCTGGCACCCTGCGAGCTTACCAGCGTGCAGGTAAGGAGTTTGGGGATTTCAGGCAGGGTAGGGGTTACCCCCATAGCTGGCCTGTCCCGGTTGAGCACCTAGCTGAATTCTGTGTCCTGCTGAAGGGGCGTGGCCTTTCAGTCAGGACTATCAGGTCTAGGTTAGCCGGCCTCGCCTTTCTGTCCAAGGCGGGGGGGTTTGGTGATTTTTCAGGTGATTTTCGCATCCGGAGGATGCTGGAAGGCTGGGTGCGGGAGCGACAGGGGTTCCCTTCTGACACTCGTCAGGCCCTGACGGTTCAGCAGCTGTCTTTGATTAATCAAACATTTGACAGTCTGTGTGCCTCTCTGTACGAGGCCCGTCTTTTTAGGGCAGCGACTTGTGTTATGTTTTTTGGGGCCCTTAGGGTCAGCGAGGCAATGGCCTCCTCGCAGTCTGACTTGTCGCTCCGCGCTTTCCAGCTCACTGATCTGACCTTTAGACAGGGGGGTGTCTCCCTTTTGGTGAGACACTCCAAGACAGATCAGTTACACAGAGGGGTTAGACTTGAACTTAGCGCAGCCACCGATCAGTCTGTTTGCCCGGTGGCTGCTTTGCAGCGTTTTTGTGGCTTGCGAGGGTCAGGGCGTGGGTACCTTTTTGTACACCAGGATGGCACCCCCCTGACCCGGTATCAATTCTGGGCGATAGTGTCTAAGGCAATGTCTCAGTTAGGCATGGATCCCGCCGGCTACGGAACGCATTCGTTCCGTATCGGCGCCGCCACTAGCGCGGCACTTTCTGGTTTCCCGGCCCAACGGATTCAGGAGATCGGCCGCTGGCGGTCAGCGGCATATTTGGGTTATGTTAGGCCCGCTGAGGATTCTGGGCAGGGTTTAGGCTAGGTAACCTCTCTGTGTGTGTCCTCTTCCAGGTTCCCAGTCCAGGCAGAAACCGACGGCGCTGCTGTGTGGCCACAGCATGGTCTTCTGGGCCGGCCGCTCAGCAGCCAGAAGCGCCATTGGGACCCAGCTGTCGTTGGGACGGTGGGTCAATGTTGTTTGGATGGGACGGAGGGGTATGCGGTGGGAGGGGCTCCTACCGACGTTGCTGGGTACTCAGCATCTCAGGGCGGTACCCGGCGCTGCTGGGCGGGCGGCTACCCAGGGTCGCGCCCAGATGGGACTGGGTGGTCGGCAACCCATAGCCGCACCCAGATGGCTGGTCTTGCACCTCGGTGGCAATGACCTGTGCCTGCTTGGTGGTCTCCCACTGATCATCCAGGTGCGCGAAGACCTGCGGTGGCTTCGCACGGTATGGCCCACAACGCAAGTGGTGTGGTCAGAGATCCTTCCAAGGATCGTTTGGAGGGACGCCATTTCCCTTAGGGCCATACACCGGGTTAGGCGTAGGGTGAATAAGGCCGTGGGAAAAACAGTAAGGGAATTAGGTGGGGTTGTAGTGGCCCACCCCCTCATCACCGTAGATCGGCCGTGGCTTTACCGGGCCGATGGCGTTCACCTGTCAGAACAGGGGAACGCCATTTTCTTACAGGACCTGCAGCGGTCTCTGCGTGAGCTGGCGCAGATAGAGGGGGGAGTCGGGGGGCCAAGATAGAGATCTGACCCCCGCTCCATGGCAGGTTAGGGGCGGAAATCTGGGTGGTGGTTCAGCAACTGCGCGTTCTCCCTTGGGCATCTTTGGGGATGATTGACAGGTTCTCTCCAAGCCCATGGTGGGTGCTACCTGCGCACTTGGGGGGAACCTGTCTTTGGGTCCCGCTATTGAAGTCCCAGGGTAGGGGTGAGCCGGCGGGACCCCCCTCATGCGAGTGCATGGCAGGGTCTCAGGTGAGGGAGAGGTCCCTCACCTGGACCAGCATCGACTACGCCCTTAGTTGCCCAGGAATGTTGACCTTTTACGTCATTTCCGCCCCGGAAGTGTTTGTTTGACCCTGCAGGTCCACTGTTTCTGGGTCATAGTTGAATATGTTGATTTATGCAAATTTATGCTAATTCATGCTAATTTAATTAATAAATTATGCAAATTTATTATAATAAAAATGACCCAAGTTTAAATCCAGCTCTGGTGTCCGAGTCGTTACTCCGTCTCTTCTGCAAAGACCATTTTGTCATATTTATTAAAAATATATTTATTTTTATATTTTAATAAATATTGTCATATTTATTAAAAATATACAATAATAAATCCAGATGGGGATTCTCAGTTACAGCAACTGGACTTTTATTTTTTATTTTTTAAACTGAAGACATTTAACTTTTCCTCCTCATTCTTCTTCATCTCAACCTTCTTCATCTTTCATTGACTGGTTTTGAAGAGGCAGGATTTATATTCTTTTCAATCAATCAGTCATTAACACTTTGAGAGTCATTGAAACCACCTGGGGGTTAATCTATGTCCTCAGAGTATCTGAATCAGAGTGCAGATGAGTCTGAACTGTCTTGAGACTGCTAAAAGGACTTCATTGTAAGCAGAAGACAAACAGTTTCAAGGATTGTATTGTAAATAGGTTTGAGGGGGTGGAGGGGAGATATCACACCACCTATCTCCCTTTAACAAAGCAGTCCTTTCAGCAATCCAAAGACATCTCCAAACTGGTTTGCAGTCTTGAGTCAGGTACTCTGAGGACACAGATTAACCTCCAGGTGCTGTCAACTTTTGTTAAAGTCTTAATGACTGGCTGACTGAAAAGAGTTGGGAAAGAATGTTATTTTAATAATAAATAATAACAGTAGGAGATTCTAAAACTTACTTTATTTCACTGTCTTGGCTATCCCTTAACCTTTAACACAAATCATGATCCATTAAGACTGGAAACTACGGGAAAGACCTTGTAACAATAGATTGTTGAATTGCACTTCTGCTAATCTATTGATGACGATGTTCATCCACTGTGTTCAAAGAGGACCTTGACATCTAAGGGGTTGTGGACTATATGTGATGTGTCCATAAATAACTGGTAAAGTCTATATGAGCATGAAATGTTCTGCCACATGTTGGGCAGACATGTGTGGGCACCATTGTCGCAGCTAAGCTCATAATTAACAAGACAAAACCAAGTACCAAATTTAAGTACCTGGGCAAGAATAGTTAATCAGACAATCACATCCACAAATAGGTTGCCCAAAGCACCATTTACACAAACACACAAAAGCAAGGCAATTGACATCAGGAAGGAAATTAAGATTGACTTTAGATAAGTGTCTTACACTACAGCCAGTGCATATACACCATTTACCCCCTCCCCTCACTCACACTAAGTACCAGTCCCCTTATAAAACAAACTCTCTGTACCCCATTTTCTCTGTAGTTACCCTCAAGAACAAACCTTTTAGCTTTGGGAAATAAATGGATTCCCTCCTTTCCACCAGATTTATGCCTTGAGTTTTATTTGCTTGCAACATCCCAGCTCAGAAAGGGAACCCAGAAAAGGGACCCAATATAAAACCTTACTTCCTCCTCAGTTAGTTAGAAATGAAGAAACTCTTCAGAGGTGAAATGAAATGGCTTCAAACAAAATCAAGAAAAGTATAGTTGCCATTTGGGGGTGGGGAAAGCACATTTAAGATATACAATAACTTTTTCAAGTCATCAAAGTTTTGTGAGATTCATATTTCTGCTGCATTAGACTAATAAAGCATCTCTCTGCAAGTAACTTTTAGGAAACTTGCATACTTATAGTAGAACTAACTATGGTAGAAAGCACCCACTATAAATGCATTAAAACACATTAGGTCACCAAAAGTCATTGTGAGCAAACAAGATTGATTGTTCCAAATATGTGTGTGTGTGTGTGTGTGTGTGTGTGTGTGTGTGTGTGTAAAACACCACCAACAATTTCAGATTCTTTTGCTTTAAAGTAAGCCTCTTACAAAGGAGGCTTACTGGGCTATAAAAGCTTTTTTTTACAAATTATGAAGAAACTTTACAACTTCTTAAAGGACTCTGCTCTTGGGTTGGGAAAGTTGCTATGAAGGAAAATAATATAATAAAGAATAGTGTTGAACTGGCTCCACAGGTAATGCTTTTGGGAAGTTTTTGCCGTTTCAGAGTAGGGAAACAACACACAGTCAAGGCAGTTTAGGGGAAAGTTTGGTCAATAACAACGAACCATTAAATTAAGCATTTTTAATTAACAAACTATTAAATTAAACATTTTTAAATTTTCTTAAACTTTCAGTGGAAAAAGAAAATAGATTTAACGGGTTCCCACCATTTAAAATGCTTTGCCAATGTTGCTAGAGTAAGTCAGGCAATCCTATAAAATCGTTCAAAGTTACTATTATTATAATACTGTCCAATGACAGATGGGGAGGGTGGGGTCCAATCTCGAATTATAGTGGCTGGTTCTTTCTCAAAGGAAGCTGGTGGAGCTGAGGGTTCAACCAACACTTATGAGGTGCAAAATCGAGGGAGGGAAAATAGCAACCCAATATTCAAAACAATATGATGATGATGATGAGAAGGAGGAGGAAGAGGAAGAGGAGGAATAGGAGAAGGAGAAATGTACCTGAAACCTTGCCAAGAAATCTCCACCAAGGACTTGCCCTGACAGTCTCCCGGAACAAAAAAACCTAATTGTAAAGTACACAAATCAAAACAAACAAAACTGTAAGGTAACTGTAGAACAGGAACAGGCTTTGTTATTTTAATTGTTGGGGTTTTTTTATTGTAAGCTTCCCAGAATCCAAGTGGAGTTTGGCGGCATATAAATTTTACAAATAATAATTTTTTTAAAAATCCATGCCAAGAGCAGAGCCAAGCGACAGAGTCTGGTCGGTGAGGCGTCCCGCCTCGCCGCAGCAGTAACGAAAATGCCCACCATCACCTATCTTGGGTACCAGCAGATGTCTCGCCAAACGTCCCATGTCATTCAAGAGACCCCGCCCCCGTTCCCCAAATGGAGCGTTCTTGGCAAGCCATGTTTGCCAATCCCAAGCAGCTCCCGGATTTACCTCAACCTAAGGAGCAGGTTCGGCAGGGACTTGGACCGGGTCTCGCGCACGCCCCTCCCAGGAGGCGCCCCACGCTTCCTTCCCCGCGGGAGAGCGACGGAGTCTCCCGCCTCACGAGCAGGAAGGCGGCTTCCGAAGCGCAGCGCTCACCTTTCGCGGCGAAAGGACACGGGGTGAAAATGAACTCCCCTCAGCCGGCCTGCCTCGGTGCGCGCGGCTGCCGGAGCCCCGCCTCGCGAACTTGTCGACCTACCCGCCTCGGCCCTTTCCTTTCTCCGAAGGGGCGAGGACTTGCCCCACCCGGTCGGCAAAGCTGCTCCCTTTCAGGAGTCGCCGGCCGGTCGGCTAGCGAGGAGCGCTCGAGTTTCTCCGCGCCAGAAAGTTGTCCGCATCGCACCGAGTCTTCTTCTCGGGCCTGATCCCCCGCAGTCTTTCTTTTTAAAGACTGGCGGAAATAAGTTGAGTTTCTAAGTTTGCAGCCTGGAGGGAAAGATGTTGTGCAGGGCACCGTTGCCTTCCTTGACCGAGCAGTTGAAAGGATCTGTTGAGTGAATGAGGCACCCAAAGCAAGATCTGCTTTGGGTGCCTCAGACCTTAGGTGATCATTGCAGGTGGATTCCTGTTGAATGAGCTGGAGGAGTCAGTCTTAGGAAGCACTGTAGTTCTTTGCATTTCTTTCTTTCTTTTTTCTTTCTCCCTCCCTTTCCTCCCTCCCTCCCTTCTCTCTCCCTCCCTCCCAATTTCTTTCTTTCTTTCTCTCTTTCTTTCTTTCTCTCTTCCTTCCTTCCTTTCCTCCCTCCTTCCTTCTCTCTCTCCCTCCCAATTTCTTTCCTTCCTTCTTTCCTTCCTTCCTTCCTTCTTTCTTTCTCTCTCTGTCTGCTAATATATATCTCTTTTAGCCATTGAGTAGACCAGCAGTCTCCAACCTTGGCAACTTTAAGTCTGCAGGACTTCAACTCCCAGAATTCAACTTCCCAGCAAGCTGGTTGGGGAATTCTAGGAGTTAAAGTCCTCTGTGCTTAAAGTTGCCAAGGTTGGAGACTCCTGGAGTAGATCTCTTGCCCCCTCCGGTCCAAAATTTCCTTTGTCTACTCTGCCCATTGAGCTGGATTAACCTATTGGTGAACCTGTAGCCTCAAAGCGATGTCTCCCTGAAACACTTGCAAGGTGTACCGGTAGATGCAAAGCCAGCAAGCTACTTTTGTTGACTGCCAGCTGCTAGCAGTTTGGCAGTTCAATTCTCAAAATTATTCAAGACTGACTCAGCCTTCCATCCTTCCAAGGTCAGTAAAATGAGGATCTAGATTGTTTGGAGGCAATATGCTGACTCTGTAAACCACTTAAAGAAGGCTGTGAAGCACTGTGAAGCAATATATAAGTCTAAGTGCTATTGCTATTTATAGTAGACTTACCATGTTGTATGAATCCATATAGTATACAATACTGAGTTGTGCTTTATTCAGCAGATTCAGCTTAGTTCAATTCCAGCCAACCACAGCATAGTACAAAATGAGATGAGAAATTGTCAATATCAGACCCTTTCTCTATCTTAGCAATAGCAATAGCACTTAGACTTGCTTTTACAGCCCTCTCTAAACATATTACGGAGTCAGCATATATCCCCCAACAATCTAGGTCCTCATTTTACCCACCTCGGAAGGATGGAAGGCTGAGTCAGCCTTGAGCCTGGTGAGATTTGAACTGCTGAACTGCAGCTAGCAGTCAGCTAAAGTAGCTTGCAATATGGCACTTTAACCCCTGTGCCACCACTGCTCTTGCTTAACATACAATCTGATCAAGACTTGAGGTGAACATAAAACCTTGTTTGATGATTTTCTGCATTTCAATTAATTATAATAAAGATATTGGGCTTTTTTTTGTTTTGAAATTATCATTCAGTAAAGCTTGATGTTTCTTTCTTTGCATAAAGTGAAAGATACTCATTTTAAATATGACTATCTGTAACTTTGAAGTTTGGCTTTGTGTTCTGAAAGGGTGTTGAATAACTTATTGTGGCTGATGGCTATAATTCTAAATGTTGGATTTTAGGGTGAGAGGTTGATTCTCTAATACTATCACCCTGCTTTCATTAGTTGTTGAAATTGCTGTAGTGTAGGGGGTTTCGAAATATCTTGTCTTGATTGGACATCTGCCAGCAATATTTGCTTTGCTTATGAATGGAGCCATTTAGATAGTTGACTTCCCCTTTCAATAAGCTCCATATCTCCAAGTCCCGGCATCTGCAGTTATTTTCTTGATACAATGTTTTCTTTAGGTATCTGTGTGGAATGTGGAATCCACTTCAGGCAGTTTTTAAATTAATTTCTTGGTCTTTTGGCTTTTCTGAGGCCTTTCCTTATGGTTAATATTTTATTTAGGATAATAGTTTGATTTCTTCTTACAGGTAGGGGAATTCTTAAAAAAGAAAAGAAGAAATGCATATTCACAGCAACATTAAATGTCAACATTAAAGTGCTAAAGTATTTTATATGGTCGGCTCAAACCTTCTATTGCTATTTTTCATAAAGGGATCTTGTTTCTGTATCAGTTACCTAGAAAGACATCTAAGTGACTGATACTGCAGCTTCTGCCCAGTTTCCTATTGCAAGTGTGACCTTTTTATGCTACGTCTGTCTAGGATTACAGCAGTTTCCCATGCATGTTTACTCTTATTCTGAAGTCTTCAGCTGGGATGAAAAGTGAACATGATTGTACAATTATTCTCATAAAATTATAATTATATGCCTGCTTTCTCACTTTTGTAAATGTTCTTACCTGCTACTTGTAAAGCACATCCTTTTTAAGCTAATTCCCTGTTTACTTTCATGACTAAGATCAATCAGAAACCAAACCTATAGTAAAATCATAACAATAGTTATCTTCCAAGATAGTAAGCTTTCTCATATGAGATCAGCTACTCTAGTAGGCATTATTTGTCTAGAACAGGAGTTCCAAAACTGGAGGCTGGAGGGGAGGACGTTTTTTGAGAGGCAGAAAGAGGTATGAGGATGGGATTAAAAAAAAAATAGTGCAGAACTATATTAATTTCCCAATGGAGATCTAGCATACAGGAAAGATTAGAGTATGGCAAGAAGATCAAGATCAAGTTTTGGGAAAATCATTGGCAAATTGCTAGAAGATGCCTTTTACATTTACCCCAAAATTCTATTTGGATAGAGAAGTGTGAGTATTTCTTTAAAAAAATACCAGAACTTCAGATTTAATTGAAAGTAACTTTTCTTCAAAGTTTCAGAACTTGAGAATTTATGAACACAGAAGGGTGGTTACCCATGAGGTGCTTCCTCTTCCACATACACCAGAAGTCTTCAAACTTGTCATCTTTAAGACTTGTAGACTTCAACTCCCAGAATTCTCCCACCAGAATAGCTGGTTGACACACACTGTCTGTTGGCCCAATTTATCAACAGAAGAATAAAAGGGAAAGTGTTCATTGAAAAATGCAGGTGACTTTACATTTTATTTTGTTCTTTGTTATTAATTTTGATTCACATTTATTTATTTATTTATTTGTAAAATTTATTTGCCGCTCAACTCCACATTGGACTCTGGGCGGCTTACAATCAAAAACAGCAATTAAAACAGTTAAAAGTACATCACTAACTCTTCAAAAATGCCATACATATCAATCAATCATTCATGGCTGACTCAAGATGATAAGCTAATGGCCCCAGGCCAGCTAGAAGGTCAGTAAGGTGTGGGTAGTGTGGATCTTGTATGCAGTTAATTCCAGAGCACTGGAGCTGCCACAGAAAAGGTCCTTCCCTATGGCCCTGCCAACCGACATTATTCGGCAGATAGGACCAGGAGAAGGCCAACCCTATGGGCCCTTATTGGCCACTGGGAGATGTTTGGTAGAAGGCAGTCCCAAAACTAGTCTAGTTTCTAATCCATGTAGAGTTTTAAAGGTAATAACCAACAATTTTGCGTAGAGTTCCTTTTTATTCCTATGAAATATATTCAGAAAAATAACATTCAGGGAGAAAAATGTTAATCTCTGTCACGGAGGCCACTTTGCTCGGAAACTAATACCAAGTGCATTATTTGGCACTAAAAAGACTTTATATGTATATTATGGATGCAACAGGTCAAACTATTTTCCTGTTGCTTTTTATAAATGAGAGGAACAAATTGAACATGGCATTATTTAAGCACAGAAGGGACCACTGTGACCTGCCAGATGTTAGATTGCAACTTCCATCACTTCTGAGTAATTTCTGTCCTTACTGGGATTGTTGGAGTGTAGATTTTTTTTTCATTTTAAAAAATGTTACTTTTCTGATTTAAACTAACTGGGCTCTAAAGCTGCTTTTGACGTTTCCATTATCCAAATAGCTGAAAAGAGGGGGGGGGGGGAGATAAAGGGAAAAAAAATAGATGGAGGGGGAAAGAGGAGCTCAGGGTATAAAACTTCTCCCTGAAATGTGACTATAAGAAACAAGTTAAAATCCGATGGCTTTTCTCAGTTCAGAGGTTTGATTAAACAAGAAGCAGGTTGTTCACTTCAGCTTAACCTGATCTACAACCCCAGCCACTTTGTTTTATAAACTATGATTTTTGTCTTAGCGCTGCTAAACAGTGGCTTAGTTTGTCTATTTTGAGATGCAGATATTGAGCTACAGGTCCTAATAGAAAGAAAGCTCTGAAACTATCAACAAAAATTATCATCTCTGAAAAGGAACAAGCCTTAAATACTTAGTTGCCACAAATTCATGATTCAAATAGGAATTAACCTAGCCTAAGATTTCCATGATGGAATTTTCTGTGCCAAATACAAGCCAAAAGGGAGGACGTGGTCCATTGAAACTGGTTTCTCTTTCATCCTGCCTAGTATATTGTATAGATAAGAGACATCAAGGAGATAAAAGGGTATGAAAATGTCACTTGTCATGAGTAGCTAATTGATGGATGTGCCAAGCTCTCATGAAAGCTGTTAATTCATCTCAAAAGTATAAGCAACTTAAAACAAAGAGAATTAAGAAATGCTAAAGGTCACCACATTTCCTATTTTTTCAAGCTGGTTTTGGAAAAACAGTTTGACAGTTTTTCTTGTTAATTTGTCCACTGATCTGGATGGAGGAACCTCCTGAGTCCAGATAAATGTCATTCTTTCTACTCTAGCTACCCTTAGCTATCTGACCATACTGTTCAGTTAAAAGCCTGTGTTTCTAAGAGATACTTGATTTCTGACAATTAGCTTTTTACTCTGGTAGCCACCGAAAGAGCCACGGCAGGAATTCTGTTATATGACACAATAGGGAATAAGTACTCCTTCTTCAAGATTTCCTAAGGATAGGTAAGTGTGATATAGGAAATTAATGGGACACGCCAATGCTGCTCTCCCAAAGAAGACATATGCCTTTCATAAGCACCTGATGGGAACTTTATCCTCCAAGGCTTTGGCTGATGCTATATAAAATCACAGGTCGGGGGGGGGGGGGGGAAGAACAAGGCAAACTATTTATGACACAGCACAATTTGTAACACAGAATCATGCTGCTAGTGTAAAAACACATCACTTGGGAAAATTTTTCCAATATTTTTGCATAAGTTATTAAAATGGGCCTATCTGTGATTCTCAAATGCTGTTTTTCATCTCTGGAAGTTTTTAAGAAGAATCTGGATAGCGACTTTCATTGGTTTGCTTGTACGTTACAGAGTAGATATGCTCCAAGCTCCCTTCCAAAACCATCTTCATCACCACTAAAAGAGGACAGAGAGCATCTGTTTATATTAAAGAATGTTTTCCACATTAAAATGCATGTTGCTTAGCATTTTCTTGCTATTTCAGTAGTATAATATAGGTATCTGACTATCTAATGGGCACAAGTTTAGTCCTAAAGCTAAGCATTCTCTGCAACTGGAAAAAATCAGATTCATTCCCCCCTACCTTTAATCCAGCTATGACCAATCTGCATTATGAGATATAGCACTTTTATGAAATATTTGCCTGGAGGCTGACCTGTTTTTTATTGAATCATCTGAAATGTACTGTAGTTGTTGCAGTTTAAAGACGAATAATACTTTTACCATTGCTTTTGGAATACAGTACCATGGATGCAGGAAAGCAGTGATGCAGTCAGATAGCAAAACAACAAAGTACTAACTGATTTATGATGGGGTGAAGGTCCAAAGTCCATAATCCTGAAAGATTTATGATATTTAGATTTGTTGGTTTTTAGGTTTTACAGAGCAATCCTGCCTTAACACTGGAAGAGCATGTATGGTATGATTTAATCTCATTTTGATATATTCATTGATCACATTTTCTTATTATCGAAACTCCATTTCCAAGTAGGAATTATGTTCTTGCAAAAGTATCCTGTGCTTATATTTGCATCTTACTACAAGAAATCTTACTGGTATAAATAAAATAGAATGCACCAAATCAAAAGGTTTATAATTAATGATCATCATGGTATATAAATGAGTGGTGGGTTTTTTTCATGCATTACTTTAAAGCCAGAACAAGGCAACTGAGATTTGTTTTGCTGAGGTCTCTCAGCAAAAGCAACACAATTCCCTCCATCAAAGTGTGCAATCTGTCTTGATTAATACCTAATGCTAGAACAAGAAAGCAGTTTAAAAGATCTGAGAAGGAATGCTGTGTGTGATTTCTTAAGAAGAAATGGCAATGAGTCGTGGTGGCGCACCGGTTAGAATGTGATACTGCAGGCTACTTCTGCCAGCAATTCATTCAGCAGTTCGATTCCCATGAGCTCAAGGTTGACTCAGCCTTCCATGTTTCTGGAAGTCAGTAAAATTAGGACCCAGATTGATGGGGCAATATTTTGATTCTATAAACCACTTAGAGAGGGCTGTGAAATGCCATATTAGTATTCAGTGTTATTGCTATTTACTCCACCAATCAATCAAGCTGGGGTTCTTGCTGGAACAAAACTAACCTGTACCTGTTTTAAACCATGTTTTCTTTCTTCTCTACTGTATCAGTTGCTCTCTGGTTTTAAACTCTTGGACTTGTTCCTATGAACTCTTCCAGCTATGGTTATCAAAAGACCTTCAGACCACAGTCAAGAATTCCTCTCATCTGTGTCTGCTTTGCCATCTTCAGCCTAACTGCAGTCTCTGTTTATATGCTGAACTGATCAAAGCTAAGCTATTTTTGGAGGAAATGTCCATTTGGGTTCAGTTCCAAATGAGGGGAAAGACACTGGAAACACGGAAGCTACTTGGAAAGTTGGTTTAATGATGAAGCAGGACCACATCGTTTGAGGTTCTGGGCAAAAATGCACATTAGGGTGTATACACACATAAATGCACGCACATGTTCGTTTGTCCATTCATTCATTTATACATACCCTCTGTTTGGCTTTGAACTTGAGTTTGTATTCTGATTGGTTGTCAGACTTCCATGGGGCCATGCAAGAATAACTTTTTTAGGTTGTCTTTTGAGTCCCAGACTTGGTTGAGCCTTGCTGGGTGATGCAATCTCCCTAGGTGCCATGGGGTGAGTTCTATTGCTAAATGAATACAGACAAATCCTATATTTGTTGGATCTTGGGTGAGAGCATTTGCTTATGAATAGACCTAGCTATCTCTTTATCTCTTAAGTGTTGACATCTTGTATAGGCATTTGAGAGGGGGGTTTATTAAGAGTGAGTCTGCTTCCTACTAAAAAGCATGTTTCTCCATTTCTCATCCAGGAAAATATAATATTCTGCCTTTTTAATATTTCCTATAATATTTCATTCTTCTAGGGGAGGGCTGGGTGCTAACTTCCTACTATCCAGTAATGGATTCTAATACCCTTTGCTACCATATTGTGTGTGTGTGTACGCTTGTGCAGAAGCATCCCGGTTGGGTGGACGGAGCATCCCAGATGGGTGGGTGAAGTATCCGGGGTGGGTGGAGCCTCCTGCCACCAGCGCTACTGGTTCTTAGAACCAGGCTGAATGGGGATCAACTGACTGCTGCTACATTCCCCACTTTTTGTCAAAATATGTGGGTGGAACACACATGTTATTGGCAAAAGATTAAAAATTGATCATATCAGGGAGACTTGATGGGTGCTTTTAATTTTTCTGATGCAAAGGGGAAGGCATTGATAGAGGCAGCAGAAGAAGGATTCCTTCAGTGGCTCCCAAAAGGAGAGCTTGCAACCATGAAAGTCTAGCAGCTAGGGAAAAAGTTATCGAAAGAAATTTACAGTACCCAATTTTCTATGTCAATTTCAGACGTCAGATATAACTTTCTGTGAGTTTCCAGTCAGGTTTCAAGCAAATACAAGTCCCAAGATTCTTCACAGACATGGTTTTGCTTTAAATCACAAGTTGCCCATTGTACGACCTTTTGTTACCACAGTAGTTGAGTAAATCATTGCAATTGTTAAGTAACAGAGTTGTTAAGTGAATCTGGCTTCCCTTGACTTTGCTTGTCAGAAAGGCCCAAAAAGTGACCATGTGGCCACCACCTCATCTGTCCCCGCTCTCCGAGACACTACAATCATCATAATACAAATCAGTTGCCTAGCCTCTGAACGTATGACCGTGGAAATGCATAATAATAATAATAATAATAATAATAATAATAATAATAATAATAATAATAATAACAATAACAACAACATCATCAACAACAACAACAATAATAACAATAACAACAATAATAATAACAACAACAACAACAATAATAATAATTTATTAGATTTTTATGGCACCCCTCTCTGAAGACTCAGGGAGGCTCACAACAATAATAATAACAGTATAAATGCAACAAATTTAATATTAAAAATTATCTAAAACCCATCATTTAAAAATCATACAACCCAATCATACCGTACATAAATTATATAAGCCTGGGGGAGATATCTCAATTTCCCCATGCCTGGCGATATACAGTGATCCCCCACTCGTTGCGAGGGTTCCGTTCCAGGACCCCCCGCAACGAGCGGGTTTTCGCGAAGTAGCGCTGCGGAAGTAAAAACACCATCTGCGCATGTGCAGATGGTGTTTTTAACTTCTGCAGCGCTAGCGAGGAGCCGAAGATTGGGGGCGGCGCGGGTGTTTTACAACGTCGCCGCCGACATGGGGGGCTCGCTAGCACCCCCCGAACCCCCATCCGCTGACTTCTAAAGCGGGGAAGTTCGCTAGGAGTCAGCGGAGAACGGCGCGCCTGCTTTAAAACGATCGGAGCCGGCCGGCTCCGACCGTTTTAAAGCAGGCGCGCTGTTCTCCGCTGACTTCTAAAGCGGGGAAGTTCGCTAGGAGTCAGCGGAGAACGGCGCGCCTGCTTTAAAACGATCGGAGCCGGCCGGCTCCGATCCTTTTAAAGCAGGCGCGCCGTTCTCCGCTGACTCCTAGCGAACTTCCCCGCTTTAGAAGTCAGCGGAGAACGGCGCGCCTGCTTTAAAACGCGCGCCTGCTTTAAAACGCGCGCCGTTCTCAGCTGACTCCTAGCGAACTTCCCCGCTTTAGAAGTCAGCGGAGAACGGCGCGCCTGCTTTAAAACGATCGGAGCCGGCCGGGCGAAGGGCGAGCGGGTGGGCGAGCGGGTGGCCGGGCGAAGGGCGAAGGGCGGGCGAGCGGGTGCTGGGGGGGGGCTTTGCCCTCCCGCCAGCAAGAGGGGGAAGACCCAGGGAAGCCGCCCAGCAGCTGATCTGCCCGGCGCCATCTACGAATGCGTGCCCATAGAAAAAAGGGCACGCATGCGTAGATGGTATTTTGACTTCCGGGTTCAAAATTCGCAAATTACCCTGTTCGCAATGGTTGGGGACGCAATAACCGGGGGATCACTGTAGGTGGGCCTTGAGCAATTTACGAAAGGCAAGGAGGGTGGGGACAGTTCTGATCTCTGGGGGGAGTTGGTCCCAAAGGGCCGGGGCTGCCACAGAGAAGGCTCTTCCCCTGAGGCCCGCCAGACAACATTGTTTAGTCGACGGGACCCAGAGAAGGCCAACTCTGTGGCACGATATTGGGTGCTGGGATTCGTGCGGCAGAAAACGATCCCGGAGAAGTTGCTCTAGGGGGCAAGATCAAATATGTGTGGCAGCACATACATTCTGTACTTTCCTTCCTTCCTTCCTTCCCTCCCTCCCTCCTTCCTTCCTTCCTTCCCTCCCTCCCTCCCTCCTTCCTTCCTTTCTACCTCCTTTCTTTCTTTCTTTCCTTTCTTCATCTGTCTTCCTTCCTTCCTTCCTACCTACCTACCTACCTACCTACCTAACATCCTTCTTTCTTTCTTTCTTTCTTTCTTTCTTTCTTTCTTTCTTTCTTTCTTTCAACATTTTGTTGACTGTTATTTGCGCCACTTCTTCACTGCAGATTTCACTTCCTTGTCACTGGAATAATGTTTGCCTCTCAAACTCTCTTTCATGAGGCCTATAATCTAATGTATTGCCATCAAACACATTTTGGAATCATCTGTGAATGTTCACAGGGGTTTCCCCCTCAGCAACAAGGAATTCAATCACTGCTCTTTGTTTTTGACGCAACTCTAAGGGGGCAGCCATTTTAAATTTTTCTTCTACAAACCTGAAAAGTAAGAAACAAAATATTTCAGAATATAAATGATTAAAATACAGGCTTTTATCAAAACCTTGGCATTACTTTTTGACTCACCCTCATAAGATGGCTGACTAGTAAACTTTATTAACAAACAAACAAATATTTGCAGGTGATGAACAGCCTGAAACTGCAGTAACTGAGATACACAATTTCTAACTATTCTTCTTTATTCACAGCAGGAGGTTAACGAGCGGCTGTAACACTTTCACTCTGGCGCGCGCTCAGCAGAAGACGCGTAAGACCAGAAGCACTCTTATTTATAACATCTTGCCCAGCAACAAGCGGCGGCTGACAGCTATCTGATATTGGCGCCAAAACTACAACAGCCAATAGGAAACAGGTAAACAGTCCTTATTACATTTGCTGGTTTCTGCTTAACAACAACTTATCAGAACTTTGCCCAGTTACAACTCTTTATATAAACTTCGGACATAACACCCCTCCCCCTTCTGGCTAGTTCTTTATTACCCATTATTCTGACAAATAAGTAATATAGTCGTCCAATCGGGCAGGCCTTCTCGGTGTCCTCTCCGACCGACGTGATTCATGGGATATTTGGGTGTCCACGGAAGAGGAGGGTTCTTCGGGTCCTGCTGAAGGAGAATCCCCACGACTGGCATGTGGCAGAGAAGGGGCAGCGCTGGAGTGGCCACTGACCCCAGGTAAGTCCCAGTCTATTTGTTCCTGGTTCCTGCCCAGTCTGGTATAACTCCCTGCGGGGAGTGAAGGAGTAGAGACCCCATTACTATTGTTATCCAAATTTTTCCTTATACTGGCTGTTTCCTGTCTTTCCCGTATATGATCAATGTGTCGTTTCCATAGGCGTCCATCATTTAATTTGATCATATAAGTCTTTGGGCCAGATTGCTCGGTCACTATGCCACATTCCCATTGTTGGCCCCTGTCAAAATTCTTAACAAATACTGGTTGACCCACACACATTGCCCGTTCCGGAATAGTCATATTTACATTTTTGAATTGTACAAAAGAGGGGTGCAGTCTGTCCAGGGGAGACCTCAACTTCCTCCCCATAAGTAGCTCGGCTGGGCTCTTGTTAGTGGTTAAACTTGGTATAATGTGCTGAGTCAGGAGAAAAGTATCTAATCTCTCTTGCATCTCCCCTGGTGATGACCTCTTAATGGCCTCTTTGGCCACACGGACATATCTCTCCGCCATCCCATTAGACCAGGCTGCATGGGGCGATGTTAAAGCATGTCTGACCCCTAGATGTGCCAAGAACACCTCAAACTGCCTGGAAGTGAATTGGGGCCCATTGTCCGACACTAGGACGTCTGGACACCCATGCATGGAGAATAATTTTCTTAGAGCAGTTATAACAGCTGTGGATGTAGTGGACCCTAACAAAATAATGTCTAACCACTTTAGAATATGCATCCACTACAATTAAAAACATGTTGTTGCCCAAAGACTTATATGATCAAATTAAATGATGGACGCCTATGGAAACGACACATTGATCATATACGGGAAAGACAGGAAACAGCCAGTATAAGGAAAAATTTGGATAACAATAGTAATGGGGTCTCTACTCCTTCACTCCCCGCAGGGAGTTATACCAGACCGGGCAGGAACCAGGAACAAATAGACTGGGACTTACCTGGGGTCAGTGGCCACTCCAGCGCTGCCCCTTCTCTGCCCTGTTGTCTGAAGGGGCGATAGTACCGCTGGGTAGGAAACGTTGGCAGCAGGTCTTGATTGCCGGAGAGGTCATCAGGTAGAGTGGCCCGGCAGACGGCGGCAATGTGGCCGCGTTTATCGCATCAGCTGCAAAAGGCGTCCTTGAAGGGGCATCTGGATCTCGGGTGTTGACCTCGGCATCTGGCACAGGGCTGGAATGGTGGACGGGGTTGCCTTGATGGTGGCCCTCGAACTTGGCAGCAGTAGTCTTCATAAGCGTCGAGGTCTTGCGAGTGGTAGTCGTGAGGATGATTTCCTGGGGTGCGATGAGCCTCAGATATTTTGCAGACCGTTGGCAGCTTGTCATTGGACTTCAGGTCAGCCGCAGCGGCTTCGGCCACTTCAGCTGTTTGAGCAGCCCTGATGACATCTTGTAGTGAAGAATCCTCTGCCGCCAGCAGCTTATTTCGAATTGTCACATTCCTCATGCCAAAAATGATGGCATCTGTCAATCTCGCTTTAGGATTCTCGAATTGGCATTTTGCTAAAATAGTCCGAAGACGAGTAGCAAATTGGTTGATACTTTCCCCCTCAGCCTGGGCTGTGCGGGAGAATTGATGCCTGAAAACCCTCGCAGGTTTAGTTGGTTTAAAATGGGATGCCAATTTTTCCCTCAAAGTGTCCCATGGCACTGAATTAGCGGGCTCTGGATCGGTCAAGGTACCCGCTAAATCAAAAATTTGTGTGCCACAATAATTAAGAAATAAGGCTCGTTTCCTGCCGTCCTCTGCGTCCTTCATGCCGGCTGCTTCAAGAAATATTTCGAATTTGGCCATATAGGCAGTCCAAGTTGACCTCTCGGGGTCAAATAGTTCAGGAGGTTGAATGATCGAAGGGGTCGTCATTATGATTTTTTGTGTGAGAAAAAATTGCCTCTAGACCCTCATCGCCACTGTAGTAACTGAGATACACAATTTCTAACTATTCTTCTTTATTCACAGCAGGAGGTTAACGAGCGGCTGTAACACTTTCACTCTGGCGCGCGCTCAGCAGAAGACGCGTAAGACCAGAAGCACTCTTATTTATAACATCTTGCCCAGCAACAAGCGGCGGCTGACAGCTATCTGATATTGGCGCCAAAACTACAACAGCCAATAGGAAACAGGTAAACAGTCCTTATTACATTTGCTGGTTTCTGCTTAACAACAACTTATCAGAACTTTGCCCAGTTACAACTCTTTATATAAACTTCGGACATAACAGAAACTTTGTGAAGGAATTGATGACTTGAAAGGCCCTGCTTTCAAAGGAAAGAAAAATATAAAAATAATTACCAATCTTGATTTGTTCTTGGATAATGGATTGTTATATTAGAATGAAATTTAAAATGAGGAAAGGGAAAGGAAAGGGATTCTGTGTACAAATCCAGCTACCATCAGTGGTGGGATTCAATTTTTTTTACTACCAGTTCTGTGGGCGTGGCTCGATGGACATGGCTTGGCTTGGTGGGTGTAGCAGGCGAAGGATACTATAAAATCTCCATTCCCACCTCACTGTATGTGTAAAGACACAAAACGCTTTGCTGTTACTTATAAAAATATTGATTCTTAGACCTTTGAAACAATATTTTTTTAAAAAAATAACTTCAACTGTCACAAAGAGATTAAAATTATTTACATATCATATAAGTCTAGCAGAAAAAAAATTAAATACTATTATTTACTGTATATAATGGAAATATCAAAGACTTTCACTGTACATAATTTAGCCTAAAGCTTTTAACTTGATAATTGCATTATTAGGAATATTAGTATGCAATGTTCAGGTATTTCGTTATGAACAATAATCTCTTTCAGGTTTTTTTCCCTTTATACTTTGAAACCATTT
This sequence comes from Erythrolamprus reginae, assembly GCF_031021105.1. Classification (NCBI taxonomy): domain Eukaryota; kingdom Metazoa; phylum Chordata; class Lepidosauria; order Squamata; family Dipsadidae; genus Erythrolamprus; species Erythrolamprus reginae. The sequence goes on from NC_091952.1 coordinate 204,323,949, forward strand.
TTTCTTTGAACTAATAAGAAAAAATATTTTAAAATACCATCTGGGCTTCTAACAAAAGCTTAGGTTTAAAAAAAAATAAAGATAATTTTAATAATTCTTCTTTTCTTTTGATCACTCTAGTCCACAAAATAATTCCTTATCATTGACTGTTCATAGCAGCTCACTACAAGAAAATGATAAGCATTGTTTTCTTGAGTTTTTCTAATTTTTCACCAGAAAGGATGTTCACCTGCATGTGGCCTCAAAACAGAATGTTTCATTCATCCTAGTTCAACTCTTTCAGTATAATGAGCAGGAATAAGAAGCCCAATAGTTCGCTCACATCTGGCAGCATATTATGCTTTGAACAAAAGCTATCCTTTGTCCTGCGTAACATTTGAGAAACTGTGTTCCAGATTCCCTTCAATTTAAAAACATTCTTGAAACATTATCTAATAAATTATGAACAACTTACTGTGGAAAGAAGTTGCAAGAAAAAGAGATCAGGAAAGGAACACATCCTTCACAAAGAGTTTGGTGTGAAAGATGAGGAAGGAATACACCCTTTTGTTATTGCTCTTGTTCGGAAGCTGACAGAGAGATTCTGGAATGTGCAAGTTCTGCCTTTGTTTTCATTAAACAAGCTAGAAGTATATTGAACATCTTGTCTTTCTCAATCTTCAAGCCAGCGGCTAAGTGACAAAAGAGATGGAAAAGAATCATTGCTGCTTGAGCTATAGGATGCTCCTTACAGATTACAGATCCTTAAGAATTGGAAGGGCCCTTGTGGGTCATCTAGTCTAATCTCCTGCCCTTGAAAGCCTCCAGTGATGAAACTCCCATATATTTAGAAGGAAGAGAAAGAAAAGAATAACTGAATCTAGGAAATAAGGTGGCTTGATATAGTGAGGAATAAGAGAAGTACTGGAGGATCCAAAGGACAAAAAGTGGAGAAACTACAGACAGCTTGATTAAGGGGAAAAAAAGTTGTGACAGTAAAAGAATGAATAGAAAATCTACAGCATTGCAGAGTTGACATTTGCCACTTAGAGATTCAAAACTCAAAAAGATGACTATATCTAGGTGGAACAAACTTATACATACAGTATATTACTGTGCTGAACACATCATAAACAAGACCCGCAATCCATCCCACAACATCCAACCCACCATCCTCCAAGAACAAATCAACATCCCATACACCACCAACCAAGATTAAGAAACCGCGTCCCTTACTTCCTCAATGCAATCCAATACTAATCTCAAATGCAAACTAATCAATGCAAGAAGCATAATTAGTAATATGTCTGAATTCCCACTACTACTAAACACTGACACTTTCGACATTATTTTTGTCTGCGAAACATGGTTCAATGAATCCTTCCCTGACTCCATCATCACAGCAAGAAACCACCTTGTCTTCCAGTCTGACCATGAAACCTGCAGAAGAGGTGGAGTAGCTATATTCTACAAAAAGACATTAAACCTAAAAAATATCAAAGTTACACATGATAACACCCTGCCTGAAAGCATTATCTATGATTAATAATAATAATAATAATAATAATAATAATAATAATAATAATAATATTATAGGCGAATCTGGGCAAAGGTCCCTCTGGCCACAGCCAAGAGATGATAGACTCAGCTGTGGATCCAGGAGGACTCTCAAGTTGTGGACTCCAGGCCTCATCAGGTGATCTCCCAGCCTCGCCAGGAAGATAAGCCGAGTGCCGTCCAGAGCACTTTTTTTGCTTCTTCTGATGTGAAAGAAAGAAAGATGTTAGGAAGGAAGAAAGACAGATGGTGAGAAAGGAAAGGAACAGAAAAGTGTATGAGTGTGATAGGATGAATGTGTGCCTGTTTTTTTTAAAAATAATTCTGGGGTTTTATAATTAGATTTTATGTTTGAATTTATTCTTGTTTTGTAAGCTGCCCTGAGTTTACAGAGAAGAGTAGCATAGAAATACAAACAAACAAACAAACAAACAAATAAATGTAAAGGGAAGGGAGGAAGGAAGGAAGGAAGGAAGGAAGGAAGGAAGGAAGGAAGGAAGGAAGAAAGAATATAGATGTTAGGTAGGTAGGAAGGAAGACAGTCAAAGAAAGGAAAGAAAGAAAGAAAGAAAGAAAGAAAGAAGGTAGATGGGAAGGAAGGAAGACAGACCGACAGACAGAAACATGGTAGGTAGGAAGGAAGACAGAAAAGAAAGGAGGGAAGGGAAGGGATGGAGGGAAGAAAGAAAAAGAAGGAAAGAAGGAAGGAAGGAAGGAAAGAAAGAAAGAAAGAAAAAAAAAACAATTGGGCCCAAAATTTTAATTGCTAAGCAAGAGCATTGTTAAGTTAGTTTTGCCACATTTTACAATTTGGCTACACCCATCTGGTCACTGGACCACCAAGCCATGCCTACCTGAAGGGGTGGGGGTGGGGAGCAGTGAGGATGAGTTTGTAGCACCAAGGGAGCAGAAAGTTTGGGAACCACTGATGTAGAGTACACGTACCACCACACATGTTTGATCTTGCCTCTTAGAGCAACTTCTTCTGGGTTGCACCATTTCCACGGTGCTCAAAATTCAGAGGCTTGGCAACTGATTCATATTATGATGATTGTAGTGTCTCGGGGGGGACGGGGCGGATGCGGTGGTGGTCACATGGTCATCTTTTGGGCCTTTCTGACAAGCAAAGTTAAGGGAAGCCAGATTCACTTAACAACTCTGTTACTTAACAATTGCAGTGATTCACTCAACCACTATGGTAACAAAGGGTCGTAAAATGGGGCAATACTCACTAAACAACTATTTCGCTGGGCAGCAGAAATGTTGGGCTCAATTGTGGTCATAATTTTAAAACTACATGTATTTAATAGCTAAAGGTATTGTCTGAAAGTTGTTTGAGATTAGCAAAGAAGTATGCACATCAATGATATTAAGATAACATTTAGAAGCCATTGGTGACTGACTGTGGATCTAACCAATTATTGATGACCAGTGGATTTTACAGCTAAAATTTTCCTAGGGGAATTTATAAACAACAAAATATTCCTTTCATTGTTAATACCAACAAGTAACAGACCCCCCCCCCCCCAAGAAATTACATTGACCAGATACTAGTGATTCCCCCTAGAATTAAAACCATACTCAAGTCATGAATAGGCATTTTTTTTCTGGAAATAACCCAGTGACTGCTTCTTAAGAGCAAATAAAATGTCTACAATATTTTGCTTTTTATAATAGAAAATAAGTCTCTGTGCTTTTAAGATAAGTTCAGAATAATTTTTCAAAATAAAGCCAAGTGGTTTTAATATGGGGGTACATTTTTGAAGGGATGCTTTGCCTTGATGAAGGTTCAAGAAAAGACCTCTTTTGAAGTGCCCTCATGAAGCACCCTGGCAAGATGCCTGCAACTGGCAGTACGTCAATTTGGTTTTGTGCTGACAAATAGAACATGAACACTCACCAAGAAATGTTGCATTTGGGCTGAGTTATGTGTTATGCTTCTTTGTCAGCTCTCTCACTGCAGTGTATGGTTGTTGATTTGACTAGGAACAAAAGCTGTCCTAGTTTTCATACTTGTTCTGCCGGGCTCTCTGGTAGGAGCCTCCCAAAAATTCAAGGGTACAAATTTCACACACACACACACACATTTGAAACTTCAAAACAATGTTCTTTATCACAAAATTCAAAATAAACTAAGCACTCTTTTTGTATTGCAAAGAGCACTTGTTGCAAAACAACTGGGTAGTCTGTACAATTTCCCTTAAGCAGTCATGAAGTACTTAGCTAGCAGCTGTGAAGAAACTTTACACCCCTTCTTCTTCCAACGAAGTGAGACACACACATACACACACACGTTGCTCTGCTTTGGTTTCAAAGGCGTGAAAAATCAACAAAGTCCTGAAAACAGCAACACAGGATTCCCGAAGAACTGCGATCAGATACTCTTTCACAACGGCCAAACCCACACGCTGCTATTTGTACTAGCAGCCCTAATTACTGGAGCCCCACCCAATCACAGGTGGCCTCATTTTCTCTTGTAATAATCCTTCAGTTGTTGTCTCCTATGCATTATTAATTCTTGTTCAGAATCCAAGGATGATACAGATGATTGATCTCCTCCTGGGCTGTCTGCCAAAATCCCCTCTTCCCTGTCACTCATGCTTCCTTGGTCAGAGGAGGCTTCATCGTCAGATTCCATCAGGAGCAAAACAGGCCTATGGCATGTGGATGTCTCCCCCTCATCCACCTGCACATTCCTTGGGGCAGGAGCTGGGCCAGAGCTAACCACAACAATACTAAATCAAGGAAGCATGTACATCTGTCTGTCTGTCTGTCTGTCTGTCTGTCTGTCTGTCTGTCTGTCTGTCTGTGTCTCTCAAAAAATATTTCTTACTTCTGTGGATGATATGAATCAGGGTTGTCCAGAAAGTAAGGTTACAAGGCATGTAGCTCTCGTGGAGAATGTTCGCGAGGGAAGTTGGTATTACTGTCATGTAGTGGGAAGCCAGTGGAAGTGAATGACCAGTGCCAGTGGTCAGTAGATTGTTGACTGGTGTTGGGCTAAAGGTTAGAAATGAGTGTCCTCATTCCGTTTCTTTCCAACTGCAAAGTGCACACTATAATACGCTACCTGAATGCTAAGGACATGAACGCTGCTCCAATGGGTGCCCAAGATAGTTACTGAAGTGCACAAAATTGACAAGTCATTGCCGCCTGAAAAATTCTTGACTGTTTTGAGATTGAAGGTGAGGCTTTTCTCCACTGTATAGTGACAGGAGACGAAACATGGACTTATCATCATACTCCAGAGAGCAAACGTCAATCAATGCAGTGGCGCGCTACCCATTCTCCTTCAACCAAAAATTTCAAAACTCAGCAATCAGCGAGAAAAATCTTGGGCACCCATTGCAGCAATGTTCATTAGCATTCAGGTAGTTACTACAGCATGCATTTCGCACTTGGAGGGAAACGGAATGAAGACGCTCATCCCTAACATTCACCACAATGCCAGTCGATGATCTACTGATCACTGGCACTGCTTGTTCGCTTCTGCTGGTTTTCCGCTACATGATAGTAATACCAACTTCCCGCAAACATTACCCATGAGAGCTACATGCCTTGTAACCTTACTTTCTGGATAACCCTTGTATCTTCTTCAATCTTGGGATTGGGAGACTTTGAGGGTTCAGCATAGTATCCTGATTGTTCCTACATGGCAATCTTCTGAACTGAGTGCTCTGATGTTGTTCCTGGGTTCTGTTGGTTGGAACCACTGTCAGTTTTGGAATGTGATGAAGTGTGTACCTGGAGAAGCAGTGGCATCTTAGCAGCATAGAGCTTTCCAAGGGGGAGTGGTGCAGTGGTCTAGAGCAGGGTGAAATGTTCCTGGTTCATTCATGCCTGTTTGTCATAGACAGCTGGTCACAAAGGGAGTGCAAGGCTCTATCCACCCGCCCGAACGCTGCCATTTGGGTTCTTTTACCCTCTGCACATGCACAGAATGCTTTGCACATGTGCAGAGAGCAAAACAACCCAAATTGCGATGTCCGGGCAGGTGGGCAGAGCTTCACACTCCCTTCATGACATGCTCTCCAATGACTGACAAGAACTAACCGGGAGCATTTAACCCCTGGCCTAGAGGTGGAGCTCTCAACTCACAATCAGGAGGCTGTGAGTTCGATCCCAGGTAGAGACAGATATTTATCTCTCTGGGCACAATGAGAATATATCTGCGGATCAAAACTCCACATTGTTGTGGTTAGCTCTGGCCCAGCTCCTGCCCCAAGGACTGTGGATGTGGAGACATCCACATGCTGCAGGCCTGTTTTGCCCCCAGTGGAATCTGCTGATGAAGGCTCCTCTGACCAAGAAGACATGAGTGACAGGGAGGAGGAGAGTGTGGCAGACAGCTCAGAAGGAGATCAATTATCTAGCTCCTCCTTGGATTCAGAACAACTCCACACATGTGGAGAGTGATGCATAGGCAACAACAACTGAGAGATTATTATCAAAGAAAATGAGGCCACCTGTGGTTGGGTGGGGCTGTAGTAATTAGTGAGGCTGCTATAAATAGCAGCCTGTGGGTTTGGCCATTGTGGAGGATTATCTGATCCTTGTGTTTCGTGACTGCTTTACTGACTTTGACCTTTTGTGTGCTGATTTTTCCCCGCTTTGAAACTAAAGCAGAGCAAAGTGTGTTTCACTTTGTGAAAGAAGAAGGACTGTGAATTGCCTCACAGCTGCAAGCTAAGTATCTCAGAACTGATAAGGGACTTGTACAAATTACCAGTTTGTTTGGAGATGTGTGCTCTTTGCTAGCCCAAAAGAGGGCTTAGTTTAAGTGAATTTTCATTATAAAGAACATTGTTTTGAATTTTCAAACATGTGTGCGTGTGTCTGAAATTTGTACCTGTGAATTTTTGGGAGGAGTCTACCAGAGAACCCGACAGAACACACATTGGCGACAGAAAGGGTATCTAACCATTCAAATACTCTGCTAGCTTCATTTAATTGCCCAGACTCCACCCCGCAAGGGATTATGGTGTAGTTAAATAAAGATGATGATAGAGTTTCCAAGGGAAGAGGCAATGCATTCTAGAAATAAGTGCAAACAGTACAGTCCCAAGATGGAAAAGGGGGAGTAGGGAAAAGAGGTACAGGGTAGCTACACAGTAGAATCGGTCAGGATATAATTATTAGACTAGCGTTAGTTATAACTTTAGTTTGACAAGATTCTGTCCATTGGGTATAAGCAAATAAAGGATCAGATGCAACTGGATTCCACTGATTGCCTTTGGGCTTGGGCCTGACAGAGTTCCAACCTGAGTGCTCCTATTACCCCTGAGATCACTTTCCCCTTTACTTTATACATCCTCTCCAGTTCTTCCTTCAGGCATTAGTATTTTTCTAGCTTCTCATAACACTAACTGAAAAGTAGTCCCCAAATCCTAAAAATAAGCATTTTGTAAGAATACTTAACAAAGTTAACCATAGGCATAAACCATAGTGTGCAAAAAAGCAATGAAACTTTAACGGATTCTTGCAAAAAGAAATAAGCAAAAGAAATAAATCATTCTGCAGATGTCACTGAAATGATCTACTTTATGGAAGGGGATTTATGAGCAAATAATACTAGAGACAAAAATAGGATTTCCTTTTTGTACAACTTTTGCATCTTTAAATCAGGCAGAAATTCAGTATGACTATTTTATTTTATTACTATATTTATACAAAGACATCTTGTTCTCTGGGTAGCTTATAATATGGAAAAATAAAATATGATTTAAAGTGAAAATATCACAAAACAATTGGAGGATTAAATTTTCCAATATATTTTCAGGAGCAGGAAAGAATGAGAGCAACTGAGTTACGAACTACAAACAGTGGCTCAAAAACTTTTGTAAGTCCTGAGAAAATGATAAAACTCGAGTGCACAAATGCTTAAGAAAAGGAATCAGATAAACATTTATGGAAAGGCTATGCTTACTACACACATCCAATTTGGTGTAGTGGTTAAGGCAGCAGGTTAGAAACAGAGAGACCCAGATGGATGGAGAGCTGTGTACATGCACATGCACTCACACACCCAACACCTACTAGGAAGCCATAAGCTAGTGTAAAGGGTGTTTATCTTTGGAGCAGCGGGCTCATTTGGATTCTATTGCTAGCAGAATGAGTTCTATAATACAGTTGTTAATGATTCAATTACAGCTTTTAGTGCCATTCTACATGGTAACTTAGCAAGTTTGGTAAAGGAACAAGTGTCTAAACAAACATGCAGAAAGAGTGTGTTCACAAAAAGTTAAAAATAGAACCTGCCATTTCTCTCATTTTCTATTTTTGGGATGAGAGTGTCCCCTGGTGGCTATGGTAGCACCCACAGTGCATTTCACCATAACTTTTGCATATAACACCACCAGTTATACTTAACATACATACACACAAAAAGCATTATGGTATTTTACTACTGTAATAACATTGTCACGATACTGTAGATATCAAATGGGACACACATGAATCACAAGATACAGAAAAAAAAAGATTGTCAAGCATGCTCATGCCACAGATAGTGGCAACTGTGGAGAGTTTCAAGTGCTTCGCATGAGAAAATAGTTGGGGTCCTTTCCAATTCCCTGCATCCCATTGAAATAATTCTGAGTCATTCTTAAAAATTTGAAAATATAGGGACACTGAAGGGACAGTTTGGGAAATATCCTATACAGGGCTGAAGGCTTTGGGAATGCAGTAAAGTCCAAAAATTTTGGAAGCAAATACAAACGGAAGTGAATAAAATTACGAATAGTGACTGGAAATTAACCAAGGAAGCAGCACTATTGATAAAAAATAGTGAGGTATAAGAATATGAAGAAATTAAAATTGCAGCAATAGAAAGTGCCCAAGCAACTATAGTGCTTGGGTGGAAAGATGCTAATAAATGGACGATAAAAAATTGGTGCAGGTACATGGTGGATCACATTCACTACGAAATTATGGAATTTAGATTACATAATTATAATGAAGATAAATTAGTAGCAACAATGAGGCGGTGGGAAAAGGTTAAAAATCATATATTAATATTAGTAAGCGATGCAAATGTAAAAAATAAAATTCAATCACTCTATAAAGAATGAGCAATGTAACCCGGAGCTGAGGTAAATGAAAGACACAGAATTGAATCTTCCATGGTGGAGGGATATATGATTTTGTTTGTTTGGTGATGGTACACACATTTATGTTTTGAATTTATGTTTTATCTTTTTGTTAAAATTTTAAAAAATCAATAAAATTTATTAAAATATATATAGGGCTGAAGGCTTCTACTGTATGAGCTACTCTATGCATAGTTGGTTTTTTTTTGGGGGGGGGAATAAGATACAATTATCAAGGTTAATATCATTTGCTTTCTGTTAAAATAAAAAGTTGGATTTTTATGAAAAACAGTAAAGTTAAAGAGATCTTACTTGAACCTTTGCTGGTAAAAGAATTCTTGGTAAGCAACAAATGTGGACTGTAATTTTTTTATTCTACAGCAGTAAGCTAAGAGTTTAAAGAGATGCATTCTGCTATAATATAGATGTAACCTTTATAAATCAGAGCAATTGTGAAGAAAATCACAAAGTGAGCCACAAAATCAGCACATAAGAAAGCAAGGCTTTTTACAATTCCCAGACTTCAGTAAAGTCACACACACACAAAAGTAGGAAAATGAATGTAACCTTAGTGACAAAGTTGCCTGTTTGAAAAAGACCACAAGGGAACCCAAATAAGAGTGAAATAACAGTGGGAGCCGAAAAACCACGACAGAAAATAATTTTTAAAAGATTTAAAAAATGATATGGAGCAGACAAAGAGAATGCAAATAGTGCCGAACATTTTAAAAAATCAGAATGGAATAATGAAATTATGGAAACGAGGAAACAAGTTGTAACCCAAGTCTAGAAATTTCTGACATTTTTTGAGAGGAAAGAAAATAAATGTCTCTCAGTCAAAAAGGACTGAAGTGTAACATTTTTAGACAGAGGGTGCTATGATGAATTTCATATCTTTTAGCTGAAAGATGTCTGAATTCGGCACAATCAATCTTCATTTTTCATATTTGAGATTTGTTGACATTTGCGCACTCTAGTTAATATTATAGGAAAGAATGAGTGTCCAGACATCTATAAAAAAAGATCTTTCCCTTTGTGGGCTGAGTTCTTATACAACAAAGTCCCACAGGAGAGGGACAGCCTGCAATAATATTTGGACCTAATTTAAAGACCTAGAGCCAATTTTGTGTGGTGGTTGAGGACACAGGCTAGATTTAGAAACCACAAGATTGTGAGTTCTAGCCAGTGATGGGCTCCTACAGGAACAGTCAGGAAAGCAGTTCTGCTAGCAAAATTTGGAGCTCCACCCCAGAGCACCCAATTTGCACTGAAAGATGTTGAAACAAAATGCATAAGCCACGCTCACGGTGTGGTAGTAAAAAGTTTGGTAGCCCATCACTGGTTCTAGTCCTGTCTTAGGCACAAAGCCAGTCACTCTCTTTCAATCTCTAGAAGATGCAATAGCAAATAACTTCCACATATATACATACACACACTAAAGAGATTAAATGTGCAAAATATTATGATATCTCTTTGATCTGCTTTAAAACTCATATAGGAGATAGAGGTAAAAGTTTAATCATAAAGATGGAGGTTTACATCATGAGAAATCCTGAATTCCAATTAAGCTTCAGAAAAGCTAGAATCACGTGACATCTTTATTAGAACAAGGACTGTCCACGCATAATCCAATCCAATTTACACTGTGTATCAGTATTGCCAATTTTCTCTATTGGATACCATAAAGACTCTATCTAAAGCTAATGAAGAAAGCAGCCACAAACCATGTAACAATACTAAATAAATATTATGGATATTATGCAGTGATGGGCTCCTACGGGTACGGTCAGGTATGCAGTACCGGTAGCAAAATTTGGAGCTCCACCCAAGAGCACCCAATTTGCACTGAAAGATGATGAAACAAATGCATAAGCCACACCCACAGTGTGGTAGTAAAAATTTTGGTAGCCCATCACTGATATTATGGGAAACAAATCTGCAATAATATTACTAATCTTACTTTATTATGATTATCTCAATTTGGGTACATTGTTTCATCTATCTCATCTTTACTTTTATGACATCATATTGATCTTTACATAGCAATAGCACTTAGACTTATGGTATATACTGCTTCACAGTGCTTTACAGCCCTCTTTAAGCGGTTTACAGAATCAGCATATTGTTCCCAACAATCTGGATCCTTAATTTATCAACCTCAGAAGGATGGAAAGCTGAGTTAACTTTGAGCTGAGCAGTAATGCTTCATTCCAACCACTGCACCACTATGACTTATAAAGCCATAGGCTGCCTAGCACTGGTGAGATTTAATCTGCCAAACGGCTGGCAACGGTGATCAGCAGACATAATCTGCAGTACTGCACTCTAACCACTGCGCCACTGTGGCTCAGTATATTAATATACTATCAATCTCGATAGTATATCAATAGTATATTAATAGTATATCAATAGTATATTAATTGTATATCAATAGTATATTAATATAACTGGTATTAATATATCAGTATAATAAACCCTATTTTTATATAATATAACAATGATGAGGAAAGGAAAGGGATTTTTACATATCAGTTTTAGTTAGGAATGAAATAGGAAGCTGTGTAAGCTGCTGTTATTCTAAACCTAGCAATCAGGCAGCCCATTTGAATCTGAGAAGGGCACAGCGTGTGCCATGTTCCATATGCATAAATTATTAACTGCAGAACTACATGCAGTATTCATACGTAGCTAACAATCATTGCATAAAAGAGATTACAGAGGGGAAGGCCATCTTAAATATGAAGTAATGGTAATAATTTAGCTACAAAACTTTAGCTTAGAGGTAGCTTTCATTAATTAATTCATTATTCTTCTATTCATACCAGATGCTGCTTGACAAACTTACATGACATATTCCCAATGGGCAGAAAACAAGCCTACACTTTAGTCTCTTGCTGTATTAATTAACGTTATGAAGCATTGTTATTGTTAGTGGACAAGGTTAACATCAACAGTTCATTATGCCTGGTAAATGGAGGATGAAAATGGGTCATAAGAACAATAGCTATGAAATAGCAGTTGTCTTCTGAAATTTATTGTGCAGTCTCAGAAATGTTTGTTTGGGCAAAGAATGAAAAACAAACCATGTTTGTTTCTTCACATATACACAATATAAAACACAGCCCTTGAAATTTCAAACAAAATTTATTTATTCTGAAAGAAGCCTGGAGGCTTCATTAAGATTTGGTGGGCAAAGAAAACAAGTGAAGATATCTGCAACAGTAGCATTGACATGGCAAGCAAGGCATTGAAGAGATGTTACAGCATCTTCTTTAAAAAGATGAATTAAATCCGGATTCAAGATTTTCATGACCTTATACTGCATGGGTATCCTAAGGGGGGGGGGGAAATGTCAACTCAAGATTGTGATCAAAGCCTGGCCTTATTCATGTCATAAGTGCAATATGTTCCTTTAAAAAAAAAAGTTTGATTATTTGATTGTATGATTGTGACTGTTATCTTGACTTTTTGGATATCCCCAAGGAAAATAGTGTTATGCTGCTCTCCCTAACCTGTGAATTGGATTATTGGCTAAATGATGGGATTTATAATAATTGAATACATTCGTTAGGATATCCCAGTTTAACAATTCAACAATAACCTTGTTCAAATTAGTTGCGACATTTTTCAGGAAAAAAATGCTTTTATTCTTGTAGATATTTAAAGCAAATCCTGAAAGGTTTGCAACTGATTGAATGCCAAACAATAATAATTTTGATAGCCAGGCAAATGGTTTTGACCCTGCTTTAACCCTGATGTAATTGCAGAAGTGAATTATAAGCACCAGGCTTAAGAACATAGTTGATTCTGAGATATGAGATACAACTATTCTGTAGCTTGGTATATTTCCTAACTTGGAATGAATGTGGGACAGCTGATAAAAAAAAAAATCAAAAGTATTATTTTATCCTTTTTTCACTTCTTAAATAGAATGGCCAGAATATTCACTTGTATGTATTTGTTAGTAAGATAATTGAATTTTCTTTTTGATATATCTAGTTAAGCTAATAGATTTTTTCAAAATTATTTCTGAATAGTAATAACCCACATACTTTGTTCTAATGACATATCCAGACTTACCATTTAAGCTGCATCATGCTCATGCTGTCTAAATCTAAGCAGGTTTAAGAAAATTCTGCCTGGACTACTTAGGGCAGTATTTTTTAACCTTGGCAATTTTAAGATGGACAGATGCCAACTCCCAAAATTCTCCAGCTGGCCAAGATTGAGAAATAAAGGTCTTGGGATGTGTTCCCCTTGGACAATTTCTCGGCTGTTCTGCATTCCTATTTTGTTCCCATCTTTTTCAGTTTCTTTGGGTCGGTTTCCACGGACACCAATACGTTTATGTCTGTATATGATTGTAAATGTACATAATTATATACAACTATTATACATATATGTTTTTGTCAACAAAGTTAATTAATTTTATTAATTTGATTTTGATGCTTGTCATCTCCAACAAATTCTGTAAACTTTTCATTGTTTTTCTATCTCTAAAGATTTTATACTCAGCAACCAAATACAAACTAACTTGTGAACACTTTGGAAGCAGTAATTGAAGTCCTTATGCTTCAAGTTATTGGAACACCCTCTCTGCTGCTGAAACAGTGCATTACATATCTTTGAACAATAAAGAAAGAAAAAAAAAGTAGTAGGAGCAATAAATAACAATTATAGCAACAACCACAGCAACCTTTCTGAACAGGTTTCAAACCAGCAAAGTAAATGTTGTCACTGCTTTACTCATTTAGCTATCAAAGTAAAAGTAGCTTTAAAAGTTAAAAAATTGTACTCTGGGAAGAAGCAGAAAAATGTATTGAATTTTGCCATTCTGATATAGCACTATTCTGTACTAGAAACCAGGAGAAAATAAATTCTAAGGCATAAAAGACATAAAAGCTGGGGCCTTTCAGCTAATCTCTTTCCCCTCAACTCACCCCACAGAGGGGTGGAATTTTACCAGTTTGGACCAGTTTGGATGAACCAGATGCCCCAATGATCAGCAAGGAGTGAACTGATTCACTCTGGCAATCAGGTGGGTCTGCCCCTGCTGCTACGCTTTACTGACCTATATCAGTGTTTCTCCCCAGAAGTAAAGCAGATGTAAAATTGTGTACGCGCACACAGCGCACAATCATCAAACCAGTTATTAAACCAGCAGGATCCCACCACTGCCCACAGGATTGCTTTCGTGGAGGAAATAGGATGGAGAAATGCGTATATTGTTCCGCGGAGCTGCAGTGGTTAGAATACAATACTGCAGGCTACTTCTGCTGACTGCCGGCTGCATTTTGGCAGTTCAAATCTCACCAGGCTCAGTTTTGACTCAGCTTTCCATCCTTCCGAGGTGGGTAAAATGAGGACCCAGATTGTTGGGAGCAATATGCTGATTCTGTAAAATGCTTAGAGAGGGCTGTAAAGCACTTTAAAGCAGTCTTAGTGCCATTGCTATTGCTATATCCTCTTGAGTTGTAAAAATATAAGTAGGGATATGAATCTAAATCACAAACAACTAGAGAACTAATAGAAGATATTACTATCACTTTCTGCTGTCCAGAAATTTTTGCCAGTCACTTCTGGCAATGGGTCTATTGGATAATGAGCCGGGGTGGCGCAGCAGGTAAAGTGCTGTACTGCAGGCCACTGAAGCTGACTATAGATCTGAAGGTCAGCGGTTCAAATCTCATCACCGGCTCAAGGTTGACTCAGCCTTCCATCCTTCCGAGGTGGGTAAAATGAGGACCCGGATTGTGGGGGCAATATGCTGGCTCTGTTAAAAAGTGCTATTACTAACATGTTGTAAGCTTCCCTGAGTCTAAGGAGAAGGGCGGCATAAAAATTGAATAAACAAACAAACAAACAAACAAACAAACAAATAAATAAATAATACTGGTAAGCCCTGAATTATTATAAGTGGTATATAACAAGATGTTGTTGTGTGAAGAATTCCTACTCAGTTGCAGTCAATAAGTCATACTCTTGTTTAGGATTCTGCTTTTTATCTCATCTGGCCTTTAGGTTTCTGTCTTTTAGCTTCACAGATGCCTTACATTTTTTTTCTCTCAACAGAGCACAGTCTTCACTTTGAGTTTCTGATTATTTTTCACCCTCAGGGCTTTTTGTTTCCTCCTCTTCTTTTTGTTCCTCTGCAAATCTTGGCATTTCATGCCTGTTAATGTGTCCCAATGGAACTATTTTGATGACATAAGGATCAGCACTTAAAGAATAGGCTATAAGTACAGGGAGAAAAACTCTGCTTTTGACTCATGCTTGTTTTTAAAAATCAGGTGAAGACTGTCAGGCTTTAAAGCAAAAGGACTGCTATAACCTGGTCTCTCTTGTATATCCAATTTGGAAGTAATGTTCTAATTTACTTAGATTAAATGGAATAAGTTTTAAGCAATGTGAGTTTTCAGCTTCAAATGTTTCCTGCAATCTCTTATAATTCTTTAGTTGCCAAATGTTTGAATTCACAACAATCCAACCAGCACACAAGTAAATAATTCAGCAGGATACATTTATATAAGAAACTTATTTATATACAATAATATAAGGCATGACGCATGTATATAATCCCTGTTCTATCCTGTGCCTATGCAGATTGAAAACAAAGAAATCTATAAATTGATATTTCAAATCAATCTTTTTATATAGAAAGCGTCATTTATATAAGCCAAATTCATGCAAGAGTTCATCTTGGCAGCTTCTCAGTGAGAGGAGTTAAAAGATAGTCTAGTGGCTAGACGTTTGCTGAAGATCAAAGTTAATTGCCAATTCCTTTATGAGATAAGAAGTCTCCAGTTTCATTGACTTACAATTACAGATTTCCAGCATCTCTGCAAACAGGGCACTTTTACTTCAAGGATTTTAGCAGGGAAATAACAGTTGGCTAGCGTAACCTGGCTGAAACCTCAAACATCGACCAACTCCATTACAAAAAGTTGAAACTCCACTCCGAATTTCCCATTGCCCACCCTTAAATACCTATGGGGAGTGGTCAACAATTCCTTAAAGTTAACAAGCTACAGAATACTTCCTTTTCCCATATAAGTATTCTTGTCTTTTTCTTAGTCTTCTAAAGCATGTCTCTAGCAAAGACTCATGGTCTTCTTCTTCCTCTAAGTCAGATCCTAATTTCATTGGCATATCTGCCACCTCTGGTGGTCTTTCAGGTCTATTTCTCCCTCATTCTCACTCTCTGCATCAGCTGGTAAAAACCACTGGCCCAGTGTACCAAGATGGGCCTGGCCCATCCTCTTCAGAATCTATTATTACCAGAGTTGGTTGAGGACAACTCACAACAGTACCCATGCAGCAGAAGTCAAAACCAGAACTCAGAAGACAAAAACACAGAGACTATACAATGCAGATAAAATACTTATACAGTACTTTGTCTTATAGTATTATAGTATAGTATAAAGTATAGAATAAAGTATAATACTTATACAATACTTTGTCCTTGCAATTTTGCAAGGACAAAGCAATTCTTATGTACAAATCAGTCAAGCTAAACCATGCCCAGGCTCTGAGCCATCTGGATCACCAAACAGTCCCCACTTGCTCACCTGTTACAATGTCTATTCCATTCTCATATACTGACACCAGATATTATCAACAAGTCATATTTTTTTAATCTTATAAATATTATTGTTTGGTGGAAACCCACAATAACAGAATGAATAGACTCAGCATATTGTGGTACTGGAGAAAATATATTCTCATAAGTGAAGAAGTGCATTTATATGGTTAAAATTATGCAAAATGCCTTTAAAGTCTGGCTTGTAGAAAAAAAAGAAATGAAACCAGATCAGGGGGCCTCTTATTTTAATGTCTCACAAACCATGGAACCTTCTGGGTAACATTTACCAAATCATCTTTCTCATTTAGCAAACTAATTCCTTGGGTAATATGAAATATTATTGAAATGAATGGACTTTTTCCTCACAAAGCAATGAGACATTTATTGTGTCTTGGCTGTGGTAATGTAGCAACAGTAAAAATCTCTCTCTTTCTACAAGACTGTAGAGTTTATGAATTTTGGGGCAAACTTGATTAGGGCAATGGAAGTACTTCATTTCAAACTTCATATCATTGACTAGTGTAGAACCTATACAAATCCAAAGAGTGAGTAACGTTCTGCTATCAAATCCTTTTTGCATTCCTCACAGCCCCTTTGGCTATTATTTCCAAAAAGAAGTGTGGCTCTTCACTATTTTGAAGTAGGAATCATTGTTTTGAAGTAAGAAAATTGTAATTATTTAAGCTTAACATTGGTTTAAAAACATTTTTTCTTGTACACATACTAGAAAATCATACCACTACCTAGAAACATAATATGCCTTTGACCACTTTTTGCATCCTTCCATTTCCTCTGAAATCTGATAGATGCACATCTGTGATAAAAATGAAGAACTAATAATAATGGAGTATCTCAGCAGGTGGTAGCATCTCACTGATCTCAACAGGATTATATTTCATTACTACCGTGTTTCCCCGAAAGTAAGACAGTGTCTTACTTTCTTTTTATCCCCAAAAGCCCCACTATGTCTTACTTTCGGGGTATGTCTTATATTGTTAAAGGGGCACTGGCAGCTAAAAAACCTGTGTAAAATGTGTTTTTTTAGTGTATATGCATTTTACCTTCTGTGACGGGCGGGGGGGGAGGTTTCTTTGGAGTAGGGACGTGCCCGAGTAAATTTGCAGAGGCGGCAGTGACAAGTGCAGGGGACGGCGCGGCGACGTATGGAGAGGGGGACGGTGCGGACGTGGGCAGGAGGCGACGCGCAGCTAGATGAGAGGGAGGCGGCAATACCCCCCGTGTTTCCCCGAAAGTAAGACACATGTCTTACTTTCGGGGTACGGCTTATATTAGCCGACCCCCCTGAAACCCCCGATACGTCTTACAATCGGGGGTGTCTTACTATCGGGGAAACAGGGTATTTGGATAAGAAAGCAGTGACAAACCATTTCCACAATGTTGCCAATACTGTAGGAGAACTGTATTAATCTATGGTAGACAAAAATCAGAAGTCTGGCAGCACCTTTCGGAATAATAATTTTAATAAAAGGCATAAGCTTTCGGTAGCTGTGGTTCATTTTATCACATGTCCAAAGTGGATAAATAGATATACAAAGGTTTAACAGAGTTGGAAGGGACCTTGCAGATCATCTAGTCCAACCCCCACTCCAAGCAGGAGACCCTACATCCGCCTCTATCTAGGATTGAATTTACAACCATCTGATTGTGAGGGAAGATCTCTACCTCTAGGCCACAGCAGCTGCTCAAGATATAATATTTAAGGTAATATAAGATTTAAGAGCCTGGTGTGGTGCTTAATGGTTAGGAGCAGAAGGAAAAAGGAAGGGGAAGACAGAACAGTTATACAGATGCAGTTTACTTATAAGGCATACAGATGTCAAAAGTGAGTAGGGCAAAAGAGCCTTGGTGGTGCAGTGGTTAGAGTGCAGTATTGCAAGCTGTTTCTTCTGATCACCGGCTGCCAGTAGTTTTGCAGATCAAATCTCAGTAGAGTCAAGATTGACTCAGCCTTCCATCCTTCCAAGGTTGGTAAAATGAGGACCCAGATTGTTGGGGGCAATATTCTTACTTTCTGTAAATCACTTAGAGAGGGCTGCAAAGATGATGATAATTATGATGATGATGATGATATTACCTCAATATTCTTGATTCATACTCTAAAGTTATTTTACACGACTCCAAATATGGAATAAAAAGCTGCACAATTTATTAGTTACATATTTTAATTCAATTTATTTTAATGTTTCAATTTTGAAACTATCTGACTCCATGCTGACTTTGAGCAGCCTACAGTTATAAAAAGAATTAAAAGAAAAAGAAAATACAAAAAAATAATATAAATAACCAAAAGACTGACCCCATAACACAAAAGGACAAAATTCAACAGGCTCAACTAACATCAGAATCTAATTCTTGGTGAACAATCCAGTTGATGATATTGTTGCTGTTATGGGGCAAATTGAAGATTGTTAGACTGTAAAACTTTGAACAGGAACACTACAACTTTTAATCTGTAAGTGAATTCACAATGAATAACATCTGAGACGGACTTTGCCTTCAGACTAAGATAAAATGATGAATGACAGGAATCTGAACAGACACAATTGTAGAAAGTTAGAGTCTAGTATGTAGTTCAATCTAGAGGCTACTAAGTCAGATGAAGTGATATTTGTGCTCCAAACTGTAGATGCAGATTCCTATTTATTCGATCAGCGTTTAAACCAATCCATAACATTAGGAAGTTAATCTTCTTATGATGATTCCTGAATTACCTAATAGTATTAGTAGAAATGCTTAAAGGACTCTCTTCCCTTTTTCTCTGAAATAAAACTGCTCCTAAATCTTTCTTGGGGAAATAGTCAGGTTGGATTAAGCCTTAGAGCAATTATGCTATTGTACAAATGGCTCAGCTGAACTTTTAGCTCTCCTGTGATGCAATTATCTGATAATGTTGCTGTGCAGCTTGCTTTCCTCTGAGTGCTTAAGCGCCTTTAAAAATTTGTCCTCCAAGCAGATGCTACCACAAAGACATCTAGGATAGCAAATTCTGAGCCAACTGGCCTGGAAAATGGTACATAAGTTTCAGTACAAGATCAGACATAAACCCTGATGCAGGACAAGAAAGGACACATTTCCAAAGTTCAAACTTTATTTTTTTGTTCAAAAGTTGTTGAGTTTGTGACAGTTTAGGTAAATGTTATGTTTGTAAATAGTTTTTCAAGAACTCTTGAATAACAAGAGTATGCATCCAGAAATGTTTATGAGAATATTTATGAATAAATTTTTAGCCACACAGATTATTATTATTTTATTATTATTTATTAGATTTGTATGCCGCCCCTCTCCGTAGACTCGGATACACTAACTTGAGTTAAAGTTTACTTTAAGAAATAGCACAATCCAATAAACAGTCCAGGTCACGCAATAGTCAGAATAACAGTCCAAAGAATATCAAATTACAAAGTCTTCTTACCATTTGTCTTTGTCATGAACAGTAATCAAAGATACCAAGCTTAAACACAGTTTATGTTAGATTGGGCAAGAAGGGGTCAGAGACACTGTAGCTGCTATTTCTTTTATTAGTGAAGATCAAGCTGTAATGGTAATCGACTGAGCCGCACTCCAAGGAAAGCTGCTTTTGAAGTGGCTGCCTTGTAAGCGGGGCTCTGAATTTGCCTATTGAATTTGCCAGTCACGCTTTAGCCAATCTGTGACCGGCATGCAAATTTGGGTTGTGTACCTCCGTACGCAACAGTTTAGCTACAACAGAGAACAGAATGTCTAATATCAGAGAGAGCATATTATGATCAGAAAGAGAGAACTGTGATCTCTAGCTCCCTCTTATGGCAATCTGCAACACAACGAACCGCTCAGAAACAGCATACAATTAAAGCTACATACACTGTGGGTTTATATATTGCCAACCCAACTGTTTGGACAGAGTCCTAACAGATTGGATTAGAAATTATATTTTTTCTATTTTTTTTCTTTCCTTTCCCTTCTTAGTTTATATGACAGTCATATTCCTGGTTTATTTGCAAATTCAAAATGTTTCCATTTCACATAATTTAGTTTGGTTTCTACTTCTTCAACTGTTAACATAGACAATTGTTGGTGTTTCAGTTTAGCTTGACATAAGACTTTAGAATCCATTGGTTTCTCTTCTCTTCAGATCTTTCACCCTTAAACTCTTGAGTTTTAGAAAAAGAATAGATCTTCCCTGAGGAGGTCTGAAATTCCCATGAATGATAACATCAACTTGTTTTTCTTATCATAAAATTTAGCACAATATATTTACCCAATGAGAATGGCAGAATTAGAGCATTTTAAATCTTGGACTTTAGATACAAAGCTTTGTTTCTTACTGTGCTATCATCACCTCAGATATATTACAATTTGGCTTAAAATTGTAAGTATATGTATTTTAAAGGATATATTATATAGATGCATACATATATACAGTACATAAATACATAAATACACACACACACACACACACACACATATAGATAGAGATAGAGATAGATATAGATAGATACATAGATACATAGATAGATATAGATATATAAGAAAACATTCTTCTACACCAGTTTGGAGTCGTCCAGACAGTAGTATCTGCAAAGGCTGTCAAAAAAAGTCAAGATGGCATTCTCAACTTGATTGAACATTACCTTTCTTTTATATACATGCCTCAATTGTAACATGTTTGAACAAAGATTTTGATTCCACAATCATAGTCAAACTTTAATATTTTTGACATGCCCTTCAAATGCCCCTGGTTCTACATATGTTGGAGTGCTATTTTGATAATGACAAGTCTGCGTTGGCTATTGCCTTGGAGAAGGGCGGCATATAAATCCAATAAATCTATAAATCTATAAATCTATAAATCTATAAATCTATAAATCTATAAATCTATGAATCTATAAATCTATGAATCTATAAATCTATAAATCTATGAATCTATGAATCTATGAATCTATGAATCTATGAATCTATGAATCTATAAATCTATAAATTGCTAGATCGCTAGATCAATATATTGATAGATCGATAGATCAATAGATAAATATTGCAAATTGATAGACAATGTTTTATAAAGCAGCAGATTGGATAAGGCAACAATAGAACTTGTTTACTGATTAAAGGAGGAAAGTTAACATGGTCTTATTTTGGAGGGACACATGGACATTTTTACATGATGAAGATAATTTAGAATGTGAAATATTGCTTATATCTTAAGCAAATATAAAAACAAATATGATACAAATAAGTAATGATCAATACAAATTCTTTAAAAATATATTACTATTAGTTCACACATTAATACACACACTCAAAGCATGTAAAAATCCACGGCAATTATAATAAAGACAACACCAATATTAAAAGTGGTGGTAGCTGAAAATCTAGTTGAATATTCATATTGTAAATCTTGATGAAGCAAGCCAAGAGATGATGGGATCCCCCCCATCCTAGTTTTTTTCTATAATGTCTTTAGATCACATTAAGCAGTAATAAGCTATGCTGCATCTAAACTATAAACAGATTGATACAAAATGTGCTGCTTTTTTCCTTAACGAGAGAAACCAAAATCATGCCTAAGAGAATTATTTATGGTCAAAGCATAAAACATTTGTTATTAGAATTCAATAGGTATCAATACCATTTTAACAAAAGATTTTGAGTGTTCTACTCATTCACACATACACCCATGCCCTCCAAAGTTTTTGTTTTACAAATTTTCTTTAGGGCAATGCCAATATTTTCCCTGCATGCCTTAATTCCTTGAACAGGAAAGTCAAATCATAGTAAAGCCAAGATAATACAAGTCTAATTAATATCTTTTAAACAAGGAAAGATTAGCTATTTGTCTTCTGTACCTTTAATCCTTCTTCAAGTACAATTTCAGAAGTATCAGTTTATTGTATCTTCCTTCTCTTCTCCTACATTTATTAGTTTATATGAAAATTTCCAGTTAGATATATAACACAAATATAACACAAATAGCCAAAGTAGTTTTTTCTCATGCATCACAAACTTAGAATTGAGTTTTGGGGAACATGCACCCGAACACGCTTGCATGTACACATGCACATACACAAATGCATTCTTTCTCTCTCTCTTTCCCACACATCACAAAGTATAAGGTTAAAAGAAAATTAAATAGGAATCAAATTGATAATAAAATAGCATCAAAATGAAACAAAGTGCATCTATTGGTCATCTGACAAGTGCATCCCATATTAGACATTTGAGTTTTAAACACTGCTGCACTCAAAAATATACTTTTTAATTCCTCCTGCACCATATGGCATATAACAAGATTATGTGTTAAACATCTTTGCACTTTGAGGGGAAAACAATACGTTTTTATAATATTTTTCTTATGAAGCTTATAATTGTTTTTTGTCTATGTCTCTGTGTGTGCAGCCTTGATTAAAACACAGTGGCACCTCTACCTAAAAACACCTCTACTTACAAACTTTTCTAGATAAGAACTGGGTGTTCAAGATTTTTTTGCCTCTTCTCAAGAACCATTTTCCACTTACAAACCCGAGGCTCCGAATCTGTAACCAGAAAAGGCAGGGATCTAGGAATCTCCTGGGAGGAAACAGGGCTAGAAAAGGCATGGAGAAGCCTCTGTGGGGCCTCTCTAGGAATGTCCTGGGAGGAAACAGGGCTAGAAAAAGCTTGGAGAAGCCTCTGTGGGGCCTCTCTAGGAATCTCCTGGGAGGAAACAGGGCCTCCACCCTCTCTGTGGTTTCTCCACTCGCAGGCATTATTTGCTTTTACATTGATTCCTATGGAAAAAATTGCTTCTTCTTACAAACTTAAAAACCTGGTCATGGAACGAATTAAGTTCGTAAGTAGAGGTACCACTGTATTGAATATATAACTTCTGTTTGCTTGCTGGGTCCAAAAACCTTTATGCAACATGCTGAGGATATCAATTGTTTGGAAATGTTAAAGGGAAAAATGAATCTAAGCATCCCCAAGATTGTAAGGCAGTCATTTTCTTCAATACATCCCATAATTAACAATTCAGGAGGGAAAAAATTAAAATGTCTGCCACTCACACTATTGGGACAGTGGCATTGTATAATTTATTGCCTCTCTCTCTAAATTAATATATTTTCTAACCTGAAGTTATAGACAGGTTTAATTGCATTTGGATATTTAGGTATTTTTCTAGGCATTTCATTTTATTATATGGTACTGTTTATATGCACTTATAAGCTTGAAGAGTATCTTTAGTTTATTACTCAGATTGGCATTTTGTTTTAATTTCAAACAAAGCACTGAAAACATGTTGAACACTGCTGACAAAATGTCACTATTTTACTTAGCATCAGCTGCACAGAATGTTCATGAATGTGTTATATCTTTAGAAGTGTGTTGAAGTTTTACTTTCTTAATATGTGAGCTATGTTTTCCAACTGCTGTCCTTTAATTGAATCTTATGGGCATTGGATTTGGCTGGATCTTGAATTTTGAGGCAAAACGGGGAAATTTGGAATAGAATTAATTTCTCAGGGTGGAGCAGATGGTTTCTTAACTTGCTTCATTCTAATTCTGGCCTTCAACAAAGCTTTAATACAAGTCTCCAAGGTATTAATATCTAATTTGGCTGAACTGACTCTAACCAATTGCAAAATCCGGAATTACACTCTGGCTTTGTTCACGAGAGACCTGCCATATGTTTCCATTCTGTCAGACCAAGATACCTGTGTGTGACATGCTTTATGCAGAAAGGCTTTTGGCTTGATGTCTCTGTATTTTCAAAGTTGAGAAGGATATTATTTTTCTAAAGTGGCGTATTGCTTTCAATAAAAATGAGCAAGTTTCATTTCCTCGTAAATCTTCCTGAGGTTTATCTACAAATTTTGTCACATTCTGCTGAAAAATAAACACAAACATTAAGTATCATTTTACCAGGTTTGGTTATGGGAAAATACCCCCCCCCCCAATTTTCACTGTGGATCTAATATCAAGTCAGATTCAGTTCTTAGCCCAAAGTAGACTGAAGATCTCTGAATATCACTATCAGGGGAGCTTGAAAAAATGCTAATTTTACTCCAGTCTAAACTGATTTGATCTACATCTTATATACGAACAAAAACATAGCTATATAATGGGTTTTTATCAAATATTCCGAGATGACTCCAAAAGGATGCGTAGGTGAAAACACCCCAACAGTCTAAAATTTTAACTGGTTTTGGATAAACCACTGAAATGTTGCTGAATTTGGCACTTTTAAGTGTATAAAATATATTGAGTTCATAATGTGATCTTGTTCATTTCCGAATATGAATTGAAACTAGAGATTATTTGACTTCAGCATAACTGGAAATCAGAAAAATCCATGACACTATGATTGCATATTTTAACTTTATATTAAGAATATGCATCAATGTGGTACTTGAATAGTTAGATATTGGTGAAAATGTCACTGTGTTCCCTTATTCCAAAATTTCATAATTACATGATGCACAGTGAGGTGCTGTTGGCTTTAAAACAAAAGCTTCTTTTTAAAGCAATGCATATAGTTTGTTTATATTTCTTATATTATTTATAGTAAATACGTGATTGGGTATTATATAAGCGGAACTCAATACAGTTTATTAACTGCATTTAATAACATACAGCCTATCTCACTGTTGTTCTCAAAAAGCATGTTAATTTGAAATTTTCATTAAATTCGACAGTACAGCCCTGTTATATATTAACTTTGGAAATGTGGCTCTTTATAATACTAATAATCAGATCAAATTAAATCATATCTTATTATGATGATAGACTGTAGTGTTTCAGGTTTCAGCCACAGCATCAATTAGTCCCATGGACTGTTTTGATGCCAGTTTGCTCAGGGTTGTGCTGGTTCCTTTCCACTTGCCCCTCCAGTAGGAGTGGGCTACTTCCCAGAGGGGGGGAATGCAGTGGGGTAGAGAAAATGAAGCTCCACCCCAGAGCACCTACTTTGCACTGAAAGATATTGAAAGAAAATGCAGGGCAACCTGCAGAAGCCATACCCACAGTGTGGTAGTAAAAATTTTGGTAGCCCTTCACTGCCCCCCCAGCAATCCAAAAATCGTTTCTGCACATGCACAGAAGAAAAAAGTAACTTCTGCACATGTGCTTCTGCTCTTTGATGTCATTGCCACTTTACTAATGGTTCAAAACGACCGGTTAGAACCAGTAGGAACCTACCTCTGTAATCAGTCCCCGCCTTCTGCTGCACGAATCCCAGCGACCGGTTAGGTCCCACAGAGTTGGCCTTCTTCGGGTCCCGTCGACTAAACAATGTTGTTCGGCGGGACCCAGGGCAAGAGCCTTCTCTGTGGCGGCCCCGACCCTCTGGAACCAGCTCCCCCCGGAGATTAGGATTGCCCCCACCTTCCTTGCCTTTTGCAAACTTCTTAAAACTCACCTCTGCCATCAGGCATGGGGGAATTGAGACATTTCCCCCAGGCTTATATAGTTTTATGTATGGTATGCTTGCATTGAATGGTTTTAAATTAATGGGTTTTTTAGATACTTTTTAAATATTAGATTTGTTTATTGTATGCTGTTTTATTATTGTTGTGAGCCGCCCCAAGTCTGTGGAGAGGGGCGGCATAGAAATCTAATAAATAAATGAATGAATGAATGAATGAATAAATGAATAAATGAATAAATGAATAAATGAATAAATGAATAAATAAATAAATAAATAAATTCATCCCAGGCAGTCTAGATTAAGTGACCAGTGGGGTGTAATTAAGAAAAGCATAGATCTCTCAGCAAGTCTACCCCGTATCATCCCTACATTAATACAGAAGATGAAGAGGTATTAATCTTGTTCCTGTTAAATAGAAAAAGTCTTCACACAGGATGGATTGGCAGTCCCCTCTTTACATCCCATGGAATGACTCCTATACTGTGCTTTCCCTGTTTAAGAGAAAGACAGAGTAGCAGGAATTGCCTTTATTTTCCCTAAGTGAGGCAATACAGGTGAGGACATGCAGCAGGCGAGCCAGCAGAAGCTACTCTTTCAGGAAGAGAGGGAATAATTGCTCCTTGTGCTGTAACACAAAAACTCTTCTGCATCATACTGCACAAAGCAGAGTTCTGTTTCCCTTCTCTGTCCCTGCAAGTAAAATATCCTTGCTTTTATTTAAAGATTTTAATTTGATTCTGTTTGCTTCTTTTCAATATAAATTTTTTTAAGGTGATCTTAAATAAAACATATAGTCGTAAAAATACAATAAAACACTGCAGGATGACAAAACAATTCCGCAATATAAAAGGAGCCATAAAACAAATGAGATAACTATGCAAAGAGAAAATGAAACGTCTGTGCCAGAACATTAAAGCTGATGAAAACCAGTGTGTTCTACGTACAGTTTTTGGTAAGCTGAGCACCATGCCAAAAAGACAAAAGACAAAAACAAACAAAAAACCAAAAAAACTAAAATACCTGATTCTCAGTCATTCATGAAATAGTGGGACCTCTTGCATTAAGCTTCTGAAGAATGCTGTAACAGGACAGAGAAACCTTTAACTCCACAAATATTTTAGACTATAATTCAAACCTTTGGCCATGCTAGCTGGAATTGTTGAGCGGTTATTGATTCCTTCACCTACGTTGTAGTTAACCAGTTGTTCTAGAGCAGGGGTGTCTGTTGTGCTTAGCTCACACTCAACTCCTCTGGTCACAGATTTTGAACTGGATGAGCTGGGTCCGTCGGAGCTTTGGAGACCTGTGTGGCTCTCAGAGAGTTCAGACAGTGATGGCGAAAGAGAGATGGAAACCGAAAGTGCTGGAGAGGCAGAGGTGAAGTCCCCTGCAGTGCCTGTGGAACCCCCAGTTAGAGCCTTACCTAGGTTGGATGAGTAGGGGGTTATTAATGACCCCATTCTCAATGTTAGGGTGCATAGAATGATGGGACGCCAGAAGCAGCTGCGCAGATGCAGATGAAGATTTTACAGCACAGCTGGAAGCAATTAGGGAAACTTGCAGCAGGCTTAAAAAGGGAAGGTCTTGTGGGAGAACTCTGGTGGGAGCTATCATTTGCAGTTAACAGGGACAATGCTACAGAGTTCCTAAATTGACATCTTGCATCTTGAAACAACTAAACCCAATTTTTGGGCACTTGTCTTTGTAGCTCTGAAAACAACTGAGTGAGTACTGCTGCAGCCCATTTTGGACGCATTCTTGAAGAACCTTGGGGGATTATGAGACATTTGTTGCCAGCTTGGCTGTTAACCCTGACCTTTGGATCATAAACCAATATTCTTTTGCCTTCATTGAGGTTCTCAGCCAATTTGTACCGCAATATTATTTTGTGTTCTGTAATCCTTAGGCTGTGTATATGTTTGTGTACTGCCTTGTTGCATGACCACCCGTCAGGCAGAACAGTGTCAAACTCATGTAATCACGACATCATCACGTGATGTATCATGACTTTGGCCCCTTCACTAAACTGGATGTGGGCATGGCCAGTGCTTGATGCCTCCAGCCCTTGGGCCGTGAGTTTGACATCCTATTCTAAAGGGTTTTTCTCTTTTACAGAGAAATTAAGCAGTTTCTCACCATAATACTTAACATAGTTGAATTGATGTGTAGGGTTCGGAAGTTCAATTCTGAACTGTTAAATCCAGTTTAGTTGTAAAATTTATGTGGTGGTGACTACTATAGGGCTGTGTTATTTCAATTTTATGTTTTTTGAAGTACCAGGAAAGATTATCAATAATACAGTTTATGATTTACAACATGAGTTTATTTAATTTCAATAAATTGAGTCTCTCATGTGGGTGGGATTCAATGGAAGTTTATTGTATTCTCATTTGGCAAAGCTCTAAAAGTGAATAGAGGCATCCACAATAACTACAGTTGAAGATATAGTGGAGTCCTTTAGAATGGACCTCGGTGGCTAAACCCAGGAGATTATGAAACCATGAGTCAAGCACGTTAGGTTAAAAATCTAGGAAGTAAGCTGTTGTTTCTTAGGATAAACATATCAGTTACATCAACGAACAGCCTTCTAGTCAAAGAAGCACAGAATAAGAAAGTTCATTAAATAATGGGAAGAAAGGAAGAAAAGCTACCAAAATTAAACTACAGTGGGCCTAAAGATCCAGTTGCACTTACAGCTTGACAGAACCAACAACTTTAATCTATGTAGCATGCAATGCAAATTCCTACCTAGTTGTGCCGTTTCATATCTCAGAGGGTTTTAAGCCAAGTATAAGCCTTGAAGAAAAGGCAAGCTGTACCAAATCGAGTGACTTGGAAATTTGGGGAAAGTCTTACCAGTGAGATTCATGGAAGCAGCCTGTTATACATTCTATAGTGTATTCGGGATATGGAGCAGGTTTTTAATGAACTATGATAGGAATTAAGATAGAATATAATAATGAATTATATTGTAGAGTATTATTTAAAAATATATGTGTGAGAGAGAATCTATCAATCAATCAGAGAATTTTATATCTTTATATTGTCTGAGTAGAGTAGTAGAAAGATAATCTATGAAAATTTTCAAGATACTAGGACAGTTCATTCTGTGTTCCTTCATTCTTCAGGCAATGTAGCCGTCTACTATCTTTCTGGGTTGGTGGCCCAGTGGGGGGAGTGTGTGGAGTGGGAATGGTTCTGTGCAGGTGTGCAGGCGAGTGGAGCTGCGTATGCACTTGTGTCCCGGTTCCAAGCAGATTGTGACCTGGTAATGGGTTGCAACCCAGAGGTTGGGAACCCTTGTTATAAAGTATGATATTTATAATTACACAATTCATCCATACTCATAATTTCATTATTTTGATCAAAGAATATAATAATAATAATTTATTAGACTGGTATGCTGCCCCTCTCCGAAGACTCTATATTACAGTGGCATAACTGTTTGAAATAATCAAGGACAAATAGCACACTATTTTGGATAATAATAATAATAATAATAATAATAATAATAATAATAATAATAATAATAAAAAAAATAGTTATATTCTTATTTAAGGCGCATCCTACATGGCATTGGACCAGATTACCTCCGGAACCGCCTGCTACCGCACGAATCCCAGCGGCCGATAAGGTCCCACAGAGTTGGCCTTCTCCGGGCCCCGTTGACTAAACAATGTCGTTTGGTGGGCCCCAGGGGAAGAGCCTTCTCTGTGGCAGCCCTGGCCCTCTGGAACCAACTCCCCCCCAGAGATTAGAACTGCCCCCACCCTCCCTGTCTTTCGTAAACTACTCAAGACTTACTTATACAGCCAGGCATGGAGAAGTTGAGATATTCCTTCCCCCTAGGCCATTACAAGTTATGCATGGTATGTTTGTGTGTTTGTTTGGTTTTATAATAAGGGTTTTTAGTTGTTTTATTATTGGATTGTTACATGCTGTTTTTATTATTGTTTTTAGCCGCCCCGAGTCTATGGAGAGGGGCGGCATACAAATCCAATAAATAAATAAATAAATAAATCTTCAAAATATCTGTGCCTTTTCCTGAAGGCAACTTTATTCTTTCATAGTTGCCTGCGATCTACCAGCACTTATCACTACTGAACTGTTCAGCTCTGCATTGGGAAGATACACACTTTCCTGTGTTGGGTTCTTATTGAAGATGATGACACCCACCATACTTCCTGCCTTGGGAAAGTGGTTTGCAAAACTCCTTGCAGTGAGATCAATGGATGTAGAATATTAGCAATTAATAAGCAATATATGACAATGGTTAGAAAACCAATAGAGGGTGGTATGGTTGAGCTCAAAACAAAATTGGCTTAATATTCAAATTACATTTGGCCATATGTCCTCTGAAATTAAACAGCCTGCTATTTGTATTCATGTATCTGTCTTTGAAATGAGTGAAATTTGAAAGCTATTGAATTTAATGCCAAGCTCAACATCTGGGCATCTCCAAAAGGATGTTAACATTGGCCTGTTAGATTACTATGTTTTTGTAATCACTTTTGCCTGGAATCAGCTGACTCACACAAAAAGAGAAGCCAGTTACCTTAATGAAAGACTTTTCTAGGATGTGAAAAAGTTATTTACCGGTAGATACTTTAGATACTTTCTTTTAAATATTAGATTTGTTACATTGCACATTGTTATTATTATTGTTGTGAGCCGCCCCGAGTCTGCGGAGAGGGGCGGCATACAAATCTAATAAATTATTATTATTATTATTATTATTATTATTATTATTATTGTTGTTGTTGTTGTTGTTGTTATTATTATTGTTATTATTATTATGTCAGTACAATACAGCAAACAAGATCACTATGCTGGATTTCCTATTTCATCACCAGTCGGGTGCTTCCCAAGCACCTAGGACTGTGTGATGTAGCGGCAAATTATGTTTGCCGATCCCAGTAAAGCGGCCTTTTGCAATTGACAGATGGAGATTTTGTCAATTCCAATGGTTTTCAAATGTCCACTGAGATCCTTTGGCATTGCGCCCAGCATCCCAAGTACCACTGGGACCACTTTCACGGGCTTATGCCAGAGTCATTTATTTTTATTTTTATTTTTATTTTTATTTTATTTATTATTATTATTATTATTATTATTATTATTATTATTATTATTATTATTATTATTATTTACCATAGCCAGTGTCACCTGCAGAGGAAAAAGACTGAAGCTGCAACACCATCACTACTTATAAGCAGAACATATTAGTGGCACTACGTCTTTATTCTGGCAGCCACAGTGCTGCAAAGTTTTGGAAAAGCAGTTAACTTTATTCTTCATTTCTTTTTTACTGCCTTCCTTGCTCTGTTATTTCCAACTTTCTTTTTCTTTCCCAGTTTTACATTTCTGTACCCAATATTTAATTTTTAATAGTTTGTCTAGTCAAATGCATTGTAAATTCTAATAAACAAACAAACAAACAAACAAAAAAACAAACAAAGTGTGTGTGTGTGTATGTGTGTGTGAGAGACATATTTTTGCTGATAAGTCATTACATATATACATACGGTATATAAATTTTGGTGTGTTCGGGTCTCAATCTTACACGGGAAAAAACCTGAACACACCAAAATGTACAAATCTATACCCATGAAAATCTATAACAACACATAGATATACCCGTCCTGGCTTTCTGAGAACAAAATAGCTTGAAATAGATCTTTACTAGCTCCCTTCATTTTCATTATTAGCAAAAATATGTTATTTTTGTTTTTATTTTTATTTTTATTTTTATTTTTATTTTTATTTTTATTTTTATTTTTATTTTTATTTTTATTTTTATTTTTATTTTTATTTTTATTTTTATTTTTATTTTTATTTTTATTTTTATTTTTATTTTTATTTTTATTTTTATTTTTATTTTTATTTTTATTTTTATTTTTATTTTTATTTTTATTTTTATTTTTATTTTTATTTTTATTTTTATTTTTATTTTTATTTTTATTTTTATTTTTATTTTTATTTTTATTTTTATTTTTATTTTTATTTTTATTTTTATTTTTATTTTTATTTTTATTTTTATTTTTATTTTTATTTTTATTTTTATTTTTATTTTTATTTTTATTTTTATTTTTATTTTTATTTTTATTTTTATTTTTATTTTTATTTTTATTTTTATTTTTATTTTTATTTTTATTTTTATTTTTATTTTTATTTTTATTTATTGTTAGAGTTGATAGGGACCATGCAGGTCATCAAGTCCAACACCCTGCCTGAACAGGAATCCTAAAGCACCCCAGCCAAATGGCAGTCCAATCTCCTCTTGAAAGTGTCCAGAGATGGGGAATTCACAACCTCCGCAGGCAGGTTGTTCCACTGGTTGATCGCTCTGACCGTCAGAAAGTTCTTCCTTACTTCTAGGTTGAATCTCTCCTTGGTCAGCTTCCAACCGTTGTTCCTCTGGTGCTCTGGAGAATAGAGTGGCCCCCTCCTCTCTATGGCAACCCCTCATATACCTATATACAGCTATCAAGTCCCCTCTGGCCCTCCTTTTCTCTAGGCTATCCATGCCCAGTTCCTGCAACCTCTCTTCGTAAGTCTTGGTTTCAAGTCCCCTAATCATTTTGGTTGCTCTTTTCTGCACCTTCTCCAGAGTTTCAATGTCTCTTTTGAAGTGTGGTGACCAGAACTGGATGCAGTACTCCAGATGGGGTCTGACCAGGGCATAGTAGAGTGGTATTAATACTTCCCTGGTCTTGGAGTGTATCCCCCTGTTGATGCAGCTTAGGATAGTGTTGGCTTTTTTGGCTGCTACTGCACATTGCTGGCTCATGTTTAGTTGATTATCCACCAAGGCTCCAAGATCTCTTTCGCAGTCACTACTGCTAAGCGGGGTTTCTCCCAGGCTGTATGTGTGTCTAGGTTATTTTTTACCAAGGTGAAGGACTTTGCTCTTGTCGACGTTGAACATCATGTTGTTATTGTGGGCCCATAGTGTTAATCTGTCCATAGAATATAGTTTGTCAGCTATAAAAATTAACTGCCTTGGATGGCCCCAGGAGTGGGCAATAGGCAAAAGGAAGGAGTATTTGGGGATACCAGGGTGATTCAACAGGAAAAAAATGCATACGTACATACATACGAGTCTGCGGAGAGGGGCGGCATTCAAATCTAAATAATAAAATAAATAAATAAATAAATAAATACATACATACATACATTTATAATTTTAACTTTGGGCTTCTCAAATTTTTGTAACCTATTTTTCAGAAATCATAATCAATTTTTCATTACATCTTATGAGTAGTAAATAAAATCAGGATAATATAGAGTTCTCGATATACTATGTAACACATAATTCTAGTAATTTAAAATTTAAAATTATCTACGGGAAATCTTAGATGGGAGAAAGAAAAAAAAACATCTGACACCCTTAGACTATACACTGTTGACCTCTCCTGATTCCTAAGAAGTCAGTAAGGAGCGTGCATAAGAGCAACAGCATGCCTTCTGTTCCCTGTCCTAATGTTTTCCTCTTACTAGTATCATGTATACAAACATTGTTATATCTTTGTATACCACTGATACGTACTTGACAAAACAGACAAGCAAATAAATAAAACACTACACTGTTTAGGGAAGAAACGTTGCAATCCAGAAAACATGCCTGGCCTGCCAGTATCAATGAGAGATAAAGTCTGGGTGCTTTTGGGATTTGACTGGAGTGGCAAGATTTTTTGCAGATTTTTTGCAGTTTTCTCTGATCCAATAAAATGCTTTTCAAAACCTGGATTTGAAATACTGTACTGTCTTCACATCCAAGTGTATCCATCTGCAAGTGAATAGAAGTTTTATATAGGTAGCTGTTAAATCTCTCTTCACTAGTCTGGCATTTTCAGCAACTTTGTTGAAACTTCTTCTTCTTTATGGGTTTTTCTTCCATAAAGAAAAACCCAAATTTTCTCAATATTCATTCATTGTTTTCATAATTTCCACCCATTAATTCCAGCACTTCTTTCTGCAGCAATGACCAACAACTAAATAATGTATTGCTTCCATTTTGGAAGTGATTAGAAATATCAAAATCTGGATGGAACTTTGTGTAAAAAGAATGTAGAAGTATTTATGACTAAATAACTGGTCTGTAGCAGTGTTAGTTCTAAATTAGTTTACCAGTTTGCACGCATGCAAGTAAGTGCAATGCTTCTGTGCATGCGCAGAAGCATCCCAGATGGGTGGGTGGAGCTTCCCGCCACCACTGCTACTGCTTCTAAGAACCAGTCTGAACCGGGAGCAACCCACCCCTGGTTTGTAGTTCTCACAAGTGTCTATTCACCTAGCCAGAAGATTAATTTGTCTTCTTTTACATCATGTAGTTCTATTATTGTTATGCTGATATTTCAATATTTCTGCGTTCATTTTTTATTTTTATCTTGACATTTGCAGTGTCAGAAAATTATTGTGTTTTATTTTGTATCTGCATATTTTACTTGTAAAAGTCTAGGGTAGGTTTCAAATTATCATGTAATCCCAATGACTAGAAGAATGGAGAAGTAGCCTTTCTAATGAATGAATGAAGATTTCTTTCCTGCCCCCAGAAAGCATCAAAATATTTTGGAAAGGGAGGCACAGTCTTTATAAAAATGTGTACAGAATTCAGAGACTGTATGTGCACATCACAGTAGTAACTTTGCTAAGGATCTTGGAATCCTAGTGGACAACCATTTAAATATGAGCCAGCAGTGTGCAGCAGCTGCCCAACAAACCAATACAGTTCTAGGCTGCATTAGCAGAAGGATAGAATCAAGATCATGTGAAGTGGTAATTCCTTGGTAAGGCCACACTTGGAAGACTGCGTTCAGTTTTGGTCATCACTATATAAAAAAGATGTGGAAACTCTAAAAGGAGAGCAGAGAAGAACAACAAAGATGATTAGGGGACTCGAGGCTAAAACATATAAAGAACGGTTGCAGGAACTGGGAATGTCTCGTTTAATGAAAAGAAGGACTAGGGGAGACATGATTGCAGTGTTCCAATATCTCATGGGCTGCCACAAAGGAAAGGGAGTCAAACTATTCTCCAAAGCACCCGAGGATAGAACAAGAAGCACTGGGTGGAAACTAATCAAGGAGAGAAGCAACTTAGAACTAAGGAGAAATTTCCTGACAGTTAGAACAATTAATCAGTGGAACAGCTTGCCTTCAGAAGTTGTGCATAGTCCAACACTGGAAGTTTTTAAGAAGATGTTGGATAACCATTTGTCTGAGGTGGTATAGGGTTTTTTGCCTAATAAGGAGTTGGATAGAAGACCTCCAAGGTCCTTTCCAATTCTGTGATTCTATTCTATTCTATTCCATTCCATTCCATTCTATTCTATTTGTGTTCCTTATGATCTAAAAACACTATCTTCTGAAAATGGAATAACATCAGTTCAGCTTTCCAAATCTCCTGAAAAAAACCCAACAGAGGTGATCTCCACAGTTTCTGATAAACTCTCCAGCTGGTGATTCTTTCATCCTTATACTTATTCTGACTAATGTTCTGATTTCTCAACCTTTCTATGCCTCATATTACCAATTTATCTCCGTCGTCTCATCTCCAGGTGACTTGCCTAGTGTGGAAATCTTTGATCTATATGCAGCTCTTCATTTCATTCTTTCCCAACTGGCTAGAATTTAAACAAAGGCAGGATATCCACATTATAAATCCACTCTCAGTACAGACACTGACACATTTTTCTTTGTGCTTTGTGTTTCCACATTAGCTGCCTATCTCCGTCCTGAGGATATTTCTCTAACCCGCTCTTCTGCCTCGCATTTTTGTTATCTAAGATAAGTGGGTTTAGAGATAAAGCAGGAATCACCGATCAGGCCCAGAATTCATTATTTTACTGAGCTTTGCCTTGTCTCATTTCTAGCTATTTTTTTCCCCATGACTCATTCAGTTTATTATTTGACACTGTTAATTAATTAATTCACTGAGCTGGCAAAGTACACAATGCCTTCTTTCTTAAAGGGGAAGCAGACCTCATTAATTTGTTAAATCTTTCCTTTGATTCTTTAGCTCCTGCTAATGTTAGATCAGAAATTAATCTAGCCTACATAGCTTCAGTGACACCCAAATCCATCACATTAGATTGGAAAAATTATGCCGTTTCTTTAGTTCTTCACACACATACACACACACACACCAGTGCTAGTTATATAAATGCAGTTGCATGTGGTCAAGATGACAAATATGCTACTGAGAGTAAAGAAAATCTGATACAAATGTATACACACTGTTTTTCAACTGGGGAGCTACTAAATGTAAGTTTTCTCATTAGACACAAACCATGCCCAGGTTTGCTTAATTCCCAGGGTTGCTTAATTCCCAGGGTTCAACTCTCTTATAAGTGTCTGTGGGAGAACATCAAGAATCAGGACATCATCAGACCTCTTAGCAGATGTCTATGAAGCAAAACTGAATAACAGCTTTGGATAGCGAGATGAGTGACATATCAATTTAAATAATTAAATAAGTAAATAATTGCTGAAGAAGCCAGTTTTCTTTTTTAGTATTATTTAGCATGATGTTTCCCAATGTAAAATAATGCACTTGGGGAAAAGGAATCCTCAATCTGAGTATTGTATTGGCAGTTCTGTGTTAGCAAAAACTTCAGAAGAGAAGGATTTAGGGGTAGTGATTTCTGACAGTCTCAAAATGGGTGAACAGTGCAGTCAGGCGGTAGGGAAAGCAAGTAGGATGCTTGGCTGCATAGCTAGAGGTATAACAAGCAGGAAGAGGGAGATTACGATCCCGCTATATAGAGTGCTGGTGAGACCACATTTGGAATACTGTGTTCAGTTCTGGAGACCTCACCTACAAAAAGATATTGACAAAATTGAACGGGTCGAAAGATGGGCTACAAGAATGGTGGAACGTATCAGGAAAGACTTAATGAACTCAATCTGTATAGTCTGGAGGACAGAAGGAAAAGGGGGGACATGATCGAAACATTTAAATATGTTAAAGGGTTAAATAAGGTCCAGGAAGGAAGTATTTTTAATAGAAAAGTGAACACAAGAACAAGGGGACATAATCTGAAGTTAGTTGGGGGAAAGATCAAAAGCAACATGAGAAAATATTATTTTACTGAAAGAGTAGTAGATCCTTGGAATAAACTTCCAGCAGACGTGGTAGATAAATCCACAGTAACTGAATTTAAACATGCCTGGGATAAACATATATCCATCCTAAGATAAAATACATAAAATAGTATAAGGGCAGACTAGATGGGCCATGACGTCTTTTTCTGCTGTCAGACTTCTATGTTTCTATGTTTCTATTATATATGATCTTACTATATAATGTCATTCCTTCAAAAAGGAGATTGATATAGACAGAAATGTAAAGCACTTTTTAAAACATAAATGTTATAGAACTAACCAATAAGTTTTCTTCACTTATTATTTGACACACATTATCGTATACTTTTCCATTGCTTTAAATGAATTATTCACCTTTCTATTCATTTTTATGACTGTGCTTTGAAACTCTTTGGAACGGAAAGAAATTGGCCTCCATTTCTTGTTAACAACCCTATCATGTCTACCTTGGCTCATTATTTTGGTACACTTTTTAAAATGTAATTTTCATTGTTATGCACCTGCTACTAACCTATTTAAAACTTTTATAAAATCATGTGCACTTACAAAATAATGTTAGTATTCTGTCTATCCATCTTGTCATTTTATAAGAAACTCTGGGTTGTTTGTCTGATTTTTAAGGCTAAACATGTTTTCAAGTTAATAATAAGATTGCATATATGTTTTGAATGAAACTTTTTCAACTTTCATTTTACAGGAAGAAAAAAGGTTTCTTGAGGGTGTGTTAAATATATCTCCCAGTTTGTGGAGTACAAGCAATAGCATATTGATGTACAAGGCTGACTGTAGATTAAAAATCCCCAGTGGTGGATTATTTAAATTACTGGTTCATTGCTTGGTGGGTGTGGTGAGGCTTGGTGGGCATGGCAGGGGAAGGATAGTGAAAAAATTCCACTCCCTCCACAGTTCCAGGGAAAGGTTAATGCAAAATCTCCATTTCCTCCCGATCATCTGGGACCCGGGAAGCAGAGAATAGATGAAGGTGGGGCCAATCAGAGGTAATATTTACCAGTTCTCTGAACTGTTCAAAATTTCTGCTACCGGTTCTCCAGAACTGGCCAGAACATGTTGAAACCCACCTCTGGAAATCCCAGTTTACATAAAAAATCATGAACATAGCTTTATCTCAAGAGCATCCTTGGAATAAAGTTGTCTTTGGTTTGCTCTTGTGGTATGCCGGCCAAAATGTGCACAGACTGACGAGTGTTGCCTTTACCTAACTGCATGTATCTATCTATATGGTTGGTAATCTATATCTTTTCTGGATTAGCTCAGTAGTTATAATTGATGATCATGGGAATGGAGGCCTGTGATTTGGCATGTGAAAGGATGAAATGGCAAAGAGCTTGAAATAATAAATAAAATGGAAGGAAAAAAGGAGAGGGATATGTTATATATCTATAAAACCAAATGAAAGGAAAATATGTAGTACTGTAATTTGAACGAAGGAGGTTTGATATCATGCATGGAATAAAAATTTTGATTTTTAAAAATAGCACCGGAGGGTCTTGGTTTACTTCAGCTCCTTAAATGATCAAAGTTGCTGGGTTGAATCCAATGGGATAATATGGAATTTATGAAGTTGGATTCGTCAAAGTTGAATGTCACAAGCCAGTCTGTCAAGCCTGCTGTCTTTTAGCTATGATTGCATTGGACAACATTTCACAACTTTTGTGGTGATTACAGTAGACCAATCCCTCAGTACAAAAATCATAATTTCAGATTGAGGCCAAGCAAAGCATCAACTGATGACTTGCGGAGAGAGGTGATTAAGCCTTAAGTATAGCAGAGCAGATTAGCTCAGGAGAATATGTATAGAATAGAATAGAAGAGAATAGAATAGAAGAGAAGAGAATTCTTTATTGACCAAGCGTGACTGGATACAATTTATATTTGGTGCATATGCATATATGAGTAATCTTGACCTCAGTATGGAAAGAAGTTCTTGAACAGGAATGTTGTTGAATCTTCTCTCTATTTTTTGAAGTCTGAGTATCAATTCTCACCAAGTGGACATTTTTGTATATAAGACATAAAAGTTGCTGTAGAAGTATTTTGGAGAGGCATAAATACTGTAAATAAAAGCTATACTATTTTGTAGGTCTCATAACTTTTTCTAATCATAGCATGAGCAAAGCATGGAGTTAGAGACTATAGTAAATTAAATCTGCAAGTCTTTGTTTCCTCCAAAAGGTGATATATCTTTCAGCAAGGATATATTTCAGCCTGTATTTCAATTGATAGAGTGATACTAGCCTAAGTTGAGGCATATCTTAATTCTACATTTCCAATATTCATTTAAAATGTCTTTATACATTCTTTTATCCGGTGTTAAATACCAATGATACATCATCTCACAAAAGTTTTCTTTTAAATTGTAATTTAATATAAATTTTTAACCTTTCATCCTTT
Organism: Erythrolamprus reginae; assembly: GCF_031021105.1. Classification (NCBI taxonomy): domain Eukaryota; kingdom Metazoa; phylum Chordata; class Lepidosauria; order Squamata; family Dipsadidae; genus Erythrolamprus; species Erythrolamprus reginae. The sequence continues at coordinate 204,363,072 of NC_091952.1, forward strand.
CACACTTTATACTGTAAAATATACTCAAAGTTCCTTGCCCACTGAATAATGCAATGCTTTGCATATTCACTGTCTGTCTGTCGTTTCGTGTGTCATTGAATGTTGTAAACTAGCCACACAATACTTACCAAGGCTGTAACCCACCTTCCAGTTGTTCTAAATGTAAATATAAACAATGCCTTAATATGATCTGATTTTACAGAAAGTAACATTATTCTGGCTGATGATTTATATTGTATAATTATTATTCCTTAATTCTGACTCTATAAAATAAATTTTCAAGAGTTCAGCAGTAACACTATTAAGTGTTAATTTTGGCCACAATGCAGAAGACAATTCTTTTTTCTCTAAACAAAGTAACCCTGCTTGTTGCCAGCCACAGATTTATTGGTATATGGATTACACATATTAAACAGCCATCAAGCTAGAGAGGTTCCATCACCATCTGCCTAGAAGCTAACATCATTAAGGGACAGACTGCATATATCTTCTTGACTGATGTGTTGATCTTTCTCACTCCATTGACTAATGAATTGACATTGGTGGTGTTTTCTGGTATTACTGTGCATTTGGCTAATTTATAAGAAAGCTTTAAATGCTTGAATACTGATGAATCCTAAACTACCATGGTAGAGGTCTAATCTTTGGCTTGCTCTGGAAGCTGTGTGAACTCAGACAGTAAAGCCAATTTTGTCTGCTAGTTCTTATCATTTCCAGGAAAGAAAATGACGGCGCTGGACTTACCCGGCAGGCAGGCTTTGCTGGAGGGACCGGGAGACACTGGACCCTCATGGCGGCCGCCATTTTGGATCCCGAGTGAAGTCTCGCGAGGCGAGACTTCACTCGGGATTTTGGGCCTGGCTGCTGATTGGTCCGGGCGGGGCCTGCTTGCCCTATATAAGGGCGAGCAGGCCCGAGGCTCAGCCTTCTCACCCGGGCAGCAGCCCGAGCAGACACCCGCCCGCCCTCCCTATTTTGCAGTGTGCTTAGGGGTCGCCCTTAGGGGGCCGAATGGGAATTTTTTGCAGTTCTGCCTCTTAGCCGGGCTGTTTTTTCGCCCATTCCACACTGAGGAGATGGATGTGCGGTTAGGGGGTGCCTGTATTTTTATTAGATTAATTGGCTTACCTTTGGTCATTTGGGTAGGCAGGTTAGGGGCGGAAAATTGGGGAGTGGTTTAGCAACCGCGCGTTCTCCCTTGGGCATCTTTGGGGATGATTGACAGGTTCTCTGCAAGCTCATGGAGGGAGCGACTGCCTGAGCGGCTGGGGGGAACCTGTCTTTGGGTCCTGCACCTTTAAATTCCCGGATTCGGGTTAGCCGGTGGGACCCCCCTCATGCAAAGCATGGCAGGGTCACAGGTGATGGAGTGGTCCCTCACCTGGACTTGCATCGAGATACGCCCATGAGTTGCCCAGGAAGTTTTGCCCTAACGTCATTTCCGCCCCGGAAGTGTTTGTTTGACCCTGCAGGTCCATTTCCGGGTCATAGTTGATTATGCTAATATATGCAAATTTTAATGAATAAATTATGCAAATTTATGTAAATAAAAATGACCCAGTTTAAATCCAGCTCTTGTGTCCGTGTCGTTACTCCGTCTCTCCAGCAAATGAAATCTGACTTCTCTGGAATATATTTAAATTTCTGCAAGGCAGGATAAAATGAAAATATGATGAAATCTGAGCAGAATCCAGAACAAACAGATTTTAAACTTTTTTCCCCTTAATAATAATTCTGAAATAGTAAGGTGAAAAATACTGCGAGGGTACAAGAACAAGATTACTTTCTCTTTTTTGCTCTCATTTCCCCCTCTAGTGCTAAAGCCAATGATTTCAACTTAGACACTTTTTCATTATATGTCATCCTGTTACTCAGTGGGAGATAGGATATGAATCCAGTCAAGTAATATCTTCTGTATTTCTTTGCTGTCATGTGATGGTTTTTCTGATTTTTGCATGTAAGATAAGAATGCTCGATCAAGGATGCAGGAAACTATGGCTAGTTTTGCATTGGAAAAGATATATTCATACCATCCAATGACTTTTGGTTGCTCGATAATCTTCAGAATGTGTATATAATAGCATTTCTTCACTACTGTAGAAAGTGGAAGAGTTGACAACATATGAGTTAAAATCAATTAAATACGTTATCAAAAGCAAAACACATATAGGCTTACTTAGGACCCAGTGGGCCTGATTAGCCTAAACTGGCACCTGAGCAGCAGATAGAACTAGTGATGGGTTGCTCCTGGTTCAGCCTGGCTCTAAGAACCTACCGGTGGTGATGGGTGGCTCTGCCCACCAGCCCACCTGCATGCACATGAACCAATAGCAGCGAGTTTTAGAACCTACTACTGGATAATACCCCTTCCACCATCCAAGGGCATAGAAACATATAAGAATTCAGTTAAGGCTAAGCCTTAAGATAGGTCAACTATCTATTCTCTTGGATATTTCAAAGTTCATATATACTAAGACTATGAAATTACACATTCAATCCAGAAGTTATAAAGGAGGATCCTTTACAACTGCTGTAGATTTTGTTCAAAGCTTTCTTTAATCTCATAAAGGATGTTATTTTTCATTAATGAATTTCCTTCAAATGTTTATAAAATATTTTTGTATCTTGATAAAATCATATGGTCTAAAGAATGAAATGTTTTATTGTGAATCATTTCCCCTCTATTTTTGGAAGTTAAAACAGAGCATGTGCCTAAAATCATGTACATCTTTAGATAAACTTCCATATATAATTAAAATAATCTTGTCTGTTTTCATGCACCACAAAGTTATAGTCATGAAAATTAACAGAGACAAAAGCACAACAACAAAAAGGGACTTGCATCCCAAACAAAGTAATTATACTGACTGGAATAAAAATGAGATCATTTTTCAGAGCTGTTGGATGTGCATATAGATCGCTTCCAAACATCTTTAATTTATGTGACTGCTGCTACTTTTGTAACAAATAAGCTATTCTGATGCTGACCTTCATAGCATTACAAAGGTAATATATTTTACAGGTCTGAAACTGTCTTAAAGATTTGTATTTTCCAGTAACAGGAAATACGTTATTTTTCTACTTTTATAGGTGTTATAGTGATTTTCTTTTATTTTACAATGTAAAAACAAATTTAAAATCAATTTGAATACAATCTTAAATATGATGCCTATATTTCACTGTGATTGGTCATAGTCATAATCAAATATAAAACAGAAATAAATATTCCAAACGTATAGGTGATATTTGGGAAATAAGAGTTGGGAAAAAGAATAATTGAATAACTAATTATTAATTGGAAGACCCAGGAATTGTTTGCATTGGATAATTGCATAATTACCATTTCATAATTATATTTGAAAATTGATTTCATTTGTCATATAATTTCAGGTGCAAGGAACCAGGTCCACTCCATGAATTGTTGAAAGTTACTTCAGTAATATTGCAATGCCTGTTTATAAGAATCCTACGAGATTGATTGACTCCCCTTGGGAAGATAAGGTTTCAGGGGCTCTGATGGAGATAAGGCATGCACTACTGCGTAAGACCTCTAAGCTACATGTCTCCCATTCTAGCTGGAAATTCCACAACATGCACAGAATATTTATATGTATTCAAGCAAAATATTTGTTCTCTACTTTACATATATGTGAGCCAACTTTACAGCATTCATGCAGACAGTTCCCATCAACATAAGTAGAAGCTTATCAGAAGAGTGATTTAACTCAGGGCATTAGCATATATCAGTGATGGCAAATCTTTTTTTGCTTGGGTGCCAAAAGGGCACGTGTGCGTGCCCACACCCATAATGCAATGTCCTGCCCCCACAAAGTCATGGACAACATCCCTGTGCAATGCGCATAGGCCTCACTGAAGTTTCCAGACTTCTGGTAGGCCCGCTGGGCCATTTTTCACTCTGACCCAGGCTTCAGAAAGCTTTCCTGAAGCCTGGGGAAGGTGAAAAAGGGCCCAAGAGGTTCGTTTCCAAACTTTCAGTAGGCCCACTGGGTCCATTTTTTGCAATGTCAGGCTACAGAGGCTTTGCTGAATCCTGGGGAGGGTAAAAATAGCCTCCCCCGCCTTCCAGAAGGCCAAAAATCAGCTGTAACTGACAAGGCAAAATCTTGTGTGCCCTCAGATATGGCTCTGCATGCCGCTGTGCCGTTGTGCCACTCATGCCATTGATTCACCATCATGGGCATATATGTTTTTCCTCTCATTTAAATGGAGATGAAAGTGATGATTATTTCTGGATAAATGATCAATAAACTATATCTTTGTGGAAAACATGATTAAAAACTCAGAATAGAAAGAAATAGCTCTCAGTTTAAGAATGGTGTTCTTTTTTTAAAAAAAAGAAAGAAAGAAACATTAAGGCAAAGTACAGTGATACCTTGTCTTACAAACTTAATTGGTTCTGGGATGAGGTTCTTAAGGTGAAAAGTTTGTAAGATGAAACAATGTTTTCCATAGGAATCAATGGAAAAGCGATTAATGCATGCAAGCCCAAATTCAACCCTTTTGCCAGCCGAAGTGCCCGTTTTTGCGCTGCTGGGATTCCCCTGAAGCTCCCCTCTATGGGAAACCCCACCTCTGGACTTCTGTGTTTTTGCGATGCTGCAGGGGAATCCCAGAAGAGGAATCCCAGCATCCCAGCAAAAATGAGTGCTTCGCTGGCAATGGAAGTCCAAAGGAGCCTCAGGGAAATCTCAGCAGCGCAAAAACGGGTGCTTCGCTGGCAACGGAAATCCAGAAATGGGGCATCCCAGCGGTGGCGGTGGGTTTGTAAGGTGAAAATAGTTTGTAAGAAGAGGCAAAAAAATCTTAAAGCCCGGGTTTGTATCTCGAAAAGTTTGTATGACGAGGCGTTTGTAAGATGAGGTATCACTGTATAAGCAAATTGATTTTAGGAGGACAAAATATAAAATAACAGGCAGAATATGAATCATATAATCATGGAAGAGAGTCTTTTCTATGGACAAATTTTATAATTTACATATAACAGTGATGCAAGAATTAATTACAATTTGATTTTTTATAATATGATCTGTATTACTAGGTGAAAATAGCTGCAAGGTGAAAAAATTATGACAAGCAAAATTAGCCATATCTGTTTTTATATTTTTATTGCGTTCTTTTCAACTATACGCTGTATCCTTACAGCCCAAAGAATAAATGATAATTATAACTGTCTGTTAGTAACCTTATTACAATAAACCCTACTAGAAATATGAGAAACAAAATACTGAATAATGTGGGATGGGACTAATAGAAAAATCAATTCAAGAGGATATTAAGGAAAAAGTATAACTGCAAATCCTGAAATACCTTTAGGTAGAAAATATTATTGGTAGATTTTCCAGTCGTAGGACGTATTCAATGAAAACCCCCCAGCCTTTTTTGAGACCAAATAATCTTCTAAGGAAGCACTAGCCGAGCACCCTGAAACAGGAGGAGAAATTAATAAGAAACTTGCTTTTAAAATTGGATTGGTTTAACCAAAGATAGTTGAAATTTTGGCTGCTAGATTCTACTGCAAGTAAGGGTTCTGCATTGGCTTCAAGGACAGAGCAAATGAATTATAATGCATTTTACTAACCGAACTGGGAGCAAGGAGATGAAATTTATTAGTCATCTGAAGTAACAGAGTGCAACTAGGCATCTATGAACAGGCGGGAGGGTAATTCCTCAATGTTAGATGAATCTGTATAACCTATCAAGCACCATTTCCTGAGACTCATGAACCATCTGTTCAAAGTGCCTCCATTAGATCACATCAACTTATTGAACCTTCATCCAATTCATTACTGAATTCAAGGTCTATCCTGCATAACTCCATGTGACTCAAGTGACAAAGTTGATTCTCTTTTCTTGGGCGAAGAGGTTCACTCAGCTCTAAAGACATGAGGACACCAAAAGGATTCCTTTCTCTCCACTTTTTAGGAGTGACAGTGGTACACAATATCTATTCAAACCTTCCCCGCCCACTGATTACTTTTTTGTTATTTCAATAAATAACATACTGTAGTTCAAATTAACAGTGTCTAAACTACAACACTAGTTATAATGTAGTAAATATGTAAATAAGAGGAAAGACCATCAGTTCATGAGATATTGCTCAACTTTTTTTGTAGGAAAAATGAAGAAAACAATATTTTCATTTTTCTATGTATATTTTATGTCTGAAATTATTTTATCTCCTTCCGCTTAGTTGTTGCACTAATAACAACTGTAATAATAGTACTGTTAAGCTTACCCTTGACAACTGTACTATTTATTCAGCCCGTTCTTTTATTATCCATTTCTCCTCTAAGTTTCCAGTTCTTAAAATTCATAATAGATTCTCTTAAAGAAATGCTTGTTGAATTTGCTACCTATGACTTGATATTTTAAAGTGATAATTCCTTGAAATAGCTATTAGTTTACAGGACTCAATTGGAGACAAATATTAATTCCCAGTTCTCTGGTACTTAGGTTTTTATTTGAAGAAGGCAAACTGATAACCTATCAAACATAATATATCCTTAATTATATTAAATTACCTTTCAGAAGCAGCTCTCCCTTTTGTCAAAGTCCAGTAACTTGCTCTTAGTGATAGATGAGAATGTCGCTGGGCTGTTCTGTACTACCATTTAACTCTCCAAATGAAAACCTGATCAGTTGTGAAGGTATAATTAGATAGTGAAAAATAATTGCCTTAGTCATATCATTATAGGTTTCTTGCCTGTAATCCTCGTGTGATCTATGAACAAATTATTTTATTAGGAAATCATTAGATCTTAATTTGTCTGCAAATACATCAATATTAATTTCTTATACTATGGCACTGCATTCTTAACATAAATTCATATTAATTTGCAATTAGCACTACAATACACAGATTTTGCTAACCTTGAAGCCAGTCCAATTGTGAGCATTTGAATGTATGGTAAGAATCATGGTAATCTGCACACCAAAACAACTAGACACAAGAACAGTTTTTTTCCGAACGCCATCACTCTACTAAACAAATAATTCCCTCAACACTGTCAGACTTTCTACTAAATCTGCACTTCTATTCTACTAGTTTTTTCTCATCATTCCTTTCACCCATTTCCTCCCATGTTGACTGTATGACTGTAACTTGTTGCTTATATCCTAAGATTTTTATTAATATTGCTTCTTCATTGCTTATTTGACCCCTATGACAATCATTAAGTGTTGTACCACATGATTCTTGACAAATGTATATTGCAGAAGAGACGGAGTAACGACTCGGACACCAGAGCTGGATTTAAACTTGGGTCATTTTTATTATAATAAATTTGCATAATTTATTAATTAAATTAGCATGAATTAGCATAAATTTGCATAAATCAACATACTCAACTATGACCCGGAAACAGTGGACCTGCAGGGTCAAACAAACACTTCCGGGGCGGAAATGACGTAAAAGGTCAACATTCCTGGGCAACTATGGGCGTAATCGATGCTGGTCCAGGTGAGGGACCTCTCCCTCACCTGAGACCCTGCCATACACTCGCATGAGGGGGGTCCCGCCGGCTCACCCCTACCCTGGGACTTCAATAGCGGGACCCAAAGACAGGTTCCCCCCAAGTGCGCAGGTAGCACCCACCATGGACTTGGAGAGAACCTGTCAATCATCCCCAAAGATGCCCAAGGGAGAACGCGCAGTTGCTGAAACCACCCAGATTTCCGCCCCTAACCTGCCTACCCAATGACCAGAAGTAAGCCAATTAACCTAATTAAATGCAAAACACCCCCTAACCGCACATCCATCTCCCCAGTGTGGAATGGGCGAAAAAACAGCCTGGCCTAATGGGCGAGGCTGCAAAAAATTCCCATTCGGCCCCCGCAGGCGACCCCTAGGCACACTGCAAAATAGGGAAGGGCGGGTGGGTGTCTGCTCAGGCAACCAGGTCCGGGCGAAAAGGCTGCTTCCCGGCCTGCTGCCCCTTAAATAGGGCCAGCAGGCCCCGCCCGGACCCGACGTCATGCCCGGCCACGTGGGCAGGGCATTCCCGGCCGAAATCTCGTCTCGCGAGATTTCGGCCGAAAACAAGATGGCGGCCGCCATCTGAAGGGTCCGAGTCTGCCCGGCCCTTCAGCAACATCGCCGTGGGGCCGGTGAGTCAGCCGGCGTTATTGCAGAAGAGACGGAGTAACGACTCGGACACCAGAGCTGGATTTAAACTTGGGTCATTTTTATTATAATAAATTTGCATAATTTATTAATTAAATTAGCATGAATTAGCATAAATTTGCATAAATCAACATACTCAACTATGACCCGGAAACAGTGGACCTGCAGGGTCAAACAAACACTTCCGGGGCGGAAATGACGTAAAAGGTCAACATTCCTGGGCAACTATGGGCGTAATCGATGCTGGTCCAGGTGAGGGACCTCTCCCTCACCTGAGACCCTGCCATACACTCGCATGAGGGGGGTCCCGCCGGCTCACCCCTACCCTGGGACTTCAATAGCGGGACCCAAAGACAGGTTCCCCCCAAGTGCGCAGGTAGCACCCACCATGGACTTGGAGAGAACCTGTCAATCATCCCCAAAGATGCCCAAGGGAGAACGCGCAGTTGCTGAAACCACCCAGATTTCCGCCCCTAACCTGCCACGGAGCGGGGGTCAGATCTCTATCTTGGCCCCCCGACTCCCCCCTCTATCTGCGCCAGCTCACGCAGAGACCGCTGCAGGTCCTGTAAGAAAATGGCGTTCCCCTGTTCTGACAGGTGAACGCCATCGGCCCGGTAAAGCCACGGCCGATCTACGGTGATGAGGGGATGGGCCACTACTACCCCACCTAATTCTTTGACAGTTTTTCCCACGGCCTTATTCACCCTGCGTCTAACCCGGTGGATGGCCCTAAGGGAAATGGCGTCCCTCCAAACGATCCTTGGAAGGATCTCTGACCACACCACTTGCGTGGTGGGCCATAACGTGCGAAGCCGCCGCAGGTCTTCGCGCGCCTGGACGATCAACGGTAGACCGCCAAGCAGGCATAGGTCATTGCCACCGAGGTGCAAGACCAGCCATCTGGGTGCGGCTATGGGCTGCCGACCACCCAGTCCCATCTGGGCGCGACCCTGGGTAGCCGCCCGCCCAGCAGCGCCGGGTACCGCCCTGAGATGCTGAGTACCCAGCAACGTCGGTAGGAGCCCCTCCCACCGCATACCCCTCCGGCCCATCCAAACAACATTGACCCACCGTCCCAACGACAGCTGGGTCCCGATGGCGCTTCTGGCTGCGGAGCGGCCGGCCCAGAAGACCATGCTGTGGCCACACAGGAGCGCCGTCGGTTTCTGCCTGGACTGGGAACCTGGAAGAGGACACACACAGAGAGGTTACCTAGCCTAAACCCTGCCCCGGATCCTCAGCGGGCCTAACATAACCCAAATATGCCGCTGACCGCCAGCGGCCGATCTCCTGAATCCGTTGGGCCGGGAAACCAGAAAGTGCCGCGCTAGTGGCGGCGCCGATACGGAACGAATGCGTTCCATAGCCGGCGGGATCCATGCCTACCTGAGACATAGCCTTAGACACTATCGCCCAGAATTGATACCGGGTCAGGGGGGTGCCATCCTGGTGTAGAAAAAGGTACCCTCGCCCTGACCCACGCAAAACACAAAATTGCTGCAAAGCAGCCACCGGGCAAACAGACTTATCGGTGGCTGCGCTAAGTTCAAGTCTAACCCCTCTGTGTAACTGATCTGTCTTGGAGTGTCTCACCAAAAGAGAGACACCCCCCTGTCTAAAGGTCAGATCAGCGAGCTGGAAGGCACGGAGTGACAAGTCAGACTGCGAGGAGGCCATTGCCTCGCTGACCCTGAGGGCCCCAAAAAACATAACGCAAGTCGCTGCCCTGAACAGCCGAGCCTCGTAAAGAGAGGCACACAGACTGCCAAATGTCTGATTAATCAGAGACAGCTGCTGAACCGTCAGGGCCCGACGAGTGTCAGAGGGGAACCCCTGTCGCTCCCTCACCCAGCCTTCCAGCATCCTCCGGATGCGAAAATCACCCGAAAAATCACCAACCCCCCCCGCCTTGGACAGAAAGGCGAGGCCGGCTAACCTAGCCCTGATAGTCCTCACTGAAAGGCCACGCCCCTTCAGCAGGACACAGAATTCAGCTAGGTGCTCAACCGGGGCAGGCCAGCAATGGGGGTAACCCTTACCCAGCCTGAAATCCCCAAACTCCTTACCTGCACGCTGATAAGCTCGCAGGGTGCTAGGAGCTACCGATAAGGCGATCGCCCTGGAGGCCTCGTCTCTCCAGCTCTCGAGAGCCCGCCCAGGCTCCACAGGTGGGCTGGAAACACCTCTGGCGACTCTCGGGCCCACGGGGCCAGGGTCCGAAACCTGGACAACTGACCACGGGACAAGGCGTCAGCCACCCCGTTATCTAAACCAGGGACGTGCCTAGCCAAAAACAAGGCGTTCAAAGACAAGGACCTGTGCACAAAATGGCGGACAAGCCGCATCACCCTGTCACTCTTAGAGGACAGGGCGTTCACAACATGGACAACCGCTAGATTGTCACACCAAAAATGCACAGTCTTATCCCTGAACTGCTCCCCCCAGAGCTCTAAGGCCACTATTAAGGGGAAAAGCTCCAAAAAAGTTAAGTCCTTAACCAATGAACAGGCACTCCATTCCGGAGGCCATGCCGACCAGCACCACTGGTCACCTAAAACTACCCCAAAACCGCAAGTCCCTGCGGCGTCGGAACACAGCTGCAGCTCCGCTTCCAAAAGAAGCTCCTGCCGCCAGAACGACAACCCGTTAAAACGTTCCAAAAACTCCCGCCACACGCAGAGGTCAGCCCTGACCCCTGCACATAAGCGGGTACGATGGTGGGGCAAACTTAGCCCCTTCATCGCATCATACAACCGGCGAGAAAAAGCCCTACCAGGCACCACTACCCGACAGGCAAAATTAAGAATCCCAGCCAACTCCTGGAGCTGCCGAAGAGTAACCTTCCTGCAGCCCAAGACCGCCTCAAGCTTGGACCTGATTTTAATCAACTTATCCAGGGGCAATCTGGAAGATTGCTCCACTGAATCCAATTCAATACCAAGGAAGGTAATCCTGGTGGCAGGGCCTTCGGTCTTCTCGGAGGCTAAAGGCACCCCCAATTGAGCACAAAGGGCTTCGAAGTCCCGCATCAAAGCAAAGCATTGCTCCGATTGCGCAGGCCCGGCCATCAAGAAATCATCAAGGTAATGAACGACGGACCCCAGGCCACTCCGCCTCCTGAGCACCCACTCCAGGAAGGTACTAAAGCTCTCAAAAAGGGAGCAGGAAATAGAGCAGCCCATAGGCAATGCCCTATCCACGTAAAACCCACCTTCGAAATGGAAGCCCAGCAGCTCGAAGTCGCCTGGGTGGATGGGGAGGAGCCGAAATGCCGACTTAATGTCGCATTTACCCATAAGGGCTCCCACCCCACACTCCCTAACCATAGCCACGGCCGCATCAAAGGATGCGTACCGGACAGAACAAAGCTCGTCAGGAATGAAGTCATTCACTGACTCCCCTTTCGGAAAAGACAAATGGTGAATCAACCTAAATTCACCACTCGCCTTTTTGGGGACCACACCTAAGGGGGACACACGAAGATTCGGAAAGGGCGGCTCCGGGAAGGGCCCAAGGACCCTGCCCTCAGCCACCTCCTTTCGAATCTTAGCCCGTACAATGTCTTCATGTCCGACAACCGACCTGAGGTTGTCGGACATGAAGGCCCTCCTAATACCCACATAAGGGATCCTAAATCCCTCGGAGAAGCCCCTCAAGAGCAACTCGGCTCTCGGGCGAGGGTGGTAGTCGAACAACCAACCCTCGAGCACAGACACCCTAATTGGACTGGGCCCCTTTTCCCCCAGCTGGTGGGGGAGGTTTTCCTGGACCCCCGCCCTTCTTCTCCGCCCCTTTCTTGGGGCGGGGACAGACTGAAGCTGCATGGGACCCCCCACAATTCCCGCAGGCATGCTTGTACTTACAAAAGGGACGAAAACACGCCCCCTTTGCAGCAAACTCATGACAAGCGGGCGAGGCCCCCTTGCCAGCCACACCCGGAGTCGCCTTGGCCGGCGAAGCCGCGCCAGGCTCCTCCTCCATAAAGTGCCCACTATCCGTGCGCTCACACCCTTCCTTCCCAGACATATGCGTGGCCCGGAACCACAGGTCCGGGACCACCATATCCCATGGCAAGTTAGGCTCCACCGACATCCTCATACGGAAGCCCTTATCATAATGGCGCCAGATGGTGCCCTTATATTCGAAGTGGGCCCTGGCAATCAAGTCTATATACTTAAACATGGCAGAGGCCATGGCCGGCTGCCTTTGGATCACCACAGACCCATAGGTAAGAAAAGCATACAGCCAGGAGCTGAAGCATTTCGTTACCTTGGTCTTCTTTGTTTTCTCCCCCGGGACAATCTCTTTCTCCTGCTTGGGAACCTCTCGGTTCAAAAGCGAAAAAAGATCCACGTATTCACCCCGCCAAATAGCCTCCTTGACCGACGGGTGAAGGTGGCATCCTAGAGGGGTGGACGGCAGCCCGCACGGTATGGCCCCCGCTTTAATACAAGCGAACGGGTCCCATATCGAGTTGGCCGCCACACCAAAAACTCCCGCCCCGTGAGGATAAGGGAAAACCGGGAGCGGGGGCATGACAGGAGGGGCCGGGGGAACCCACCCCCCTGTACCTGGCACCGCAGGTGTCCCCGCAGGGCCCGTCCCGGACAGCGGGGCAGCACCGGCCGCCTGCGGCCCCGGAGGAGGAACCGGCGGGGCCCATACCTGCCCGCAGGTGCCCGCGGAGGCCCCCAAAAAGCTGGACCCACTCCCGACCCCCGCCGGGGGAAAACCCGGGGCGGGGGGAGGAAGAAAGGACAGTGATGTAGTGTGTGGTGCAGCCTCACCTGCCCCGTACGGGGTTGATGACATCCACGGGGGGCCCAATGCTGCAGGGCCCGGGAAAGCCGCCATAGGCCCTGCCGGGGCCTGTCGTCCAAACGGAGCCATCTGCCCAGCCTGGGCCGCCGCCGGATCTCTCCCCAACGCCGCGGGTACTGGATCGCTGGATGCTCCGGGGACCGCACCGCTCCTCCACTGCTCGAGCTCGTCGAGCCTCTCCAACACCCTGGCCCAAGACAAAGCAGGAGAAAGATCAGGTTGAGGGGCAGGAGGCAACGAGACCACCCCCCCCGGTCAGGGACCACCCCCGCAGTCCCCTCCCTACTGGCCCGAGCCCGGGCAGAAGGCCTAAGGGCCCTTCTGGGGCGCGCCGCTGGCGGAGCCATCGGAGCAGTGGCAGGCCTCTTCTTAGGAGCCATCACAGGTTTTCCCCTAGAATGCAATGAGCCACCAAACAACCTAGAACCGAACCCCCTGAAAGAGTGGCAGGCACAAATCCCCCCGCAGGGCCCTACCTAGGGCCTGGTTCCAGAGAAAAAAGGGGGGGAAGCCCCTGCTACCACGACCCCTTTATTGTAGTATAATAATTATACTTATATAAATGTTGTACAGTATTTATTATTATTTAATGTATTATATTGCTCTATGGCAGGCCTTCCCTGCGCAGGCAGGCCTAAAGGCCTGCAATCCGGCCTCCCGAACAACAACCGCCCAAGACCGGGGGCCCAGACCAAACACCCCCCACCGCGCCCTCCTCCCAGCCGGGAGGAGGTTACCAGTCCCCCTCGGGCCCGAGGGGGATCCTGAAGACTGCTGCCCAGTGGAGAGGATTAAGGCCTCAACGTCGTCTTGCAAGGAAAGTTTTCAATTAGCCACAATCGCGACAGCACTTTTCGCCCCCTCGGCAGGCCACAAAATGGCGGCCGCAACACGAGGGAGACCCAAAATGGCGGCCGAGCAGCACCAAAGAAGTGTCTGCTCAGGCAACCAGGTCCGGGCGAAAAGGCTGCTTCCCGGCCTGCTGCCCCTTAAATAGGGCCAGCAGGCCCCGCCCGGACCCGACGTCATGCCCGGCCACGTGGGCAGGGCATTCCCGGCCGAAATCTCGTCTCGCGAGATTTCGGCCGAAAACAAGATGGCGGCCGCCATCTGAAGGGTCCGAGTCTGCCCGGCCCTTCAGCAACATCGCCGTGGGGCCGGTGAGTCAGCCGGCGTTATTTTATTTTATGTACGCTGAGAGCATATGCACCAAGACAAATTGTGTGTCCAATCACACTTGGGCAATAAAAAATTCTATTCTATTCTAATCATTATATTATCAAAAGCAAAGAAGCATACTTCACTAAAAGCTTTTATTTGCCCTCAAACAGGGGTAGTTTGGCCATACTAACTATGAATCCTAACACTTTGGGAAAACAGCAGTTTGAGAAGTGGTTGGCTAGGAATTTTAGGAAATGAGGCAAGAAAGGATAAATTGGTTAACCCCCTAATAGCTTTTTCATTGCCCATCCCTGGCATTGAAAATGAATTTCATGACTCAAAGTAGGAACCATTTTTTTTGCCAATTCAGTTTAATTGGAACATAATTCTATTATATTTCAAGAATTGTTTTTGTCTGGAAACAGCTTTATGATAAGATACAAAATCTGGATGTGTAATTAAATGGGGCATTTAATTTAATTTTATTTTATTTCAAACACTTGGCTACAGGAAAGGCATCCCTGTGGTTTGACAGCTTGTAATTTTAAACAGCTAAAGTTCAGTCCAATAAAATGTACCATTTTAACCTGTTTTGTGATATTAATCCCTAGTGCAGCATTTTGAGGGGGGGGAAACTACTTCCCTAAAACTTTCCTTCAAGAGAAAAAGATTTATATTCTGTTATTATAATGAAACTTTTCAGAACAGAATTTAGGTTACATATTGTTTGAGCAATCTAAGGAAATGTAAAATGAAATATTGCATTCTGGTTAAAATCAAAGGAATGCATTATGACTTAAGAAGATCAGAGATATATCTTTTGAGATGCTTAAGTTGCAACCAGAACAAAAAGCTGACAAGCATATTTAGAAGAAAGTTGTTCTGCCGGGCTCTCTGATAGGAGCCTCCCGAAAATTCAAGGGTACAAATTTCAGACACACACACATTTGAAAATTCAAAACAATGTTCTTTATCACAAAAGTAAAATAAACTAAGCACTCTTTTTGTATTGCAAAGAGCACTCTTCCCAAAACAACCGGGTAGTCTGTACAATTTCCCTTAAGCTGTCATTAAGTACTTAGCCAGCAGCTGTGAAGAAACTTCACACCCCTTCTTCTTCCAACGAAGTGAGACACACACATTGTTCTGCTTTGGGTTCAAAGGCGTGAAAAAGCAACAAAGTCCACCACACAAGATTCCTGACGAAATTGCGAACAGATATTCTTCCACAACGGCCAAAACCACATGCTGCTATTTATAGCATCAGCCCTAATTACTGGAGCCCCACGCAAACACAGGTGCCTCCCTTATTTCCTGTAATATGTTCTTACTTGGTCTCGTCTGTGCAGAATTCTGCGCTTGCATGGGTCCAACATGTCATCATCTGAAGCTATAGAAGATAAAGAAGATTGACTGCCTTGGCTACGTGCCAAGCCCTCCTCTGCCGAGTCACTCCCACCTTCTTCTTTGTCCGAGGAAACTAAACTCTGAACTGATTCTGTCAGCAATAACACAGGCCTGTGACATGTTGAAGTTTCCCCTGCATCCACCTCCCCATTCCCTGGGGCAGGAGCTGGGCCAGAGCCAACCACAACAGAAAGTATAGTAGGGTATAGTGTTATACCCACCAGTATAATAATATAGTATAAATTTACCAAAATGTTCCTATAGAGTATAATGTTGACCCAACATTCATGGTCTAGTTTAAGAGGATAAGAATATTAAATATCTTTTTTACATTTTGTGTTTACAGCATTGAATTTGGCACATTATGCAATTCATTCATCCCAAAGGCAATTCTGATCTTTCCTGCTACCAACCTTTTTCCAGCCATTAACTCTGGCATGATTTTTTTTTAATGGACAGGTTAAAAAAAAGGGTCATATGAGACTTGTACTGTAAAGAACTCTGGGAAGTCTTTGAAATGCTAAACAGACTTTTTTAAAATTTATAATAAATCAACAACTATATACAAGTGTATGTTTCTTATTCTGAGATTCCTAGATTTATTGGGCCGCTGAAGCAAAATAAAGAATTGAGGGAGGGTTGGGTAGTATAGTTCCTGCTAAATTACTCAAGGAGATAACCAATTATTGAATCCCAGTTCTAGCAAATATGTTTACATGGATCAAATTCCAATTCATCAAATCTATCCTATTATTCAAAAAAGGAGTGAAAACTACTCCTTCAAATGACCTGTGGAGGCTGTGGAGCATTATAAGCAAGCTATATGCCAGATTTCTGAATGGGAAACTGACAGTCATTGGCAAAATAATATTCTGGTAGAGACCTTGTTGTAGATTTAGGAAAGGATAGTCAACATTAGAATAGAGTTTCCACATGTGGAATGCCATATGTGGAAACAAGAATTCCATTAATATGATTGTTCTTAATCTATTGTTTTGCATGTACACTGAGAGCATCTGCACTGGAGACTAATGTACTTAATCACATCTGGCCTATTCTATTCTATTCTATTCTTATGACTATACCTGAGAGGACCTTTATAGAGATAAAAGACCATATCAGACTCAGCCCCAAGAAAGCGATTAGGGATATCTATTTGTTGCTATCCTCTTATGCTAAATATGCTTTTTTATGCTTGTGCCTACAAAGTTGCACAAGAACAACAACACGTAAGTCTAATATGGCTCCTCAGAACATTTATTTATCTATTTATCTATTCAAGTGGAAGTCTGAGGGAGCTAAGTCAGAGCTGTAGGGTGGATGGGGTAACACTGTCCAACCCTTCTTGTAACACTGACACGCTGCTTGTAACATATATCACTTACAGATGTCATTTCAAAACACTGCTGCAGCTACGCTATCTGTCTGAAGAAATGCAAAATTTACACACGCACTCCTGACAATTCAAATAATGTATATCTAAAGTTTTGCATTGTCTCTAATAGTTTCATCTAGAAATAAGTGTGGGCACTTTCCCCCTTATAACAAGTAATAAAAATTGTTTTTTTAAAAAGACTACAAATATGGGATGCAAAATCTGGACAACCATTAAGCAGAAGCAAAGAGATTACAAAAAAAAAAAATCTGTTCAGTGTGATCTATTCTTTTGCTGGCTTGGTTTGGAAGTGTGACAGCTGCCTTCTAGTGATTGCCTGGCTTTTTTTTAGCCCTTATGCATAGTGCTAGTTAAGATAATAGTCTCTCCTGTACCTGACTAAGCTAGAATTGAGATCTTACTTTGTTGTTGGAAACTAAATCACAATTAACAGTAGTTCGCTTGGACAGGCTGAATGATTTAAACAGTTCTTCCCTGCAACGTATCTCTGTGCTTGAATCAAACTGATAAGTAATGTCAGCCGTATACTAGGTAGGTTATGGCAATTTGCCATAGCCAACTCACTATGGTCAACTTGCCATGGCCAACTTGCTATAGGACAAGTTGCTGTGGGAGAAGAGTTATACTAATATCAAAGAAATAGTGGAATAGAATAATTAAAGGAAGGATGCAAAAGGAGAGACAGAATGAAATATGGATGGCAAAAATTAAAACATTTTTTTTATTTATTTTAAATAATTTAATAGATTTGTTACATTGTCTTGCAGTAATTTGTCTCACAGTGAATTTTCCATCTCAAATTATCCAGCAGTGAGTTAGCTGTGGTAAGTTGGCTGTGGTGAGTTGTCCCATTCCATTATCAGGTGGACCAGTCTGAAAGTAAAATTCTCTCAATCTCTTTTACATTTAAGAAATTAGGAATGATCTCTTCTGGGTTTCTTGCTTACTCAGCTGCTGTCTGCTGTCTCTTAACTTGCCGTTCTCTAGTGAGCGTCTTTGGGCTTAATCTCCCAAGGTCATTCCCACATACCAATACAAGCACTCATTACATTTGAAGCAAAGATTTCCATTGTTCCTGTGCAAATTACTTGTCTTTTGTGTTTATTTTGGCAACAATTCATTAAAATACCGCAGTAAAATCAGTTGTTATTCTTTTCTTCCCTGTCCACTTTACAGCTATTGAAGAGATCGGTTACTTCTGAAATAGTGCATCTGATTGATAAAGCTGGTTAAATGGAGCAATATTTTTACTGGTCAAAAGTAGATAGATTCATTCAAGCAACTTTACATTAAAGATTCCCAAACACTGAGTCATTTGTTCTGCCTATTCTCATGGTCTGGTGGCTAAATTCATTCACTATAAACAAATGTCCTATTATTGTGTCAACAAGTAAAAGAACCACTTTCAAAACAAACATTAATTTAAAAACTGAAAACAACATTCTGTTAACATTTGAAATTTCAAAAAATTACTTTGAGTAATTAAACTACACATAGAACTTTCCAAAAAAAAAAGAACAATAGTTTCCCACTCTTTTTCATGGATGAGATAATAAATATAATGATTGATTAGAAAATGGGCACATTTTGATTTCATTCCTTAACCTTTGTTGTTGAATAATTCCCACAGCCTTCCCCAGTGTAATGTCCGGTTTTAGATCTCATGATCTAAAGAGATGTCTAGGGATGTCTGGTTTTAGATCTCATGATCCTCAGAATGTTGTTTCCCCATAATATATTGTACTATATGTGCTTATCT
Organism: Erythrolamprus reginae; assembly: GCF_031021105.1. Taxonomy (NCBI): domain Eukaryota; kingdom Metazoa; phylum Chordata; class Lepidosauria; order Squamata; family Dipsadidae; genus Erythrolamprus; species Erythrolamprus reginae. The sequence continues at coordinate 204,381,762 of NC_091952.1, forward strand.
TGGTGAAGAGCTTCCTTTATGATCTATTTATTACTACTATACACAATAACTTACATGCAGATCAATAAAGGAAGGACAATGACCTTCTCCAACAGGAAATTTCCTTTCATTCTATGGTTTAACTGACTGTTACCAGTATGTTTCACAATGAAATTTAAATTCATTTCATTTTTTCCAAGAGCTTAGCCTTAGAAATTGTCAGCTTTATGCCTGTTACTTGTGACTATCCCCTAGCCTAGTTGAAGATCATTTGGGATTCAGAAGTGCTAGGCAAAGGAATTTCTAGTAATGAGAATTCTGGTAAACATTTCACAGACATAATTCAGATCTTCAGATATGCTTCCTTTATGTCAAAACTTTGTCCCACATGTGGAGGCCTATCCAAATCCCTGCCACATTGAAAATCTTCAAAATAGCTCTTGAAAGTATATTTGTAATAAATATGTTTGTTCTATTGGGTTATATACAAATGTGGACATAGGCATAAATGAAGTATCCTAATACAAGCAGCGTAACTGGTAAGCTTCAATAAGAAGGTTTAAAAGAATAACTAACAAGTGTCTAGTTTTTAACCAATTTTAAGTATCAATCTGTCCATATGCAAAGAGCAATTAATATCAATTGTACCCTTCTCATTATCTGAACAATAAAGTACAATATTTGTATACAAGCGAACAAATTAACCTCACTGTTAACGTGGGCAGCCTCCTGCTCATACCTCCTTATCTTTCTTGGAGACCTCTATGCAACCCTATACAATGCTGTTATAATCTGGGACTCAACTAACTAGTAACGAACAATACTAGACTCAACAATTGCTTGTGGTCAGACATCTGGCAACTCCAAATCTCAACCAACAAATGCTCTGTCCTAAACACTGGCAAAAAGAATCAGAACACCAAATACAAGCTGAATAGATAAGACCTTGCAGACAACCCTCACTCTGTAAAAGACCTTGAAATACTCATATAAAATGACCTAAGTGCCAAAGTCTACTGCAACAACATTGCCAAAAAGGCTTCAAGAGTTGTAACCTAATCTTATGTAGCTTCTTCTCTGGTAATATCACACTAGTAACCAAAGCATACAAATGTTTCACCAGATCAATCTTGAATACAGCTTCTCTGTCTGGAATCCACACTGCATAAATACATTAGAAAGCGTCCAGAGACACTTTACGAAAAGAGCCCTCTACTCCTCTACTCGCAACATAATATCTTATGAAACCAGATTTGAAATCCTGGGCTTAGAAAGCTTAGAACTATGTCGCCTTTGATACGACCTAAGCATAGCTCATAAAATCATTTGCTACAACATCCTCCTGATCAATGACTACTTCAGCTTCAACCACAGAAATACATGAGCACACAACAGATACAAACTCAAAGTAAACCATTCCAAACTTGACTGTAGAAAATTTGACTTCAGCAATCGAGTAGTTAATGCCTGGAATTCACTACCTGACTCTGTAGTTTCATCACCAACCCCCCCAAATTTTACCCTTATATTAGCCACTGTTGATTTCACCCGATTCCTAAGAGGTCAGTAAGGGGCATGCAAAAGTGCACCAGCGTGCCTACCTTCCATGTCCTAATGTTTCCCTCTTATTAGTATCCACCTCGTGTATATAAACAGCGTTTATGTATACTACCAATACCTACTTGACAAAGTAAAATAAATAAATGAAATTAAGAAAATTAATTTCTTGCTAAAACACTTAAAGTACCTAATGGTTCCAAGTCTTGTGAAAAATAATGCCATCTAAAAGACTAACCATCTTATCTGTAAAGTTAAACATATTTTCTCATATGTGGAATTTATTACCTTTTCAGAGAAGGAAAATATTTCTAGAAACCAGTCAATTGTGCTTCCTGGAAAATGTTCTTTCTTCCTACTTCAGAGAAAAGATTTATTTAAGATCAGAAGTCAGTTGACATACCCCAAAATACTGAATTTATCCAGAGAAAAAGGGTACAATGGATATTCATGGAAAATGCTAAAGACCCATAGTACATAAGTATGTTTCTACCAAAATCACATAGGGAACTTAGGTGTGATATTTTTCTAGAGAATTCAGAAACCACTAAGGTTCACAATTTTTAATGTTTGACATAATGCAATTGGACAGAAGCAGGGCTCATCCTTGCTCCCTTCCCAACAAATTTTGCATGTCAAACATTTTTATTTTATAACTCAGATGCAAACATTTGCTGCAGGCTGCAACTTGACAAGTTGTATTTCATCTAGGGAACAATTTTAAACAAATTAAAAAAAATCACTTTATTTTAAAATGTATGCGTGCCAATACTTCTCCCTTCCATCCATATAATGCAATTGAGAGTTGATTTATCAAAATTAATTTAGAAAATGAGTAGTTGTAACCAGAGATAATTGTTTCAGAGTGGAAATAGCAGAAACAAAGCCAGCCAATATGTAAAGGTCTAAACTATAATTCATAATATGTAACGTAGTAATAATATAACTAAGTGACTGGAATTGTCTCAGAGAAAGAAATGAAATAATATAAATAAAATTATTGTTTTGGCTTTTATGTTCTTCAGTTAGCTCTCAGAGTTATTGAAGATACTGACTTCTAAATAAATGCATAGCTTTACTAAAATAAATTGGTTCCAACCTGTGCAGTGATTTTAAATTTTCAAAGGCAGGGTGTTATTTTTTTACAAAATAATTTGAATCAAAATGTTTTCTCAAATTACATCGGGGTGGGCTATTGGCTGGATGGCGGGAAACACAGTGGAATAGTGAAAATGGAGCTCCACCTCAGAGCACCCAATTTACACTGGAAAATGTTGAAAGAAAATGCAGGGCGTTCTGCATAAGCCACGCCCACAGTGTGGTAGTAAACTTTTTGGTAGCCCTTCACTGAATTACATCATTATCTTTAAAAATCTACTAATCTGATCTCTGCCTCTCTCTTTCTCATCCAACGATCTTCATAATTTTGCCATAAAATATTCCATCCTTTTCAGATTACTTTAGAGAAGTTCGAGGCCTTAGATTTGTTTTGACATCTGAAAAAAATCAGAATTTTTGTCCTTGATAGATTTCACATCTTACCTCAATTTCTGGACTAAAGCAACTTTGCCATGAGATAGGACACCATCAAATAAGAGGTACCAAGTACTTCAGGAAATAAAGAGAGGAGAGGCCTCCCTATTTTTAAAACAAGATCTAAGTATTGCCCAGAAGATCATATGCTGCAATGTCCTGCCTGTCGGCGACTACTTCAGCTTCAACCACAACAACACAAGAGCACACAACAGATTTAAACTTAATATTAACTGCTCCAAATTTGACTGTAAAAAATATAACTCCAGTAACCGAGTTGTCAAAGCGTGGAACTCATTACCTGACTCCATAGTGTCATCCCCAAACCCCCAACACTTTACCCTTAGATTATCCACGGATGACCTATCCAGATTCCTAAGAGGTCAGTAAGGGGCGAGTACAAGTGCACTAGAGTGCCTTCCGTCCCCTGTCCTATTGCTCTCCTATATCTCCTATACCTTTCTTCTATTCCTATATCTCTTCTTCTATTCTTTCATTGATATGTTCTATTACTATAACTTCTCTTCTATTCTTTCTTAGATATATTTTACTATGAGTATCTCCTCTATAACCTTCATCATGTATTTTACTATGTGTATACCCACTAAAACCCTCATTGTGTATTGGACAAAATCAATCAATCAATCAATCAATATGAAGGGTTGTCAGATTTTGTTTGCAAATATATATATATTAAACCTAGATAGCAGCAAAGGGATATAGAACAGGTAGAATCAGAAAAGGTAGCTTTAAAAAGTCCATCTCTTTTGTATTTTATTTTATCACATGAGTAATGTTCACTGATAGTAAACTGACAGAGCTAAAAAAGACTAAAAGACGCAGGGAAGAAAATAGACACCATTAAAACTGAGGTCAGAATGAAGACACATGTAGAAAAGACAGCTGGGTGTAAACAGTGCATTTGCAGGAACCTTTTCTGAGCAAAGAATGTGGCAGAGTGGCCCTACTACCAAGGATTATTGTTACCTTTTTTTCTGTGAAAAGAATATAAGAAGCATCTCGCTGAGGTGAACCATCACTGCCTAACTGTCTAAAAACAAATCCAAGATGTGATTCGGAAAAACTTGACAAACTTGCTAACATGATAAAGGTTGGATCAGGCAAAAAAAATATGTTTAAGAATTTTCACTCTGCTATTGGTGAGGGGACAATTCTGCCTCTTTGCTTGGTGAAATTCCTTTTCAAATTTTCAACTTTCGTTTGAGAATAGGGTAACCCTCTATCATTATTTTTCTTAATTATAGAGACTAGCAGGTGAAAATGCACATCCCCCTTTTGTCATTAATGTATTCCAGTAAATGGACTAATATTTTTATTACATTATCAGTCAGTATGCAAATAAGCCATTTTATAGGCACAAATTGAATCTTTCTCTAACAGGATCCATGTTTATTCATTTTATTTTATTTATAGGCCACCCCTCTCTGAGGACTCAGGGTGGCTCATAGCAAGGACAAAAACAGAACAATAATATGAATCCAATTAATAATACATTAAAACAACCATTAAATTCAATTAAAAGAAAACCTATCAAACCAATCATTCAATAATCATACTGAAAACATTCATTGGTTAGGGTGAAGATCTAAAATCCCCAAGCCTGGTGGCAAAGATGAGTTTTTAAATTCTTTCGGAAGGCGAGGAGGTGGGGGCAGTGCGAATCTCCGAGGGGAGCTGATTCCAGAGGGTCCCACAGAGGCTCCCACAGAGAAGGCTCTTCCAATAGATCCCACCAGCTGACATTGTTTGGTCGATACGACCCTAAGGAGACCAACTATGTGGGACCTAACAGGTTGCTGGGATTCGTGCAGCATGTTGACTCTTTTCATTTTTATTTTTTTATATAAAAGATTTTATCAAATCCTATGCAAGATGAGTGGCACATAAATTTGGTAGTTGGCCTCCTCAGGGTCCCATCTACTAGACAATGTTGTTTGGCGGGGCCCAAAGGAAGAGCCTTCTCTATGGGGCCCCCTGGAGATTTGCATGCCTCCATCCTCCTTGCCTTCCATAAAAGTTGAAAGACTTATTTATGCCGCTAGGCCTGGGGCCATTAGATCTTCCCCCCATGACCAACGAGTGTTTTAGTGTGTCTGCAGAGTGAATAGTAACAAATGTTTCTTTTAAATTATATTAGAAATTTTTAAAGTTTTTATAGTCATATTAATTGGATTCCAGATGTATTGTTATGTTTTTGATATGTTGTGAGCCCCGAGTCCTTGGAGAGGAGCGACATACCAATCCAATCCAATCAATCAATCAATCAATCAATCAAGTAATAAAATCATATACAAATTCAGAAAAGGAAATAGAAAGAATAAAAAGTACAAAGAAAAAATAAGAACAGAAAAGAAATATGTAGAGAGTGATTTTAATCTTCATCAAAACAAGTAAAAACAAACTTCTTTTGTTTGTTTTTAATGTCAAAAATATTACTTCTTCCCATAATCCACCTGTTGCCTATGTGTAAATCCATAAATCAGGAAGTAATATTGTTTCTGATTTTTTTCTCTGTGTAGAGATAGAATGTGTAGATAGTTAAAAGTACTTGATTCTGTTTAATAGTATTATAGCATTTAGACTTATATACCACTTCACAGTGCTTTACAGCCCTCTCTAAGTAGTTTTCAGAGAGTAAGCATATTGCTCCCAACAATCTGGATTCTTATTTTACCGACCTTGGAAGGATGGAAGGCCGGGTCAACCTTGAGCCTACTGAAATTCGATCTGCAAATTGCTGGCAGCCGGTGATCAGCAGAAGTAGTTTACGGTGTTGCACTCTAACCACTGCGCCACAGTAGAGTCTTTCTTTTTTATAGATTACATTAACAGAACCTTGTAAGTCTAAAGTATATTTCTCTCATGTTGTCGTTATAGCCCAAGAAATTATAGATGGTCCCTTCTGCAATGTTTATCATGGTTCCATTCCTTTTGTGTAGTCAGTTGCTGCTCTTCTGACCATTGTCTAGTCTGCAACTATTCTCTCTGTCTCCCGAGGACAATCTCATATAATATTAGATCAGGGGTGAAATCTACTTACCTCCCTACCAGTGTGGAAGTGCGCGATTTGTGCATGCATGCTAGCTTTGCTTGCATCACTATCATAGATGCTTTTTCACCCTCTGCACATGTGCAGAAGGCTTTGTGCAGGTGCAGAATGTTAAAAAAAGAAAATGGTGGCATCTGGGCATCTGGGCATCCGGGCATCCGGGCAGAGCTCGCACTGCCACTGCTACCAGTTCTCCAAATCACCAATGGCCACTGCTATGGGCCAAACCAATAGCATTTCACCTGTGTTGGATATGTTCTTCTAATTCCAAGCGTTTGCTCCCAGTAGAGTTTTGTACTTTTGTCATCATTTGCTAAAGTACAAGACAACGTTCAAAAAGTTAGCTATTTCTTAGCAGTTGTAGGTTTATTGTAGGAACTTCCTTCTTGCAGTAAACATCTGGTCCTCATGGAAAGAGTATGGAAGGACTCTAATCTGGATGGTTAGAAAAAGAGAACAATGAGGAAGCTGTTTCAGTAACTACCTTGTTTCCTGTCAAACAATTTTCTCCTGCAAATCTGAATGCCCTTTCTATCGCTTAAACCAGCGTTTCCCAACCGCTGTGCCGCGGCACACTGGTGTGCCGCGAGACAAGGTCAGGTGTGCCGTGAAGTTCCGCTTCCAAACCGGAAGTTGAGTGTCCCGGCTTGCTTCTTCACACCTTCATTTTCGCGCCTTTCTTCTTCGTGCCTTCCTTCTTTGCAGCAGGTGAGCTTGGGACTCGGTGGGATGGCAGCAGCGGCTGAGGCTTTCACTTGTGGCATCGGGAGTGCTAATAGCGGCAGCGGTGGGAATAGCGGGGGGGGCTCCTGCAAGTGGAAGCCTCAGCCTTGGAGCCCCCTCGCGCCCATGGCTTCTCGTCGATGCCTCTGCCTGCCCGATCCGCGGGAGTGCTAATAGCGGTGGCGGGCAGGAGCCCCACCCCGCTATTTCCGCCGCCGCCGCCGCTATTAGCACTCCTGAGGATCGGGCAGGCAGAGACATCGACGAGAAGCCATGGGCGCGAGGGGGCTCCAGGGCTGAGGCTTCCACTTGTGGCTGTCCCCGCCCACCCGATCCTTCCTTCTCTCCGGCTTTTTTGGGGTGCGGCTTCTTCCACAGCGGTGGCTACAGGGGCGCTGGCGATCCGGCCTCTAGCCGCTCCAAGCGCTGTGGGAACGCCCACCCCTCTCACAGTCCCGTCCCGGGCTGTCAGTAAAGGGGCTGCTTGCTCAGAACATTCAAACTAAGGGAAACCTTCGCTGGCCTCCACAGAGAAGAAAGGAAGAGAGAGAACGAGAGAGAGCAACAGAGAGAGAGAGAGAGTGAGAAAGAACAAGAGAGAGAAAGCATGAGAGAGAGAGAAAGAACAAGAGAGAGAAAGAAAATAAGAGAGAACAAGAGAGAGAGAGACTAAGAGAGAGAGAAAGAAAAGAGAGAGAGAGAGAAAATAAGAGAATGAGAGAGAGCAACAGAGAGAGAGAAAGAACAAGAAAAAGCACGAGAGAAGAAAAGCAAGAGAGAAAAAGAGAGATAGCAAGAGATACTGAAAGAAAGCAAGAGAGAGAGAGAGAGAAAAAGAAAGCAAGAGAGACAGATAGGAAGAGGAAAGGAGAGAGAGAGAAATGAGAACAAAAAGGGGAGGAGAAATGAGAAAATGATTGAGGCAGAGAATGAGAGGAGAGAGAAACAAGAGAGAGAGAGATGTGATTCTTGAAGCATATGGTAAAAAGCACCCAAATAATAAGAAAAACCCCCCAGCCCTCACCTGTTTTTGAAAAGAATAAAAGAGAATAAAACCCCAGCCCTCACCTGGTTTTGGAAATGGTTTGAGTACACACAGACATATAAGGGGGGGGGGGAGAGACAGAAATGAGACAGTAGTATAAATTTGAGGAGGGATGATTGATGATTGACTGTATTTATAAGGGGATGTTACATGGGATTGTATGTTCTATGTATAAATACATGTAGAAATACTTTAGATCTGAAGGTCAGCAGTTAAAATCTCATCCCCAGCTCCAGGTTGACTCAGCCTTCCATCCTTCCGAGGTGGGTAAAATGAGGACCCAGATTGTGGGGGCAATATACTGGCTCTGTTAAAAAATGCTATTGCTAACATGTTGTAAGCCGCCCTGAGTCTAAGGAGAAGGGGGCATAAAAATTGAATAAATAAATAAATAAATAATATTTACTGTCTTTTTGTGTCATTTTGGTTGGTGGTGTGCCCCAGGATTTTGTAAATGTAAAAAGTGTGCCGCGGCTCAAAAAAGGTTGAAAATCACTGGCTTAAACATTGCAAATATTTCTCAACAAACTTTTGGTGCTTTAACAATTGCAATGTGGGATGGCTTTTTAATATCCATTCTTCAGTTACATTTTTATGACTTTACTCTCACTTTTTTGTTTTATATTTCATTTTATGTAGACTACTCAATCTTTTTTAAGTGAAGAGGATATAAATGTTGTAAAATCAATCAATAAAGGAAACATTACCAAACCCATTACTTCATTATTATAAATAAGAAAATAAAATTTCTATAGTCAATTTTCTGACTTTTCCATTTGGCATGTTGTGGAAGAGTAAGAAGAAACATAGGGAGGAAGTGCAATTTAACTGATACAATTTTCCTGAAATACCAAAAATGGATTGGAAGAAAGCCCAGGGAACTTGTTTTCCAAATCTATAATTCTTTTTATGGTCACAAAACACAATAAAGTGAATTAATGGCAGACTGAAAAATTATTATTGCTTTATTTTACAGTGCACAAATAGCATGAAATAACTCTTCAAGAATGCTACCAGCATTTAATCTAGGAGCTTTTTTGTTATTAGAGAAAGCAGACACCAAATGAAACAAGCAAGAAAAAGTGAAAAAGAAAGGGATTTTTAAAAATATTAGCAGAAGCTACCCATTTACTTTTTAAATAAACCTTATGGGTTTCCATTAAGCAATACCAGACTATAAAGAAACAGCAAAGATGGGTTCCTCCTGGTTTGGACCAGTTCGCCCAAATTGGTAGCTAACCTCCGATGATGTCATGATGATATCACGGAACCGGTTTAGTCAGTGCTGGTCCTTGGGTGCCACCATTTTTTCTTTTAAAAAATAGACTTTTTTAATTTCACTTTTTTTCCTTCTGCACATGCACAGAAGCCAAGTTTCCAGCACTATATATGCATCACCATCTTGTTTTCAGCTTAAAATATTTTTGGATTTTTTGCCACTGTGCATGCGCATGCTTATGAAGCACATGTGCGTCCACATGGCATGGCCATATGGCATGGGAGGAAGCAAACAGGCAGCAAGGTAAGTTAGAACCCACCCCCGAGGAACAGCCTATACTCACTAAGAGTGTAGATATGGTGATCATATGTCTCTGATAGAAAAATGGTTCCTATTATTAAGATGTATTGAATTATACACATCAAACAGAAGGGCAGCCCTGAAAAACCTTGATTAATTTGTGACCTAATTGTGATTGCCACTACAGGGAGACATTAAAACTTCTAATTGCCATTTGTTCTCATTTAGCATAGAGATGAAATTAGAAGTTGGGAACTACGGTGCCTAATTCACAAATAATTTCATATTATGTTTATGTTAACCAATATCATTAAAAACAATGTTGAGTAATATGAGATTATGAGTTTTGACAGTTATCAAGTGATTAATATACATTTAGTAGATATGTTTATGTTGGCTGACCACAATGAATGGATTCAAGTTTTGATTTTTAAGTTGACTGGTGGGATTTATGAGAACTGGCTATCTGAACAGATCAACTAATCTTTGACATTTGCTTTAAAATAAGCTAGTACAGTAATACCTCGTCTTACCAACCTAATTGGTTCCGGAAGGAGGTTCGTAAGGCGAAAAGTTCGTAACACAAAACAATGTTTCCCATTGGAAACAATGTAAAAGCGATTAATGCATGCAAGGGGGAAAAAAAAATCCCAAAATGGTGCTCCGCTGGGTGCCGCCGCCCGGCTGTCACCTTTTAAAACAGCCGGGGGGCTTCTCGGCATTCTCCCGAACCCGAACTTTTTGGGTTCGGGTTCGGGAGGCCGCCTAGAAGCGCTGCCACGTGCCTGTCACCTTCTTAAACAGCCAGGGGGCTTCTCGGCATTCTCCCAAACCCAAACCCGGAAGTTCGGGTTTGGGTTCCGGAGGCCGTCGAGAAGCACCCAGCTGTTTCAGGTTTTGCGATCGGCGGTGGCATTCTCGGCCGATCTGGAGGCTGGAAAGGAGGTGGGGAATCCCAATAGGGAATTCCATGGGTGGAGTTTGACATCACGAAGACGTCCTTCCTGGTCAGCCGAAACGTGGCCTCCAGGAAGGACGTGACGGGCAGGCAGCAGCACTTCTCGGCGGCCTCCCGAACCCGAAAAATTCGGGTTTGGGTTTGGGTTCAGGAGAACGCCGAGAAGCCCCCCGGCTGTTTTAAAAGGTGACAGCCGGGCGGCAGCACCCAGCGGAGCGCCATTTTGCGATCTGCGGTGGGTTCGTAAGGTGAAAAAAGTTCATAAGAAGAGGCAAAAATTTTCAATGAATCATTGAATTACTAGGAATTCCTGCACCAGAGGTATTTCCAAAGTTATATGTTGCATTATGGCAGTATGTACATCTGTCTTCCCCTTTTCCTTCCCTTCTTTTATGTTTCAAACTGGAACACAACTGTTGTTGCTCCTGATGGCCCATTTATCTATTGATGTAACTCTGGAGTTCCCATGCGAGAGACCCAGAATCCCCATTGATAGTATTCTAAATCCGTGGTATTTATAATTTCTAAATACAAACTCAGGGGAAACTTTTTGTTGTCATACACACAAATATACATCCAATACCCAATGAAGAAAAATGCTATGACATTTTAGGAAAAAGATATTAAAACAATATCATTATTATCAAACCCATGGGTAGTATGAATTTTCAAGATTTCAAGATTCTTCAAGCAAGCTAAAAAAAGGAGACAAAATATTGAAAGACATCAAATTTGTTATTAATATCTAAGCAATTTCTGCAAATGCACACATTTATGGCACGGAAGAACTGATTGCAGATATACATATTTTAAAATCTTATTATTTCCTTATCATATCGTTTATTTTATTTGTACAATTATCTTCCCAAATTACTTTTTTTAACCATACATCCCTCTCATTATTCCTATTTTACCCTATTTCCGTACATTTATCATATTCATCTTTAACTCACTGGTTTTATTAGATAAATATTAAAGCATTATATTAAGCAAATATTTGTCTTACATTTTCTGTAAAGATTGGTGAATTGCTTGGAAGTTGAAAAGAACCGACAGCATCTACAATCAGAAAGAAAACTAAAATTATGTCAACAGGGAAAGCCTGCCAACTCAATGCAAATAGCTAAAGAATAAATTGAAGTACTAATAGGACCTTATCTCCTAGGTTCAAAAAGTTCACAGGAATAGTGCCTTTAGCTATGAAATAAAAAGATTGCTACTTGAAAGAAAGGCTATGACAGATCTAGACAAAATATTAAAGTACAGAGACATCATATTAACAACAACATTCATTCTGTTTTCCCAGTAGTACTATAATGGCTGTGATAGCTGGACTGTCATAAAGAATGAACAAAGAAAAATGTATGCCTTTGAATACGGGGACTAGGAAACAAAATGTATAGAATGCCTTGAACCACAAAAAAAGAAGTCAGTTGATATTAGACAAAGTAAAACAGGCTGCTCACTGGAAATATTAATAAAGAAACTAAAATTTAAATGTGGATTCATAATATGAAGGTAAGCATCACTGGAGAGAACCTCAAAGCTTGGAAAAATCAAAGACAATAAAAAGGCAGACTGAAAAACTAGATAGTAAGTATTATCATGATGTAGCATGAGCTACAGGAACGCAAGAAAGCGGTTACTGACAATCGATCTTGGTGAACTGACATCCATCATGAAAAATTAAAAGCATCTGAACAAATGAACTCAAGCAGTATCTTTAAACTAATATCTTGCAAAACATGTTGGTTCTGCTGATTCTGGTGCTAACATACTGCTAACTATGAGTTCCAGATTCAGTATCTATACTCATTTTCTCTGTCATTTGGGAGGTTTGTATAAATCTTTTGCCTACCAAAAGAAGCACCATGTGTTTCAACAATATAGCAATAGCACTTAAACTGATATACTGCTTCACAGTGCTTTACAGCCCTCTCTAAGCGGTCAGCATATTGTCCCCAACAATTTGGGCGCTCATTTTACCTACCTAGGAAGAATGGAAGGCTGAGTAAATCTTGAACCTGGTGAGATTTGAAATGCTGAATTGCAGGCAGCTGGCAGGCAGCAGAAATAGCCTGCAATACTGCACTCTAACCACTGTGCCCCTCAATATGCTCTTGTCCTATTTTCTTTTTTCCCATTAGCACTCCAAAACCCAAAAACATATTCCCCCTAACATCTCAAATCAGTGACTCATGGTTTTATTCATCCACCTATTGTCCAAAAGAGAATCTTTTCACAGGAATGATCTTTGTAGATAAACAATAGGACTGCTAATTGCTAATAAACCCTGGGCATATTTAAAATATTCATAACAGCCATAAAGACGAGCAATTAAAATTTCAAAATAATCTACTCTCCCTTGGTTTCTGTATTCCATAATCATTAAAATTATAAGCTCCACTCCTGTCCCTTCTGCTGTTCTAAAATGGAGGTGCCACTAGATTTGCAAGACCCAGCTATTTCATAAGAATTCTGTCTACTCCTTCAAATCTCACATAGAAGACCCTAAACAGTCAAATTCAGGATATATGAACTGGATAGATCCTGCAAGTACGTGAGTGTCAATATGGCAATGATTTCTATTCCAAAGGTTCTTCCCTGTATGTTAATTTCTATATCCTTACCAACAAAAAGGCAAAGTTAGATTATGCTTTCTAAAGGAAATGAGACACTGATATAGACAAATGTAAATGTTTTTTATTTGAATCTTACGTCTACCTCAATTATTCTTTTCCCATATAACCCATATTCTGAATGTCTAATTTTTACAGTGACTCTAGGGATCAAATATTAAAGGTATCTTTAATAATTTATGAATATAGAAAAATGTTACACACTTTCTCTTTCCTTCTATCCTTTCTCTATGTCTCACCGCTTTCAAATATTTCCCTATGTATCATCTGATTTAAACTGGCAAGATAGTGATAGGATGAGTCCTCAACCCAGGGGTGAAATCCAGCTGGTTTTGACAGGTTTTGGAGAACCAGTAGCAGAAATTTGGACTAGTTTGGAGAACCGTCAAATACCACCTCTGGCTGGCCCCAGAGTGAGGTATGAATGGAGATTTTGCAATATCCTTTCCCTTTCACATTCATCAATACATGCCTACCAAGCCAAAGCACACTCACCATGCCACGCCAACAGAACCAGCAGTAAAAATAAATCAGATTCTACCACTGCCTCAACCTAAATCATTCCAGAATTTAGAGTCTTTCTTTGATTAATGGGAGTGTAACAAAAATAACAAGAAAGTATCATTTCTTTTCCATTGGTTCTACAAAATCACGAATGTTGAGAAAACATAATGAATTTCAGGATTCCTTATATATTCTTCCACCATTCTCAAAATTCTGAGCACTGCATTGTTATAACAGCTTGAGATCTGTTCGATCGGGTACTAAGAAAGAAGCGGAAGAAGAAGAAATAACTGCAGCTATTTTCAAAATGGTTAATTGGTCTAGCTGTAGCATATTTGGAATGAGCAGTGCTCCAAAGGGAAGCCGCTTATAAGCAACTTGCTTGGAAGTGCAGCTTTGACAGTTCTTTGGACAATCTGTGATGCCATGTAAATTTGAGGTGGGATAGTGCAAAATCTCCATTCCCACCCAACAAGATGATTCTGTTTAAAATAGTTTTGGGATCTACACAGAACAAACATTACAAAGATTCCTCTCCCTCAAATCAGTGAAGGGCTACCAAATTTTTTACTACCACATTGTGGGTGTGGCACCTGCAGGACGCCCTGCATTTTCTTTCAACATCTTTCAGTGCAAATTGGGTGCTCTGGGGTACAGCTCCATTTTCACTACCACACTCCATTTCCCCCCCATCTGGGCAGTAGCCCACCACTGCCTCAAATCCATAACCCACTTGAATGTTAGACCTTCTCCACCATAAGAATCACAAAATAATTTGTACATGAATTTTTATTTACCTTTGTTGGGATGTTTATGGGAAATGATTTGACTGAGATATATACATGAAAACTAAAGGCAAAGTAGTACTAAATTATGTTTTCATTACTATGTTCATGATATTTAATAGCTTTGAAGAAAACGGCTACACTTTCTTTTTAAAAACAAAAATAAACCCCAACCCCATACATCATTTTTACCATTTTATGTTTGTAATTTAAAGCATTTTAACAGAAAATTACAGAAATATGTTTATTGTTAATGGAACAAACATGATTCACCGGAATTAATGTTATAGGATAAGTATTTATTCAGCTAAGCTTTCAAAAGGATAATCAATTAATATATAAAGATTAGATTTTTTGAGATATGTATTACAAGAATATTCCAGTTCTTCACCTTTATAAATAGACATCTTGAACCAAACAGGAACTAAAAACCTTAGTCTGTTTAAAAACTACTACCTGCAGTTCAGTAATGGGCAGCCAAAATTTTTACTGCCACACTGTGGGTGTGGCTTATTTTGTGGGTGTGGCTTGATGGTCATGTGACTGGGTAGGAGTGGCTTGCCAGCCATACGACCAGGTGGGAGTGGCTTGAAAGATCATCATCGTTCAAGTAAACTGTTAAGTCCTCAACTTACAACCTCACCAGTGTCGCTCGCTGGGTTGACAATTTGCTTCGCGTTTCCACGCTCTCCTTCCTGGGTCGCCCCCTGCCCCAGGCTGGGTAGTTAGGTGAACGGGTGCAGATCAGCTGTTGAGAAAAGAGGGGGGAGGAAATGGACCCCCTGCAACTCCTGCCAGTGCTGGTCTCCCTGCCGTTTTCCAAGGAGGAGGAAGATGATGGGAGGGGGGGATAGTCAGCTGGAGCTGGGCACACAGCTTCATTTCTGCCGGTGGAACTGCGTTCCACCCCGTCGTGCCTGCTGCCCACCCCTGCTGCAGTTCAGAGGGAAGCTATTTACAATAGTACTGGCACTTTTCCAATGCAGAAGTTGCAATAATACTTAAATCAATGGCCTTTCAAAAGGTGTTACAGGCAAAACAAAGCACTGGCTGATTAAATAACCAAACCTCTTTTCATATTAATCAACAAATGTGATGAATTTCACTGATGTAGAAAATTAGCCCCCTTTTTGCCCGTCTCTCCAATTTTGATTTCCTCCTGGAGAAGGCAGCTTTGTGAATTATTGCTGTAGCTTTCCTGATGCGGTTGAAATCCATTATTTCTTCTAGAATTATGAGTCTTGTTAGTGGAAATCCCAGTGACTGCCTTTCCAGCATCTGCAGTGCGGTCATTTATGATTAACAGCATGCTCATTAAAAAAAATGAAAGAATCAGATTTGTGGCTTTCAAACGGGCGAGAGTAGAGAATGGAGGAAACAGTTATTGAGGCCTCAATGGAAACAAATAAGCCCAGTCTGCTGCTTCCAACTGACACAGCTGTCATGTAAGCATTTGCTGCCGCCGAAAAGCTTAGGGATTCTAACCTACAAGGCCATGTAGCCATATGCAAACAATATAGTATTGATGACAGGTTTACAGCATAGGAGACAATGAGTGCAGCTGTTTAGCTATTGGTTTCTATGGTATGAGACAAATATGTGCCTTTGCGCTTTTTGAAACTGTATGTTTGCAGATGCCTGGCATCAGGCCTTTATGGTAGCACTAAGAATAGTTGAACCATCGTCAATTTTCAGTGAGGACTTTGTTTTACATCTCATTATGCTCTGTGAAAAATTGGGTGCAGTATGTCAAAGTTGCTTTGCAATCTGAGGCAAACATAAACTCTTCGTTCTTACATGAGATGAAAAGCCATATGCAGCACCCAAAGTAAATTTCTTGTAAGTGTCTGTTCAGCCTTCTTCCTAAAGACAAGCTTCTAGAAGTTTCCGGGAAAAGCTATTAGCAGTGAGAAGACAGTAAAGAAACTAAATCCAGAAAATAAAATAGAAGTGGAAAGCAGGATTTATAGGTGTGCATTGGCATATGTGTGCATGTATGTGTATAAAAAGAGATAAATTAGGATTGCAGTTGTAGACCTGCTTCTGTGATGTGTCTATAATGTATTGAAAAAAGAAGTAGGATGGTCAGGGCTGCCATCTTGATTTTTTTAAACTTCCCTCCTTTTTCCTCACAGTATAGTCCTGAAAACTTCATTGATTGAATAAAGCCTAGATCAGTGATAGTGAACCTTTTTTTCATTGGGTGCCGAAAGAGCGTGCGTGCACACTATTGCACATGCGTGAGTGCCCTCACCCATAATTAAATTCCTGGAGGGCGAAAACAGCTTCCCCCATCCCACAGAGGCCCTCTAAAAGCCAGAAACACCTTGTTTCCCAACTTCTGGTAGGGCCAGTAGGCTCTTGTTTTGCCCTCTCCAGGCTCCAAAGGCTTCCCTTGAGCCTGGGAAGGTTAAAAATGTACTCCCCCCAGGCTCTCTGGAAGCCAAAAATGCCCTCTCAGAGTCTCTGTGTGAGCCAAAAATCAGCTGGCCAGCACACACATGCATGTTGGAGCTGAGCTAAGACAATAGCTCACATGCCAGCAGATATGGCTCAGCATGCTACCTGTGGCACCTGTGCCCTAGGTTTGCCATCACTGGCCTAGACAAAGTCCTTGTGTCTCTATCAAATAATACTCAGAGTTGTTCAGAAGACACTTGCAACAACACATCTTTTAAAAAAATGTTTAGCTGACTAAAACAATAAGAAAAATGGTTCATATTACCATGTTTTTGTCAGTTCTAACAATATGGTATTACTTGAAAAGATCTGCTAACAAAAGTGGCCATATGCTGTATTTTTTTCAGTTAAAATTTAAGAACTATTATTTAAAAAATATTTAATAACCATAGTTATTGGAAGATGATAACTCTTATTGTTTCTGTAGATACTTTCAGTGTCAAAGTCTAAAAGAGTATATAGAATATCAATAAAATCAAAATATTTATTAATGAACTTTGGGCGGAATAAAGTAAACAAATGACATCATTAAGTCTAAATGGCTGTGTAAGTGGGACCCACTAAACAAATCATTATCATTGTTCTGTTCAAGGAAATATGTGTTTATCATAGTTAAGGCCTTCCAAACATAGCTTTAATTTTTGTTTGGAGGGCTGATGCTTGTGAATATTGATATTTCTCTGCAGAGCTGAAAAAGATGACCAGTGTGCTATTTACAAATCCTACTAACAGATACTGCTGTGTTTCTAATAACCTTATACTTGATCACAAGAACTCACAGGAATTGCAGTCAATCAGCTAAAGCAAACAGCTTCTGGGAATGAAAGTTCAGTTCCACTACCCTTTGATATTCATAAAATCATTGAGAGAACATTGAAACGCGGGTGAATGTCAAACCACATTTTTGTGTAAATTATTTCTGTATAAACTGTCTGCAGCCTTTATCTTCAATTTGAAAATATGAGTAGGTCACTTTAAGATAAATCCCCTATGTTTTATTTCAATTTCCTCCTACATTAGGGATTTACATTCCATAGTGCTATCAAAGCTTGGAGGGAATTTGTGGAAAAAATGGAATACTAGGTAAGATGAGTCCTGACTTTTAAATCTTCTATATTTTAAGAAATGGTTGTGGAATGGAATATGAACTTCAAAGATTAAGATAACTTTTATGAAATCCAAAATGTTTCTTCTTATAAGTTGCAATCTCAGAGCTCCTAAGAGGGGTGCCTTGGTCCATCAGACCTTGTATAGTTTTTGTCATGCTTAAAATAGTTTTTATGAATGTTAATAATTGGAATCAGGCTAAAAGAGATTTTATCTTTAGCATTCATTTAAGTTAATAAGGTGGATGGTATGTTAAGATATCATAGACATAGGTCATAGTGTATTGTCATAGTGTATTGTGATGTATTGTGATGTTTTCCTGCTTTGCAGAGCTGGGCATGGCCCAGTAGTGGGTTCTAAATCCTATTGCTACCAGTTTACATTAAGATGACCAGACACCTGCTTTTCGTGGGACACTCCCGCCTTTTGCCAATATGTCCCGTATCCTGCGGGTTTTTTAAAAAGTCCAGAATTTTTGGGAATCTGAATTAATTTGACTAACACACCCGCCCGTACTCCCCTCCTTTGGTTTCTCTCTCCTCACCAAAACATTCCAGGGCTGCCGTGCCGCCGAGCCAAGCAGGGATAGGAGTTTAGCCCCACGTGGATCGGGCCAGCCAGCCAATCCGTGGCCAGGGAAACCTGTGCAATGCCCCCCTTCCTCCTCCTCCTCCCCCCCTCTCCCTCCCATTCTCTTCAGCCATGGCGGCTGCAAGTGATTAATTTTTGACATATGTGTGTCACACCGAATGGAGTCGGGTTCGAGAAACTGGCTGTCCCAGCTGCACAAAGGGTGATCGCTTGCACGGGCTGTTCCCCAGGCAGAACAGAGCACCCACCTTGTTGTGGAAGCTATTCAACAAAAAGAACGGCTTGGTCCAAATGTCGTGAAAGAGAGTGAGAGAAAGAGAGAAAGAGAAAGAGAGAGAAAGGGAGGAAGGAAGAGAGAGAAAAGAGAGAGGAAGGAAAGAAGAGAGAGAAAGAAAGAGGGAGGGAGAGAAAGGAAGTGAGGGAGGAAGAAAAAAGGAAGAGATTTTTCCCCCCTCCATATACACCAAATTTGTAAAGCCGGGATAGAAGACAAACATGGGGTGGGGGAGGCACCATCGGCTGGGTCTTAAAAGGGCATGGTTTATTTGCATTCTGAGAAGGAGGAGCCCGTCAGTGCTTCCTTCCCCCGCCAAGCAGCCTGCCAGTCCTCATGCTATCCCTCCATCTCCCCTTCCTGGTGAGTCAACAGAGACACCCGCCTTGCCAACCCATCACCCTGGGACTCCCCCCCCCCCATTGGTGTCTCTCTTTGCCAAGGTTACAATCTGGTCACTTTAGTTTACACACATACTTGTGCAATGCTTGTACACATGCACAGAAGCATTCTGGGAATGTGGGCAGTGTGTCCTGGGTAGGTGTGGGGAGCCTCCCACTGCTGCTACCGATTCACTGAACTGGGCCAAACTGGGAGCAACCCTCCACTGGTGTGGCCCATGCGAGATGCATCCCTCCCGGGGGCCACCAGTTTGATACCCTGGACATAGGTGGACCCTTGAATTGATCCAGAAGAGCAATTCTTACAGAGGTGTCACTAAAGTCCACCATTTCCTATTGCCTTATAAATGCATGCACATATCAAAATGGTTATTGTTAATATGGATTAAATGCAATTCCTTCCAATTATTTTTTGATTTAAAACAATATAATACGATACATTATCAACGACCAATTTGAAAGTTCCTTACCTTTTATCAAAAGATGGTAATCTAATGGAAACTCTCATTCATCAATGTAAAACTAAGACTGGGAGGCATAATAGAATGACCATACCTTCCTCAAAAATCTTGAGGACAACTAATAAAAATGAAGAAATACAGAAAACCCTTTTCTGTCATTGAAAAAGAATTTTGTGAAATTGAAGTTTCAATTGAAGTTGAACAGATAAGACATGTGGAATCCTTGGTAGTCTCTGAAATTAATTGTTTACTTGCAGACATTTCATTACCCAACTAGGTAACATCATTGGTATGAGTGAGTGTGGGGTTTGCTCTGATCAGACATGCATATAGTGAAATAGAGTGACTCCAAAGCAGTCCTCTGTATCATGACAATACCAAAATATAGTCAATATGTCCTGTTTGCCTATCTAATCTTCCAAGAAAGAAGACTAGAAGTGAAAGAACAGTTGAAGAAATAAGTCTTTTCTTACAAAACTCACTGCCAAGTCTTGGCAGCCAAATGTACACCCACCTCCAGTGATTTACAGCAGCATACAAGCTGTGATTACTTCTGCCTGCCTGCTAAGTCAGTGAGAAATTGGCTTATGATTTAATGAAGCTATGCACTTTTCTGTTGATATTAGAGTTTATGGGATATCAGTCACTTTCTAGAGGAAGAATTCAGGATCCTTCATTCAGTAGTGATATTTTGATGCTGTTAGTGAAACTGTGTTTTTTCAAGATTATTACTCTAGAGGTTTAACTGGATAGTAACTGAATTAAGTGGTTTGTAGCAACAGAGCCCTTAGCTAAATAATGTATAGTCCAGTGGTGAAATCTAATTTTTTTAGATTTAGGCGTGGCTTGGTGGGCATGTCTCAGTGGGCATGGCCAACTTGATGTCACTCATGTCACTCACTGTTAGAGACAGAAGCTGCACATTCTGAAGCACATTCTGTCTTTCTGAAGCCCCCAATGCTTTGAGTTTCTCTCTGCTATCTGGCTTAACTGCCCCCAGAGAGCTGTGCAACCCTCTCGCCAATCCTCCATACAAACCACCTGCTTGTTTCTGCAAAGGCAGGGTGATCCAAAGATGCTGTAGAAAAGGCCACCTTCCACCTATGCCTTCCATGCTACCTCCATGTGACTTCAGGCTCTGAAGCAGCCCATTGGCATCCCACCTGGCCACCTACTTGGTCTCTTTGACTGCTGGAGCCACTCCAGGAACTCAACTTCTGGAATCTGGCACTCCGGGGGGAAGGAGACTCAGCTTTGAAGTAGTGGAGCAAGAGGGGCAGAGGTCTTTGCTGGCTGGCAGGGCAGCCAACCTCCACACAGACCCAGATGCACCATCAGGGAGCTTTCCCTTTGGCCTGGGCAGTGGTGCTTACCTGGATGAACCAGTGTGGGTAGCCCTTCATCTTCACCAGGTCACCCTGCTTGTAGTCATGCCGCCATATGCTTTTGAAGGAGAAGCAAGGAAGTAAACGGCAGCAGGGTTGCTTCAGGAAGTTGCTTCGGGTGGGTGGATACCTGCAGCCAAGCTGGGCGAGAGGGTGGTGAGAATGGTGGTAAAAATGGCCCCATTTTTTACCCTTTTTTTGGTCTGGGAAGGGTCTGGGAAGCCTGCAGAGAGCTCCTGGGGATTGGGGGAAGGCAAAAATACCCCCATTTAAAAAAAAAACAAAAAAAACCAGGCCATTTTCCACCAATTTTTTTTCACAGAAATGGGGTGGGCAAAGGGTCTGGGAAGCCTGTAGAGAGCTCCTACAGATTGGGGGTGGCAAAAATAGAGGCATCACCACCCTCCCGTCCAGCTTGGCTGCAGGTATCCACCCACCCGAAGCAACTTCCTGAAGCAACCCCACTGCCATTCACTCTATTTGCCTCTATTTTTGCTAAGAAACAGCTCTTTCCCTCTTTCACAAAATCAGGAGTGTTTTTTTGCCTTCCCCCAGTCCCAGGAGCTCTCTGCAGGCTTTCCAGACCCTCTTCCCACCCCATTTTGCTAAAAACAGGCCCATTTTCCCATAAAAATGGGATATAGGGACAGGGCTTCAGGCAGCCAAAAATGGCTGTATTCAGTATATAAGTTATACTGACATTTCCATCCTTTTTTAGGGGAGGAAAGGTGCATCTTATACTCTGAAAAATATGGTAGATGTCTAGAACAAATAATGAAGAGCATTTGCAAAAGTATTAGGTTAGCTCTCTATCCAGAAGCTCAGTCATCTAGGTCGTGGTTGCCCAAAGGTTCAAAAGACTTTCTTGGTTTGTTCCTTGAAAACATTTTGCTTGTCATCCAAGAAGCTTCTTCAGTATTAGGTTAGTTCTCTCTGATACCTTGGATCTGGAGATTTGAGGTTCTCTGCGTCTCCAAATACAAGGCAGGTTCTCCTTGAGTAAAATATTATGCTAAGGAAAGTTAGAAAACCTAATTCCATTTTGCCATTTTCGAAGTGAGTTATTTTCAGTATTCCTTATGGCGGACATGACAGAAGAACAGATGACAAAAGGATTGAAACCACAAGAAGAAAGAGGCACTGATTGGGATCCCATACACTGCTTCATTTCACAGCATGCAGTTTCTCCCTTCCCTGCTTCTTCAGAGGTGATTAAGCAGTGGGATGGTAAAGAGTTTCCATTCATATGCTAGCTTCAGTTGAGAGATAGTCCTTTAATAGGAGAATGTGATCATGTTCCTGTCACTCAACAGTTTTACTTTCATCCTTTGCTCTTGAATCACCAGGAGGGAGGATGAATTCCTGTTTTTTTGAAATAATGTAGTTCCCTTCCCTTCCATTGATTCAGAGTCTAGCTTCAGTGCTTTAGTATTATAACCTTACTTTGAAAAAAGGTAGACTTCACTCATTTTTTGATGGTTCTAATTATCAGCTCAGATTTCACCACAGACACAAAGACGGAAATGGAAAATTAAATAAACAGTTGGAGACCAAGAGTCTTAGCTGTGATCCAGCATGATGAAGGCATAAAATTTAATCCAACCATTTCCCATTTGGGTGTTAACTCTGCCTTGCTAAATGATTTTGCTTTAGTGGCAACTAAGTTTTGGGCCTTGGGGAAATTACTTTCCTCTAAAAATTTACCATTGTCAGTGGTTTTTGTGTGTCACATTGTTTTTTTAAGTAACAGAGATACTAGGAAAAGAAAATAAAGTTGATTTTCCTATTTCTACAGTAAGAACCTTACTGTTCCCATACTCCTCTTCTTGGCTTTAGTTCTCAACAAAATGATGAAGTAACTATATGATGTATAATGAAAAACCTTCAGATTATTGATTCTTCCATTCCTTTGTCTATTATCTTGGCCCTTTCCTTTCAGTCTAAAGACATTCAGAAAGTAGGAGGTAGGATGCAGCCTTTTTTGTTCTAATTTTGAGGCAACAACAACCTAAATAAGTTATACACGAGTTCCCAGCAGATTTCTCTCCTTCAGGATTTTCTTTCTAATTTTTATTGAATTCTGAAGATATGCTAAGAGCAAATACTGTTTAAACTACAATACTATCCCACTGGATAATTTCTCTGTTGCTGTACATTTACTCCCTTCGGTTCTAGAAAAGCCTTTCCTTCCTGTGTGTAGTTCTTTTGGAGATAGACAGACTACCCCACTCCCTCTCCTCTCCTTCCCCTCTCTCTCTTGCATGATGCATATACACACACAAACACTCCAGGGGTGGATTTCTTTTACCTTCCCTACCAGTTGGGAAGTGTGTGTGTTACATCAGAAGTGCTTTGTGTGTGCTGAGTACTGAAGTACTGACTCTCTGCACATGCTTTCTAGCAGTGGCGACTGAGGAAGCAGGTTGGTAATGTGTTAAGCTTTTCCTTCGCTACTGGTTCGGCGACTGTGGCTAAATTTCTGCAGGTAGCAACCCATGGCTGAAACACACATAAAATAATCCATCCATGCATCAAATAGCTTTAAAATACATGCATTTCTTTTTAAAGCTAAAGATAAAAACCATGTTTAGTATGAGTACTTTGATAGCACAAGTTACTTTTGCTTCTCAGTAAGAGAAAGATAATTTTTTGAATTATAGTATTTTTTTAAACCTCATTTTAATTTTTAATTAAATGAGTTGTTGTATTGCTTCATTGTCTTTTCAATCATTTGGGAGAGAATGGGAATTGGTGCAATCTCTCTACTTTGAGTAACAGGAAAAATGATGACATGCTGTACTATTTTAATTTATTTAAAAAATAAAGTAGGCATGGTCATGGTAAATTGGTAAAAAATTCAAGGGTTTCGTTTGCTAACTTCACTTTTTAATCACTTTCAGAAATTATCTATTTAATGATCTTAAGAGTTATTAAAAGATCTTTAAGAAGATCTTGAAACAAATAGCAGAAAGCTAAAAAAACTTTAATCCAAGAAAGTTATAAACAAAGAAAAGGAACTAGAGCTAGGGTGGTACAGCAGATAGAGTGCTGTACTACAGGTCACTGAAGCTGACTGTAGCGGTCAGCAGTTCAGATCTCATCATCGGCTCATGGTTGACTCAGCCTTCCATCCTTCTGAGATGGGTAAAATGAGGACCCGGATTGTGGGGGTAATATGCTGTGTTAAAAAGTGCTATTGCTAAAATGTTGTAAGCCGCCCTGAGTCTAAGGAGAAGGGTGCATTAAAATAAAATAAAATAAAATAAAATAAAATAAAATAAAATAAAATAAAATAAAATAAAATAAAATAAAATAAAATAAAATAATAAAATAAAATAAAATAAAATAAAATAAAATAAAATAAAATAAAATAAAATAAAATAAAATAAAATAAAATAAAATAAAATAAAATAAAATAAAATAAAATAAAATAAAATAAAATAAAATAAAATAAAATAAAATAAAATAAAATAAAATAAAATAAAATAAAATAAAATAAAATAAAATAAAATAAAATAAAATAAAATAAAATAAAATAAAATAAAATAATAAAATAAAATAAAATAAAATAAAATAAAATAAAATAAAATAAAAAATATAAATATAAATATAAATAAAATAAATTTTAAAAAATCAAATCAAGTCAAGTCAAGTCAAGTCAAGTCAAATCAAATCACTTTGGAATATTAGGACTTTTGCAATAGGATCTTTTTTTGTCAAGTGGACCAATTTTCAGAATCTTCCCCACTCAACCACCTTCAATTTCAGTGAAACTTTGCACATACAGTATATTCCTTATGGTATAAAACTGAGGTATGCAAAATTTTAGGTCGAAAATGTTGCACACCTCAGCTTTATACCACAAGGAATATATGTGCAAAGTTTCATTGAAATTGAAGATGGTCGAGTGGGGACATCTGGTCCACTTGACAAAGAATGACCCAATACTTTATTTTGAAATGATTATATTAATAAACCGTACCCTTGTGGGAACTGAATTGTTTAGTATATCTTAAATCATAACAGAAACTCGGGATTTCATAACATCAGAAATTGAATACTAGAAAGGAATACAAATTTCAGACATAAAAGGAAAAAGACCAAAATGAGGCAGGTATACTTGTTATCTTCGCTCAGTGTTGTGACAAAATGATACAAAAAGATGTGAAATTTGAAATACTCCAGGACTGTATGGATAGAGTATGTCCAAAGAAGTTACAGAAGAAGTAACAGATGTGAAAAAGAATATTTTGGAAATCCAAGAGGTTAAAGAGATTGAACCAACCTTCCTTAATGCAGAAATACTAGAATACAAAGAAATTGTTGAAATACTGGAAAATACAAGAGGATGATTTGGAAATGACTACTTCCTGGATTTACAAAAGATGGTTGCTTCAAAGAAGGCTTTGAAATAATAAAAAGAAAAATAAAAGAGATCAATTTCTTCAATAATACGGTATCTGATTGTATTAAAAACAAGATTACTAGAAGCAAAATAAAGGTCTGTTGATTTGACCAAGGTTAAATTAAAAGTAAAACTTTTTGTTTCTATAAAATTCTAGGGACCCCAATGAGCCTTTTAAAAAGTTATTTATTTATGGATTTTCATTATGGGAAGAGAAGATACTTACATGTAATCCTTTTGGGGGAGAAAGAATAACTATCTTTGTACTTTTGTTGAAGGTCAGAAGAAACTTTATATTAAAAGTTAACTTTTCTATTTTTTATGTTTTCCTTTTTTCTTTTCTATTGCTTTTCATTTCTGTCTCTAGTATTCCTTTTTGTGTTAAGTTTATATTATCTTTTATTATTATTTTTAAACATCACAATGAAACATTTTTTAGAAAAATTCTGCCCTCCAAAATGATTGTTGTCCAGCTTTACTATGGAGCAACTACTGCATTTTTCGGAGTATAAGACGTACCTTAGTTTTGGGGGAGGGAAAATAGTGGGGGGGGGAATCTACCTGGCAGGTATTAATCTGGCTAATGTCCTTAGTCTGTTCCGCTCCAGCACATTATTTTATCCCCTGGTTTTATCTCCTTTTTCAGAAGGAATAGGAATGAACGCCTGTAGGAAAAGCCTGTAGGAAAAGCTGCTTTGGAAGGAGTAGGAAAAGCCTGTAGGAAAAGCTGCTTTGGAAGGAGTAGGAATAAAAAAACAAATTCTGCAAGCCAGGAAGATTGTTAGGGCTCAAAAAGCCTTTTTCACAGGGATATGCAGGGAAATTTTTTTACAGGATCTCAAACTTCATTTCGGGTCCTTTTAGACCTGAGGAGAATACCAGGGTTAAGCACAAATTGCTTTAAGCGATTATATTTTGGACCCATTATTCACAGACTTATCTCCCTTGAAATATCTGTGCTGGGTAAGATGGAAAGAAATGGAAGTGTATCATGAACAGTAAGGTGGACGGGGGACTTGATCCAAGGTTGATGGGTGCGGTTGGAAGACCAGATCACTCTGGGGATAAAAGATCCATCTATATTGTCATTAAAAGATAAGATTGACTTGTGGCACATAATTAAATCTGATTCTGGCAGAAACTAGGCTCGGAAATCATTTTACGTAACCATTCATTAATGACGGAGCAGCCAAGATTTCATTAACTTAGAATAGGAGAAGTAAAAAGCCCAGAGTTTAAACTTATAGACTTATAAACTATAAACATATAGATCACAGACTTATATAACACTATTTCTTCATTGCACTGTAGAGGGCAAATATTTGTTGTGTTAAAGGTTTCACTTGTCTGCAGAAAAGCTTTAAATCTGTACCCCTAGTACTAAGTAAGAGGCTCAGTGTCTGGAAAGCTGAAATTTACTGCCAGACTCAGACAAGGCCTAATCAACAGGAATATTGTTTACTAGCCACTTCTATGTATAAAGCTCTTCAGAAATGCACGAGATTACAGAAACAGCATCAACATTTAGAACTGTGCACAAACAACAAATATTACAGAAACACACCTGATTTTTTTCAGAAAATAGAACTGGATTATTGCTACATTCTTATACAAATATAGTAAACAGAATTCCCATGCGCTTTTCAAGCACCACTAGTAATCTGTAATTCTTACCAGAACATTGTTAATGTTCTACCGGGTTTGCTGAAAGGCATATTATATTATATCATTTGTAGAGCATTTGGGGCATTAGAAACTGCTGGATATTATTATAGCGTTTTATACCACCCACTGTGTTTGATTTCTTTTTTGGTTATTTTAGAAAGGGTGATGCATTTTACAGAAATAATTTTAAAGTCATCTTGTGCCTTTGTCATATTTTGATCTGAAAGATAAAGCTGGAAAATAATTACCTAAGTAAGAGTTTTCTTTTTTTATTTGTTTATAATATAAGTTACAAAAAAAAATAGTAGGAAAAATAGGGGAGGACAAGGGGATGAGAAGAGTGCTGAAAAGGAGGGTGGGGAAAAACGGCATTGACTTCTAACTCCCTTTGGTGCAGTAAATTAACATGTCTACCACAAATGATAAAAAAAATCCCTTTATACATTCTTGATAACTTATCTGGCATTAAATACCAAGGGTAAGGGATTTCTAACATTTATGTAGTAATAGTACCACAACTCATTGCATTCCCAGGAAAGTCCCCAAGTTTTAGTGTAAGGAGAATGTATCATTTGACAATGTATTATTGAAAAATTGTTAGTTAAAAGTTAGAAGCCAGATAGATATCCTGTACAATATGAGAAGAGCAAAAATGGTTAGAAATGCTCTATGGTACATATGCCTGATCTATTCTAGGTCTATCACCATCAGAGATGATTGGCTGAATGTACTTTTAGTTCTTCAGTGGTACCTCTACTTATGAACTTAATTTGTTCCGTGACCAGGTTCTTAAGTAGAAAAGTTTGTAAGAAGAAGAATATTTTCCCATAGGAATCAATGTAAAAGCAAATAATGTGTGCGATTGGGAAAACCATAGGGAGGGTGGAGGCCCTGTTTCCTCCCTGGAGATTCCTAGAGAGGCCCCACGAAGACTTCTCCCTGCCTTTACCGGGCCTGTTTCCTCCCAGGAGATTTCTAGAGAGGCCCCATGGAGGCTTCTCCCCACCTTTTCCAGCCCTGTTTCCTCCCAGGAGATTCCTAGAGAGGCCCCACGGAGGCTTCTCCCCACCTTTTCTGGCCGTTTCCTCCCAGGAGATTCCTAGAGAGGCCCCATGGAGGTTTCTCCCTGCCTATTCTGGTTACAGTTTCAGAGGCTCAGGTTTGTAAGTGGAAAATGGTTCTTGAGAAGAGGCAAAAAAATCTTGAACATCCAGTTGTTATCTAGAAAAGTTCGTAAGTAGAGGCATTCTTAGGTAGAGGTACCATTGTATATGCAAATGGAACTCCTGGTAAATCTAGGTTTTTACTTATGGATGTGATTATAATCAGGTTTAACTGAACTAGCTTACTAATTTTTTACCAACTGATAGTCAGCTTAAGAGATGATTCCAAGCAGGTAAAAACTCTTGCATTCAATTACCTATTCAGATTAAATTTATCTCTACATTCCTTTCAGAAGCAGAGCTCAACTCAAGCATTGAATTTGCAAGAGAGGTCATCTGTTCACCGTGCTTCACTGTTCATGCAGTAGACTGATCCATAAATTACAATATAAATCCCTGAAAAGGGAAAAAAAACCCCACAAGGCTTAATCTAAAAGACATGGCTGCTTATCAATATACTGTAGTACTTTTTTGCTATTATTAAAATGACTAAAGACTCTGCTATTTTTTAAAGTTTAATATTGAAGATAAATCATTACATTCCTGCTGCATGGCTTTAAAGATTTAGAGGCTGTAGATATAAACAATTGGACCTGGAATGTTTTTTTTCAATATGCACATTTTTTTTATAAAAAAAAATTCAAACTAAATATATTATTATTTAAAATGCCTTAGACATCAGTTATTACATTTATGAAATAATAAGGTTTTAAGCAGTAGTCCACCAGTGACACAATTCTCTATTTCTGTTAAAGTTTTTAATATGTGACTTTAAGAAATACTTTGTCAGAGCATGAACCAGGATCTCTTTACTTACTTGGTTTGATGATCAGCTTCAAACAACTGAAGATGAGTGTGAGCTGACTGTGTTCAATATTCTTGAAGGTTACATCATTAAGACACCGACATTGAAACACTAGCATTAATTAATCCCAGGAGTTGATTAATGAGTTGAAAGCCAAGTTACTGGCAAGCATAGAAATTTTCTTCTATATAGAAACGATTTGGGAGAGAAATAGGTCTTCTGTGGAAGAATATATAGTTTTTGATTACTTCTTTTCTGTGGGATAGTTTAAAATTACTACATTGGTATTGGCCAGTATCTGAAAATAGGACACACATTTTTTATTATTCTGCATTTGCATGCAGTTAGTCCAGTTCCTTAACTCTAACAAGTGGGAGTTCTTATGTATAAGACCACTGTCTTGATTTAATCTTCTTTTGGTAGCTGATGTCTATTTATATGTATGTGTTGTATAGCCATGATGTTTCATTGCAAAAGATTCTGAAAGAGTATACCTTTTTCAGCTGATTCAATCCTCTCACTACTCAATGTAGATTTTCTTCTCCACTATGAATACCATATTTATCGGAGTATAAGACAAACTGGAGTAAAAGACGCATCTTAGTTTCGGGGAGGAAAATAAGGGGAAAAAATCTACCTATCAGGTATTCATCTGGCTAGCATCTTTAGTCTGGTCAGCTTCAGCACATCGTTTTATCACCTGGTTATCATCTTTTTTGGAGGGAATAGCAATGAAAACAAGCCTGCAAAGACATAGGGCTGAAAAAAAAACTTTGGAGTAGCAATGAAAAAACCCTACAAGCTGGGAAGATCATTAGCCCTTCATTAGGGCTGGAGAAAAAAGCTTCAAAAAAGCTACATTTGGAGTATAAGATGCACCCAAACTTTCGGCCTCTTTTAGGGAGGAAAAAGATACATGATACATTCTGAAAAATACGACAATTTGATTTTGCTGAAAATACTTCTGCATGGCTAGAGTTCAAAAATGTAACAAAAAAGTCACCTTCACTCATAGTTTTTTGTTATTTATTAATAATATTTATACTTTTATTTCTACAGCAAATGGACAGTGATTTACTATCAGTGAGGCCAAGAAAATGAGATTGGCCAACAATCCCTAGGAGCAGAGTTTGTATGATCTAGTTAGGCTTAATTCATGAACATGTACAGTGTATTTCCAATTTCCTCTTTATTCTTCTTAATAAAAAAATATAAATCAATATTTAGTTCTTGAAAAATAATCCAGTTGTTGGCATCACTGCAGAATCTCAATGTCATTCTTTCTTGTTTCTGAGATTGTTCCCTTCTTTTCAAATACATTTTTTCTATATGCATTATAGAGAACACCAAAGCATGGAGTATATTTAAAGTTTAAGATTTCCCAACAACTTAAAAAGAAGGACTACTTGTATAAATCTTGGTTTTCCATGAAAGTATCTGGATCAGATTTGAACTATTTCTCTCTTATCCCCAAGTCTTTTTAACAAAAAAGAGCAATATACATACAGTACATATATACTTCCTCAAGATAATGCAGAAAGAAAATATGACAGCAATGTTAGCTTTTAGCTAGAATAAATTAGTCTGAAGGCTTAAGGCTATTAAAACAGGGACCTAGTTAGTTATAGCCACTTTATGTGTAGTGCCATGCTCCTTATAGTGCAAATTTTCTGTCACAGCACTGGGAAATTTCACCCTTTTCAGAATGCAAAGGTCTTCATTTTCTGGCAGACCTATCAAACTGCTGACAGCAGAGTATATGAGTGACTTACACTGTATAAATCATTGTTCAATTCCGGTAGTCAAGTATAATTATAGTGAGTGACGGAGTAAAGTGAAAAATAGTGGGGTTTGTGTATGGAGGGGTGATTGAGGGAAGGACAGCCTTATAATCCACATGCTATTATTTGCAAAGTTATAGGCAAAATCTCACAGATCTAAGAAGATGCTTCCCGATTACACCAAGTCTAACTGATGGTTGCTGGTTCCTTTCCTATAAATAGCAATATTTTTCTCATTTTTATTTGAAAACCGGAAGCTGATGTGTTAATGCAATCATTCCTTAATATAAATATTCCTGGACATCTGGAATGTTGTGAAAACCACAGGAAAAGAGCTCCGAGTCTCCGGAGAAGGACGGCATACAAATCTAATTAATAATAATAATAATAATAATAATAATAATAATAATAATAATAAGTTTCAAATTTAGCATTTCACAGTGCCATCCTACCAAAATCTTTTCTGTCATGTTACACAATCTCTAGTTCTTTCTTTTTTTTAAATGAACCAAGCAGCTGGAGAAAAAACAAATTGGCAAAAGGCAAAGATAGAAGGAGAATGAAAAAGAGAAGGAGAAGAAAGGGAAGAAAATGAAACAAATCAAAGAAAAATTATAAATTCAAAATAAAGAAATCAGGTAAGGCTTCCCAAGGTACAAAAAAGCAAAATGTAACATTAGCAAACATAAATTGGGGTAGAAAGATATAGCATTAGACTGTCATTTGAATACTATGCATTCAAATGAAACATTAGAGATCAAGTTGAAGAACTGTAATGAACAAAGTTAAGCCTTGCTATTGCTTCCCATTCCTTTATTGTTACTCATTACCTAAATAAACAGACTCTCAACAAGATGAATATCATTACAAACAGACGGGATATCACTGTGGATTAACCAAGTGTCTTTTTTTAAGGCTCCCATTTTCCAGAGGGTTTAAAAATATGATTTGTTGTGGCAGTTATAAAACTGGAAAATCATTACAGTGCAATGAAACATTTCCAGAAGAAAGAAGAAAGAAAAAAGAATCTATTTTTTCCCATCAAGGTTGTCTAGAAATATCATGTTTGTCTTGTCAACATAGAGGATTCGATGTCACTTAGTCTACTAAGGGAAAAAAAGAAGAGACAGCTTTTCTGTGAACACTCTAACAGTTATGGCTTCTCAGGAGTTATTGATTTTTAAATGTTTGTAAGGTCTAGTCAATGTTCTCTAGACTGAAGGACAAGTGAAATTGGAAACGTATCACTGATATCTAATCTGTCTTTTCTAAGAAGAGAAAAGATATGTTGGGGGGAAAGGGGGGTAGTTGTTCCATTCTAGATGGGCAGATTAGAAGAAAAGTTACAAAGTCACAAAGTAAAAAATGATACTTACAGAGACATTCATCCTTTACTAAATCTCCTGGGATTAAGAGATTAGAGGCAGTGCATATATTTGTGGGGGGTATGAGAAAAGCTGGCAAGCAAAAGGAGGGCATTTCTAATATTTGACAACTGTTAGTCAGAACAGTATGACACAAATTTAGTCATCAATCTGCAAGCACTGCTGTCATTGGTCTTGTCATATGGCTCACAATGCAAAATATTATTTTCCCCTCATTATGTGACTTGAGGGAACGCTCTGAAAAAATCCTTTTAGACTCTTAACACATTGCAATTCCACACTTCTCAATCCGGTTAAAGGTGGTGAAGGTTTTCTCACACTAAATAATCAATGAGGCTATGAGATTTTTACAGATGCAAAGCAGGCAAAGCAGAATAATTTCATCTAGCAACCAGTGAAGGGCTGCAAACAATTTTACTACCACGCTGTGGGTGTGGCTAATTTTGTGAGTGTGGCTTGCCAGCCATGGGACCAGGTAGGAGTGGCTTGACGATCATGTGACTGGGGGTGGCTTAAAGATCACGTAACTGGCTTAAAGGTGGCCAACTCGATGTCACTCGCGTCAAGGGTTTGGGTTAGGGCTAGGATGCCTGGCCTCTCCTCCCCTCAAAGAGATACAATTTCCCTATCTATTAACTATTTCTGAATATCCAAAATATACTATTCTATGTATATATGCCATATGTGTTCATACAGATTACACACAGGCAAACAAAAATATACATTATCTACTTTATAAACTGTATGTGTATGTACACATAGGCACGTACGCACAACTCTTCTAAAATTATACACATTCAACCTCATTTACTGTGACAGGAAAAACATACCCAGAGTCCAGAAGGGAAAAAAAGGGGGAAAAAATATCATTTTTTTTCTATCAGTTCTGCATACCTGACGGTAGCCATGGGAGCCCATCACTATTAGCAACCTAAGGAATCAGTATGGATACTCCCACCCTGCTGGTCTTCCGGAAGGCCGTGAAGACCTGACTTTGCCAGCAGGCCTGGGGCCATTGATCACCACGTGGATCCGGCCATTAAAAGTTATGAATGATTTTTAATGGGGCGTTTATATTGTTTTTTATTGTTCCTTATACTTCGTATGCTGCCCAGAGTCGGAAGGAATTGGGTGGCCTATAAGCATGAATAATAAATATTAAACAAACAAACAAATAATTGAGAGACAGACTCACACCACTGGGATTGGCCCTTCCCACTCATTCCAGTGGAGGTCCTGTCAGCACCATTATTCCGGGGCCTTTTCTGCTGTTGTTCATGCCCTCAGTAACATCCTGTCCCCTGATGTGAGGTTGGCCTAACCCTCCTTGTTTTTGCAGGGGCCTAAAATCCTGGGTCTCCCAGTTGGCCTGGAGCCCCGATAGAGAAACCTCTCTTGCCTGCAAGAGAGATTTCAGCAATTTTTTGCTTCTGCTCATGCGCAGAAGCAAAAAAAATCACCAAGATGTTGCACGTTTGCATCCCCTCACAAAGCTTTGCTTCCTACACATGCACAGAAGCAAAATCTCACTGGGATGTGCGTGCACCCACAGCAGAAGCAAAGCTTCGGGCACAGCACACCAGTAGCAGTGGAATCGGGAATCCACCCCTGCACACTTACTGGCCAGATAGGGGATCTGGTGGAAGGTTCAACTGGAGTAAACTACATAAAAGGAAAACAGCACAGCACTAAAACATAAGCTGCTTTTGATTTGTAACTTGTTTTCTTTTCTTCCCCCTTCCCTCAATCTCTGAACCTTATCAAATCAATTCCATGTCTTTAATTTAACAAGTAGAACACCTGTCTGCATCTTAAGGCAGCCGCTGCAGACATGGCTCAGCAATGTTGAATTGATCTTGCAAACCTCCAGCCACCCCAGCAGCGCTAATGCTCCATAGGACCAAGGCAGGTTGGATTTAAAATTCAGACCACTCTAGTTCAATGTCAGTTATACAAAACACAACATGCCCAACAGTATTTTGCAAAGATCAACTGCATATCATAAATGCTATTGCACCGTTCTGAACAAAAAAGGTAGAGTACTTTCCTATATTTCTTTTTTTTCTTGACCGAAACAAAATTTCAAATGGAACTGTCTATCCACCTCCAATATGGATTAATATTAGGAACTATAGCCGTGTTTCCCAACCTTGGCAACTTGAAGATATCTGGACTTCAACTCCCAGAATTCCCCAGCCAGCATTTGCTGGCTGGGGAATTCTGGGAGTTGAAGTCCAAATATCTTCAAGTTGCCAAGGTTGGGAAACACTGAACTATAGCACTGTTTCAGAATTAGCCTCATGCTCATAAATATTTTGTATCAATGTGCCTTGATTACATAGTTACAAGAATCTAGCTACTGTATATACAAGACCTTTTCATTTATTTCAGAGGTAGAAGACTCTCAGTGTATTGATTTATGTTCTGCTTCTTCATTAAAATAAGCTCAAGAGACTTTGCTGGGTGGGGAAAATGAATTGAGTGTTGATCTTAAAGTTGGCTGAACTGTGGCTATTTTCCTGTTTGTAGTTTTCTCTAGATAGATTTCTTTTCTCGTTGTTTCAGGCCTGACACAGCCTGGAGAGAAGAGGCCAGGAAGGTGTGTGTGTGTGTAGAGGTAGCTGGAGTATTGTAGCTTAAATAAAATTATTTCCCATGGGAATTGAGGACATTGGGGCAGGTGTTTGAAAGGTGCAGACTGAGGTCACCTAGCAACTGGACTGTATGCTGATTGGACCATGTGAGTGGAGATTCTGGGGGGTGGGGAAGTGACATCATTTTTTACGTTTAATTGGGTGAAAAACTGGTGGAAACTTTGAACCAGTTTTTCATTAGGAACATGCCAATTTGATATGTCACAATAAAACATTCTTTGAGGAGAAACATCTTTCAGCTGTGGCGAGGGGGGCGTTTGCCCAGGTTCGCCTGGTGCACCAGTTGCGGCCCTATTTGGATTGAGAGTCACTTCTCACAGTCACTCATGCCCTCATCACCTCGAGGCTCGACTACTGTAACGCTCTCTACATGGGGCTACCTTTGAAGAGTGTTCGGAAACTTCAGATCGTGCAGAATGCAGCTGCGAGAGCAATCATGGGCTTCCCCAGGTATGCCCATGTTACACCAACAGTCCGCAGTCTGCATTGGTTGCCGATCAGTTTCCAGTCACAATTCAAAGTGTTGGTTATGACCTATAAAACCCTTCATGGCATTGGACCAGAATACATCTGGGTCCGCCTTCTGTCGCACGAATCCCAGCGACCGGTTAGGTCCCACAGAGTCGGTCTTCTTTGGGTCCCGTCAACTAAACAATGTCATCTGGCGGGACCCAGGGGTCCCGCCTTCTCTGTGGCAGCCCTGACCCTCTGGAACCAACTCCCCCTGGAGATCAGAATTTCCCCCACCCTTCTTGTCTTTCATAAGCTCCTCAAAACCCACCTATGTCATCAGGCTTTGGGGAACTGAACTACCCTTTCCCCCCTAGGCCTATACAGTTTATGCATGGTATGTTTGTGTGTATGTTTGGTTTTAATAAGGGTTTTTAAATTATTTTAAACATTAGATTTGTTACATGCTGTTTATTACTGTTGTTAGCCTCCCCGAGTCTACGGAGAGGGGCGGCATCCAAATCTAATTAAATAAAAAAAAATAAAAAATAAAAAATAAAAATAAAAAAATAAATAAAATAAAAATAATAAAAAAATAATAAAATAAATAAAATAAAAAAAATAAATAAATTGCCTGCCTCGGAGTTCTTACTGGATGGGATGTATTACTTGGAACCCTGATATTAAGATCTTGTCTTTCTTATCTCTTTAGAAATAATAGATATTTTTCAACTTTGCGTATGAAAAAAGGATTTTCTATGTATTGGTTAAGAGAAGTTCTAAAAATTATGGACAAATTTGGTTTGTCATAGTGGAAGATAGAATCACAGGTTCTGAGGGCCCAGAAAAAGCAGATTGTGAAAGCAGTAGCATGCCTTCCCAACACAAACTCCATCTTTTTGTAAAGGTGTGATGCTGCTGCATGGATAGGTGAAAGGGCTGGATAATATGATGGTAGAATGCTACTTTGTCATTTTGATGAAAGACTTTAATACTGTGGATGCAGTTGTTGGATTCATAGAAACATAAAAACATAGAAGATTATCAGCAGAAAAAGACCTCATGGTTCATCTAATCTTCCCTTATACTATTTCCTGTATTTTATCTTAGGATGGATATATGTTTACCAACCATGTCTGCTGGAAGTTTGTTCCAAGCATCCATTATTCTTTCAGTAAAATAATATTATCTCACATTGCTTCTGATCTTTCCACCAATTAGCCTCAGATTGTGCCCCCTTGTTCTTGTGTTCACTTTCCTATTAAAACCACTTCTCTCTGAATCTTACTTAACCCTTTAACATATTTAAACATTTCAAACATGTCCCCCCCCCGTTTTCCTTCTGTCCTCCAGACTATACAGATTGAGTTCATTAAGTCTTTCCTGATAAGTTTTATGCTTAAGACCTTCTACCATTTTTGTAGCCTGTCTTTGGACCCATTCAATTTTATCAATATCTTTGTGTAGGTGAGGTCTCCAGAACTGAACATAGTATTCCAAATGTGGTCTCACCAGCACTCTATACAGCAGGATCACAATCTCCCTCTTCCTGCTTGTTATACCTCTAGCTATGCAGCCAAGCATTCTACTTGCTTTCCCTACTGCCTGACCACACTGTTCACCCATTTTGAGACTGTCAGAAATGACTACCCCTAAATCCTTCACTTCTGAAGTTTTTGCTAACACAGAACTGTAAATACAATACTGAAATTGAGGATCATAGTTGTGAAATGAATGACATAATTGTTAAGAATGTTGCTATGGGCATAAATATGAGGATGGTCATAAGTACAAGGACTGGTATAAGTATGAGGACCAGTCAAATTCACTTTTTTCAGGCCTCTGAGTAGTCCCTATGCACATAGCCATACCCGCCTGGTCACATGACCTGTTATCCATACCCACCCAGCCACATGACTACTAAGCCATGGCTCCAAATAAGCCATGCCCGCAGAACCAGTTATTTAAAAAATTGAATCCAAATGTTTCCAAATGTAAAATAATGCACTTGGGGAAAAGCAATCCTCAATTTCAGTATTGTATTTACAGTTCTGTGTTAGCAAAAACTTCAAAAACTTCTGAATTGAATTGAATTGAATTTTGCAGAGCAGAAATCAGGTATTTAGGGGAGCATTTTCTGGAACTCCAAATCTAACATAGAGTCAGTGAAATCAACATTGAAGCTCCACCCAGAATTACCCAAGATCCTTCCCTTTTATACTGGCTGGGAGTGGTCAGCAAACTCCCTAGAGTTAAAACTACAAGTGTTTTACCATACAAGTGTTATTGTCTGCTTTGTACCCCAGAACACCCAATTTGCATTGAAAGATGCAAGGAAATGCAGGGCATCCTGCATAAGCCACGCCCACAGTGTGGTAGTAAAAATTTTGGTAGCCCTTCACTGGGCCTGGGTCATCCTGCTCAGAATCTAACATTACCAGTGGTAGACGAGGAGCGTTCACAACACTTACAAAATGGCTGTCATAGGTCTGGGTCCTTACATTTTACATATTTATATCTTATAAACAATGTATGTAGAAACAGCTATATAAAAATGCTTCATTGTAGGAGAAAGTTTAAAGGTTAGTAAAAATTATGGTCTATGGAGTTTTCAGAGAAGAAAACTGAATTGAATAGCACCAAATGGTTAATAAAACCCTTTTCAGAACATGGTAAATATAAAAGTCTATGGATATTTATAATCCTAGTTTTTTAAATTATAAATTTAAATAATACAATAGAGTTATTTTAGGTAATCTTGAAAACGTGATTGTATCTAAACATTCACTGCGTTATGAAAATATTTATGTGCATGGGGAATGGTAAACATGCAGCCATAATTAGGGCAACAGTAGTTTCTATAAAAATAGATCAAGACAGTGAAAAATAGTTAAGTTTGACTTGAGATATTTATAGAACAGTCTTCTGAATATTCTACTTGTCCTCTTCAAATCTTGTACATTCCTAT
Source organism: Erythrolamprus reginae (assembly GCF_031021105.1). Classification (NCBI taxonomy): domain Eukaryota; kingdom Metazoa; phylum Chordata; class Lepidosauria; order Squamata; family Dipsadidae; genus Erythrolamprus; species Erythrolamprus reginae. The sequence continues at coordinate 204,420,029 of NC_091952.1, forward strand.
CAGGTACCAAAGTTGGTGGAAACTATGTCACACATAGAACAAGTTTTTGGATTCAGATAAATCTTTTCCAGGATTTAAGTACATAAGACAAGTGGACATTTTAAAGCAATAAAGTGAATGAAGAATTAAAAAAAACTCTAGCCTGTATATGAAAATTAGGCAACAGAAGAAAGTACAATTAATGCTAGATAAGACCAAAAAACCAACCAAGCTCCAGATTAGTTTGGCACTTAAAACAAGCAATTATGGGGGAAAAAATAATAATACACCAAGTAAGAGAGAACAAAAGAACACAGTACATATTCTTTGGGATGGGGAATGGAAGAATGCATAACGATAAAAGTAAAACACAGCAATTACAAATAGCAGTTATTAGGGTGGCTACAAATTACATGCAAGGATTATAAAACATAAAATGAAAACCCATTTAATTCTTATAAAGCAAAAACTGCAGGAGAATGAAATATGATTTTAATATAACTTTTAGATTCTAGCAAACAAAGCTAAGGAGGATTTTATTTAACTCTTTCTGGCATCATGTACTACTTCCAACCCCAATAGATTCCAACATACTTTGTTGCCTTTGCTTTTTAAAGTTTCCATTTACTTTCTGACAGTTTTGGGGTTGTTCTCATTAATGGATCCTGTTCATCTCCTGGATATTGTCCCAGAAATGATTTCTTACATTGATCATAATCTGAGAAGTTGTATTTGCTGTCTTCTCATGGTCACCCAGAGTTCCACAACAGATCTAGTGATGCTGGCCAGATATTGTCACCTCCTGTTACCACTGAAAAAATTGAATAGGAGATTAGCAAGGTAGGCTAAGGTTGTAGAGTAGTCCATATTGCAACACATAGTACTTGTTTGCTGCTTGCTATTTTCTGTTATTTTCTACCTTACATTAGCTAAAAGCAGGACCTACTAATACCTGAATGCCTTGCATCTTAATCACATATTGATGACATTCTAGGCCACTATACTTTGAACACCACTTTTGTATGTTATTTTATGGAAACAATGATCTTGAGTAGTTCCTGATAATCTTGACATGGGTACTGATTTTCATTTCTGGAGATCAATCTTTAGCTTTAATCGCTAAACAGGGATTCTTAATTCACCTTCACTATTACCAGAATTGTGACACCAAGGTGAAGGCCCTACCTAAATGCTTCTTTGGAAATAAATTTAACATAGCAATTTATCATCGAAAATCTAATAGAATCTAATCCTTTACCTTATCCTACAGCTTTGGAAAGAGAGCATACAAATTTAGCTGACAGGCGATTTCTTACAAATGTGGTTGCAAATGTAAGAGAATGTAAGCCAGAATAAAAGCATGTATGTTTTATCTCTATTATCTATATTTGAAAGAGAAAGAAGGAAATGATTTTATAAGCTTTAAAATCTCACATCTTTAAAAGTGTAATAAATTATATTTTCTGGAAAGCAGAAGTTAGCAAAAAGAAAAAAAGTAAAAAGTTGGCCGCTCTTGGCTGGATTGTATTTGCGGCAGGGCCGGATATACTCGGCACCACCACTAGAAGCTTATTATGGGTGGTCGCGCGATAATGTGTGCGATTGCCCAGGAAGTCTTGCATGCAGCGCTAGCCATTCTGGGGTCGGGCAGAGAGCCTCTCCCTTAAAAGTGCTTCTCTCTGCCCTTTCCATTTTGGACTCGTCGGTCCCCATTGAAGGCATCCGCCTGCCCTCCCCAAGGTATCAGTGTGATTACTGGTCATCTTCGGGGGCTGAGTAGGAATTTTTGGTTTAGGTTATGGCCATTTTTTTGCCTACTGAACACTGGGTCTGGGGATGGGAGAGGTTAGGAGGTGCTTAGCATTAGTTCCTTGCAAGAAAAGGTTTAATTGGCTTGAATTATCTTGGTCACTGGGATGGCGGTATGGGGTGGAAAAAGAGGCTCCGCCCCACCAGAAGCTCTGGGCAGAATCCACCTGGGTGTTGGGGAGGGGGTGCCCTTCGGCTTACTCGCTGCAAGCCCACAAATGGGCGTGAGCCTTCCCACATGCCTTGGGCATGGCAGAGGGCAAGGGAAGGTCAAGGCCAAGGTCAAGGGCAACCTTCTCTTGTTCAGCAAGGAGCTTTCGCCCTAAAGTTGCCCAAGTATGTTTGGAATGGAAGTTTCACCCCATTGGCTTCCTCTGCAGGTCCAGATTTGAATAAATAAAGTGACCCATAAAACCCAGCTCTGTGGTCAGTGTGCTTATTCCGCATCTGACGCAAAATGCATCATGAAGTTGTAGAAAGTAAGAAAAAGATATTGTCAAAGTCATTACATTAATTCTTATTAATCAACAACTTTCAGAAGTTATTTGGTGTATGAATAATTAAGAATATATCCATGTGAGTTCTTGGATAGTAATATATATTTCTGTTAGTTTATTTCTGCAAGATACTGGAGAGCAATTACCAAATCTTCTGGACTTATTTTCCTGGTCTTATTGTTCAATAAGGCAATGCAGTTAGCAGATTACTTGATGTTCCTGCTGGTCTCCCACACAAAAACAAGTTCAGGTCCAAAATTGCTTAGCTTTATTTTTGGTGAGGGGAAGTGGGGACACTGGACAAATTTGTGGAGATGAAGATGGTCCAATTTAAAGAAATTCTTTTAGGAATGTTAGAGTGAGGATCTTTAAATTTTGTTTTATCCTTGAAATTGATTTGCAACAGAATTTCATGCTATGTGTCTGCATAACAGGCCCTGGCAAAGGACTCAGGAGTATTTATTTTGAAAGATCTAAACTCTAGATCTCTAAACACTTTAACAGCATTGCTAGAAAAGCATTAAGAGTTGTTAATGTAATTTTACGAAACTTCTCCTCCGGTAACATTGTACTACAAACCAGGGCATACAAAACCTTTGCCAGACCAATTCTCAAATACAGCTCATCTACCTGGAATCCACATTGTATAATGGACATTAATACAATTGAGTGAGTCCAGATGTATTTCATGAGAAGAGTACTCCACTCCTTTGCTCGCCTTAGATTACCTTAGGCTACCAGGCTTGAAATTTTGGACCTTGGCAACCTAGAACTATGCCACCTATGGTCTGACCTAAGCTTAGTACACAAAATTGTCTGCTATAACATCCTACCCATTAATTACTACTTCAATTTCAACCATAATAATGCAAGGGTAAACAATAGATACAACTCCAAAGTAAACCACTCCAAACTCGATTGCAGAAAATATGACTTCAGCAACAGACTAGTCAATGCCTGACTTGACTCTGTTGTTACATCCTCAAAAACCCAAAACGTATACCTTAAACTATCTTCCATGGACCTCACCTCTTTCCTAAGGGGGTATGCATAAGCGTACCAGCTTGCCTAATTTTCCTGTCCTACTGTTCTTTATTATTCATATTCATTTCTTATCCATATAACTTTACCTGTTTAAACTTATATATTTGTTATGTTGAGCTGCCCTGAGACTTTGGAGAGGGGTGGCATACAAATCTAATAAATTATTATTATTATTATTATTATTATTATTATTATTTTCATACTTATAACTATTTTCTCAAACATGGTTGACAAACTAAAATAACTAACTAAATAAAAATTAAATTAAATTAAAAATGGCAGAGGGAAAGAGCTGAGAATAGAATAGAATAGAATAGAATAGAATAGAATTTTATTGGCCAAGTGTGATCGGACACACAAGGAATTTGTCTTGGTGCATATGCTCTCAGCGTACATAAATAAAATATACATTTGTCAAGAATCATGTGGTACGACACTTAATGATTGTCATAGGGGTCAAATAAGCAATGAAGAAGCAATATTAATAAAAATCTTAGGATATAAGCAACAAGTTACAGTCATACAGTCAACATGGGAGTAAATGGGCGATAGGAATGATGAGAAAAACTAGTAGAATAGAAGTGCAGATTTAGTAGAAAGTCTGACAATGTTGAGGGAATTATTTGTTTAGTAGAGTGATGGCGTTTGGAAAAAAAAACTGTTCTTGTGTCTAGTTGTCTTGGTGTGCAGTGCTCTGTAGCGACGTTTTGAGGGTAGGAGTTGAATGGAAGGGTAGATGGAAATGAATAATATCTAAAACTTTCTAGGCAATATAAGAGTAAACGTTGGTAAAAAAAACCACATTTGGTTAAAAAGAGGAGTCTCTTCTTGGATAGAATTAAATTATATTTTCTGAAAATTATTTTGATTTGGAAAAAAAACTTAATGTTTTCTATACATTTATTATGGTCATTTAGAACAAACCATGAATCACAAGCATGGTCGTAAATATGAATAAAACATTGGTAGGGGTGTTCACAAATATTTCTATATACTTCTTTCTAATCCTTTTTATGATTCTCAAAGTTCTTTGTAAAAGAGTGTAAAATTGTGTGCAGGAGAAAGTATTCAGTTCTGTGTCTTATTTGTAATATAATTGAAACTTGTCCCAGTTACGTAATTGGGGAAAATGTGAAAGGGTATCTCCATACTAATCCTTTTCTAAAAAGGCAAAATGTAGAACACTGCTGAACAATGAAACTGCCTGAGTGGGTGGAACAAAGTTTCTTTTTTATTATGTAATAATAACATTTAGACATCGATAACTTGTACATTTTTATATGTACAAGAAAGGGGATTTCATGAACATCCCAAAATATAATATTCAGGTTGAGCAGTTGCCATTTTCCCACTTAATAGCTCAGTTCCTCTTTTAAGTTTAAACATGTAAAGATAAAGTTCTCCTTTGTCTCCTTTGTTTCTTCTCATTTGGTTTTTGACATAAAGCTAAAAATAAAACAATACTGCACCTGAGATTTAGAATGACTGGTATTGCATTCAGTGCTCTGCTTGGATCAATTGTTTGAGGACATATACTGTATACAGAATAGCTCTGAAAAGATAATTATATTGCATTTAAAATAGTGCTAATGAGATAATTATACTTCATTTAAAAGAGAAATTACACTTCATTTAAAATATCTTGGAATTGCAAGTCTCCAATAAAAGCAGGTGAGGTATCATTGGCCAGCCATGTTTCCATGTAGTTATGTCAGTTCTTCAGTACATGTTTCTACATTGATCCAGGCTTTACATAAAGATTTAGAAGCAAACAACCAAGCTCTGTTTAGATAATTAGTTCCATGTTCAACATACTATGTTGCGGTGGGCGCTGAGTAAGCACACAGACACAGAACTGGGATTTATTGGTCACATTTATTAATTTAACTTAGGACCTGCAGAGGTAAATGAAAGAGGGCAGAACTACCATTCCAGAACATTCCTTGGCAACTATAGGGCAAAAGCCCCCTGCTGAGCAAGGGAGGGTCCCCTTAACCTTGAACTTGGACTTGAAGTAGACCCTCCCTTGCTCTTTGCCATGCCCATGCGTGTGGGGAGGCTCACCCACCCAGGTTGTCGTCTTTGGGCATGCGGTGGGTGATCCCCAAGGGCATCTCACCTCCATAACCGGGCCAGCCCAACCCAGCCTTGTAATCATGGCGGGAAGCGGCCCATCACCTTTCAGAAGGTGCCCAAAGGAGATCGGCCAGTTGCTACTTTTTCCATTTTTTCCACCCCTTACCGCCTAATACCCTTGACCCAAGGAATATGAGCCCAATTAGATGTTCCAAATTCGGGCCAAATTTACCTAACTCTGTAGAATAAGATGCTGGACACCCCCTAACCAACCCCTCCCAGCTACCAGTGTGGAGTAGGTGAAAAAACGGCTGAAATCTTATAGTATAATGGCTTCCAATAGGGTGGGTGCCTGCAAGACATGCCGGCGGCATTATTATTATTATTATTATTATTATTATTATTATTATTATTATTATTATTATTAAGATTATTTAGATTTGTATGCCGCCCCTCGCCAAGGACTCGGAGCGGCATTGCCAAAAGAAGGGAGGCGAGTGGCGCTCCAGCTCCTTTTATACTGGGGGTCGCCACTCTCTCCCGGAAACATGTCATGCCCCGCGATGAGCACGGGGCATGCTGGGGAGGGGGCCACATGTTGCGTGGGTGCGCCCCCTCCCCCTCCCCATGAACCACTGCTGCTGGCATCCTCTGTGCTCCCGCCACTACTGCAAACGCCATTGGCCTGAAGGCAGCCAATGGTCCCTTGCAGTGGATGCAGAGTAAGCACACAGACACAGAACTGGGATTTATTGGTCACATTTATTAATTTAACTTAGGACCTGCAGAGGTAACAAAAGTGGGCAGAACTACCATTCCAGAACATTCCTTAGCAACTATAGGGCAAAAGCCGCCTGCTGAGCAAGGGAGGGTCCCCTTAACCTTAAACCTGGACTTGAACATGGACTTGAACTTGACCCTCCCTTGCTCTTTGAGTGCTAATGAGATAATTATACTTCATTTAAAAGAGGAATTACACTTCATTTAAAATATCTTGGAATTGCAAGTCTCCAATAAAAGCAGGTGAGGTATCATTGGCCAGACATGTTTCAATGTAGTTATGTCAGTTCTTTAGTAGATGTTTCTACATTGATCCAGGCTTTACATAAAGATTTAGAAGCAAACAACCAAGCTCTCTTTAGATAATTAGTTCCATGTTCAACATACTATGTTGTGCTCAGAAATATAAAATGAAGCATCTTGTATCTTTGAATAGATTCTATTCATTTCAGAATAGCAAATGAAAGAATTTGCAAAAGGATGCCAGATAGGATGATATAAGATGCCTGTCAAGCCATCATCCATGTTGCATGAATATTTTATTTTTTCCTGTTTACTTCTAGTAATACCCTTTTGTTTTAATTCTTCAAAGGATGTTTTCAAGGTTTCTTACCATTTTTCATCCTGTTCTTTATTTTCAATTTCATTCTGTGCAAGAGAGCACCAGGTAGTTAAAAAATCTAATTAGGCAATTCTTCAAATTAATTACAGCAATTAAAACTGTTTATGTCTGTATCCTCGTCAGATATTTATTTATACTGCAGTTATTTCAGAATTTTTTCTTGTGGGAAAGAACAGGTCTGCATCATTTAACCACCTGTGGACAACTTAGAAATGTTTACATACAAAATCACTTTATCAATGTGCTACATGATTTATGAATAAGTGACAGTAATAAAATTGATTCTTCAGCACCATCACTTTTCCTTAAATGTCTGCCACTAAAGTAGAATATTATCTACAGGGTTTTTTTCACCCTGTAATTAATGTTAGTTCAGTTTACTGATATATACTTAAGATTGTATTTGAAATAGTGTCAAATTAGTATCTTACGATTTCAAGCCAGGGTCGTAGGCAGAGTTAATTGATTCATAGGCAGTATGTATCTCCATTGTAAGCAGTAGGGCCAGCAGAGATTACTGAGCCAATTCTCACCAATTTACCTGGGATCAATTTAAGATGGATAATCTATAGGAATTTGGCAAGGGCCCCCAAATCCCAGGCTGCGGCTCACGTCTAGTCCTTGAGCCATTCAGAACTGGGGCATGTTTTTAACTACTGAGCCATTGTGGCCCTCGCTATTTATTAGCTTATATTTCCAGTAATATGCTTAAAGCAATGTATACAACAAGAATATGCTCCCAAGTATATCAATAACATACTTTTATAAACTCCTGAAGGATTTTTCTAACATTTTACTTTTGTGAATCAAATCAGGATTAATGACAGTCTCATTTTGGGAGGGATGTTGTTCCAAAGTGAAGGAATGGATGAGGATAAAGAGCCTCAGATTTAATTACAGCAAGAGAGAACAATGGTGATTTCAAAAGCTGACTAGTTCCAGGGACAGTCTATTTTGCTCTGGAAAGGGGTGGACTTTTCATGTGGAACAGGTCACAATCTGAAGTCTTTCTAAACTCTAGACCACTGGTGTTAAATTTGATCGCATCATCTGATGTATCACAATGTTTTCTGCCTTTGCGGAGCCAGGGTGGGTGTGGCCTGCACATGATGCTTCCAGCCGTGGGCTCTCAGTTTGACAAACCTTCTCTAGAATCCTTCTAAAAGAGCAAATGTAGACCATGTTCAGGAGACCAGTATTAATCCTGGTCATTATTACAGCCTTTTCCCTTCATGTCTACATTATTGTAATTCACTTTATATAGGGTTGCCATTAAAGATAACCTGGACTCTGCAGCTAGTGCAAATACAGTGTCCCAGGTAACAATGGCCCTAACTCAGTTTGCCCACATGATATCTGTACTGTACTGTACAATTATATAGAATGTGAAGGATGTATGTTTTTGTTTTATTTTTATAGTTTTCTTACGCATGACTTACACTGAAGATGGCATTTAATTTTGTTGTATCAGGGGCAATGACAATAAAGTAAACTAACTAACTAACTACTGCATTAACTGCATTGGTTTCAAGTAGACTTCAAAGTTTTGGTTGCTTTTTTAAAAGTCTTATGTCACTTAGCAATGGAATATCTTCAAGAATACTCACTATGCATGGAATATGAATGTTCATTATGTTCCATGAGGAAAGACATCAGGATACATAGGAATACCCTTTTTTAGCATGATTCCTCCACTCTAGAAGACTTTTGACATTACTAATGTGGACCTGCCCTTTTGCTTTTTGTTATAGTTTTTATAACCATTTAGTTTAAAGGAAATTAGCACATAAGGTAGCTGTTTGCTACGCAGAATCTGTTTTGATTAGATGAGCATAGAATGTCTGCTACTTTCATCCCTGATTTTTATGGAATGGAGATCACGTCCATTCCATATCCTTTGCAGACCCTAAATAAGGCCAGAAATAATGTAGAAAGTTGCCCAATACACAGTACTTATTCAAGCGTTCCTTCTATTTGCTATAGGTCAACATTTTGCCAGATGAAGCACAAAACAAAACAGATTTGAAATCCTAAGTCCAATAAATAATAGTCAAGAAAGGAACAAATAAAATCATGACAATGACAAATAACTATTCTAAAGCAAGGAGATAACATATAGAACTGACCCAAACTGACTTTAATGAAAAATAATTGTTCCAATTCCATTTCCTGTTCCAGTTCCAACTCACTAAATTCCTCTGGCCTTGAGCAATGAACTTGTTCTTTAGTAAGGTATAGATTCACAAACATGCATTGTTTTAGGTGAAGCTTTCCATGTCTCAGGAAGTATTCCTTGCACCTATAAATATTGGGTATGGTGGGTTTTTTTTAGATTATTATATTGAATAATGATTGTTACATTTGAGCAATTATAAAATTAATATACCCAGTGCCTGCCTTCTCAATATGAGTTGAACTCAATCCAATCATTTTATGATGGACTGATAATACACTATAGACTTTGCAGAGTAATTTTGGATAGGGAGATGGATGTCATATAAATTTACTAAACAAACAAACAAACAGACAGACAGACAGACAAGCAAATAAGCAAGCAAACAATGGAATTGCTATAGGACACTTCTACCTCAATGAATACCATGGTTCTCTGCTTTTTAAAACTTAATGGCAATATTTTCCTTAATTTAGACTATTGAAAGTTGAATGTGGATGAAATGTGCAAAACCCATAATCTCCTTTACCACTGTTTATCTATATCATCTATATAATTGCAAGAGACCCTTATGATAGACAGCTTAAATCAAACTAAAATAGAAGTTACAGTGTACAAAATCTGTTCCAGGTATGATATAAAATACTAAGGAATAGGAAATTCATATTGTATTTAGAATTCTTTGGTTGGATTAGCACAAAAAGATGTTATGAGACCAGTTTAGGTACGCTTGAAAGCATTTATTTTAATAACACTGCATGAAAACAGTGCACATCAATGGAAAATGTTCCATTATGGATATGGATAAAACTTCTACATATAATTTTATTTGGTACATAAATATTAATTTGAAGTTTATTTTAAAGGTCACTTATAGGAGGAAATAAGAGGAATACTTACTTATAGGCAATAATAATACATTTCGGCCTTGGCTTGAAACATTCAAATAATGATTATTTCAAATAGATTTGCCATAAAACTTCATCCAAACAGTAATATCAGAACTATTTAATTAAGTAAAAGTCACTAATTAACCATTCTATTCTCATTAATCAAATTTGTGACTAATAAACTTATCAGAACGAAGAATAGAAATACTATATCTGTCCTGATCCGATTAGGTCCAAAAAGGAACAGTTTTTAACTATATCAGCCTCTGAATGAATAAGACTAAGACATTCTGAAGGTGTTATGAAAACCCTCTTTATAATCATTTTATATGCTCAAAAAATGATTTCCCCCAATTTATTCCATGTTTTAAGCAACAGCCCTATCTTCTTTCTGTATTTTGAAGTGCACGAGGTGCAACATTAAAAAAATAAAATATAAAACAGTGGAATGAAGCATACAAGTAGAGTTCCTTAGCTTCCAGCACAATTCAATACCTTAGAAGGCAGGCAGAGATCAGTAAAATTATCTTGCACTTAGATTAACTTGTAATTTACTCAGTGATGCATTTAAGAATATGGTTTCTCTTACCAGCTTCAATGGTTTTCCTTCTGTTGTTCAACATGATTTTGCTGCTGCTGCTACTCTTGCTTTCAATAAAACCTTGAGATTACAAACACTTTTTAATAGATTCTGTCCCAAAAAAGAAATGAGGGAAAAAAGGCAATCTATCCTTTAACTCATTATTGCAATTATTCTATGTATACACACAATGTGCCTACCTACCTACCTACATGCACACATACATACATGTATGTAAAGATCAGACATTACACTACATGATTTCTCATGAGACATGCTAATCCTGCTCTTGTCAATTATATTACTAAACATTGTTTATCCCCTAAGAATAAAAATAATACAAACAGCATATGACAAATTTCTTTGTACTTCAGTTAGCATTTAAGTGGTAAATTAAGAATGATTTCTAATTCATGCAGAAATAACAATTACATTGATGCACAACCCACACTGAACAATCGAATCTCAGTAGGTGCAAGATTGACTCAATCTTCCATCCTTCCAAGGTCGGTAAAATGAGGACTCATATTGTTGGGGGCAATATGCTTACTCTCTGTAAACTGCTTAGAGAGGGATGTAAAGCTCTGTGAAGTGGTATATAAATCTAAATGCTAATGCAAATGCAAATGCTACAATGGTTTCCACTATCTTCAGATACACCTCTTACTACTTTACAGCAGTCTGACACATTCCTTTTATGAAATGAAGGAATAAAAAGGATCTCCATTCCACCCCTATTCTTTCCACCAAAGGCTGTTTTGTGATGAAACATGGAGACCAGACTTGTGAAAGATATCAATGCAAGGTGAGCATATAGAACTAGTGTAAGTGAAACTTATCAGTCTCTGGCATTGGGTAGGTCTTGTACAAGCCCTATTTTAACGTAGTGTATGAATACCCCATTATTTAGTATATACATGCTTGTTAAAATCCTATTTTCATTGTTGCTTAATCAAGCAGCGCTTTGACCTGCGTACAGAAGTTGTAGGTGCTCTGACAATGAATGCTTTTAAGAAGAGATTAGACAATTATCTGTCTGAAATGGTATAGGATTTCCTGCTTGAGCAGAGGGATGAATTAGAATGCCTGCAAGATTCCTTACAACTATGTTATGAGAAACATATAGTAGCTACAGATGTTCCAGAATTCAGTGGATGGAGAAAGGCACTTCTTTCCCCAAGCTTTTGACTATTAATTTTAATCTTAATTGTTTGGCAATATTTGATAATGGCATATTTATTTATTTATTTATTTATTTATTTATTTATTTACTTACTTACTTACTTACTTATTTACTTACTTATTTACTTACTTATTTACTTACTTATTTACTTACTTACTTACTTACTTATTTACTTACTTACTTACTTACTTACTTACAGTACTATAATATAAAATAAATTAGAATCAACTAAATTAATATGGTATATTATAATAAAATCATCTCCCCCACTGCCTGCCCCGACGATAGCAGATCAAATGAGGTATTTCATGGGCTCTATCCCACTATGAGTTCCCCAGGCCTGTTGGCAGAACAAGGTGTTCAGTACCTTCCAGAAGAGTATTTGAGTAGGGGCAGTGTTTTTCAATCAATCTCTAGGGCAGTGTTTTTCAATCAGTGTGCCATGGCACACTAGTGTGTCGTGAGACACGGTCAGGTGTGCCGTGAGGAAATTAAACATGGCCCCCCAAACTACAGCCCGTGTGGCAGATACAGCCCACGGAGGCCATTTATCTGGCCAGCTGCCAGCCGCCTCCATCCGAACATAAACATTCTGCTCAGAATCCCTCCAGCTATCAGCGACAGGAAGAGTGGAGGCACAGTGAACGCTCACTGACCAATCACCTTCTAGGATTCATACCAACCACTAGCGATGAACCAATAGCAGGCCACCTCTCATCCACACCCAGGAAGGTCCCCGTTCGGGCTGCCGTGCACTTGTCATTATGTGGCCACGGCGAGTAATTGAAGCTGCTACTCCTCACCATGGTCCCGATTTCTAATCCTAGTCAGGACTGGAGGTAAATGTTGCCACCACTAGATGAATCCTCAGTCTCAGCTGGTTATGTCTATATATAATATGTACTGTGTTAGAGTGTCATTTTGTTTGGTGGTGTGCCCCAGGATTTTGTATATGTAAAAAACATGCTGCAGCTCAAAAAAGGTTGAAAATCACTGCTCTAGGGGAATGATGTTCCAGAGAGAGGGAGACACCACGGAGAAGGCCCTTTTTCTGGGTCCCACCATGTGTATCTCCCTCAGGAATGGGACCCACAACATTCTCTGCCTCCCTGCTCTGATGCGACAGGTAGATGTGACTGGCAAGAGATGGTCCTTAGATAACCTGATCCTAAGCCATGAAGGACTTAAAATTGACAACCAACAGCTTGAATTGCACCCAGAAGCAAATGCATTTCCCACAAGAGAGGTGATACATGCACACGAGTCTGCACAAAACCGTAAAGGCTGCTGCATTTTGCACCAAATGGAATTTCCAGATGGTCCAGCCCCATGTAGAGTGTGTTGCAATAGTCAACATGGGAAGTACCTAGGCCATGAATGACTGTGAGTAGGTATTGTTGGTCTAGGAAAGGGTGTAACTGGTGCATAACCCACAGTTATGCAAAGGTGCTCCTAACCACCATCACCACCTGTTCTTCAAGCAGGAGTTGTGAGTCCAGGTTATGCACAGAGTCTGTTTGAGGTAGTGCCACCCCATCCAAGATCTGAGTGAACAAACCGCAAACCCAGAGCCACCTGGTCTTGGTGGTTTAGTGGCATGGTTTAGTTTCAACCCGTTGCTCCCCCTCTATCCCCTAACAGCCTCCAGGCACTGCAAGAGAGAGAACACAGCATCACTTAATTTACCACAGTACAAGATATACTATCGCTTATTTTCTGAGTGCTAACAGAAGCAGAAAGTTGAATATTATTGTAATAAAAAGTGAAATGAAAATAAAACCCCTTAGCCATCTCATAACTGAGTTGAAGAATAGGTAGAGTTGAAGAATTTTATTGCCAGACTGTGGGTGTGGCTTATTTTGGGGTGTGGCTTAATGGTCATGTGACTAGGTAGGAGTGGCTTTCCAGTCATGTGACCAGGTGGGAGTGGCTTGAACGATCATCATCATTCAAGTGAACTGTTAAGTCCTTGACTTACAACGTCACCAGTGTCGTTCGCTGGGTGAAAATTTGCTTTGCATTTCCCGTGCTCTCCTTCCTGGGTAACCTCCCTGCCTCAGGCTAGATAGCTAGGCGAAAAGGTGCCAATCAGCTGTTGAGAAAAAAAGGGGGAGGAAAAAAGCCCCCTGCAACTCCTGCCGGTGCTGGTCTCCCTGCCGCTTTCCGAGCAGAAGGAGGAGGACAGGGGGGGGATTTAAAAATATCAGAAAGCCGAGGAAGAGTTACAAGGTTATTATTGCCTCATGATGTCTTTTCATCTCAGCTGCAGGCGGAGCAAGGGCTTTGCAAGGAGAAAAAGACTGCAGCGCAGACCGCTTTGGCACGGCTCGGCTCGTCTTGGCTTAGCTCTCCTTCCCCCCCTGCTGCTGTTGCTGTGCGCTCCTTGCTTTTTTCCTCTTTCCTCCTTCCTGGACACAGGAGGGGGCTGAATGAGGCTGGAGGGGAGCCGGGCAGGAGAGAGATAAGCTCATCCAAGGCCAGGAAGGAGGAAAGAGGAAAAAAGCAAGGAGTGCAGATGCAGCAGCAGCAGGAGGGATAAAAAGGAGAATTGAGCCGAGACTGGTAATCCAGGAAGTGACTGCCACTGGTCAGCTAGAGCTGTGAATATACAGCTTTATTTCCACAGGTGGAACTGTGTTCCACCCCATCCTGCCTGCTGCCCACCCCTGACTGTATTACTAACTTAACGGTTGCAGTGATTAGCAACTGTGGCAAGAAAGGTTGTAAAATGGGGCAAAATCACTTAACAAATGTCACAATGGCAGAAATTTGAAGCTTAGTTGTGGTCATAAGTTGAGGACTATCTGTACTCCATTCATGAAAGTTATAGCAACATTCTTATCTCCTTTAAAAGATATTGCTAAAGCAAATTATTTCAGTAGATTGAAAGAAAGCTGATAGAAAAATATGCAGCAGAATATTTCCTGACACCATCAGCATGAAGCAGAAGCCTTTGCGGAGGGGACAGAGATAAAAAAAGTCAAGATTATGACTACAATCAGACACAGCATGAAAAAAAGTGGCTTTGATTTGTGTTAATGCATTCATCATTATGATACACACAGAGAGATGCCTTTAATATGAATAAAGAATAGAGTAACATTAGTCTTTTGCAAAAACCTATTTCAGAATACATTTAATGGTATCTTACTCAAACTCTGGAAAAAGCTGGATATGAGATGCTATATTATTAGTTACCTAGTAACCTATTTACATAGAGGGATTCTATTTAAAATTATTTTTTAATGTAGAATATTTTTTAAAAGCAGCTTTTTTGTTTTGTTCTAGCCCAACATTATAAAACATCACTGGAACGAATGAATAATGAGTCAGCCCATCTGTCCTGTGGATAAAGTACAAGTTATCAAGTCTGCTGATTTCTGAATCATAAATTAAAGCCTATATATTGCTTCTCAAATTCTGGTGCTGCAGAATAAACCTACTTATCTCCCGCAGGCTGATATGCTCCTGTTTGAAGCTGATCAAACAGGGGCATTGTATCAGTTTCTGCCAGTTTGATCCAATCATCATGGAAGCCAGAGCTAGAAAAAGATGAACTGGTTCTGGTATGATACCCAGTGTTTCATTTGTAAGCAACTACGTATCAACGAGATATCTGGCAAATTCAGCAGCAATAGAACACTCCAGGCTGAAAATCCATTTCTGCCCCCTGGTGGACATTTTCCAGTACTTAAATGAAATGCTTCAGCCATTGAGTAGAAAAAGGCATGTATTAAAAGCAGGGTTTGGGGAATGTTAAAAAGCAAGCCCTCTGGAACCCAGTTCCCCCCACCCACCTCCCAGGAAGCAGCTGGATGCTGGTTGTAAGATAAAAGTTACATCCATCCTGAGAATACCATTCTGCAATTGAAAAGAGTCAGCTAAAACACTTGTAATTGACAAGATGTTCCTGCTTGTTAAACATAAACATTCCCGGGGAGAATGGCTTTAAACAATCAATAGTAC
Source organism: Erythrolamprus reginae (assembly GCF_031021105.1). Taxonomy (NCBI): domain Eukaryota; kingdom Metazoa; phylum Chordata; class Lepidosauria; order Squamata; family Dipsadidae; genus Erythrolamprus; species Erythrolamprus reginae. The sequence goes on from NC_091952.1 coordinate 204,435,628, forward strand.
TGGGTGGAGAGCAAGCAGTGTTTTCTGCAGTGAGCTGAAAACACTTCATGTTCACTTACTTTCTTTAGGGCTTCATTATCACCAAATGATTTTTCCCACTGCTTCATCAGAACGTTAAAAGCAGAGAATTTTTGCCTACAACTCTACGGCTTAAGTAGAAAGGTATAATTAATTTTAGAAAATAGGAACTCTGCATTTCATAGAAGATGCATCATTTTCCAATATTGGATTTGAAAACCCTGCTTATAAAATCATGGTGTGTTAAGGACTGCCTTTCATTTAAATAATCTGCTGCATCCACTTATCTTTTTTATGTGAGTTATTTACTGTTCATTTTTAAAATCACTTTCTGCATTTTAATTGTGACTGCATAGTTCTGTTTTATTGCCTGAGTTGTGATTTTCTTTTTATAGGTTTCCAATCAGCTTTGGCTACAAGCATTGCATAGTTCAGCATCATCAGTAAGACAAGAAAAGAACTTGTCAGAAAGAAAAATACAGTGAGTGAGCTCAGACTCTCTTTGATCTTTAATATGTTTTCCCTTATAATATTTCTTCATGGAAAAACTGGATTTTATAGATGGAGAACTGTAGATGCCACCTGTACTCCAAATCCTACAGCATTGCTTTGTCCAAACAATAATTTAGCAAATATTGGAACCTTCTACTCTGTGGTAAGATTCATAGAGTTCCCCCCACCCCTTATTTTGGACAACAACCGAGTTATCGAAGCATGGAACTCATTACAGGACTCAATTGTGTCAACCCCTAACCCCCAACGTTTCTCCCTTAGACTCTCCACGATTGACCTCTCCAGGTTCCTAAGAGGCCAGTAAGGGGCATACATAAGTGCACTGGTGTGCATAGTTCCCTCTAAGCTGAGCAGTGAGCAATCGCTCACTTAAAAATCATCATCAACTCAGAGTTTTCCAAACCTGCCCAGAAGCCGAGAGGGAAAGAGTGAGAGGGAAGGAGAGAGAGAGGAAGAGAGAGAAACAGATAGAAAAAAGAGAGGAAGGAAAAGAGAAAGAAAATCAAAATCTAGTTTGAAAGTAGCTCAACTATTTAAGTGGCATTTTGATATTGATAGAGTTGCCCTATTATGAGCTCACTGTTATAGACACACAGTACAGTATTTTATTTTGAAATTCTCTGAGGCAAAACAGGGTGGGTTTTTTGTTTGTTTGTTTGTTTGTTTATTTATTCATTCATTCATTCATTCATTCATTCATTCATTCATTCATTCATTCATTCATTCATTTATTATTTCTGTGCCGCCCAGTCCTGAAGGGACTGCCGCTCAGACACTATACTTTTCCGCCCACCCCCCAAAAAATTAGAGGGAACACTGCTGGTGTGCCTTTTGTCCCCTGTCCAATTGTCTTTTCTTTCTCTCACTTATCATATATATTTTCTTTCTTTCATATATCCTCTCCTCTAAGTTCACTTTACCCTTATATATATTACTACATGTCTATTTTTCTTCCTATGTATTTTTGTATTGGACAAATGAATAAATAAAATAAATGAATAAAATAAATAAACCTGCATGTAAAAGTTATCTCGGCCCACAGAAGAGGGGGCATTTCAGGAGGGATCCTCTGAAGTTTTCCAGACAAAAAAAAAGGAAAAAGAAAAAAGAAAGGTGGCGAGAAATCCTTTTAGGCTTGCAAGAGTCTGTTAATGTGACCTTACAATGAAGATACAGTTAGCACTAATAATTATGCATCTTGTTGAGACTATTTTGAAGGCTAAAGCCAACATGGGCATTATCTATGCAGTAATTGGTAACTACAGGCCACCGACCCACATTCAGTTTTATACATTGTGCTGATATCTATAATTGGACTTAAAAAAAGAGAACACCAATGCTTGCATTTGTGAACTCCTACATTTCCTTCAGGCCAGAGATCTTTATTAAATGACTCAGCTCATTTTGTAATTGTATAACTCCAATCTATTGCCTAATTATCTCCTTGGCTTTATAAAAGGCTAAAGTAATAGCTATCCATAGTCCTGCCTTCATGCTCAGTGATGTGCTGGGTACATGTCTGAGTGTCATAAACAAAAGTCTCAAAACCCCAGACTGTTTCTCACGGGATATGAAACTGGAACTAGATGCCAGCTGTGCCCCATTTAATAATTGGGCAATGGATTTGGTATTAAATATTTCAAAAGCAGCTGGAATGAAGCATCTTCTTTGGCTCCAGTGTACTCTTGAAAGAGCAGCTGCACCGCTATGGTTCATATTGGAAGCATAATTTGCATGGGCATTGGTGTTTCTCAAAAGACTAGAAACATAGAAACATAGAAGACTGACGGCAGAAAAAGACCTCATGGTCCATCTAGTCTGCCCTTATACTATTTCCTGTATTTTATCTTAGGATGGATATATGTTTATCCCAGGCATGTTTAATTTCAGTTACTATGGATTTACCAACCACGTCTGCTGGAAGTTTGTTCCAAGGATCTACTACTCTTTCAGTAAAATAATATTTTTCATGTTGCTTTTGATCTTTCCCCCAACTAATTTCAGATTGTGTCCCTTTGTTCTTGGGTTCACTTTCCTATTAAATAAAAACACTTCCCTCCTGAACCTTATATAACCCTTTAACATATTTAAATGTTTCGATCATGTCCCCCTTTTCCTTCTGTCCTCCAGACTATACAGATTGAGTTCATTAAGTCTTTCCTGATACGTTTTATGCTTAAGACCTTCCACCATTCTTGTAGTCCGTCTTTGGACCCGTTCAATTTTGTCAATATCTTTTTGTAGGTGAGGTCTCCAGAACTGAACACAGTATTCCAAATGTGGACTAACCCTCAAAAGAGTTAATTTGCTCAATTTTATCATGACTGTATATCAGTTTTCTATGCTGCTTTAAAATACATTGATTTTTGAATACTCAGAGTGTACCATTAACTCCTCCTGCTATCAGTTATTAGCCTCAGTGTGCTTCTAAAACCAGTATGTACCAAAGTTATGATTGCAGTATCATCTGCATAAAGTGAAGCTGTTTTTCTGCTTACACTGAGCATGCAATTGTGGGCCTTGCAAGCAGATCCCAAACAATTTCTATAAATATTAAACAGGAACAGAGGCCAAAATATGAGCTTGCCTCATTCTTTCTCTGTGATATTAGAATTTGACAATTGGCCAACCTGATTGTGTCTGGCTCTTGAGGCTGGTGTTTCCACACAGTTTGAATATCAACACCAGAAGGTGTTTGTCAATGGTAGAATTTTTAGGCTCAACCCAAAACTTATGTTCTAAAAACTGAATTAAAAGTAGCTTGCAAATCAACAAAGGGTACTTACAATTTTGAGCTGATGCCACATGAATATTTATATATCAATACTGAAAAATTAGGCAATGATCTATCTGTAGAAGAATTACTCCTTTCATTCCCTAAAAATAAGTTGTTGCCTTGTCTATACTTTGCTAGTTATATTTAAGGGGCTGGTGGAACTGAACATTGTCAACATGCTTCTATTTTCTGTTTTTCAAGCCTTGGACAACTGTTGCAATGCCTAGCTTTCTCGGATGTTTGCAATGTTATTAAAGTAAGTAAATATGGATGTGAGAATTGCAACCCATCAAGCCACACTGGCCTTTCTAAATTCTGCTGATATAAATACAGGCTGTTCCCTGTTTAGCACTTTATTCAGTGCCAGCTTTATTATTTATCAAATTGCTACTGTGCCACAATGAAACAATTCTCAGTAGCTTAGATAATATATATAAAACAAGAACAAAAAAAGTTCTTTAAAAATAAGGGGCTCGAAGTAGTTTCTCCCTAGATGTTCTAATAGGTCAAGCAAAAATTTTCATGTCAGCTATCCTGTAGATACCTTGGTACCAAGCCATAAAGGGCTTTCTAGTAAAGCACTTTAATCCATTTTGTTCTGAAACAGCTGCAGTTTCCAAATGATCTTTAAAGGCAGTTCCCTGTAAATACCTTGAAAACTGTAATAAAGTGATAATGAGATTGTGACTTACTTTAGTCATGTCTTCCTGCACTAGACTAGGTGGAACAAAACTGTGTGTAGATCTCTCTGTCCACTGCCTCCATTTGCCATTCAAGTAAGATCTGAGAATCTAGAAGGACTTCAAAAGTATAGACTTGCTCCTTCCCAGATAGAGCCCAGCTATTGAGAAATACCATTGGTGACAGTCAAAACTCTTATGTACAGTCTGAAATTCTGGTGGCTTTTAAAAAAAAATATTATTAAATGTTCAACCTGTATTCTACATCCAGACCCCTAAGTCTTGGGAAACAAGAAAGGATGTTGAAAGACCAAGGTAGGAATGCGCAATTGGGTATCATGAACATATTGGTAATATTCATCCAGCTGTTTCATATAGATCTTAAAAAAATGAGGTAGAAAAACAAAGTCTAAGACACTTCACACATTGGGGTCATTGGGTCTGTCTCGCCCTCCCTACTACCACCAACTGAAATTGTCATTAAGAAAAGAGGAGAACTATTGCAAAACAATGCCAGCATGATAAATAAAGTCTGATCTCCCAAGCATCCATAGATGTGAAATCTTGATTGGTTGCTTTCAATAAGACTCAACAAAATTAAAGAGCTAACAGTCTCTATCTCATCCCCTTGATGAATTTAGATGTTTCACTAGAAATTCAATAAAAGATAATTTTATTATATTTTTATAATTTTAATTTTAATTTTAATTTTAAAGTAATGTTAAAATAATAAAAGACTGATTCGGGATTGTGCAATTCTCTGTTTACAAGTAGTGATGGGCGAACCCAACGGTGTTTGGGTTCAACAAGTTCGGATGAACTTCACGCAAAGTTCAGCCGAACCCGAACGATCTGTGGCGCCAAAGCTCTGACCCCAGAATCCCATCATTTTTAATTTTTATGGATTTTTAATTTTTATTTATTTTTATTTTTACGAAAAAGGATGCCGCAGCGGCATCGCAAGCAAAGGGAGGTCCTTTCAAGTAAAAAAGACCACCCTTTGCTTGCGACACCGCTGCAGCGTCCTTTTTCGTAAAAATAAAAAAATAAAAATATATATTTTTACATGAAAAGACCTCCCTTTGAAGGAGCTGGGGAATCCCTCCCATGAAGAGATTCCGGGGGCGGAGCTTTGATGTCACGTATACCGGCAGGTTGCTAAGGATGCCAAGGTGATCACTTCTTGGATTCCGGGGGTGGCACTAGAATAATGGAGGGAGGATGGAATCCAGGAAGTGATCACCTTGGCGTCCTTAGCAACCTGCCGGTATACGTGACATCAAAGCTCCGCCCCTGGAATCTCTTCGTGGGAGGGATTCCCCAGCTCCTTTTGTGCCTCCCTCCCAGCCTCCCAACTGGCCGGCAGCTCCCCGATGTTCGCCTTCCTCCTCTGCTACTGGTGCCCGGCTCCTCCTCCTCTTCTCAGCAGATGACAGCTGGGCGGTGGCTTTCGCGGTGTTCGACACAAATGCCGAACCAAAGCATGAATTTTTTAAAAAAATTGGGTTCGAGTTCGGCATGCCGAACACCCCAAAATTCCATATGGACCTGAATTGTGTGGGTTCGGTTCACCCAACACTATTTACAAGCAGTGTAATGTTAATTCAAGAGGTTTTATATGGAGCCAATTTACACATTCATGTTGTTCTGCTTATTTTCAGTACCCTTTCCCCCCACGCTATGCCACCAAGCTTGCTTGCTTATTTATTTAGTAAATTTATTTGGTCACCCATCTACCAACAGAACTCTGAGATGGCAACAAAAAAATGAAAAAAACCATGGTACAAAATCGATAAAAAGAACAGTTGAGGCAGTGTAACAAACACCTTATCAAAATATTCTGGGCTCTATTAACATCATGTCCAAATGCAGCTTCTTGTATATATTGAGACAAATAATCTTGGATGTTCTTTTTTTCTCATCAGATGGATACCCTTATCTTCAAAAATAAGCGGCAGATGTATACAAATGGAGAAAGGTGCAAATTAGGCATATGTGAGTGAATACACTTTATATTCTAAGATTTTGCATGCATTTGATATATTAGGGAAATACTTTATAAAATGTGTCTCAGTATACACAAAAATGTGCATGGAATTAAAGCACAGTACATTGAATTGTTACCTGAAGGCATATGGATAATTATCATGGTTGAGGGTGACCTATTATTTTTTCTGCTCTATATTGCTAAATCAATGCAGACTCAAAGAGGTGTACAAAAATATTAACAAAAAGGTCAGAAGAATTAAAATCATACACAATACCTATCAATAGAATAAAATAACCAATAGCAAATTAAGTTGCAGCAAGTCAGAGATAATTTTATTTATTTATTTTGTCCAATACACAATGAGGGTTTTAGTGAGTATATATCTATATACACATAGTAAAATAAATGATGAAGGTTATAGAGGAGATACTCATAGTAAAATATATCTAAGAAATAATATAAAAGAAGGTATAGTAATAGAACATATCAATGAAAGAATAGAAGAAGAGATATAGGAATAAAAGAAAGGTATAGGAGATATAGGAGAGCAATAGGACAGGGGACGGAAGTGCACTTGTACTCACCCCTTAATAATTATTAATTAATCATTAATCATTATTAATCATTTAATAATGATAGTTAAAAAATAAGATAAAAAGAACAGGCCACAATCAGTGTTCCCTCTAATTTTTTTGTGGGGGGTGGGCGGAAAAGTATAGTGTCTGAGCGGCAGTCCCTTTGGGACTGGGCGGCACAGAAATAATAAACAAACAAACAAACAAACAAACAAACAAAACCCACCCTGTTTTGCCTCAGAGAATTTCAAAATAAAGTACTGTACTGTGCGTCTATAACAGTGAGTTCATAATAGGGCAAATCTATCAATATCAAAATGCCACTTAAATAGTTGAGCTAATTTCAAACTAGATTTTGATTTTCTTTCTCTTTTCCTTACTCCCATTCTTTTTCTTTCTCTTTTCCTTCCTCTCTTTTTTCTATCTGTTTCTCTCTCTTCCTCTCTTCCTCTCTCTCTCCTTCCCTCTCACTCTTTCCCTCTCGGCTTCTGGGCAGGTTTGGAAAACTCTGAGTTGATGATGATTTTTAAGTGAGCGATTGCTCACTGCTCAGCTTAGAGGGAACTATGGCCACAATGTGAAATTAATTTTAAAAGGCCAATAACTCTTCACCCAAATGCTCTTTGAAAAAGTAAGGTATCCTGGGCTGCTTTGGTTTCAGTTTTTAACAAAGATTTGTTGTACATACAAACATTTGTCATATGACCCTAACTTTGCAATATTCTAACTCAGTTGAACTTTTCTTCTCATAAGGTAAGACTAATAATTAAAAGAATAGAATAAAATGGAATGGAATGGAATAGAATAGAATATAATTCTTTATTGGCCAAGTGTGATTGCACACACAAGGAATTTGTCTTGGTGCATATGCTCTGTGTACATAAAAGAAAAGATACATTTGTTAAGAATCATGAGGTACAACACTTAATGATTGTCATAAGGGTCAAATAAGCAATGAGGAAACAATCTATATTTTTAAAAATCTTAGGATACAAGCAACAAGTTACAGTCATACAGTCTTAAGTGGGAGGAAAAGGATGCTAGGAATGATGAGAAAAACTAGTAGAATAGAAGTGCAGATTTAGTAAAAACTCTGACAGTGTTGAGGGAATTGTTTGTTTAGTAGAGTGATGGCGTTCGGGAAAAAAATGTTCTTGTGTCTAGTTGTCTTGGTGTGCAGTGCTCTGTAGCAACGTTTTGAGGGTAGGAGTTGAAACAGTTTATGTCCAGGATGCGAGGGGTCAGTAAATATTTTCACAGCCCTCTTTTTGACTTGTGCAGTATACAGGTCCTCAATGGAAGGCAGGTTGGCAGCAATTGTTTTTTCTGCAGTTCTGATTATCCTATGAAATCTGTGTCGGTCCTGTTGGGTTGCAGAACCAAACCACAAAAGGTATCGAGATGCAGATGACAGATTCAATGATTCCTCTATAGAGCTGAATCAAAAGCTCTTTGGTCAGTTTGAGCTTCCTGAGTTGGCACAGAAAGAACATTCTTTGTTATGCTTTTTTGATGACGTTATTGATGTTAGGTGACCATTTTAGGTCTTGAGATATGATAGAACCTAGAAATTTGAAGGTCTCTACTGTTGATACTGTTTAAAAAGATTATTAAGCAAACCAAAAAGCAAACCAAAAAGGTAAACAAACATTCTGGTATTTGTATTTACTGAAGTATTTTGAAAAGAACTTTTTTTCATACAAAGTAAGAGAGGCAAAATTCCAGAACAGTCCTTTAGAAAAAATAAGAGAAATGGATGGATCCCATACCATCTTTGTATACCTGTGATATTAGTACCTGGGGGAAAAAAGGACTATTCCATACAAGAGAGGAAAATGATTGTGAAGGTAAGCCTGAGCAACACATCACACTTTCCAGCAGGAAGCTGGCATTAACTCTAACGAAAGACTCAATGAGAGGACACAGCTGTGCCATTCTCCCCAGAAATGTCTTTATTTTCATTCACATTTTATTGGATTCTACATCACCAGCACCTGCAGTAGCACAATTCAGATCTATCTAGGCCTACAAGTAGCTTGCTTTGTGAAAAATAACAAGCGGGGTGGAGAAAGGAGGAAATGATGCATTTTTCAGGTGCTGATAAGTCTCTTCTCCTGCCAAAGGAAGGACAAAAGCTGCTCTTTGAACATCTCTCAAACTTGGAGATTTTTTTTGTCTGAAAGAGGTAATCAAGGCCCAGAAGAGTCAGTGGGATTGAAGAGAAATGGCCTGTATTAAGCCATTAATTCTGAGATGCTGCAAAATGTGTTCCACAAGTATTTTCTCCCCCTTAGCACTCCATCCTCAACATTTGCCATCTGCCCAGCACTGTACAAAATTCTATAAATCTGGGTCGTTTTTTTCCTTCTTAGGAGATGGTAATAGAGATTGCTGTGTGATGTGAATTTTTATATTTTTGTAAGTCGCCTGAACCTCTGTAGAAGAGGCACATAGACTTAGTCTAATCTAAAGGGTTTTCACAAAGAAGAGATATTCAAAGCACTTGAAGGCATGACAAGAAGCAATGGCTGGAAACTAATCAAGGATTAGTTTAGAAGTACCAGCCTAGAAGTAAAGAGAAATTCCCTGACTGAACACTTAATCAGTGGAACAATTTACTACCAGAAATTGTGGGTACTGTAACACTGGAGTCTTTAATACAGTAGAATAGAATAGAATTTTTATTGGCCAAGTGTGATTGGACACACAAGGAATTTCTCTTGGTGCATATGCTCTCAGCGTACATAAAATAAAATATACATTTGTCAAGAATCATGTGGTACAACACTTAATGATTGTCATAGGGGTCAAATAAGCAATGAAGAAGCAATATTAATAAAAATCTTAGGATATAAGCAACAAGTTACAGTCAACATGGGAGGAAATGGGTGAAAGGAATGATGAGAAAAACTAGTAGAATAGAAGTGCAGATTTAGTAGAAAGTCTGACAGTGTTGAGGGAATTATTTGTTTAGTAGAGTGATGGCGTTCGGAAAAAAACTGTTCTTGTGTCTAGTTGTCTTGGTGTGCAGTGCTCTGTAGCGACGTTTTGAGAGTAGGAGTTGAAACAATTTGTGTCCAGGATGTGAGGGGTCAGTAAATATTTTCCCCGCCCTCTTTTTGACTTGTGCAGTATACAGGTCCTCAATGGAAGGCAGGTTGGCAGCAATTGTTTTTTCTGCAGTTCTGATTATCCTCTGAAGTCTGTGTCGATCCTGTTGGGTTGCAGCACCAAACGAGACAGTTATAGAGGTGCAGATGACAGACTCAATAATTCCTCTGTAGTACTGTATCAGCAGCTCCTTGGGCAGTTTGAGCTTCCTGAGCTGGCGCAGAAAGAACATTCTTTGTTGTGCTTTTTTGATGATGTTTTTGATGTTAGGTGACCATTTTAGGTCTTGAGATATGATAGAACCTAGAAATTTGAAGGTCTCTATTGTTGATACTGTGTTGCCTAGTATTGTGAGAGGTGGAAGGGTGGAAGGGTTTCTCTTAAAGTCTACCACCATTTCTACGGTTTTGAGTGTGTTCAGTTCTAGATTGTTCTGGTCACACCACAAGGATAGTTGTTCAACTTCCCATTTGAATGCGGATTTATCATTGTCTCGAATGAGTCCGATCACTGTTGTATCATCTGCAAACTTCAGTAGTTTAAAAGATGGATTAATAGAAGATATTGTACAACCATTTGTCTGAAATGATACAGGTTTCCTGCTGGAGCAGGGGGTTGGACTAAAATACCTTCAAGGTCCCTTCCAATTCCGTTATTCTGTGTTTTCTGTTATTGTGTAAAATAAATTCAGGATACTAGTTTGAACAAAGACAACATTAGATTTTATAGAAATTACAAAGTTGCACATTTTATGTAGAACGATTTGTAATTTTTGAAAAGAATAAATATTTTTGAAGGATACCTTATCTTGGTAATTAAATTTAAAAATTAAATACGCTAATCTATTTGCTTCAAAAATATGAATATGGGTCGAGGAAGCTCTTAATTCCTTAACCAGCAAGATTTTTATTTCCCAAAAGTAAAATGTAAAATTATAGATCAGTTTGGTATTTCTGAGCTTCCAAAATATAATTTTACAGAAGTATGAAAATAACAAAGGACATTATATCACCTTTAGAGAAGAATAACATAGGCTCCGTTATTTACATGTCTAATTAGGGCTAGAAAAATTCTTATTTTAAATCCTGAAGTTATTGTTATAAAGTAGAAAGATCAGTAATATAATTTTGCATCAGGTATCTTCCTGTATCATGAAGTGTTATGAGAGAGTGTCATGAGAGTGGTAGCAAAATAATTTGATGTGATCTTATAACTCTTTGTAATTGACAGTTCTGTTGTTATCTTTGTATATACTTCATTCGATTCTAAATGGGACTGAGTAGCTCATGGTGACTTAATATGGATGTGATGGCTCAGCTAAGACACTGAGCTTGTCAATCAGAAAGGTCATCAGTTTGCAGTTTGAATCCCTAGAGCTGCATAATGGAATGAGTTTCCATTACTTGTCCCAGCTTTTGCCAACCTAGAAGTTTGAAAGCATATAAAAATGCAAGTAGAATAATAGGAACTACCTTTGGTAGGAAGGTAACAGCGTTCCATGTGTACCTTTGGCATTTAGTCATGCCAGCCACATGATCACGGAGATATTTTTGGACAGTGCTGTCTCTTTGGCTTTGTAACAGAAATGAGCACAGCCCCCTAGAGTCAGGAACGACTAACACAGCGTATAGCTTATAGTTCAGCATTATATGGAAACTGGGCATATAATCTTAGCATGTTGTATGACCAAGATAATCACTTTAAACCATGATGTAATTTATTTGGGCCTAGTATGTTATGTGTAAATAGATATCTATATTTTACTAATTCTGATTACTGTACTTCTTACTGGTCAGGAGGCAGAGTCATTCCTTGTCAGATGCTTCTCATAACAATAATGTCAATGTCTATGTCTATGTCTATGTCTATGTCTATGTCTATGTCTATGTATATGTATATGTATATGTATATGTATACATATATGTATATGTACAGGTAGTCCCCGACTTATGACGTTGATCCGTTCCTAGGGGACATTGTAAGTCGAATTTTGTGTAAGTCAGAATATTGCAATTTACACAAATATTCTGATTTACATGGTGGTGGCGGTGGCAGCGGTGGCGACTTCAAGGAATCAACAGCAGATCCTCAGCACTGCGTTGCTGCAGCTGCTGCTGCCTCCATTCGGGTGAAGGATCTCCACGGTGGGCGGCCTCAGAGGCTGCAGCAATGCAGCGCTGAGAAGGACCAGCTGTTGGTCCCTTGAAGCCGCCACTGCCGCCTCCATTCAGGCAAAGGGATCTCCGTTCAGGCAAAGGGATCTCCGTGGTGGGCGGTGGCAGTGGCTGCTTCAAGGGACCACCAGCCAGTCCTTCTCAGAGCTGCGAGATCCCCTTGCCTGAACAGAGGTGGCGGCAGCGACTTTGGAGGCTGCAACAACGCAGCGCCAAGAAGGACTGGCTGTTGGTTCCTTGAAGCCTCCACCGCTGCCTCCATTTGGACATGGGGGTCTCCGCAGGGTCTCCAAAGTTGCCACCACCACCCACCGTGGAGATCCCCTTGCCCAAGACAAGGTGATGGCAGCGGAGGCTTCGAGGGAGCTTTGACTCCACTGCTGTGCCCGGGTCATTGTAACGACGAATCCTCGTAAGTAGGGGACGATGTAACCTGTATACATATATGTATATGTATATGTATGCGTGGTAGCAAAGAAACCAGAAATTTTTGCTGCTGGTTGTGTAGCAGCCTAATCTCACTGCGGCACCTAGAGTGGCAGCTGGGGCCAGAGGCAAAAGTGGCCTGCCTGAGCTCCGGCCACATGGCCTACTGTCTGCTTTGTGCACCATAGAGGATGCCTATGGCGCGGAAGAGCACAGAGAGGCCACGTGGCCCGTCTTCTCCTTGCCTCTGCAGGAGGTCATGTGCTGGAGCAAGATAAGGGCCAGGCAGGGTGGCAGAGCAGGCACTAGGTAGGCCACTCATGGCGGAGCTGCCGTGAGCAGTGGGGCAATGAGCGGCAAGCGGGGTGAGCAGCAGCGAGCGGGGGAATGGGCTGCATGTAATAGGGGCACCAGGTCAAGCAGTGACAGTCGCCTACCTTATTTTGGCCTATTTACAGGCCTTTTTGCTTCTGCGCATACGCAGAAGCTAAAGAACCCGGAAATCCCATGCCGGGCACGCACGCATGTGCTCCCGGCCCATTCTGGTAGCACTGGCTGCAAGTTTTGGCTAGACTGATGAATGATCTGGAGTTTCCCACTTTTGCCCAAAAAAACCCCTTAAACTGGTTGTCCATACTTCAGAATAAAAATCTCAGAAATTTTTGACAAAGATTATCCAAATCATCAGTTTGCTAATGTAAGGATATATTTTGTGGATGGCTACTATCAAGAAGCCATCATTTCTGTATGTGCTTCTTTATATAATTCCCTTTCAGTATTTTCTTTAATATTTCCTTATCTCCACTATGTCATATAAATAATCCTTCCTTGGAATAATCATTTTTATTTTCAGAAATGGCTCTGTGAACCACAGAAATTTAATCCACAAGACAATTCTAAGTCTATGTATTATTTGTGCTCCACTCAACAGAGCTTATCCTTTAGAAGTCATGTGATGTGAATATTTCAGCACACGAACTGGGCACCCAATCTTTAGCAGGGAAAAGGTAGTATGATCATAAGAATGATAAAATAGCATTTCAAAGTATATGCCCGTCAATCACTTTCAACATTTCTACTTTAAAAAATGTGAGAAGGGAAAGTTGTTACTATTTCTTTAAACATCCCAATTTTATCAGATTTTTTTTGCAACTGCTGTTCATCTTTCAATACCAAAAAGATGCAATACCGTTAAAGTTTCAAGTATTGAAAAGAAAACAAGCATCTGTCATTCACTCATAACTTTTCTGTCAGTGGAGGATAATCATCAAATGCTGGCAGTCTAAAGAAGTTTATATTATACAGGTGATGAATGCCAAAGAAGTGCCATAAATACAGCTGCTATGAAATTTAATGGGCATTTTTGAAATTTCCATTCTTGTCTTCAAAGGTCACCTATTCTCTTAGAAAGTGATTGATGAGAGCATCAGTATCTTTATGGAGTATATCCATAACAGATATATCATTAGTGACTGTTTGTTCACCACTTTAGATTACAAATACTCTCATTTGTTGAATATTTTGGGGTAGAAACCCCACCGTGGACTGCTGCATCTATTCAAATAAGAAATGGTTAAAATCCTGGTAATGAAAAAAAAAAATCCCAAACACTATCAGTTTGCCTCATCAGGTTTGTTAGAATTTGGATTTTTTTTGCACTAGCAGAGCTTGAAGGAAATTGCTAATCCATGCAATAATTTTTAAAGACACTTACTGAATTTTAAACAGTATTTAATTTTTCTTCTGCTCTTGAAAATACAGCAGCTTAATGGCACCATGGTGAATATGAAAAGGAACTGATGTGTTCCTATTTTCTTTTCAACTGAGCAAGATTGAAAGAAAAGGGTAAATTGAAATATGCTTTTCCAGACATATAAAACAAATGACGGTTGGAAAAAGGAGCAGTTAATATATTTACAAGACTGAAGTATATCTGGTCAGGTGATTCTTCAGAACTGAACAATATGTCCAAATTCTAGGATATATTGTTGTGTCTAAGACCAAAAGAACTCCATGTCGAGCACCAGAGAAATCTGGAGATTTATTTATTTATTTATTTTGTCCAATACACAATGAGGGTTTTAGTGGGTATATATCTATATACACATAGTAAAATACATGATGAAGGTTATAGAGGAGATACTCATAGTAAAATATATCTAAGAAATAATAGAAAAGAAGGTATAGTAATAGAAAATATCAATGAAAGAATAGAAGAAGAGATATAGGAATAGAAGAAAGGTATAGGAGATATAGGAGAGCAATAGGACAGGGGACGAAAGGCACTCTAGTGCACTTGTACTCGCCCCTTACTGACCTCTTAGGAATATGGATAGGTCAACTGTAGATAATCTAAGGGTAAAGTGTTAAAGATTCAGGCACTTCAAGTGAGTACAATATAAAGATTTATTACAAGATTAAGCTTGCAAAAAAATCTGAATAACGAATGGTCAAGGGAAATAACCTGCAGAGGGTCAAGGGAAATTAACAAGAGTTAAGAATAGAAAGAAATTCAATGTGAGCAGCACTCAGGGATTCATGACTGGTCAGCGGTGGATTATAACTTACCTTACCACCAGTTCACTTCCTCCTGTGCCATGTGGTTGCACCATGGCCACCCTGCACAGGTACAAATGTGTATTTGCATTACTGAAAACAACCAGCAAAAAAAGCACAAAAAAAAGAGCACAAAAAAAGATAGCAGTGCCATGGACCAGCTGGTTCAGTGACATCATCATCAGTTACTAACCAGGAACCCACCTCTGGACTAATGACATGTTTGATGCCACCTCAGGCTCAGTCTGGTCATCTCCTACAATCTGGTTCCTTAAAATTTTGGGAAAGGCACAGCTTTCTCTTTATTTTCTGATACATTAGTCTTACATGGGAATACATTATTTCATGCCACTTGCATCTCTTCTCAGTGTAATTCATTGCAGCTATGCTGGGTCCAATCTGCATTAGACTCTAATTCTAGTTTAATGCAGTACATGTAAGTCTCAATTCAGTTTTAGTGTTGCTTTTCCTCTTTATTTTCTTTTCCCTGCCTCCAAAGTACCTTTATCATGGACTTTTCAATAAATATAATTTCTCTAGCTCTGCAAGTTATGAGAGTCCAAATCTAACATTATGTAGCAGCGTTCTAACTCTTACAGATAAGTGGTTATATGGTAGTAGAATTTGTTTTGCACACTTTTTCTCCATATTTTCTTCTTTGGCCTTGGGCAAAAATAAATTAATTTGTGGGTGGAAAATTCATAGTTGTTTTTCTCCTCCTGGCTATAACTTACAGAAACTGCAGAATGCAGAGGAAATGAAAATCATGAATTTTTTGGATGCTATTGGGGAAGGAAATTTTGTGGATCGACTGGAGGTTTAGTTGTCTTCCAAATCAATCTATGTTCTTATATAATAAACTTGACTAATATTTTATCAAATTAAAAGAAAAGAGGCAGAACGCCATCTGAAGACACAGGATTACAAGTGACATTTCCTAGCCAATAAATATAATTTCTCTGTCTTGTTTGTATGGATTGTTATGCTGTGTTGAAATGTATCTTCTTTCATAGCTATTGATAGAGTGAAAACAGAAAACAGAATTACCTATGTTTCTTTACTTGCTTCACCTTATTTCTAATGCCATGAACCTTTTCTGCCAGATGTCTACAACTGGATGGCTGAATTTCATGAGGACTGTTCTTGCTACATGCCAACTTATTTTAATTATAACTTATATTTTTTAAGGGCTTGGAGGTTAGAGCAGAACTATTTTTAACAGCATTCAGTCGAGAAGCTCAAAGGCACCCTGACCAGGGCATAAAAAGGTATCCAGATAAATATGTAAGCTTTGTCTATTATTAAAATTCAGAAGAGTTAGATGGACAGTTTCTGTTTTTACTCTGCAAGATAATAATAATAATAATAATAATAATAATAATAATAATAATAATAATAACAACAACAACAATAGAGTTGGAAGGGACCTTGGAGGTCTTCCAATCCAACCCCCTGCTTGGGCAGGAAACCCTAAACTACTTTAGAGAAATGATTATCCAACATCTTCTTAAAAACTTCCAGCATTGGAGCATTCACAACTTCTGGAGGCAACCGTTCCATTGTTCAATTGTTCTGACTGTCAGGAATTTTCAGGAATCTTTTCTAAATGATCATAACGACCAATTGTTGCTTCATTTAGATGATATACTTGATCATTAACCTTTACTTTTTCCAGCAACTAAAGTAATTGTTGACCTGTACTCATGAAACACATGAGCGGTTGAACTCTTCACTCTCCTTTATTTAGAACACCGTATCTTGGTCTGTGGCTGGAAACTATATATCCACAAAGCAGGACCAGAGAAATGAAAAAGGATTTAGCATATATCCCAGTTATATATTTTCTAGTTCACAAATGTAGAACATTTATTTTTCATTCAGAGATTGTCATCATGCACCTTGCTGACTACAGAATTTGATCCTTGAGCTTTATTCTCTGGCTTTAGATATGCCTTTTCACAATTCTCATCCTTATCTGATAACTCTTCCGACAGGAGCATTAAAAAAAGAGACATTTGATTTTTCTACACTCCACTTTCTCAGATCAGAACAAGATGGTTTTTATACACAAATCATGAAAGACACTTTAAAGCCTCTTTGTCCATTCATTTTTGTTTATTTGTTTGTTGCTGAATACAGTAAGCATTTGGATTTTGTATTCCTAGGGATTTTTAACCAGTAAGGCAGATAATACAAAAATATTTAATAATAGTATGGTACTGGGATCATATCCCAATTATTCTTCTATCCCCCTAAATTGCTGCCACAGCAGCTTCTCTTATCACAACCATGAAGAAATTTGGAAAAGCATAAAAAACAGTATGTAGCAAAGGTCTCACCAATTGTGTCTTTGTCCTTGTTCTTCCTTTATTGCATTTCTTTAGAGTGAAACTAAAAGTTATTAACTTACCCCGGTTTTACTGAAACCTGATATAAGGATACCATGATATTTTGGCAGCTAAGGACAGTGTTTCCCAACCAGTGTGCCGGGGCACACTAGTGTGCCGCGAGACATGGTCAGGTGTGCCGCGAAGCTCCTAGGGAAGCTCCAGCTGGGCGGGGTGCTGCCGGTGCCGGTACTTCCGACCTGGAGCTCCCACTCGCAGCTCCCCCTGGCTACTGCCCGATGCCGCTGTTGCCAGCGCTCTCCTGCTGGGCCCCAAAGAAGGAAGGCGGAAAAAAGGGGAGAGAAAGAAAGAAAGAGAGATAGCCAGAGAGAGAGAGAGAAAGAAAGAGAGATAGCAAGAGACAGAGAGAGGGGGGGGGAAGCAAGAGAGGGAGCAGGAGAGGGAAGGAGGGAGAGAGAAAGACATAGAGGGAGGGAAGGAGGGAGAGAGAAAGAGAGCAAAAAAGAGAGGAAGGAAGAAAGAAAGAAAGAGGAATGGAGAGAGAGAAAGAAGGGAAGGAAGAGAGAGAAAGAGGGAGGAAGAGAGATATTTTTTTTGTCCAAACTTTTTTTTAGGGGGGGGCCCCCCGCTCAATGTTCCCCAGGATTTTGAAAATATGAATAATGTGCCGCGGCTCAAAAAAGGTTGGGAAACACTGGCTTAGGAGTTGCTGTGAAGTAAGACAACCAAGAGGTTGGACATCGGGGGCTCTGTATTTGTGTGTGTGTGTGTGTGTTTTAGATTTTTTAATGTCACCTTTGATTTGATTTGATTTGATTTATTGGATTTGTATGCCGCCCCTCTCCGGAGACTCGGGGCGGCTAACAACAATAATAAAACAGGATACAAAATAATCCAATAGTAAAAACGATTAAAAACCCATTAATATAAAAACCAAACATACATACAGACATACCATGCATAAAATTGTAAAGGCCTAGGGGGAAAGAGTATCTCAGTTCCCCCATGCCTGACGGCAGAGGTGGGTTTTAAGTAGCTTACGGAAGGCAAGGAGGGTGGGGGCAAGTCTAATCTCTGAGGGGAGTTGGTTCCAGAGGGCCGGGGCCACCACAGAGAAGGCTCTTCCCCTGGGTCCTGCCAAGAGGCATTGTTTAGTTGACGGGACCCGGAGAAGACCCACTCTGTGGGACCTAACTGGTCGCTGGGATTCGTGCAGCAGAAGGTGGTCCCTGAGATAATTTTTACCTTATACTCCTTCCTTCTCCTATTTTCCTCACCATAACAACTCTGCAAGGTGATTGAGGGAGAGAGTGATTGATCTGGAGTAAACTGATTTTCATGCCTAAGGCAGATCTAGAACTGATGTTTTCATGATTTCTAGACCACCACCTTAACTACTACACCAAATTGGCTCTGAAGTTCCCCAGAAATGCAGATGAGCAGTCTTCT
Organism: Erythrolamprus reginae; assembly: GCF_031021105.1. Lineage (NCBI taxonomy): Eukaryota > Metazoa > Chordata > Lepidosauria > Squamata > Dipsadidae > Erythrolamprus > Erythrolamprus reginae. The sequence continues at coordinate 204,454,244 of NC_091952.1, forward strand.
AATTAGCATCTTCCTGAAAGGAATGAAACTCTGCATTTAATCATAGAAGCAAATTGGATCTTTCTAAATATTCTAAGCTTATTTCTGGGTGGTCTTTGGAATGCAATCTAGTTCTTTAGATAATAATTAGCAGGAGTGACATAATAACACAATATATGATGAAAATGTTTAGAATTTGAGATTTATGTGAATTGAATCATACATAGTTTAGTTCTTCACAATAACAATTAACAATTTACAAGCCAATTTTATCCGATGGGCAAATAATTTATATTTTCTCAATACTTCACTCAATTAATGTTTAAAGAAAGCTGATGTTTTGATGCAAACAGAATACTTGTTAATGGTACGTGATAATTGTTATGAAGTCTTACATCTGGCATGTTTTTTCTTATGATATATTGTTTGGCACAATGATACAGGACTGTTCAAAAAAAGTATCTGACTTCCATTTTGGCAGTCAACTAAGCATTCAAGTAGAAAATGTATCCTTCAAGTCAGATTTTTCAGTACTTAAAGATGCTTAATTTAAATTGACTCTAATTACACAAGGAAAGGAAATTAGAAACCTCATATTAACATAAGTTTTCCTGACTAGATTTAAGAAATCGAGTACTTGGCACCTTTATAAACTATTAACAGTTCCACATACCCAGTTATAGTAGATATTTTGTACCCAGCTCTGAAATATGTGTGCCTCATGGGCTTCATTTAATGGGGAAATTGAGATTCACACTACTCTTGTCATACTTGGTATCTTTATGAGGACATTGCTGGGTTTGTATTGCTTCCCAGCAAAATTATATTGTAGCTGCACTCATTCTAAAATGGCTTAAGAGAAAAGACTTTCAGAACATCCATTGCCATCTTAACCAAAAATAAATCAGCTTGGTAATAAACAATTGCAGTAAAGTTGGTGCAAACCAGGAAAAGCTTAAAGCCAAACTGCATGATAAGTTCTACGACAGTGACTAGGGCTTGATTGTTCTTGTTTTGATCATCTGGAAATTAGAGTTATAGTTTAATGACAAAGTAGATTAAATAATGGGAGTATGGAGATAATACAATGGGAAAAAAACAGTTTTGACAATGTGGAGAATTAGTTCACAGCCATGCCAAAGATCCACCTTTGAGTGCTATAAGACATAGACATAGTTCATCTGAATTGTATTATGATCACCATTTCTGGAATCTGAAATTAAGTTTAATACACCCAAATTATTAAGTCAGAAATAAACTAAGTATAATATAACATGGCATACAAATCTGAGAATATTGTCTTTTGAAACCTTTTTATCCTTTCACAAATCATGAATAAATTTAGTTAATTAGAAATATTGCTTACATCATGTTACCATTCTGTGAAATTATGGATATTTAATTCTGGCTGTACTATAAATACTGTTGTACAGAAAGAGGGAACCATGTGAGGTTGCAACCAACCCAGAAATAATGCCTCTTTTCATGTTTAAATATATGAATTCAATCATTTCCTTGTATTTATCCTTTTTTTAAATTTCAAAGTAAAAGAAGGTGGGTCATAAGTTATACTTGTGTATCAAAGTAAAGTACAAACACATGTACCTTTTGATACAACCTTAAAGTGTGAATTGAGTTCCTGGTGACTTCATAGTCATAGCCCTATAGTTTTTTTGGTAATTGTATGGATGAAGTTTGCCATTATTTTCTTCCAGAAAGTTTTTTGACTTCCCAGTCTACCTAATCTACTATTAATTAGGCATTACTTGTTAAATCCTCTGGACTTCTGTCTTCTATGTAGCTTCCAAAGACAGGGGAACTCTGTCTTTGTGAACATATATTTAGTTTCTGAAATCTTTGTCAAATTTTGTGACACTTGACGGAATCATTCAGATTTTAGATTAGAAGAAGTAACATCTTGAACAGGGAACTAGAACAGAAAGAGCACACTTGTGCATTCATCTTTGGTTTAGTGCTTCTACATAAGACACTTAGTCATCTACAGTAGTTTCAGAATTCCTAATAGATGTTCTGTCGGGCTCTCTGGTAGACTTCTCCCAAAAATTCACAGGTACAAATTTCAGACACACACGTTTGAAAATTCAAAACAATGTTCTTTATAATGAAAAGTCACTTAAACTAAGCCCTCTTTTGGTATAGCAAAAAGCACTTGTCTCCAAACAAACTGGTAATTTGTACAAATCCCTTATCAGTTCTGTGATACTTAGCTTGCAGCTTTGAGGCAATTCACAGTCCTTCTTCTTTCACAAAGTGAAACACACTTTGTTCTGGTTTAGTTTCAAAGCGGGGGAAAATCAGCACACAAAAGGTCAAAGTCAGTAAAGCAGTCATGAAACACAAGGATCAGATAATCCTCCACAATGGCCAAACCCACAGGCTGCTATTTATAGCAGCCTCACTAATTACCACAGCCCCAACCAACCACAGGTGGCTTCATTTTCTTTGATAATAATCTCTAAGTTGTTGTTGCCTATGCATCGCTCTCCGCATGCGTGGCTGTATCATTAACTCTTGTTCTGAATCCAAGGAGGAGCTAGATAATTGATCTCCTTCTGAGCTGTCTGCCACACTCTCCTCCTCCCTGTCACTCATGTCTTCTTGGTCAGAGGAACCTTCATCATCAGATTCCACTGGGGGCAAAACAGGCCTGCAGCATGTGGATGTCTCCCCCACATCCACAGTCCTTGGGGCAGGAGCTGGGCCAGAGCTAACCACAACAATAGATAAGCAACTTAAGTAAATGGCTTGGTTTACTGTGGAGAAACAAAGCATAATTAATAATGAGGGACCTGCTTTCAGGAGCAAAGGCACTACATCTGGAAAGCACCAGGTTGGGGAAAGATGTCCTAAGTGAAGAAAAATAAAGGTTTCCGCAGAAAATCATTTAGGATTTAGTAGAGTTGCTATGTTTTTGAACAATAGTCTCAGAAAACAGGGTGCTGATTAGGATGATGTAGTACACACAGATATATTTAACCCTGCCCCTTTGCTTGGGTCTATATGACCCAAAATGAAATTTAACCCTGCTGTTCTGTTCGAAAAAACTTCCTAATGTTATGTTCCCGGGTCTATTTGACCCGTACTGCAAATTGATCATTTTAGGTACTTATATTTGGTCTTTTTGAAAGCTTTTTTGACCTGGAAACAAGTTTGAACATTTCTGCACACAATGGAATGAAAATTGAACTGAAAAAATTAATCCTTATTGGTTTATTTTGCACATAAATGTGCCTCCCCCCCGTTTTTGTGAAAGTTTTTTCAATTTATGGATAGTTTTGCTTGCAAAATCCATTCTATTTTACTAAAGTTGGTGTGGGATTGGTAGCTTGAACATTTCTGCACACAATGATATGACAATTGAAATGATAAAAGTAAATCTTATTGGTTTATTTTGATGATATAATGCATGCCCCACCGTTTCTGTGAAATAGTCTTCACTTTATGGATAGTTTTGTTATTAAAATGCATTCTATTTTACTAAAGTGGGTGTGGGATTTGTAGCTTGAACATTTCTGAACATAATGATATGAAAATTGAACTGGAAAAATTGATGCATATTGGTTTATTGTGCACATAAATGGGCCCCCATGCTTATACTCAAATAGGCTTATACTCGAGTAGGCTTATACTCGAGTATAAGACAATATGGTTTTATATTCAAAAATAAACCAATAAGAATCATTTTTTTCAGTTCATTTCCATTTTTCTTATGTTCAGGATTGTTTCAAAAGGATATTCCAAATATTTCTAGCCAAATATGTATAAAAAGTGACAATAATGGCACACAGCAAGGCCGAGGGGGGTGGCCCTTTTGTGGCAAAAATAAACCAATAAGAACCATTTTTTTCAGTTCATTTATATTTTTCTTATGTTCAGGACTGTTCAATTTAGTATATCAAACCTTTTGGGGGGAAATTCCTTAGGGATTTGTAGCCTTAAAAAATATAAATTGACACAAAATTCAGAAAGGATGGGGGGAGGGGCTTTTTGATCAAAATAACAATATAAGTCTCAATTTTTCCAGTTCAATTTTCATATCATTATGTTCATAAATGTTCAAACTAGTTTTCCAGTTGAAAAAGTTTTCAAAAAGATCAAATTCAAGTACCTAAAAAAATTATTTTTGATCCGGTCATATACGAACAGAAACAGACTCGAAGTGATGAATTTTTTTTGCCCAGAAAACAATTAGCCACCACCCCAAAAATATTTTTTGATGATCAGCATTGTTAAATTGAGTAAATGAATGCCTAAGATTTTAAAGAATATTTCGGATTTGGAGCATAAAAAAATAAAAAGTGAAAATGGTTGTAAGCAGCCGAGGGGGGGGGGAGGCTTATTTCTGATGTTAAAAAACCAATAAGAATCATTTTTTTCAGTTCCTTTATATTTTTCTTATATTCAGAAATGTTCAAGCTACCAATCCCACACCAACTCCAGTAAAATAGAATGCATTTTGCAAGCAAAACTATCCATAAATTGAAAAAACTTTCACAAAAACGGGGGGCACATTTATGTGCAAAATAAACCAATAAGGATTAATTTTTTCAGTTCAATTTTCATTCCATTGTGTGCAGAAATGTTCAAACTTGTTTCCAGGTGAAAAAAGCTTTCAAAAAGACCAAATATAAGTACCTAAAATGATCAATTTGCAGTCCGGGTCAAATAGACCCGGGAACATAACATTAGGGAGGTTTTTTTTTCAGCAAGAAAGAAACCCCCCACCCCCCCAAAAAAAATTCTCATAGAGAGAACCCCTGAAATGATGAAAAGTCGTGAAATTTCAAGTTTCAGATATGCAGGGAAATTTTTTTACAGGGACTCAAACTTGGTTTCGGGTCACATACAACCCAAACAGAACAGCAGGGTTTTTAAGACCTTGTAGATTTTTTGTCATGCGGATCTGAAACTTGTGATTAATTTACTTTTCCTCATTTAAGGGGTTCTTACTATGAGTGTGGGGTTTTTCCCCGTTTTGTTTACTTTTTGGTACACGCTGATTGTTACATTTCATTACACCCAAAACAGTACAAATGTATAGTAAATACGAACATAACAGCAGAATTAAATGGCAAAAGAGATCTATATATACACATTAAGTTGCATATTAAAGAGGGATTTTTGATAAATGAATGCTTTTGTATATCATCACCCAAGTCTAAAAATGAATATTTTCCATTAAAAGAGATTAGTTCCTATGGATGCAATATGCTACTGAATATGTATACCATTCATGCACTATAGTTTAGAGATATTAAGAACCTGTCAGAAGCAAATCTGGTAAAGAGAGTATATTAGTATTGGTTGTTGATCAAACTGATATGGATTTCTGTGAAAAAATATGGTGGGAAAATAGGAAAAAGAACATTAGCAGTTATATTAAATGATCTGAAAAATAAATTTTTCATTATAGATTCAGTGTGATTGAGCAGAGTGTAAAGATATTTATGTGTTTGTCAAATAAAGAAGTAATGCCAGTTAAAGATAAGTTATGTTTTCCTGTTTAAAATGGTTTAATGTTTTAGTTCTTAAGGAAGGCTCTATTTTGCCCAAGAATTGAATTATTTATTTTTTATATTTGAAAGATTTATAAGTCATTGTGTAGAATAAAGCCCCCAAGAGGGCATACAATAAAACTTAAATAAAAAACAATACAGGAAACAATGAAAAATATCACAGCATTATATTAGCAATAAAACCAGATGTCACCACAGGAATATATCAAGACTTTTCCCTTGAAATGAAAGAAAATGTGTGACATTAATGATCCCAGCAGGTTTTGGCATCAAATAAGTTGCAAAACATAAAATTGTTTTTTCTTCATTCTATTTTACTCAATTATTGTTCAACTCTTTCCAGACGTTATTTTTGTTTTACAACTGCTTAGCAAATAATTAACATGGGAAAATTAATATTTGTAACAGTTTACATACACGTAACATACATTTGAATACATGTTTTTCTAGTGCAAAAAATATATGTTAAAAGTATCTATATTAGAACTACACAAGCATATTTAATACAGCTAGCTTGCATTTATTTATTAAATGCACATAAATTTTTATACTATACAAATCCAGAGCTATTTTGAATAGCCGCTGAAAACATAACATAAATATTAAATTCTTATAACTCTATCCATAAAATTGATATTGATGTTATATGCCACCCAGTGCCCTTTAAATTCTGGAAATGAAACTTAAACTCCCCCCCCCCCAAAAAAAAGAGGAACTTTGAAAAGTCAGTCTACTGGCATGTATAGTCTCCCTGGGATATGACTGCAAATAAGCAAGTAGTTTGTGGCTTAAGTCAATATCAGCTGGGGCATCAAACAAGATTAGTTCCTATAGATGTCTTTCAGCCTCAGCTCTTTAAACTCATGTTTAAAGGGGACTACAGACATCTTCTGTACGAATGAAGGGGGAATCAAAGGGGCAATCAACAATGGCAAAATTGTTGTTTTATTGCTGTTTTATTATTTTGGTTAGCCGCCCCAGTCTACGGAGAGGGGCGGCATACAAGTCAAGTCAAGTCAAGTCAAGTCAAGTCAAATCAAATCAAATGGCAATGCAACTGGATGATTGAATATAGAATGTGCTGTGAGTTATGCATATAGAAGCGATATGCAGAATAGAAGGGAAGCTGGATGGGAGGAAGATGAGCATGGTTTTAAAATTGGAAGAAGAAACATCAATAACTTGCATTATTGTGGTGACCCTACCCTGGTAAGTTGAAAATGCAAATGTTCTGCAAGCTCCAGTACTAAACATTAAAGAGCAGAATAAAAAAAAATCAGAGTAAAATGAAACACAAAGAAAACCAAACTAATGATAAGAAGTAGAACAACCAGCCTTAGAACTTACAATAAGATGTCAAAGGAATGGATAGCTTGTGCCTTTTGGAATCAAACATCATCAGTAAAGGAACAAGACAAGACAAGAATCGGCAAGTCAAAAACACCGGATAGAGCAACCATGAAGACTGGAAAATATATTCATATGCCATATTTAACAAGGAACATAATAATATCCCCCTAGCAATTCTTAGAATTTATCTATAGCAATGCAAATTATTTGCAAATTATTTGTTTGTTTTGTTTACTTATACCCCAACTTTATTATTCTTATAAATATCTTAAATAACTTTATAAATATCTTTATAAAAAGTTGGGTATTTACAATACCAAAAGATGGGTATACTCTTTGTACCAAAAGATACAATACTCTTTCCTCCTCCTTCTCTATTTAATGTTTGTGCCTTTTCCTTTGTACTGATAAAGTACAATAGCATTCTTCATACTTCTGTTTAAAAAGTTATCCAGAGACTCCATGAGCAAACCACATCCATACTTTAAATATGTTGAAATTAGCCTATCTATTTCTGTAGGCTTACTATTTTTCAGTATTCCCACAGCGTTTATTTCTCCCTTTTCATTATTTTCCCCCCTTGGATACTAACATTTAGCAATGGGTTGAATCTTGCTTTTTGACATATCACTGTCAATAGCGTACAAATCTTTGAAATGTTCCTTCCAGCAATCTTTCACTTCAATTTCATCACAAGCAACTTCATTGCTTTTATTTTAATTCCATTCACACTGCTGGATTTTCCTCATTCAGACCTCTTTAGCCACTTTCAAATAATTTTTATTTGTTCTGAAGCAGAACAAAAATCTTTACTGCAAAACAAACATCTGGTGTGCCAGAAGCTACCCTATTGATAAACATGACTCTTATATGACATATATGACTCTAATGATGACAATTTTAAATAGTTTTTGGGCCCTAAGGATATTACATGCAAATTACAGCTCAGTAGATACAGTTGCAGGGATACACACACACACACACACACGCACACATTTACAACAATATCATGCTCTCTATGGAAAACATTGACATCTTTCAATGAAATATATGTTGGATTGTTAGAATATATATCTTCATGAAAAAAAAATCATATGTCCATAGGCAGGGATTGTTTTTTAAACGTGTCTAATAAACATATTTCATCTTTGCTAAACCACAATGGATGAACATTCAACAGTCTCACCAATTAAAAGCTAATACAATTAATGGATTAATATAATGTACAAACAGAATTTTATGTTGGCTAGAGAAAGAGTCATTCACCAAGTTTCTCTCAACTCTGCATAGGAGTGGCATTCTGTCAGAAGAGAATAAGTATCATTGTGCAATAGATAATCTTATGCAAAGCATCTGGATCCAAAGGGTTTAGGATTTGGAAAAGTCAGGTTCTGCAGAAAAGATCTATACCTACATAAAATAAATGTCAATTTTATAGACCTTTGAGCCAATCTTAGCCTACCAACACATTTACTGGCTGAATAGTAGCATTCCCTATTTAGCTGAGGACTTATGTTGAGGGAAGTATTATGTATTTTACAAAGAATTTGATGATATCTTGGACTTCAACTCTCATAATTCTCCATCCAAGGTGTTAAAGTTGAGGAACACTGTTTTTGTGTGGGGGGTTTTTCATGGAAATTTATCTAACATGCAAATAAGATTTATCATATATAAAAAACATGCATTTTAATCTCTTATACAATGCCCTTCTGGGCTTAGGCCAGTGATGGCGATTGGCGAACCTATGGCACGGGTGCCACAGGTGGCATGTGGAGCCATATCTGCTGGCACACAAGCCTTTGCCGTAACTCAGCACCAATGTGCATGTGTGTGCCGGCCAGCTAATTTTTGGCTTGTACAAAGGCTCTGGAAGGGTGTTTTTGACTTCCAGAGAACCTCTGGGGGGATGGGGAGGGCATTTTTACTCTGTTCTGGCTCTAGGGAAGCCTTTGGACCTTGGGAGGGCAAAACATGAGCCTACTGGGCCCACCAGAAGTTGGGGGTTTCCAGCCTCCAGAGGCCCTCAGGAGGGGGGGGGGCTATTTTCACCCTACCCAGGCATTGAATTATGGGTGTGGGCACTCGAGCATGCACAATAGCGTGTGCCCATGCTCTTTTGCCACCCGATGGAAAAAAGGTTCACCATCACTGGCTTAGGCTATATGCTAGCTTAGTATCTCTGATACACAAACACACAAATGTGCAAAAATATATGAGATTGGTGTAATGATCAATGTATCAATCTAGAAACTGAGAGACTAGTTCTAGTATTGGGCTTAAAGCCAGATTTGGGCCAGTCAATCTTTCTTGGTTTTAGAAGAAAGGCAATGGTAAACCCATGCCAAAAATCTTTTCATTAAATCTGCAAGGGCTTGTTCAGGCAGTTGCTTAAAGTCAAAAATTGATCAAACCATATGAAGAAAACCTTTAGCTCACATCTATATATTCAGAAACCACAGGTTTGAGCAATTCAGCCAAACCTGTATGTTGAAATTACATCTCCTCTTTCCCCCACCGCCTCTCCTTCCAATTTGGCTCGCTGCCATTTTAAAATGGGTATTTTCTAAAGTAATAATTAGCAGTCACCCCTGCCCTGCGGTATGACTCAATAGTATAGACAGAATTTCACAGCAGCTATTAAAATCCAGTATTATATGCACACGCCTCCCTATAACCATGCAAATGCTTAGTCCCTGCAGACAACACTATTAAAGAATTACATTCATTAGAGTTTATTGTTGAGTTTTGATCATATGCCAAATAGTAAGGAACTGAAGCTTTGTGCATGCTTGTAAAAGCCACATAGATGAAACCAGCAAGCAGGTTGAACTGATTTTTTTTCTTATCAGTGATGTAAGTTGAGACAATAACAGAGATAGTCAGTTGTTTTGATTTTCCTTTCTGTTGCTCAGCTAGGAAGCTGCATGTTATCCAGACCATTTCACCTGATAGCTTCCCTGAATGCAAGATTCTATGCTGTACACTGGGGAAAAAAAGAAAAAAGAAATAATTAATGATCCTTTGCTGTGTGCCAATTTTGAAGATGTTATTTATCTGGTCCTTTCAAGCAATCCAAAATCATTCTCTACCACCGCTGCCTGCTCTTAGGAGCCTGTGTGTTTTCCTAAACCTGCTCAAGATGGGGCAAACACAACCTTTGTTCAGTAGAACAACCTGTCAAGACAGCTCTTCCACTCAATTTACTGCATTCACAGATGTTCCTTAGCTTTCAGCATTTGGTGGGCTACTTCCATATGCTCTTAATCGCTTATTCACAGAGTAAGATCCTGGCTCAGCTTTGCTGGCTGACTGCAGGCATGCTAACTGACAAGCGGCCAAATAGTATTCTGTTTTGCAAAGGTAGTTTTTAATGACTGCGGAAAAACAAATCGCTGGGGGGTGAATAGCTTACATTGACTGCTGTCATAGTTTTATCTCTTGATCAGAATTAATGTTCTTTTGCTCCAGAAAGCAACTGAAGAATAACAGTGGCACAAAGTGCATTTCTTAGGCAAATCTGAACAGTGCTGACAATTAAACCATTAGTTCCAAATATGATTCCTCTCAAAATGATTGGTTTTCTGTCCTTCCGTGATACTAACTGTCACCATCATCACTAAAAGAGGAAAAACACTGCCTTTTGTCCCAAGTTATTGTTCTGTCTGGGTCCCCCCAGACGCCAACACCAACCAAAAAGAGTAGCCAGACACACTAGTAAAAAGCAAAGGCAGTTTATATACTGGAAAGCAAACACAGGTAACAAAAACTGTTCTTACAGACAGGAACACGATGCAGTTTCACAGAGGTTTCACGAAGGCCAGGCAATAAAACAGGATTCTTGCTGGCAAAAACAACTCTGGAGATAATAAAACCCACGCCTCCCCCAAGTCTTCCAGGCTTCTAGGCCACAAGCCAAGATCAGAGACACCAAGAATTGAAGCAAGGTCACAGGACTCCCAGTTGATAACTCTCCACGAGACTGTAAGGGCGGGCCTGCCTTTTCAACCCTGCTGAGGAGAACCACACCCAAACCCAGCTGTTGCCAATTCAGGAGTGGAAATATCTTTCTAATTGGCCCCTTCTTTGAGCTGCACGTCTCTGCTGCATGTCTATTATAGCCTGTGCGTCTTCATCCAATGAATCCAGGCTACTAGCTGGGGAGAGGGCCCCCCGGGGGTCTCAGGCTGCTCTCCCTCCTCCTCCTCTTGACGTTCCTCTCCCCCGTCTGCCTGGTCCTCCCCCTCCTGGTCACTGTTCTCCTCCTCTGGGCATGGATCCGGCAGAGCTCCAGGCTGAATCACAACAGGTTATATTTGCTTTCTCATAATGTAAGCTTTATAGAATTGAACATCTTAGATAGCCTCAGCGGCACAGTGGTTAGAGTTTATTTATTTATTTTATTTATTTATTTTGTCCAATACACAATGAGGGTTTTAGTGGGTATATATCTATATACACATAGTAAAATACATGATGAAGGTTATAGAGGAGATACTCATAGTAAAATATATCTAAGAAATAATAGAAAAGAAGATATAGTAATAGAACATATCAATGAAAGAATAGAAGAAGAAATATAGGAATAGAAGAAAGGTATAGGAGATATAGGAGATCAATAGGACAGGGGACGGAAGGCACTCTAGTGCACTAGTACTCGCCCCTTACTGACCTCTTAGAAATCTGGATAGGTCAACCATAGATAATTTAAGGGTAAAGTACTGCAAGCTACTTCTGCTGATCACCAGCTGCCAGCAATTTGGCAGATCAAATCTCAGTAGGCTCAAGGTTGACTCAGACTTCCATCCTCCCAAGGTTGGTAAAATGTGGACCCAGATTGTTGGGATCAATATGCTTACTCTCTGTAAGCTACTTAGATAGGGTTGTAAAGCACTGTGAAACAGTATATAAATCTAAATGCTATTGCTATTGCTATATCTTTGGAAAATTTGTCAAGGTTATTTAATATGGCATTAGTCTTGCTCTCTCCCTTTTATTTCCTAACTTATCTAGTGGCTGTTTCCACTAAAATAGCAGTAGCACTAGCACTTAGACTTATATACTGCTTCACAGTCCTCTCTAAGTGGTTTACCAAGTCAGCATATTGCCCCCAATAATTGAGATCTTCATTTTACTGACCTTGAAAGGATGGAAGGCTGAGCCAACCTTGATCCAGTGAGGATCGAACCTCTGGCAGTCAGCAGAATTAGCCTGCAATATTGCATTCTAACCACTGTGCAATCATAGCTCCTGAAAAGAAAGAAATCACTGTGTCATCATGGCTCTTCTCAAGAAAGTCATTGACGTTAGATTTCATCATATTACTCAACTGATACAAGCTACTTGATTTTGACCAGTAGTTGGCTAAAGTTTTGTTTTGTCTCTTTTCATGATACCATTTTGCAAGAATATTCAACAATGTTCTTGTATCATCATGCACATCTTAGAAGGTAATCTACATATCTCTCTTTAAGTGCATGAAAATGCTGAAATATATATTGATTCTCTCAAGAATATTGTGAGACAAGCTCCACCCTTACATATTTGCATCACGGTGTCTCAGTATGAGAACATTGTGAATAAGATTGCATTGTAACCTCATCATGAATATTTCATCATGATAATTAGGAATGTACTGTATTCCTTGTTTATTCTGCTATTGTCAATGTTGTAACTAAACTAATCTTTATTGTACCGTATCTAATACGTTATTGAGGTTTACATGGGTTATGCTCTGAAACACAAATTGTCATAGTTTCAAAACAATTTGCAAACTATATATTACTGTAACATTGTGTTCTGAAAACACATATATAATATTATTATAATTTTATTCAATTTTTCCTATAATATTGAGATGCTCTTTTATTGTTGATGATAACAATATACATAAAGATTATATCTGTATGCCTCTGTTTAATCTGTATGTTTTCTTGTAAACTATGATGTCTTGCTATGATACTATTTTAAAATGGGGAATATGTGATGGATTAAGATTCCCCCCTCCACATGCTGGACCAAGCAATAGATATGTGTAGACATGTTGGAGTGGGCCAGATAATATTGAGAAAAACCTGACCTGTTGCTGGAGGGTTAATATATGGAAAACTTCAGACTATCTCAGGAATGACTAGACCAGTGATGGTGAACCTTTTTTGGTTTATGTGCCAGAAGGGAGTGTGTGCCAGAAGGGTGTTTATGTGTGTGCTACTATGTATGCATGTGCCCACATCCATTTCCTCCTCACTATGTAGGTGCACCCCCATGCTGCCCCTGTTCATGCATACAACCCCCACCCCACCCCAGCACATGTGCATAGGCTTCATTGAATCCCGTGACAGTGAAAATGTCCCAATGGACAAACTGGAAGTTTAGAAAAACAGACTTCCAGTTTTCCTTTTGTGCTGTTTTTTTGAATTCCTGAGGCTTCAGGGAAGCTTCCTGAAGCCCTAGAATGTGAAAAACAGTACAATGGGCAAACCGGAAATCCATTTTTCTGAACTTCTGGTTTGCCTGTTGGGACGTTTTTCACACTCTGGCACTTCAAGGAGCTTCCCTGAAGCCTCCGGAGGGTGAAACGTCCTTTCCCAAGGCTGAAAATCAGCTGGCCAGTGCTGATATAGGGCAATGCCTCATGTACCTTCTGATATGGCTCCGTGTGCCACCTGTGCCACATGTACCATAGATTCGCCATCACTGGATTAGACTGTGGGGCTTGCAGGAAGATTTGAATGTTCCAGAATTTGTATATGCCTACTTAATAGTTAAATGTAACAGTAATTTACACTAATATATTACAGTATATTTATCTAATAGGTTGGATACATGTAAGATAAACATTGGACAAATACCTCTATATTTTACAGAGATGTTGATTAGCTGAGGGAGAGAATTAAAAATATGTATATGAAGATACATCGAGAAATAAAGGTTTGAATAGACACTGAGAAAAAGTTACATGAAAGGATTACATTAAAAAGTAATAATCAACCACTTACAAAATTTTATCTTCAATTGGCTTTTTGGAAGAAAGGAGGAAAGAGTATAAAGAAAATGTAAAAAAGAAAAGAAATCACAAGAACATTTCAGGTAAATTGCTGATGAAATTTGATGATGCCTGAAGAGACAGAAAGGACTTTGACAGAATGAAAGAACAGAGCATTTTAAGAGCAAAAGTATTTAAATCACCGATAATGTCAAAAAGCTATGAAGCTATAAGGTTTGAAAAGGCTGAAGCCCACAAAGTTGAACAGGGGCAAGTACATTACAGGAAGACTATATTACTTTACTATTATTAATGTATGAGTCATTCAGTTCAAGTCATCTCTGCCCAGAAACAAACATAGCTGACATAATGATATAAGCTATGTTTTTGTACCAACTGAGGGTATCTGGATCTCTAGCAATAATCCCTTCATAGGGATGGAATGCCATGCAGAGCCTTTAGTCCTCTATTCTCCATGGCATCTTCCAGAGAAGCCAGGATGGCTAGCTCTAATCCTCCAGCTCTATGATAAATTGTAAAATTAAGGACCACTTCCCTGCTAATGGTCCAGTTCTTCAATTCAGTCCTAACTCTGAAAGATGCTCTGGAGATTTCTTCTTAGCTAAATTTAGTTTAGGATTATCAGAGAAGAAAACTCCCAGATTATGATGACAATGACGATGACGATGACGATGACGATGATGATGATCATCATCATCAATATGACACAGCAAATGAGATCCCTATGCTGGATTTCGTATTTCATCACCAGCCGGGGGCTTCCCAAGCACCTAGGACTGTGTGATGTAGCAGCGAATTATGTGTGCCAATCCCAGTAAAGTGGCCTTTTGCAAATGACAGATGGAGATTTTGTCAATTCCGATGGTTTTCATAGGTTCGAATGCCTTCAAAGTCTGCTGGTGGGGGTTCCGGGGGTCTGCTGTGGGGCTACTCCTTTCGATAGCAGGACAGACTGATTATTACCTCTGACACCAGTCAATTCAGTTGGGGGACCCACCTTTGTTCCAGAGTGGCACAAGGTCAATGGAACACATAGGAGCTCCAGCATAACATCAATTGGCTGGACATCAGGACAGCTTGTCTCGCTCTCAGGGCCTTTGAGGAGGCAGTTTTGGGCCAACATGTCTTTCTGCTCACAGATAATGTGACTACCATGGCTCATGTGAATAAGCAAGGTGGGGAGACCAGATCTCAGGCCCTTATGAGGGAGGCGGAGTCTCTGTGCAAATGGGCAGACTCTCACTCAGGGTAGCTCATATTGCAGGCACTTTCAACGTTGCAGGTAGACTGGCTGAGCAGAGCCACCGTGGACCAGTCAAAGCAGCAATTCCAACCCAGTCTTTTCAAGGAGCTGTCCTGGTGGTTTGGGAACCTGATCCTGGAATATTCGCCTCTCCAATAAAGGCTCACCTTCCAAGGTTGTTGGGTTTTTTTTAGGTTTCTGACCCTCGGAATAGAAGGCATGGTTGCTCTTCGATGCCCTTGGCTGGCAAGGTTCTTATATGCCTTCCCCCCCCATCCCTCTGATTCCAGGACTGGTCAGGACAATTCTATTGGACAAGATGGAGCTCTTTCTGGTGGCTCCCCATTGGCCTCACAGACTGTGGTTTCCTGATCTGGTCGGCCTGTCCATTGACAGACCATGGACGATTCCCCCGGAGTGGGTCTCACTCAGCCAGAGCCTGTTCTCCATCCAGAGCCACTTGGTTGTCTGGAGGTTGAATGGGCTCCTGACCTGGTATATCCCATCCTGGCATCTCCAGAGGATGCCATGGAGAAGGGTATTGAACTTATCTGACACACCTGTTATAATGGCAATCCAAAGGAGAGGCCAGACCCCCCACCCTGTAGGTTTTATTTTGTTTTGGGAGTTGTTGTGTTCCTGGCCCTAGTTGGAGTTTCCATAGTACTTGATAGGATCAGCATAGACTTGGTGAGTGAGGGCAGTTATGTGGCAGCTGTCGGCTCAGCTACTGTTCAGAAGGCTCGGCTTCTGCGATACCTTGGATGTTGCAACTTTTCGAATTGGATTGTTAATAGGGAGGTGGTACTAAATGTTACAACTCAGTCATAGAGGTGGAGGACTAGAGCTACACATCTTGGCTTCTCCTTTGGATCACCAGGAGAACAGGTGTATCAGGTAAGGTCAATGCCCCATTTCTGAGGCCAGGGGCAAGTCACATACAGTGTTTATCTTATTGGTACTCAGCTTCAACTTAATTATTCCTTCAGGCATCATAAAAAAACAAAGATGTAGAATGCATTTCCTGACAAATTACCTACACATTATCTTACCACTGATTTCATATACGGTAGATATCAAATCATACCATTGGCAACCAGTGCTTGGAAGAAGAGAAGAAGACTACTAGACAACAATGCCTCAATATCTGCATTGTGAGCCGCAATGAGAGGGGCGGCATACAAATCTAATAAATAATAATAATAATAATAATAATAATAATAATAATAATTATTATTATTATTATTATTATTATTATTATTATTATTATTATTATTATTATTATTATCCAGTCCTTGGAGCCAAACAAGGTTGATTTCAGAATCAATTCTATTCAAAATGCTGAAGCTCAAGTAACGTTAATACAGTTGCACTCATTGTGTAACCTTATTGTAGTTACATTCATGCATCAAGGGACGAAATCCGATTCTTTCCTTCAACTAAATAATTAGTAGTCTCCAAGCATGTGCCATCTTTTTACTATTTGGCCCCCAAAGGATTCTTTACTGTTGGTAATAGTTATCATTTATGGGTTCAGGGAAGACACATTCAAGACCAATTACACAGTTTATCTTCCTGAATATGTGATCATAATTGGTTAGAGAAGATATTTGATCTGTTTTCCTGAGATAGGTTTTGCTGGCAAAAATTATTGAGTTTTTCTACACAAGCTTTTTTCTCTCTTTCAATTGGTAAGGAGAGAGGCTTGTTGCCTGGATAGCTATCTACCCCAGGGGTTTCCGAAGTGCTTATTTATTTGTACGTGAAAGGCTTACATTTGGAGTTTGAAACATAGAGAACATACAGAGCAAATACACAATCAAAGAAACACATTTACTATAATTCCCATTAGTAATATTATATCTAATTCTGGAATCCCTCAAAGGACAGTGAATATGCACATGGCTGTTAAGAGGCTTAAAAACCACTCTTTTTTCCTGCCTCTGAGAGGCCAATGGTATTCCAAATTCCAAGTCTCAACTATCAGTGAAGTTGTGCTCTCTTTCTGCTACTTTCCCAATGTTATTAACAAATGCTATAGTTCAGATAATTTTGTTACACTTGTTAATGATTTACATGTCTTACCTAGCAAGAGTCTATCAGTTGGTGTAGACAAGTTGGGTAGAGATTGGGTAGAGATTGAGGCAAATGTTCCTATATATCAGGTGTTTCCAGGCTTAACACTTTTTAGCTTACTGTTTAAACATATACAGGGACACTCCTGAGTGAGGTCACTCATCCATTTGGGTTTAGGTACTTAGTATCTACCATATTTTTCAGAGTATAAGACCCACCAGAGTATAAGATGCACCTTAGTTTTGGGGGAGGAAAACAAGGGAAAAAATCTGCCTCTGCCTAACACATAGAAATTACAAAGAATTGGAGAAATGTACATTATGGCAGTATATTAATGCCAGAAAGTTTTCTTAAATGTAGTCACACTAATTCCTCCCAATTAGATCTAGTCCAAACATGACTAACTCAGGGTTTAACTCAGCTGCCTTATCTTAATACTAAAACAGGACATGATTACATTTCAGCTTATATTTGTACAGATGCTGTTAACATTGATGTGGTTTTCTTGAAGTTCACATTATTCTCTGCTATTTTTTAAAAAAAGATGCAATAGCACTGGGCCTCTTCCGATCAAGCATTTATTTTAAAAAGCTTTTTTATTTTTGTTATGTTGCCTAGAACTATAATAAAGCAGTCTTTAAAAATTAAGTCTAATAATTTGAACATTCTATAGACATTTATAGTTATTACTTTGTCTCCTTGAATGTGTTACAGCAGTCTGAATAGCACAAGAATCAAACCCCCCCTCTTTGTTTTTCTGACCTCTGTATTATGATTAATTGGGTTGAGTGTGTATGATTTCATAGTTGATGATTTTACAATACTGATTATGTTATGTTAATTTTTTTTAATTTTTTTTTAAAAAAAATATTAGATTTGTATTGCATTGTACTGTTGCTATGTTGTGAGCTGCCCCGAGTCTTCAGAGAGGGGCGGCATACAAATCTAATAAATTAAATTAAATTAAAATGCAATTTTGCCTCTGCCTCTCCCTCCCAGTAATTTGCTTCCTTGCAGTTTTAGTTTCACTTTCATTTTAGCATTTGGGCCTGGCTGCAGCCTCAAATCAGCTGGTGTTTGGGAGGCTGATAATCAGTTGCTTGTGTTAATAAGGCTCTGTGCTGTTTGTTGTAAGTAAGTAAATTGCTGGGAGACAAAGGCCGAAGGGTGGTGGTGGCTGGGTGGGGCTACATTTGCTATATAAGATGCACCCAAGTTTTCACCCTCTTTAAAAATGGTGGGTGGATAAAAAGGTGCATCTTATACTCTGAAAAAAATGGTAATTATGTATCTTGTCCCAGCCAGATTAGTATAGTGATTAAGATATCGGACTAGAAATCAGGAGACTGTGAGTTATGCCTTGGACATAAAGCCAGTTGTGACATTGAACCGGCTACTTTTTCCTCAGCCTTAGGAAGTAGACAACGACAAATCATGTCTGAAAAAAGAAAAGAGAGAAAACTGAAGGGACTTGTTCAGACAGTCTCAAAGAATCAGTTATCAGTTTCAGAATCACGCACATAATAATAATAGTGTGATATTTTATAGCATTGAATTAAGAAAACCTTCAGTTATAGGAGACCTGAAAGAAAGAATTTAAGAAATAATTCAATTAGAAACACAGGTTCAAATTAAATAGATCTCTCCCACACCTCCCTCACACACAAACACACACACAGAGAGACATAAACCTATTTTATCAGAAGAATGAAAAAATGAAAGCTCATAATATTTTGTTGTCTGAAAAATGTATAATTCTCTCTTCCTTGCTAGATTAAATATTTTATACCCTACCAATTTCAAAGCTACCTGAAGAATAATGGGCATACATGAGACATGGGGCAATCATACAGCCTGATGAGATGCTCATCAGCCTGCTAAATTGGAATTGCAGGAAGTGATTTTATACCATCCTACAGACCCTGTTCTAGATCAGTACCTTCCTACAATAGAAGGCAGACAATTTTGAAGACAAAGGAAAG
Source organism: Erythrolamprus reginae (assembly GCF_031021105.1). Lineage (NCBI taxonomy): Eukaryota > Metazoa > Chordata > Lepidosauria > Squamata > Dipsadidae > Erythrolamprus > Erythrolamprus reginae. Next base: position 204,473,417 of record NC_091952.1, read on the forward strand.
CTTATTACTTCCTCCTGAGATCTTGCTCAAAATTGTTGAAGGATATTTATGAATGATTTGTATGCACATGTACTTATCTATATACCTGGCCCAATCCAGGAATCATTGCAGCTTCAAGAACAAAATATTTGACTATTTTTGGTTATTGAAAGCATATACAGTGGTACCTCATGATGCGTGCAAATCCTTCAGTAAAATCCCAAACTTTAGAAGGGAGGAGAACAGAGGGCAGGGAGGAGCAGCTAAAGGGGGCGGGTGGAAGAAGCAAGGCTAGGCTAAAGGGTGAGTGGGAAGGAAGAAAGGCAAGGGGGCGCCCCTCCCTTTTCTTTCTTCAAAAGACACTCTTTCAGTGCCTGTGCAAACACGCTGTTCTCCTACTTTTTAAAATGCAAACTCTTTCCCCCTCCAAGCCGCCCCTCCCTTTTCTTTCTTCAAAAAAGGGGGGAAAAAAGAAACCCCTTCATCCCAGCAGCAGCGGCTTGGGTTCGTAAGGTGAAAATAGTTTGGAAGAAGAGGCAAAAAAATCTTAAACACCAGGTTCGTATCTCGAAAAGTTCGTTAGAAGAGGCGTTCGTAAGATGAGGTACCACTGTAATTAGGTTAGCATTGTATGCTCTTTTTTCCTATTGATGAATGCAAAGAAACACAATTCGGGCTCCAATTTTGGCACCACCAAAAAGAATGTACAGAATAAAAGAGTCAGAAATGCCCTTGGAGCCGCTGCTCAAGCAGGAGACCTTATATCATTCCATAAAAATAGTTGACCAATAGTTGTCCAATCTTTTTTAAAAACCGCCTGCACCATGTGATTTTAGGTTTTTTTTTTTTTTAATATATCTTTGTAATGGAAAAATAATTTCCCACCAAAAAGAATGAAATTTTCCAAGAAATATCTTTTTAATGTAAACCTAATACTTAACCTAGCCCCTGTGGAACTAGGAATTAAAATATTATCTATAAAAGATTTTTTGTTTCCGTATGTGGACAGCTTCACCCAAGGAATGTGAATTACTTGCTCCAAGGTGCTGCTTACTTACCTGGTAGAGTTTAATTAAAATCATAAAATCAACACAGAGTGTTTAAGGAAATCTGATTGCTATGTTTGCAATGCTCATGTAATTTGCCTTTGACAATGGTATGTTGATTGAGGTACCAGTTCTAGTATAAGTGAAGCATTTGATATTTCATGTATCCTGGGTGACCTACTGCGATGAAATTCCGATGTTATATATTTGATATAATATTTTATGAACTTCATTCACCATTTTCTTGGTTTTCCCTCTATTCCTCACTAATTTATTTTTCCTTCACATAGTTGTTTAGATAATTTAAACTCCCTTTTTATGACCTTGTAATTTCTTAATTCAGGGTAGTGTCTGGGAGACTGGGTGGAGCTAAGCATATACTGGCTAGATGCTCTTCCTGGTGCCACCTAGTGTTCACAGCAGATATTTCTTTTTTCTCATTTTAGGAGAGATCTGCCACTAGTTAGGATTGAACTCTCAATTCGAATGGAAGGTGAGCATCTTCACCACTAGACCATCACACTGTTCAATTTAGATCATGAGTCACTTTATATATAAAGTCACTTTATTTATAAAGTAACTCAAAGTGCTTATTTTGCAGTGACCTCTCTTTACTATATTAAATCCATAAAAATCACATACACACAAGAATGGTGGAAGGTCTGAAGCATAAAACATATCAGGAAAGACTTAATAAACTCAATCTGTATAGTCTGGAGGACAGAAGGAAAAGGGGGGACATGATCAAAATATTTAAATATGTCAAAGGGTTAAATAAGGTTCAGGAGGGAAGTGTTTTTAATAAGAAATTGAACACAAGAACAAGGGGACACAATCTGAAGTTAGTTGGGGGAAAGATCAAAAGCAACATGAGAAAATATTATTTTACTGAAAGAGTAGTAGATCCTTGGAACAAACTTCCAGCAGATGTGGTTGGTAAATCCACAGTAACTGAATTTAAACATGCCTGGAATAAACATATATCAATCCTAAGATAAAATTCAAAAATAGTATAAGGGCAGACTAGATGGATCATGAGGTCTTTTTCTGCTGTCAGTCTTCTATGTTTCTATGTTTCTATTCATCCTTGACCTTATTTTTTCCTTTTTTACCAGAATTCTTTGTATTCTATTCCTAATATATACAACTTTAGGTAATGTTTTTTCCTTAATTTTTTATTCACCATTTGTGTATACGTTGCCATTGTTCACAATATTTTCTTTGGTGAATCCAATAAGCTTGTTTCTGGTTTATTACAACAAAAAGTTTTGTTTTCTGAACACTTTTGAGTGTACCTTATAGACTTTTGACTATTAACCACTGAAATAATCTATAATTTAACTTATCACATACTATTTTTTACCCTTCAGTATGCTACACACATGAAAGTAACAAATGAAAACATGGGGCTGTTGTTGCAACGCATTAAGTATGCCAAGTGCAACTGCAATATCTATGAAGATACAAAAGTAGTGGATCTTCTGCTTCAAATGAAGCTCGGATGTAGAAAGCGCTATTGTTATCTATGCAAATGGAACAGCCATGCAAAAGAGTTGCATTACAAGTAAAACTCAAAAAATTCGAATATTGTGCAAAAGTTTATTTATTTTAGAAGGCAAGTTAGTTCAAGCTATGATTTGTCATAATTGTGATGATTATGGGATACAACTCATGAAAACCCCAAATCCATCATCTCAGAAAATTAGAATATTATATTCGATCAATAAAACAAAGATTGTACATAGAACAATATCAGACCTCTGAAAAGTATAAGCATGCATATAGAATAGAATAGAATAGAATAGAATAGAATTTTATTGGCCAAGTGTGATTGGACACACAAGGAATTTGTCTTGGTGCATATGCTCTCAACGTACATAAAATAAAATATACATTTGTCAAGAATCATGTGATACAACACTTAATGATTGTCATAGGGGTCAAATAAGCAATGAAGAAGCAATATTAATAAAAATCTTAGGATATACGAAACAAGTTACAGTCATACAGTCAACATGGGAGGAAATGGGTGATAGGAATAATGAGGAATAATGAGAATAATGAGAATAATGAGATAGGAATAATGAGAAAAACTAGTAGAATAGAAGTGCAGATTTAGTAGAAAGTCTGACAGTTTTGAGGGAATTATTTGTTTAGTAGAGTGATGGCGTTCGGGAAAAACTGTTCTTGTGTCTAGTTGTCTTGGTGTGCAGTACTCTGTAGCGACGTTTTGAGGGTAGGAGTATGTACTCAGACCTTGGCTTGGGGCCCTTTTACTGCCTCAGTGTGGTGTGGCATGGAAGCTATCAGCTTGTGCCACTGCTGAGATGTTATGGAAGACCAGGATACTTCAATAGTGGCCTTCAGGTCTTATGCATTGTTTGGTCCCATGTCTCTCATCTTTCTCTTGGTAATGTCCCATAGATTCTCTATGAGGTTCAGGTCAGGTGAGCTTGCTGGTGTATCAAACACAGTAATCCTATGGTCATTGAACTAGGTTTTGGTGCTTTTGGCAGTGTGAGCAGGTGTCAAGTCCTGTTTGAAAATGAAGTCAGCATCACCATAAAGCTTGTCTGTGGAAGGAAGCATGAAGTGCTCCAAAATGTCCTGGTAGACAGGTGCATTGACCCTGGACTTAATGATGCACAGTGAACCAACACCAGCAGATGACATGGCTCCCCAAATCAACACAGACTGTGGAAACTTCACACTATACTTCAAGAATCTCATAAGGCATCTTGTTTATGCCTCTCCATTTTTCCTCCATACCCTGGGCCCTTGGTTTCCAAATGAGATGCAAAGGTTTCCACAGTCTGTGTTGATTTGGGGGTCCACTGTTGATTAAGGGGACCAAACAAAGAACTGAATATATATGCATGCTTATACTTTTCATAGGTCTGATATTATTCTATGTACAATCCTTGTTTTATTGATTTATTGAGAATATTCTAATTTTCTGAGATGCTGGATTTGGGGTTTTTATGAGCTGTATCCCATAATCATCACAATTATGACAAATCATAGCTTGAACTATTTTGCTTTGCATGTAATAAGCCTCTCTCATATATTACATTTCATATTTTAAGTTGCATTACTGAAACAAATGAACTTTTGCACAATGTTCTAATTTTTCGAGTTTCACCTGTACATTAAAAAGAAATGGCCACTTTGAAACAATTTGGTTCCAGGACAGAAAAACCTGGCACATGATCAATTTGTTGACCTGACTGATATTTTTGCCTCCACTTCACATTAAACTTGGACTGATGAGACATTTTGTGAAAGCGATGAATAAGGAAGGCAATTTTATAATCTGAAACAGTTGTTCCCAATAATAATTGATGCCAAAATTAAGGAAAACATTTTTATTGGTCTACTGATCAGATATATCATCAATGACAACTGATTCATAATTCTCAGTGGGTCCAGAGAAAATTGTATGGAAAGTATTCAAGGATGTAATTGAGAATTTTCTTGGCAACTACAGTAGTATCTTACTACTCAACTGTTTTGAAACACATTAAATTTGATACTCAAAACATTTTGATGTGAACGTTTTGTTCCAGTACTCATCATTTGTTTGGTACTCAATGCAGAAGCTACAAATTATAGATGGCAGCTGCCTTACGACTCACTGCATTATTCCTTGTGGATAAAATTTGTTTGGTACTCATTGTTTTTGATACTCATTGCACTTCCCAGAGGTCCTAATTAACATTGATTACTAAGGTACCACTTTACAGAGCACCAGACTATAATTTGCAGGTTGACAAAATCCTACAGCATATAACATGTCACTGAAGATTCTTTTTTTGCATTTACACTTGAACTTTCTTCCTGAAAACCTAGATGCATGGTGAAATGTTTCACCAGAACATTAACATAGTTTCACCAGAACATCAGGGCAACTGAAATCCATCAGTTCTGGATGACTATTATTGGATACTGCAACAAGATTCATTGGACATTGAGTACCAATAAAAATCACCAGCAAAACACTTTTAGCTTGTTGAATTCATGCAGCATGTTGAAAATATGATGTGATTAAATACATTATAGTAATATGAGATACAATCATTCTGAAATTATATTTGTGTTCAGCCTAAAGGGGTCTGTCATAATCACCAAAGGCTTTTCAAGAAGCAAAACTTTTGAAAAAAAAATTGTTGTCCAGTGTAGATTCATACTACTCATTGCATCATAAATCTAAAACTCATTTGAAATTGTTAGTAAGAAATAAGAAGGCATCTGATAGTTACATGGTAGATCTTAAAATGGTAATGCCAATTTCCCACACTTATTCATTATAGCTGTAGGAAACATAAGAAGAAGTGTTTTGCAAGCTGACCAGACTCTTTTTCACTCTGAATCTACAACTTGTCCCATTCATAAATTATGGCTTTGAAGGCTGGCTATGTTACCTGAGCATAACTGTGTATGCACAGAAAACATGTCTGTCAGGATTGCTAGTAAATTTGGTTTCAGAAAATGCTCCTCTGAATATTGTGCATAGCCGTAATACTTTTATATCCACTCAGAATGTCTAAAAAGGATCGTAGACAGAATTTATGTCAAACCCAGTGCTCTGCAGAAAGAGAGATTTATCATTCATAACTTAAATTCTAATAATGCCGATTTCATACATCAGCATTCAAGAGGAAACTGCCACTGGGGCATCCTCAAGGACCTTTTGTTTTGAGGTGGATATTTTAAAGTTGAGCCACAAAAGATAATATGTCACAGTTATTTTTGGATACATTAACATGTATACGGGGAAAAATAAGGGGTAGAATTCTGCAATGGAGTTTGCAGGCATGTGGACAGATGAATCTCTATAATTGCATGGCTAGAAAAGAGCATCATTTGCTTTCAGTACTCTGGAATTGCTTCAGCTAAAACCATTTTGGCACTGCTTAATTATCTTTGCAAATTTCCTGCCACTTTCTAATTACATATTCAAGAAAATAAAGTATGTACTGACTAAAGCTGTTATACTCACCATCTTAGCTCCGTGCAAAATTGCTAGAAAATTAATGGAAGCAGAATTATCTTGTTTCTAAATGTATCTCATTTAGTTAGCTTTTAAACTACACTAGCTATGGCCATATTGACTGCCTATGACCCTTTTTAGCATTTGCTGAAAGTTGGCTTAACATAATAAATTTTGGGTCTCATTTTAGGCAACTTCAATCTCACTATAGAAGAATCTTCTTTTTCACTATTAAATTTTTTAAAAAGAAAAGAAATGATAGGCAATTATCCAAAACCATTTGGTAGCATTGATTATTGTTATGATCGACTCTGCACCCACAAGAATGATATCGATCTTCCCATATTTCTATGTTTCAAATTGAAAAAGCATTGTGGAAGATGTAACTTCTGATGCACAAACCAAAGGTAGATACACCAATTCCTTTCCTTTCTGAATGGAAGGTTGGTTCTTTTAAAATCAGAGGCAGAACTCTGAAAAACAGAAAGAAGTACCAATAAAGGAGAACAAAGTTTGGGTAATAAAATGTCTGCAAGAAAACAAACAAGCTCCGAGACCACCGAGACTTCAAATATTTCTGTGCTTTAACTAGGAAAAATATATGATACACCATCTCCCCAAAGTTTAAACAAATGGCTGGAGTTGTAGCTAAAAGCTAGAAAAAGTCAAAGGGAAAAAAACCAGCAGATTTTGCTTCAGGATGCAAGTTGTATCTAAGAAACAGGTGTATATTTTAGGTAAAAGCTGTACCCAGAAAAATATTTTGCCAAAAGCAGAATATGAAGAGAATTGTTAACACATCAGTGGATTTTAAAAAAAAAGTTTTTCAGTTTTACCAACTACTGTTATAAATTGGAAAATTTTACATTCTAGCTTTTGCAATACTGCATGCTCATATTTTTAATGTTTTAAACTTAAAGGTCATTTATTATATTTCTCTTTTTTAATTAAGTCGAATTTTTCTTTATGTCTTGTGACATAAAGATACCTTTAGCCTTCTAAACCCTGTATGGCCAGAGGATGGCACAATAGCACTTATTTCATTATATATTTTTTATCTTTTTATTCAAGGTAGGGGAAATCCATTTATTTTACTATAATAGAATGTGTATCAGAACATGGGAATATAGATGGGAGAGTGCAACCATTGGAGAAAGAAGCAGGCCAAATAAACAAACAGAGAAAGATGAAGTCCATCTTATTTACAATAAGAACAAGTTGCGCTGGATAGTTACTTCCGCTGGCTTTCAAAATTCTGTTATAAAGTCCTCCTAGTTATCAAGATCTTTCAAGAAATCCAAGTAGCTCTTGTTTCCTAAACTTGTATGCCTTAAGGGGCTTGATGCTTGCAACAGGCTTTTGGGAATCAGGCCCCTTTGGAAGAAAGATAGTATCAAGTTGTTACCCCAAAGTAGGAGGCAGGACCATGAGTTAAAATCAGAGTTTCTGGCAGAGGATAGTTAAGACCGTGAAATTGATTCCAAAGGAATGCTAAAATTACTTTTATTGGCTAGAATAATAGGTACAAAAAGACACATTTGTGAGATGGGTCGCTAGATAAATCTGGTAAACAAATAAAAAAAACAGAATCTTGCCATTCTGGTTTTAGGTGTCATTCTGAGCTGCTTCCAAATGTTATCTAATCATTCTAGACTTTAAAGCTTTTGTTGTCTTGGCAACAGAGTCTGAATATCTTCATTAGAGTTATCTTCCTTACTCTCTATACCCATTAATATCCAACTCTTCAACCAGTGAACTATATTTGCACCGTATAACATTTAATTCTTGAAAAGGAAATACTCTTCAAGTTTCTGCCCTTTGTTCCAATGACAATGATGATGATGTGCTGAGCTAGCTAGCTAACAAAAACATTGTGATTTTTAAGGAGCAATTTCAATATTTACTTCAATTACAAGACAATAACCTCTCTAGTAGACATTATTGCCTCTTTACATTTGTATATATATTGCCTATAGAGGGAGTCTTCAATATACAATCACAATTGGGCCCAATGTTTTCATTGCTAAGTGAAACCCTTGTTAAGTGAATGCCTGCAATTGTTAACTCACTGTTGTTAAATGAATCTGGCTTCCCCATTGACTTTGCTTGTCAGAAGGTCACAAAATGTATTCACAGGTGTTCTGTTGGGCTCTCTGGTGGAATCCTCCTGAAAATTCACAGGTACAAATTTCAGACACACACGTTTGAAAATTCAAAACAATGTTCTTTATAATGAAAATTCAAAGAAACTAAGCACTCTTTTTGTATAGCAAAGAGCACTTGTCTCCAAACAAACTGGTAATTTGTACAAGTCCCTTATCAGTTCTGTGATACTTAGCTTGCAGCTATGAGGTAATTCACAGTCCTTCTTCTTTCACGAAGTGAAACACACTTTGCTCTATTTTAGGTTCAAAGCGGGGAAAAATCAACACACCAAAGTCGAAGTCAGCAAGGCAGGCATGAAACACAACGATCAGATAATCCTCCACAATGGCCAAACCCACACTCTGCTCTTTATAGCAGCCTCACTAATTACCACAGCCCCACCCAACCACAGGTGGCCTCATTTTCTTTGATAATAATCTCTCAGTTGTTGCTGCCTATGCATCACTCTCCGCATGCGTGGCTCTTGTTCCGAATCCAACGAGGAGCTAGATAATTGATCTCCTTCTCAGCTGTCTGCCACACTCTCCTCTTCCCTGTCACTCATGTCTTCTTGGTCAGAGGAGCCTTCATCAGCAGATTCCACCGGGGGCAAAACAAGCCTACGGCATGTGGATGTCTCCCCCACATCCACAGTCCTTGGGGCAGGAGCTGGGCCAGAGCTAACCACAACAACATGACTTTAGGGCACTGCAAACTGTCATAATTATAAGTCAGTTGCCAAGCATCAGAATTCTGATCACATAATGATGAGGGTGCTATAACTGTTGTAAGTGTGAAAACTGACCATAAGTTATTTTTTTCAGTGCCCTTGTAACTTTGAACGGTCACTAAATGAACTGTCAATCAAGGACTACTGTCGTTACAAAATTTAATAAATCTAAAACTTTTAGGCAGGCAATAGGCAAACAAGAAAAAGCTTTGAAAAACTGAAACATCTATGTAAAAAGTATCTGAGTTGTCATCTTCTTGCAAAGAAGTGTGTTTCTTCCTATATGAACCAACATGAATTAAGACTGAGTACTGTGCAGCATAATCCCAAAAGATCACCAATTCCATTGTTAATTATTTAATTGTGGTCATTACTGAGCCATTAATTGAAACCTGTGCTGCTTTTTTGCAGCAACATAAACTATTCAGCCATTATTTATTTAACTTATTTATTTATTATATTTCTATGCTGCCTTTCTCCAAGGACTCAGGGCGGCTGGTTATCGTTAACATGACAGAGTTTTGTAGAACTTCAACCATTGTTTTTCAACATCCATGCCTGGCTCCTGATCATGTATATCCCCCACTCCCCCTACAAAGAACAGTACTAGTTTAATAGTTTACAAGTCCGCACGTTAAGATTTGACCAATTTCAAGCTAGACTAAAGCATAATAATTACTTTAATATATAAAAATGTGAGATGTAGATGCATGCAAAGGTCTTCTATAGTCAACAACAACAGACTTTCCATTTCTTAGAGTGATCTTATAACCTGCTCTGTTCTTTTGGTTTCTCTACTAATTGGTAGAAGAACACTTGACAACTACATTTCAAGGAAATAATATGTTTTTTTTAACCTTTCCTAGGGCCTACTGCTTCACTGTCTCTTCAGTAACACTGTATCTCATGATGGGCTTTCCAATTTCTGTTTAGTAGATAAGATTGTAAGCAGCTCTGTAGCTTAAAGCTGTAACTGACCTTCACTCCGCTATCCAAATTTATTTTACTTTTAAGTTTATATTTTTAAATTTAACTTAATTAGTAACATAGTATATTTGCCCTGTATTATTATGTCAAATTAATTAACTGAAGTATTTATACATCTAACAAATGAAAATATGAGTTAAATAAAAAGTACCGGTAACATTGAAGTTAATATTCATAATTACAGCTCATAAAAATAACTCTTTGGGGCAACCTATAAGTCCCAGAGGTTCACTATTTTTGATGTCTTGAAATATTCAAATTACTATTGTTATAGCCAAAAAATAAATATGAACTCATACAACAATCAGTGCAGTGCAGAATCATAAGTCATATTGGTTTTTATGGACAAGCCATAAAAACACCAATCAAATGAGTTATTGTTCCAATTCCTGATTTTTATTTTAGGCAACAAATCAGTTACAACCAGTACTTGTTAAGCAGGTGTTGAATATATGGAGTTGTTTTTAAAATTAACCTTGTTTTAAGAACATAGGGAGTTAATTTCAAACTATTTAAGGCAACCCTACATTGGCTTCCCTGAACGTAACATTTATTTTTCCAGGGTCTCTGCAAATTATATGTCTATTTCATTAATTTCTTTCCAAATGTATAAATTATTATATTTAGACCCTTTCTGTCCTTTATGAGTTTAAATGAAGGCACATGGGTTTTTATCCATCGTTTATTTTCACAAAAGTATCCTGTCAGTCTAATCAGCTAAAAGAAAATAGCTATTCAAAAATTATCTAGAGAGCTCCAGAGTAGAACTGGACTTGAACCTAGTTAAATGTCAGTTGTAACCCTTGAATTTTCTCAGTTAAATTAAGCTCCTTGTGCATATTTCACCTACATGCTGCTCAGTGAAGGGCTACCAAAATTTTTACTACCACATTGTGGGTATGGCTTATGCAGGACACCCTGCATTTTCTTTCAACATCTTTCAGTGCAAATTGGGTGCTCTATGGTAGAGCTCCATTTTCGCTACCCCACTGCGTTCCCCACCATCTGGGAAGAAGCCCACCCCTGATGCTGCTCCAATCCAGCAGGATTCTGATCAACATGGGATATATGTTTGAATATAAGTAATTTATGGACTGAATGGGCCATACTGGATGGCACATTGACTAATTGATCATTTGAATAATCAAATTATCACAGATAATCCCCACTCGGTTAAAGACCTTGGTATACTAATAACAAAAGATTTAAGTGCCAAAGCCCACTGCAACAATATAGCCAAGAAGGCTTCAAGAGTTGTAAACCTAATCCTATGTAGCTTCTGCTCTGGCAATCTCACACTACTTACCAGAGTTTACAAAACTTTTGCCAGACCCATCCTCGAATACAGGTCATCTATTTGGAACCCATATCGCATCTCAGACATTAACACCCTTGAAAATGTCCAAAGATACTTCACCAGAAGAGCCCTTCACTCCTCCACTTGAAATAGAATATCCTATGAGACTAGACTTTCAATCCTGGGCCTAGAAAGTTTAGAACTAAGACGCCTTAAACAAGATCTAAGTATTGCCCACAAGATCATATGCTGCAATGTCCTGCCTGTCGGCGACTACTTCAGTTTCAACCACAACAACACAAGAGCACACAACAGATTTAAACTTAATATTAACCGCTCCAAACTTGACTGTAAAAAATATGACTTCAGTAACCGAGTTGTCAAAGCGTGGAACTCATTACCGGACTCCATAGTGTCATCCCCAAACCCCTAACACTTTACCCTTAGATTATCTACCATTGACCTATCCAGATTCCTAAGAGGTCAGTAAGGGGAGAGTACAAGTGCACTAGAGTGCCTTCCGTCCCCTGTCCTATTGCTCTCCTATATCTCCTATACCCTTCTTCTATTCCTATATCTCTTCTTCTATTCTTTCATTGATATGTTCTATTACTATATCTTCTTTTCTATTATTTCTTAGATATATTTTACTATGAGTACCTCCTCTATAACCTTCATCATGTATTTTACTATGTGTATATAGATATATACCCACTAAAACCCTCATTGTGTATTGGACAAAATAAATAGATAAAATGAAAAAATAAATATTTCCATCAGTTTCATGGAACAACCCCTATTATACACAAGTTGGATCATAGAATTACACATTTCAGAAGATATAGAAAGATTTTAAGGCTAACTCTCCTTTAAAGGACCCTCCATGAGAAAGTCTATAGAGATTCTCAATCCTCCAGTCATGATTCTTCCAAAAGTGCTTCAAAGGGCAACAAAGCCTTTTTGCCGTTTGAAAATGCACCTTTTTTATTTATTTATTTATTTTATTTATTTATTAATAGAGTTGAAAGGAACCGTTAGGTCATCGAGTCCAACCCCCTGCCTGAGCAGGAAACCCTACAGCACCCGAGCCAAATGGAAGTCCAATCTCCTCTTGAAGGTGTCCAGAGTTGGGAAGTTCACCACCTCCCCTGGCAGGCAGTTCCATTGGTTGATCGCTCTGACCATCAGGAAGTTCTTCCTTATTTCCAGGTTGAATCTCTCCTTGGTCAGCTTCCAACCATTGTTCCTCGTCCGGCCCACTGGTGCCCTGGGGAATAAAGAGACCCCCTCCTCACCGTGGCAACCCCTCAAGTATCTGTAAACTGCTATCATGTCCCCTCTAGACCTTCTTTTTTCTAGGCTGTCCATGCCCAGTTCTTTCAATCTCTCTTCGTAAGTCTTGGTTTCGAGTCCCCTAATCATTTTGGTTGCTCTTTTTTGCACCTTCTCCAGAGTTTCTATGTCTTTTTTGTAGTGAAGTGACCAGAATTGGATGCAGTACTCCAGGTGGGGTCTGACCAGGGCATAGTAGAGTGGTATTAGTACTTCCCTGGTCTTGGAGCGTATTCCTCTGTTGATGCAGTTTAGGATTGAGTTGGCTTTTTTGGCTGCTGCTGCACATTGCTGACTCATGTTTAGTTGATTGTCCACCAAGACTCCAAGATCTCTTTCGCAGTCACTACTGCTGAGTGGGGTATCTCCCAGGCTGTATGTATGTCTAGGGTTCTTTTTGCCGAGGTGGAGGACTTTGCATTTGTCGGTGTTGAACCTCATTTTGTTGGTATGGGCCCACTGTGATAATCTGTCTAGGTCTTCTTGTACTCTGAGCCTGCCCTCAAGGGGGTTGGCTACCCCCGCCAGCTTGGTGTCATCTGCAAATTTTATTAGTTCCCCTTTTATTCCCTCGTCCAGGTCATTGATGAAGATGTTAAAGAGTACAGGACCCAGGACAGAGCCCTGTGGTACTCCACTGTCTACTTTTTTCCATGTGGATTTGGTGCCTTTGAGGACAAACATGTGTAGTAATCTACTCCATTTTTTTCTAGTTTGTGGATTAGGAGATTGTGGTCGACTTTATCGAAAGCCTTACTGAAGTCCAAGTATATGAGGTCCACTGAGTTGCGTTGGTCAACTGAGTTGGTTATAGTGTTGAAAAATGATATGAAATTGGTTTGGCATGATTTGTTTCTGATGAATCCGTGCTGGCTATTGGATATGATCTTGTTTGTTTCTAGGAAGTGGGTAAGTTGTTTTTTGATTATTTTCTCCAGTATTTTTCCAGGTATAGAGGTCAGACTGATTGGTCTGTAGTTACCTGGGTCGGTCTTTTTGCCTTTTTTGTGGATGGGGACTACGTCAGCTCGCTTCCAGTCTTCCGGTAGGTCTCCAGTGATCCAGGATATTTGGTAGATGAGGAGGAGTGGTTCCGCTATGGTGTCTGCCAATTCTTTTAGGACTTTGGGGTGAAGTCCGTCTGGCCCTGGTGATTTGTATTCGTTGAGTTCCCTCAGGTAGTCCCTCACTGTGCTTTTGTCTATGTTGAGTTCGGTTCTGGGGCAGTTTGTTGCAGTTAAATTGCAGATTGGTTGGAGGGAGGTTCCCTTTTGTGTGAAGACTGTTGCAAAGTAGGCGTTGAGTAGCTGTGCTTGGTTATTGCTGTCTGTGATTTCTCTACCCTCTTCGTTTTTTAGTGTGACAATTGTTTCTTTGATTTTCTTCTTATTGTTGATGTGTTGGAAGAATCTTTTTTTGTTGTCTTTGACTTCCGCTGCAAGGTGTTGTTCATATTGTGCCTTTGCTGTTTTTATTTTTTGTTTGCAGGAACTGGCTGTTTGCTGATATTCCGCTTTGGTTATGAGTCCTTCTTTCCATTGTTTGTACTTAGCTTTTTTTCCTTTTATGTCATCTGCGAGGGCTTTGTTTAGCCATGCAGGTTTAGTTTTGGTTTTCCTGTTTTTCCTTTTCATGGGGATTGCGTTGTTTTGGGCGTCTATGATGCTGTTTTTTAGGATCACCCAGGCTTCCTGAGTGGTTTTTCCTTCTAAGAGTTCGTTCCAGGGGCATTGTTCAAGGTTCGCTCTGAGCTTGTTAAAGTCCGCTTTTCTGAAGTCTGGGTCTGTAGTGGTGTTGGGTATAGTAGCTAGTGATTGCACTATGTTGAATTTGAGGATGACGTGGTCACTCTCTCCCAGTTTCCCTTCTTCTTCTGTTCCCTCTATTGTTTCTTCCCTGTTTGTTAGTATTAGGTCTAATATAGCATTCCTTCTGGTTCCTGTTTCAACTTTTTGGGTTAGAAAGTTGTCAGCTAGACTGGAAAGAAATTTGGCAGACTTTCCGCTTGGTGCTGAGTTAGTTTTCCAGTTGATGTCTGGGTAGTTGAAGTCCCCCATTATTGTCGTGCTGTGTTTGTTGCATATGTCTGTTAGTTGGCATGTGAAGAGGTCGTCCATTGTGTCTGTTTGATTGGGTGGTCTGTAGTATACTCCAATTGTGGTGTTGCTCTTTTTTTCTTTTATGTTGACCCATATGATTTCTAGGGGGTTATCATCTTTGGTTGGATGTAGTTCTGTGGCAGTGTAGTGGTCTTTGATGTATAGTGCAACACCTCCTCCTTTCTTGTTTGACCTGTTCTTCTTGAAGAGGTTGTAACCCATTATCTGTGTGTTCCAGGCGTGTGTTTCGTCCCACCAGGTTTCTGTGATTCCAATTAGATCATATTGGCCCTCGTGTATTAATAATTCCAGTTCGTCCTGTTTGTTTCCCAAGCTTTGTGCGTTCGTGTACAGGCATTTTAGATGTTTGTGTTTGTTTGCAGGTAGAAATTTTTTAATCTCAGGTTTGTTTGTAGGCTTGTACCGTTCCCCTTCCTTGTTTTGTTCAGTGTTTTGTCGTATAGTTTGGTCACCCTCCCCTCTCAGAGCTAGTTTAAAGCCCTCCTGATGAGTTGGGCTTTGTGAAAAGGCATTAAAGTAATTTCCACCAATGTAATAATGATGGCTAATATTTTAGTTTCTGTTTCAACTGGCATATCTTAGCTTTCTTACAATATTGATTGGCTGGATTTACATATCTTCAAATCTTATATTTAGTTGTTAGGTTTGCTTCTTTCCAGATCATTCTTTCTTTTTCAAATTTAATATTTTCTTTTAATATTCTATAATAAAAGCTTTATACTTTAGATGCATCATGAATAGTTCAATGTTTTAAGTAATTCATCTATTCACACTTAAATAACTAATATTATAGTGGCATTTTTTGTCCCAACATAACTAAATATATATGTGAATATTGCTGAAGGATGCAAAGCACAAATATAAATGTGGTGAAAATTTAAAACCTGGCCTCTAAGGACACCTACAAATTAGAGATGAGGACTATTTTTCTACAAATGGTAGAAAAATATTTCTTTAAGTTTATTTAAAGTGCATTGAATGTCAGGTAACAGGTGTGTGGGCCTGTGGCCAAAAATTTCACCATTAAGAATTCTAATAAGCATTGTTATAATTGGCCCAGCTGCAATAGAAAAATGCATGCCCAGTACAAATTGCTGGTTACATTTTATAAGAATTCACTTTGTGAAAAACAGTAAAAAAGTGACTGTAACAGACAAGTCATCTCTCTTGAGAATATAGACTTTAGGCTATAGCCTGAAGACATTATATTACAGGCTGTGATATCCTCAAATCTCAAGTTGAAAGGGGTGAGGCTGGCTTAATACTTGTACAGGAAAATTTTAATAAAATCCTGTTAGGTCTGAGATTGTAAAATGCTTTGAGGAAACACCTTCTTTCTTTTGAAGGAGAGTTAGGGTTAACCCATGTACTTTAATAGGCCCGGTGTCACATAGTTATCATGGCACAAAAAAGTTTTCTCCTTTCCAGTGATCTTTTGGGTTTCTTCTCCTTGTTAAAACTGGTTTTGCTATGCTATGCATCACATTTTTAATGCATAGCCATTGCCTATGGAAGCTCGTGCCACTCTAACAAATAGCCTGAAAGTATTCTTTAGAACATTCCGGAAAATGTAGAGCACATGGCCAATTAAGTGTTGTTCTGAACACATAAGAAAATAGAAAAAAACAGGACTCTTAATTTCTTATATCTTGTCTACTCTACTCCTCTAACTTCCATATATTAGCTAAGTATTAATGGGGAAAAAATCATACCATAGGAGGATACCATATGTAGATGGTGGGTTCTGACTTACCTTGCTACCGGTTCGCTTCCTTTTGAGCAACGTGGGCGTGTACGCTTGTGCACTGCTGAAAACTCAGCTTCTGCGCATACGCAGAAGCAAAAAACAAGATGGTGGTGCATTCAGGGGTGTGCTGGTTTGGCAAGTGGAGGAAAACTCCCACCCCTGGTTCTATAGAACCAGTGTGAACAGGCAGGAATCCACCTCTGATGTAGCTGATGATACAAATCACTACAGTTAATTTTAAAAAATAATAAAAAACAACAAATTAAACATTAGCCCATACAGATGTATATTGTCCAATCCATTCAGCCAGTTTTTAGAATTTGGTACACATAAACTTTTTTCAATAATCTTTTTTCTTTCTTCTCTTTTGCAATAGTGCAGGTAATTTATATGATTTGTAAATGTACTTGTTCAATATTTTTGGAATGTAATTTAAAAGTATACCTATCTGAATTTCAGTTTCTTCTCCAAAAGCTTTCAATTTATAGGCTGCAGTTTGATCCACTACCTGATAAAATGGTGAAAAACACATTACCAGGGCCTTAACTGTAGACATACTTAAGTAACTCAATCTTTTCTATTATTATGTTAGTTCATAAATGAACTCTACTTTCATTTTTTATCCCAGCATCAACCTCAGGATTACTTTTCTACAGAAGTTATATTTCTAATTTCAATTTTTTCCATGCATTCTTTCCACTGAGCAAAGCTATCTGCTATGTAGTATTTCTTTATAGGCAATCTCTTATAACTTCAGAACATCCTTCAATTATGTTTTTGAAAAACCTATAATTCCTTCAATTTGAGATGAAATGGGGATGAAGAATTAAGTATAAGACCTAAATATAAGAGAGAAAGTAAGA
Organism: Erythrolamprus reginae; assembly: GCF_031021105.1. NCBI lineage: Eukaryota > Metazoa > Chordata > Lepidosauria > Squamata > Dipsadidae > Erythrolamprus > Erythrolamprus reginae. The sequence continues at coordinate 204,490,653 of NC_091952.1, forward strand.
GCAAACCCTTCAATTTCCTTACACCCTAGCTAGGTGTTTTGTTGACTTTTCCTCCTTGCAGACTTTAGTGTTTCCAAATATTTTTGTAGTCCAAATTGTGAATCTCTCTAGTACATTGAAGTCAATGGTCCTTTCAGTTGGTATGTTTAAAATTAATAGGGAAAACCAGTTGCAGTATTTCATCATTAAACATTAGAAAATGAAAGTCTATGAAATTAGATTTCCTACATTATAAATCACTGTGATATAAAAAGAGAAGAGATTATCTGTTGCACACTAAACATAGCACATTTTTAGATGGAATATTTTGATATATGCATAGTTTTAAAACAACAAACATCTGCAGGAATCATCAATATTGATTCCTAATATTGTTTAGTCTGTAAATGTACTTTTGTCACAATTTAAACATTCAAGGAGCATGCAGTCAGTAATTTCCACTGCTAATCTCATAGGACTACTGTGTAAGATCTAATTCACTTACAGTGTATGTTAAGTTATACCATAGCACATAGAATTATGCCATATTTAACTTATTTAAATTATCCAGATGTTTCTGTGGTTCTGTGGTGGTGGGGGAAGAGATAGTTATTCCCCCCATGCCTGGCAACATAGACAGTTCTTCAATATCTTGCGGAAGGTGGGAAGAGTAGGGGCAATTCGAATCTCCAGGGGAAGTTGGTTCCAGAGGGTCGGGGCTGCCACCGAGAAGTCTCTTCCCCTGGGTCCCACCAGATGGCACTGTTTAGTCGACGGGACCCGGAGAAGGCCAACTCTGTGGGAGCTGATTGGCCAATGGAATTCGTGTGGCAGAAGGTGGTCTCGGAGGTATTCTGGTCCAATGCCATGTAGGGCTTTATAGGTCATTACCAACACTTTGAATTGTGACCGGAAACTGATTGGCCACCAGTGCAGGCCACGGAGTGTTGGCGAAACATGGGCAGATCTTAGAAGCCCCATGATAGCTCTTGCGGCCGCATTCTGCACAATCTGAAGTTGACTTCTCCAGAATCTTTGCTATCTGAAAATCAAAAATTATCAGTGATACTTCATATGCTTTGAAAATGCTCAGGTCACTTTCATTGTATGGGTGCTCATATCCAGGATCTATTGCAGTTGACAAAACTTGGAGGATTGTGACACTCCAGAACTGTGGTCCTCAAACTTGGGAACTTTAAGACTTGTGGGCTTCAACTACCAGAATTCTCCAGCCACCTTAGCTGGCTGTTGAATTCTGGGACTTGTAAGTTCACAAGTCTTAAAGTTGCCAAGTTTGAAGACCTCTGCCTGAGAATAAAAGCCACAAGATTTGGGAGAACAAAACAATTCTTTTACCAAGGGCTGCTTTCTTGACTATGAACTGTGTTTAATAGAGACAGCCTGTAATTTAGCCAATGGAATTGGCAATCTGACCTTAGTAAGACACTTATCTGGGGGATGCTTTCATTATTTACACCAAGTAACCAACAGCTGAAAGTTATTGTTTACGCTATTTTTTAAAAGTGCAAATTAGTTTTTTTGTTTCAAGGCTGAATGAGACAGAACTGCCAAAAAGACACCAGTTTACCCAAGTTGCTATCTTTATAAAAGCATCACTGAGCTTTAATTTCTTTGTTCTATCACTCCTGGGCACAACTAATATAAGAGGATATATTTTCTAAGCTAACCTAAATAACTATTTAATTACTTAAATTTTTGAAATGGTACATTATCAATAGCACAGATTTCTAGATATTTAAATCTTAAAATTATAGAAAGAGCAAATGCAATGTATACAGATGTATACAGATAACGTACATCAGTGTTTCCCAAACATTTGACATATGTGTACCCCTTCTATAATTTTCGTAATGCTCGGTACCCCTCATCAAAAAAATGGATGTATTTTAATAACAATCAAAATATATTATTTTTTTTATTTTGGGGGGGTACATACACAAAATAATAATAAACAAAAAATAAAATTATTCATAATAAAATATAAATAAAAGTTATATTATAAATAACATTTATTTGGATCAATGAGAAGGATGAAAATGTTTGCGTTGAGATGACAGATCATCATAATTTGTTTCTCTGGTTGTTAATTTTAATCTGAGATGCGGTTCCACGTCCAATATTCTGTTCCTTTTTTTTGACCTAATGTCTACAAATGCTGAAAAAGCAACTTTGCATAAATATGAAGTTGGAAAAAGCAAGATGTAGTTCAGAACTTTTTCTGAACACATGCCCCCACCAAACTCTTCCCGTACCCCGCGTACCACACTCTGGGAAACACAGACCTACATCATGAATTGAATTATCCACCACAGGAACAAATATCTGTGATAGAGATATTTCTTTTCCATTTTGTTTTAACTATAGCAACAAATAAACATACATAAGGTATACAAAATATATTTACTTGGAAGTAAAGTGCATTAGACTAGATTGTAAATGTAAATAATGAAGCAGAGGTGTCAGACATCCAGTGATGATTGTAAATTATGCTGCTTTCAAAAAATGGAATTGTACAAAAGTGATATTAGGGAGTGTCATAAACAAATATGTTAGTTTTTAATTACTATGTGGCTCCTAAGTACTTAACAATTAGTTTAATATTCTGTGCCAGCACAGAAAGATGACGATCAAACATATCAAATGTCTAGAACGTGATGGCGAACCTATGGCACATGTGCCCAAAGTGGCAGGCAAAGTCATGTCACCCAGCATGCACGGCCGTGTCTGTTTGTCTTCTGGGTTTCTGGCACACATGTGTGCATGATGATCAGCTCTCCTTCATGCGTAGGGCAGTGCTGAAAACAAGTGTACACATTGTTCTGTCTGGGTCACTCTGGAAGCCAATACCAACCCAAAAATAGAAGCCAGACACACCGGTAAAAGGCAAAGGCAGTTTATAAAATTCAAGAAAAACACAGATAACAGAAAATGTCCTTACAAACAGGAAAATGCTGTATCTTCAGATATATCCACGAAGGCAAAAGTCCATGCAGCAATACAGGATTCTTGCTGCCAAGACGAGGCTGTAGATAGCAGACCTACACCTCCCATCGGTCTTCCAAACTGCTGGGCCACAAGCCAGGAACAGAGACGCCGAGAACAAAACAGGACACCATAACTCCAACTGATAACACTCCACATGGCTTCAAGGGCTTGCCTACCTTTTAAACCCTGCTAAGGAGGACCACACCCAAGCCCAGCTGTTCCTAATTCAGTGCTGATAATACTTCTTTAATTGCTCCTTTCTTTGATCTGAACGTCTCTGTCGCATGTCAATGACGGCTTGTGCTTCATCACCTAATGACTCCAAGCTACTGGCTGGGGAGATCCCCCCCCCCGGGGTTCTCATGCTGTTCTCCTTCGTCCCATTCCTGACTTTCCTCTCCCCCGTCCAACTGTTCAGCCCCCTCCTCTTCGCTGTCATCCTCCTCTGGGCATGGAGCCAGCAGAGACACAGCAGGTCCCTGAGCAGCCTCAGGCTGAATCAGCCAGATGATTGGTGGATGCACACGTGTGCCAAAACCTGGATATTCAGATTTTCCTGAGCATCATCCATTCACACATGCAGCAGTGCTCAAAACCAGCCTGTGCATGTGTGCCAGCTAGCTGATTGTATGGCATGCACGCACGCTAGAATCTAGAAGTTCGGCTTTTCCGGGGTGTGGCCGCAACTCACATGGATCTGAATTCCAAGGTGCTAATCTTGGTTGCACAGCTGCATTTTGATGTGGTGTCCACATAGGGTAATATGTCAAGGAGCTGTATAGTCAAGCAAATAGGCAAATGGCCACTTTGTCAGTTGAATGAAACTTAAAGAATGAGATTAATGGATTCCTATATGTCCTCTTTTCAGTCAAATATCCCTTGACATATTTCAGCTACTTTGAAACTCCAATTTTGGCAAAGCTTTCTATGGACAAAATTAAGTCTTTCTGGTTTCAAACAAAGAATATTAGACAGATAAGAATATTTTAATTGAGCACGGGAAGGAAAAGCATTCAGTTTAGTAAGATTCTGTTACTATTGCCTTATAATAAGAATAGTATTAGATTACATAACTTTGGTTTTTTAGTATGGTCTTAGGGCTGACAAAAATCAGCCTTTCTGACAAGAAGTATAAATTGGTGCAATCGGTGTCATTTCAGGGCTTTTTCCTTATTTTATCCAGAAAAAATATTTCAGTTTATGTTTTCCAAAGGTACAAAACTAAAGTTTCATTGCAGTTAATTCACTTTGTGTAATAAAACAGTATAAATCAGTGTATGAGCAGCTTTGAGAAAATTGTCCCTGCACTCATTTTTTGAAGTTTTTCTTTCTCCATGCTTATATTAGATGTAGATTAAATTATAATGTATGTTTTATATAATAAGCTCTGTCAGCAAATTTTGTATAGTCTTGTTCTTCCATTTAAGTTGCCTGTTACCTATCATATTATTTTAGTCTGCATTTTTATTACAATTTATTATCACCTTTCAGGGATCTAGAGGCAAAGTGCCATTAGCATTAATAATTTACCATGAACAACAAAAAAGTAATAACAAAAGATACCTCAAACCTCTAGTTATATTGCAAAGGATTTTCACTAGAAAAATGAAAAACTGGGGCAGAGGGCATTGTCACAATCTAGATTAATTGAGTAATCACTTTTTTAATTAGGTGTAGCATTAGTGCTAGAAGATGAGTTTTCACATGGAGGCTTATAAAAATGATTTTTATAACACCTCCTGTGCTACTTGTTAGTTATCTAGAGATTCAAGGCATTGTAGAAACAAAAGTGGATTTACAAAAAATGGTGATTTAAACTGAATGCTAAGCTAACACTTCAGTAATTCGCCACAAAATAAGCAGTATAAGACTTACCTTGTTTAAAAGAGGTAACTTTAACTGCACATTCAAAGGAAAAGTAGTTCGGGGAAGAGATAATACCAACAATGCTGTCATCCTTAAAATCATTTCTGGGTATCATTAGACACAACTACTTCCCTATGACCAAAGATCCAAGAATAAATATAACTCATTTCTTCTCTTCCTACTTTGGATGATGAGTATATTCAACATCAGGCCTAGATTTTTATGGATCATAAAGATGACATCCATACAAAACAGGTTAGACCAAAACAGATTTAGACCTCTGCTCTAGGTTGGCAGTTAATTTTCTCACAACTTGGTTGTAGTTCCTGTCTCTTATGCACCAAACTACCCTCTTACTTGAGGCTGTTTAGAAATTAGAGCAATAGTTCCTACCATGCCATTGGAGTCATAGTAGGATAATCTAGTTAATGAATGATTCAGAAAAAAGTTGGAGCCTAGTGACCAAAAGGGGAATAAAGACAGAGTATGGTGATCATGAGTAAAGACTAGCAATATTGGGTGAAGAGGAATGGTGGTGCCAGCAATGTTAGAATTAGATGTAGGAAGTGACCAAGGCTGAACCTGGGCGAGGGGTCAAATGCACCTGAGTGTGCACTGAAAGAGATCTACGTCCAGCCTACCTTGAATGTCTTTCTTCTATCCTGCTCATTTTCCTTGACCATTAATAAGTCAGATTCTTCTACAGAGCTTAAGTTTGCAATAATTTTTGATATTTATTTGAACTACTGGTATGTGAATATCCTGGTTTTCCTGGTGCTTGACAGTAGATTTGCTAAAAGTTGATTGTGCCTTGCTGTCTCAACAATTCCTAAGTTTTAGATAGAAATTGTAATTAAATTCTATTTCTGTTTTATATTAATAGTGTTTACCAAACTAAAAAGATCTTTTTTTGGAAGATCCTTTGTCAAGCAATTCTCATGAATTCTTATCATTCTTATCATTCTCATATTTAGTTAAAATCTATGCAGCTTTTACTTTTTGGACATTGTTTTTAATTCCAGAAGTGTGAGAATTGCAGGAACAATAAATGAGAACATAATATAAGTCAGATGTTCTGCATCAATCCACTGCTGTTTTATGCTCCAAGCAAATACACCATGTACTGAATATTTCAAAGAGTTTATTTTTTTCTGTAAGCTTTCAGATAATTGAATAGATCCAAAGATATTCTTAGGCCTTTGCATGAGTATCTCTTCTGAAAATAACATCAAATCTCACCTTAGTTCAGCAGCTATTGGTAAGATTTAAAAAAAAAACACCTTTTGCTCTCATAAAAATCTAACCTTTAGTGGGGCTCAGTAAATAAAACTTTATTACATGTCAAACAGCACCTCCCTTCTGAAAAGGAATCCAATTTCTTTAGCAATTCATTTGTCTTGATAACAGAGAGAAAGAGTCAACAACGCTTCTCCCCACCTTCCTTTTGGGGGTGTATCACTAAAACTTTATTTGGTTAGTAATAGCTTTCAGAAGTGGCGTGAAATGCCAATATTTTTGCTGCTCAGTGAAAAAGAATAAGCTCTTAGAAATATTTGACATGGTACTGTGGGCATTTCTCCTTCTAAACTATCCTGCGGCTATCTTGCAAATGATAGTATCATTGCTTTGACTTTATCTTTCTTATATGCTAGAATAATTCACACTTTTTAGTTGATCAGATTCCATCTGTCTGCTAAACCCTCTTAACATTTTTTTTCACTTCACTCTCCAGTGTATATCATTTTTGGATACATGTTTCCATCAGTATAATAACTTTAGCTGTGATAAACCAGCCTTCTCAAATATCTGTTCTGCTCACTGAAGGGATATTTCTCCATAATTTAGTTTCACTTTATAGAGCTTTCATTTTATTGTTGAAACACAGCTGAAGCAAAACAGCAAATTTTGAAGTGGAAACAATTGAGAAATAATCCCTGTCAGTTTGGCGCTGCCCCAAATAATATATGTTCACCTTGAATGTTCCGTGCTCCATTGAAGCAGAAAAATAATGAGGAAAAAAATAAACCCTGAAATTAAATATATAAGCACAATAACAGAATGAAAGTTAAATAGACAAGTAACATATTCCTGTGGAAAAAGAAATCAAATATATAAGTATAGGATGAGGAATATATGTAAGCAGTATTAAGGACTACAAAAACTGCAAATTCAGTTCAAGACTGTGTCTATGGTATTGCAAGTTTCTCAGTTACCAGAAGAAGAAAAGGTCACACTACATTTTACACTGTTCAGAACTAAGCTTATTGTTGTGTTGAGTTCTGATTGCAACACATTAAGATTCAATGAAGATCAATGAGATTCAGTGAACTAGAACAGTTCAAAATAAAAGGAATAATAGTGGGAAAAGGTTTGGAAATGAAAGCTGGAAAGACGGATTTCAGTCACTGTGAATGTTTATCTGGATAAAATTCAGATTTTTGGAATGAGGAACAAATTGGAACCAATGGTCTAAATAATCCATTGAAACAATCATCAATCTAGCTTTTGTAATGATTCTAGTTCTCCCCTAGACTAGAGCAGTGTTTCCCAGCTTGGTAACTTGAAGATATCTGGACTTCAACTCCCAGAATTCCCCAGCCAGCATTCAAGTTGCCATGGTTGGGAAACACTGCTCTAGAGCATAGCTAACAGGTTATACTTTATGGTTTATAACATAAAATAACATTTTGCTTTATAAAATGTTGTTATTGGCTAAATTAATATTTGTAACCTCCCTCTTCTGTAGTATACTTTTACTGTTCTTAGTAATCAAGAGTACCAACTGAATTGCCAATGAAATTGACCCCATGTTTATAGCCATTCCATTACCCAGTACTTTATGCTATCTGGCATTAAATACAGAGTGACACTTAATTTACAGAACAGATTATCCATCATTCCAAAACAGTGTTATACAACTTCGGAGTGAGGAGACTAGTTGATCGGGAGAAATTCTAAACTGCAATCTGGCCACTTTAAAATAATAAATTAAAATGTAGTTCAGATTCGTCCAGCTGCTACAAGCTTTTTATTTTTTTAAAAATCAATTCCAGTGGCTTTACAATTACCTTCCTCTCACTATACTTCAAATGCTCCTCCTTTTACCATTTTGGTAAAAGTAAAGCAAATAATGAACCCCCATGCTACTCTGTGTCAGAGAAATAGCTCATCAAATGTCCAAATGTAAAACCGAACAAGGTTAGCTGAGTAAACATGTAGAAAAACTGAAAGCAACCTCTAGCCCAATCTAGTTATTTTTCTGATGCAAAGTGACAGTTAGTAGGATACCATTGCTTTGGATTGGAACAGTTAAAGAATTCTTCCCAGACTGGGGAGAAAAACACAATGTTAGTGTTGAATTGTTGAAAAGTGGATCTTCCCTCATTTCCCCATAGGTATTATTGGAAGCAGAAATAGGCTTATTTGTTGATGTTATATGGATATCCTCAGTGAGACATCATTTATCCTCTTCAAGAGAGGAAAACCAATTCACTTCATAAAAACATCAAGGTGACAAATCTGGCTAAATCTGTCCCTTTGAAGAAGCTTCATTTTCACATTTCCCTAATCATGGTGCAATACATCCTGTGATAAGCCACACTACTCTTTACTCATCTTTGAAAACAAAGTGGATGAAGAGAAACTGCTCACGTAGACTTCTCTTCCGAAAACATGATGATTGTTTTCTCCTGACCAAAACATAATAAATTCTACCGTTATGTCATTATCAAAGATAACAGATTGATGATATTAAATTTGTATATATATACAGTGGTACCTCTACTTAAGAACTTCATTTGTTCTGTGACCAGGTTCTTAAGTAGAAAAGTTTGTAAGTAGAAGCAATTTTTCCCATAGGAATCAATGTAAAAGCAAATAATTCATGCAAACCTATTAGGAAAGAAATAAAAGCTTGGAATTTGGGTGGGAGGAGGAGGAGGAAGAAGAGGAGGAGGACAGTCGCTGCCCAGAGCAAAGGGAGCGTTTCTTTTCTCTAGGCACTGGCAAAGATTTATTCCATCTCCAAGCGCCCAGAGAAAGGAAAATGCTTTGTTCATTCTAGACTGCCAAAGCCTCCTTAAGCACCACTGAAAGGCTCCTCTGGCAGCCCAGAAAAGCCTGAGATGGCCGGGATTAAAGGGGGAATGGCAGGAAACTGGCCGGGCATTCCTGCCACTCTCAAATTTCCTGGAAAGTTTTTCCGGGCTCGGGTTCTTGAGTAGAAAATGGTTCTTGAGAAGAGGCAAAAAAATCTTGAACAGCCGGTTCTTATCTAGAAACGTTCTCAAGTAGAGGTGTTCTTAGGTAGAGGTACCACTGTATATACTGTATTTATTTTAAAAGATGGTTTCCCCCACAGAAATAAACTTGGGCTTGGTTAGAATTGATGAACCCCAAAGGATCCAAGAACATGTCAGTATAGTTGTAAAAATTGGAAGTGAAGGTTACATGCTTTCTAACATGGATTGCTAATCCGGTACTTAAATCTCTTTAGAAAAGAGCAATTGTTAATTTCATATAAATCAAGCATTTACGCAAACATTTTCACTACGGCTGTAATAAAATATTTATCATAAGTTATTAAAAGTAAAGTGCAATATTTCTAAGGGGAAACATACAATTATTTCTTTAAATAAGATTCCCTAAGTAAACATTTGCTAAAGATGCAGAGGAAAAAATCTGTCCCTTTCCATGTGAGTAAATTGCTAAAATAGAACAAATTTAAGCATTAAGCATGACTATTCAGGAAAGAAAAATGATAAAGACAATTGTATGGAGAAAAGCAGAGTACAATAAATACAATCAAGGACTGATAAAATCTGCCACTGATATATGCCTTTTATGATGGGCAAAGTCACCAAGTCTAATATTTTAAGAGGATTTCAGTTAAAGCCTTGGGAACTTTGAAATGGCCCAAATCTTGTAAGCTTTCCAGCATAGATATACTGCATACCTATAAAGCTTTAAGAGTTATTTTAAATTCAACTGAGAAAAATAATATTTTTGACTAGATATTTTTCCAGGTCAGGATTCGTCAAATGCCAATAAATTTCAATAAGAAGGCATTAAGCATCATTTTCCTATTGAAAATATAAGCCATTTATTTATTTGTTTGTTTGTTTGTTTGTTTGTTTGTTTGTTTATTTGTTTATTTATTTGTTTATTTGTTTATTTATTTATTTATTTATTTATTTATATTTGTATGCCGCCCCTCTCCGCAGACTCGGGGCGGCTCACAACAAGATACGGCGAATCATAACAAATCCAAATAGCTTTAAAATATTTAAAAAGATTTAAAAGGAACCCCATTTACTAAGAAACACACACACAAACATACCATGTATAAATTGAACATGCCCGGGGGAGGTGTCTCAGTTCCCCCATGCCTGACGGCAAAGGTTTTAAGGAGTTTACAGAAGGCAGGGACAGTAGGGGCAGTCCTAATCTCTGGGGGGAGTTGGTTCCAGAGAGTCGGGGCCGCCACAGAGAAGGCTCTTCCCCTGGGGCCCGCCAATCGACATTGTTTAGTTGATGGGATCCGAGAAGGCCCACTCTGTGGGACCTAATCGGTCGCTAGGATTCATGCGGAAGAAGGCGGTCTCGGAGATATTCTGGTCCAGTGCCATGAAGGGCTTTAAAAGTCATAACCAACACTTTGAATTGTGACCGGAAATTGATTGGCAGCCAATGCAGACTGCAGAGTGATGGTGAAACATGGACATACCTAGGTAAGCCCATGACTGCTCTCGCAGCTGCATTCTGCACGATCTGAAGTTTCCGAACACTTTTCAAAGGTAGCCCCATGTAGAGAGCATTATAGTAGTCGAACCTCGAGGTGATGAGGGCATGAGATTTGAGATTTCATATGCATGCAGAGTCCTGCATATGCAATCTGGGTCCCGGGTTATGTCCTGGAACCAAAAGGTGGCCAAGGCTTTGGATAGGATCATGCCTATCTTATTTATGATTTTTTTCACTTATATCTTTGTGTACACAGAACATATGCAGTGATTCCTTGTCTGTCCAATCACACTGGGCCACTGAAGAATTCTATTCTATTCTATTCTATTCTATCCTATCCCATCCCATCCCATCCCATCCCATCCCATTCCATTCCATATTCCATTCCATATTCCACTCCACTCTATTCCATTCCATTTCCTCTGCTCCCCTGAAACCACAAACACAACTGAATTATCTGTCAAAGTAAACTACAGTAGTAGATTTCTTCAGATACATTCATTATACTGCAAGACTGCCTTTTTTTCCCCTCCAAGAGTTGAAAATAGGACAAGAAAGTGCATTGCTCAAACTGAACAAGTGACAAAGGGAATATTAAACAACTGTGACATGAATTCCAGAGGAGAGGAATAAGAGCGTTAGCTGCACAATCATAGTTCTAAGCTAATTCTGAATATATCATTTTGTCAGAATGACTGCTTCCAAGTAAAGGCTGAACTATAATGTCTGTAACCAGAAATGACTACCTACTGAACCCACTAATTGTTTCAAACTTTTCAAAGAAGTGAAAATACTGAAAAACTTTTGAAATTTTTAAAGAAGGTATTTTTAAAAAGTTTCAAAGCAATAACAAGAATTGGTGTGTGTGTGCGTGCGCGTGTGTGTGAAAGAGAGGAGGGAAGGAGGGAGAGGGAGGGAGGGAGGGAAGAGGGAGAGAGAGAATGTGAACATTTTGCATTTTAGAAATCACTTTTTAGGTTCTGAAGGTGATTATCAAAGATGTGGAATGCCTGCTTTGGTTAATATTGATTGAGCATCCTGCTTAATGTAAAGATTATTTACTCAAATTTCTTTCCTGTTTAAGGTAAAGATTATTTACTCAGCTCTCTGTTCTGTTTGTCTAAAGTAAAAGTTAATTAAACACTCTTCTGTTTAATTAGCAATCATACCTTGATATGCTCTGTCTGTACTACATGTTATATATTAGCCATTTATCCATTGTTATGAGGTTAGCTCAGTTAATCTTTTCTACTTGTGTGCACAATACATTTACTATAAAAATAAACTTGATATATACTTGAAACTCTAATGAAGAAATAGCTAAATTTCCTACTCCTTGTATAACACATTAATCATTAACCTATCCTGGTTGTCACTGTAGCAAGGTACATTTTTTCCTTCCATGATCACTTCATAGAAGTGTGTGTGTGTGTGTGTGTGTGTGTGTGTGAGCATTAATTGATTGTGTGCCACCAAGTCAGTATCCACTCTTAGCAACCATATGGATAGATTTTCTCCAGGATGCTCTGTCTCCATTTTGGACCTCTGAATTTCCTAACAATGTACTCATCACTGCTGTAATTGAATCCATCCATCTTGTTTTTGGTCTCTCTCTCTTCTTCTCTTTCCTTCTACCTATTTGTCTTTAATTTGTTTAGTTTTCTAGCTTTAACAAGGGTGGGGTTTTTGACTGTTTTAAGCTTTGACTGGGATCAGTCCAGAGTTGATTATAAGATGGGCGGCTATGTCAATGTTTTAAATAAATGAATGAATATTATTGAGCAAACAGATACATTATGTCTCTTTTAACTAATGCATATCTTTTGTTTTCAAGGTTTTGCTAGGTTGCCTAAAGCTTCAGGTAAGCTTCCCAAGGCCCCAGAGTGTGAAAAACAGCCCAACGAGCAAAGTGGAAGTTTATTTATTCATTTATTTTATTTATTAGATTTGTATGCCGCCCCTCTCCGCAGACTCAGGGCGGCATACAACAGACTGGAAAAACAGACTTCCGCTTTGCCCATTGTGCTGTTTTTTTGCACTCAGGGGCTTCGGGAAACTTCCCTGAAGCCTTTGGATTGTGAAAAACAGCACAACGGGCAAACCAGAAGTCTGCTTTTCCAAACTTACGGTTTGCCCATTTTTTTTCACCGTCCCAGGCTTCAGTGGAGCCTGTGCACTTGCATGGGGGCAGGGCTGTGTTCATGCACATGGGGGCAGTGCAGAGGATGTGCATGCATGGGGGGAGGGAACAGGTGTGGGTATGTGTGTACACGCTATTGCATGCACACACACCCTTGTGGCATGCAAACCAAAAAAGCTTGCCATCACTGGCTTAGGAGTTAATTTTTTTTCATTTGGCGGGACCCAGGGGAAGAGCCTTCTCTGTGGTGGCCCCAACCCTCTGGAACCAGCTCCCCCCCGGAGATCAGAATTGCCCCCCCTTCCTTGCCTTTCGTAAGCGCCTTAAAACCCACCTCTGTTGTCAGGCATGGGGGAATTGAGATATTCTTTTCCCCTCAGGCATATACAAGTTATGTATGGTATATTTGTGTATATGTTTGGTTTTTTAAATAAGGGTTTCTTAGCATACAAATCTAATAAATAAATAAAATAAATAAATAAAATCAATGACTTATCGTTCACATCTATTTTTCTATCAAACAAGAACTTTCAAATCATGTTCAGGTTTAAAAACGTGACCCATATTCTTTTTGTTCTCTTTTCTGACTGTTTCTTTCCACAAGAATTTAGAGTGTAATAATTTACCTATGATTTACATGAGATGTATCTGTGTTTTGTAAATTCAGTGCATGCGTATATAATAGTTACAGGGAAAGTAGAATAATGTTGATACTATGAAAACTAGAAGGATAAATCTAAGACTTTTCGTATCATATTTTGTCAATAACAAAATTGCTAGAAACACCTAAAATCTCTCAGTCTGTTGTATGTGTGAATGTGCTGTATATATTTATTTTTGCCATCTCCATTATGTAAAAGTGCTATAACAGCTTAATAAATAACATTTGGTGAGGAAGTGCTACAAAATTATGTGTTTTATATATAGAAAAATATTTTAATCTTCCTGTTGTTCAACAACAGGGAGTTCTCATAAATGCCTTCCTTTCTCTCTTGTGTGAAAAACTGCTTCTAATTACAAGATGTTTCTCTATTCAAATGAAAGATAAGCCCCCCCCCCAAAAGGGTAGGAGGTTTAACAAAAAAAGAAAAAAACCAGCAAACACTTGTATTGCTGTGCTGCCTTCCAATGATACTTTCTTTTCTTGATTCAAGGATGTAGAGATAAAAATTACTATTAGCAATGACATATAGCATTAGTTAAAACCAATAACCTTCCTACAACAAAAGCAATGTGTTTTACCTCCATCTTTGTATCTTAAGTCATAGTAACCCAATAAAGAAACACATGATCTCTAAGCAGAGAACAATTGAAACTAAAATGGTTTTGGTATATTTAACGTTATTCATGGCATACAGAGTTATTTCAGCCTAACTACAGCTGCAGAGGACCATTAAACATGATCTTCTTTGTCAGGAACCACTTCGCACTGAATTTATTATCTTCATATCTTCTCTTTTCAGTTTCAGTATCTTACACCTAGCCTGCTCATTCAGGTACAACTTTCAAAGTGCTGAAGTTCAAGACAGTGATGTCTATATTTTAACAGAAAGCAACAGCCCAGCAAAAATAGGTCTATGATCTTCCCAGGAGTCACAGGTAGAACAAGTGAGGTAACTTGGCTTCTATCTGATACCTCTTTGAAACTGTTAGGATCAATATTTTAAAATTATGGAACAGCTTCTCCTCAGAGATATCAATTGTCCTATTCTACTGGTTTTGAGAAAGATGGTGATGACTTGATTTTTTCACAAGTAATGATGTGATCCTGGCATAATTTGTGTGATCTATTTGTATTAAAATTTTGTAAGATTAAGATCTTGATTTGTCCTTTTTCTTCTTCTTGTAATCTTGATAATTGCATTGTGTTTTTATTGTTGTTCCTAATCAGATGGGATTAGACAATTAGATGGGATAATCATATAGATTTGCAAAATAATTATACTTTATATTTAAGAATCTTTGGCTATTTAAAAGAAAAACTTTACCCTCTTCTGTGAAAAGCTGGTCCCAGATACTCCCAGATACACCTATACTTTGCATACGTGTTTGGAAAAAAGCTCCATCCTAATGGTTTTCAAACATAATAGTCTTCAGCTCCTATCATTTCTCACCACAGGACTTTCTTTCTTTCTTTCTTTCTTTCCTTCCTTCCTTCCTTCCTTCTTTCCTTCCTTCCTTCTTTCTTTCTTTCTTTCTTTCTTTGTTTCTTTGTTTCTTTGTTTCTTTTTTGCTTTCTTTCTTTCCTTCCTTCTTTCTTTCTTTTTGCTTTCTTTCTTTCTTTTTGCTTTCTTTCTGTATTTCCTTCCTTCCTTCTTTCTTTCTTTCTCTCTTTCTTTCATCAGATTTCTATGCCACTCTTCTCATGGTTGCTGTCATCAAAGAAATTAAAAAGTAAATTAGAGAGGATGGAGAAGGATAAAAGTTTGGATCAGAGATAGAAAGCAGAAGATGTTTGCAGGTTAATATGAGGAATTCAGTTTTGTCCAGAGATGGTATTCAGCAAGTTCTGATCAGTTCTGGAGAACTAGTAGTGGAAATTTTGAGTAGTTCAGAGAACTGGTAAATACCATCTCTGACTGATCCCATCCCCATCTATACTCTGCCTCCCAAGTCCCAGCTGATAGGGAGGAAATGGGGATTCTGCAGTAACCTTCACTTGGAGTGGGGAGAGAATGGATATTTTACAGTATCCTTCCCCTGCCACTATCACCAAACCATACCATGCCAACACCCACCAAGCCACATCCACAGAATGGGGTAGTAAAAATAATTGAATCCCATCACTGGTTTTGTCATATTCTAGACAAACTCTGACAAGCTATACATATTCATAATATAATAGTGGCATACAGTGGGAATTATCTACAGTGGGTACATAATTCATTTCTCTAGTTTTGCATACTCCCTTTTTATGAGAAATGTTTTCAGCATCTTTTAGAATTCAAAACTTCAGTGTTCACACTGCAGGTTTGAGATTTTAAATGTCAGCCTGCTGAAATCTAAATAAATGAGTCCTATACATTTGGAAACTTCTTTTCCATAGCACTGAGGGGAAAAAAGCAACAGCGGCAAGACTTGGCAGCAGAGACTTTTAAAAGCTATTATATATTTAGTTACATATCATCTTCAGACCACTAATTGCTCCTTAGCCGTCACCTAAGGAGTCATTACATTCAATTTTTAACCCATCTCTGAAACCATAATTTAATGTTGAAACCAAACTGCATTGCTGCTTTTCTCTGTTGAAAGGTATTGCAATTATCTTTTTACAAAGGCAAGTCTATTCTTCTCCTTGTCCCCAGTATCTGTCTGTATATGAAGACAGTATTATGTGTAGTGAAAATGGTTTCATTTTCTATAATAGCTATTACTGATAAATGCTAACTCTGTGAATTTTGATCAATTTAGTCAATAAATTCCATTTATGATAGGGGATTTTTTTTTAGATAATGAGGGCAAATTTTAAAATTTGATGTCTAAAGACAGAGTCACAGATTTTTTATGATGCATAAACAAAAAAAAAATGTGGATGTTAACTTTCCGCATGCGCGGAAGCAAAAAAATATGCCAAAATACGGGTACACCCGCATTTCAGCCTGTGCGGAAGCAAACAAAAATTTCTGAAACTTGAGCACCCTTGCGGCTCCATGCATGATTTTTCTACTTCCATGGGTACAGAAGCAAAATCGCACTGGCCCCACAAGCAGTTACGAGCTGCGGCAGCAAGAGAAATTTATCGTTCCAGCTCGTAGCCCATAGCTGTACATAGAGAAGGGGAAGAGAGGGGGAGAGAGATATAGAGGGAGAGAGGCACAGGGCAGGGAGAAAGGAGATAATAGGGAGAGGGAAGAGAGACATAGAGAATGGTTTTGTGGCTGGGTAGGCATGGCTAGGGGGATCATGTGACTGGGTGGGAGTGAGTGACATTGAGATGGCCATGCCCACCCAGGTTTTTTGGCTCTTATGTTATTTTTTCCTGTGGGAAATGGGTCCAAGTGGCTCTTTGAATGTTTAAGGTTGCTGATCCCTGTCTCTATATTTCCACAAAAAACGTGGCCCAAAACCTTTACCTAGAACCAAAATAGTGCTAGCCATGAATTGAATATATTCCTGTGCGTAGACTTAATAAATAAATGGAGTTATTTTGAACTTAATGTGTGGCCCTGGTCTTTCATGCTTGACAACCTTTTTGCATAGGCCTAGATTCCCACATACATACAGTGTAAAAAACTGAATGTGGTTATAAAATGGGAGGGAAACAACAAAGTAATGTTTTTTAATTAGGAGTGTTTTCTTTAAACTCAATCAAATTTTGTTAAAAAACAAAAACAAAACAATGTTCTATATAAAACCTAAAAAGCAATTGACCTGATACCTTGAGAAAAATTGGTGTGGTTCCAGTGACGATATCCAGAGTCTACGGAAAGGTGCGGCACACAAATCTAATAAATAGTAATAATAATTATTAAGTCGGAAGCTCAGTCAGCGTAGAACACAACTTTATTAGAATTAACATGAGTTCAGTTTCATAGATGAGGAGAGAGAAAGAACCAGAATGACAGGGTATTTAAACCCTCCCACTAAAGAACAACCAACCAATAAACATGTAGTAAATCTCCCGCCAAAACAACCTCACTTTCCTTAGTAAAAAACACAACCAATAGAACAGCCATACCCAGTTTCCGAGCAGGAAATAATAATAATAATAATAATAATAATAATAATAATAATAATAATAATAACAACAACAACAATAATAATATTGCAATTTACGTTTTCAAGGCTGTTCTTTCCACAATGAACTTTTTTCTTCCGGAAAGACACCTGGATATTCTGTATAAATGTAAATATTTCTACCAACCTATTCTGATGTAACAAAATCTGGAATTCAGGTTTCATGCTGAGGGCATGATATTTATCTAGCAATAAACATAAATTTATAAGCAAATTGGTAAGAAAATAATATATTTATTTTAATTAATATTTTATCTTTAACTGGATTGGATTCTGAAACTTGTGAAACAATTCCTTTTATTTGTTTGTTTGTTTCTTTCTTTGTTTCTTTGTATATAATATTTCTATACTGCTGATTATGTCCAGAAGGATTTCTGATTATTTATAAAAGTTGATCAGAAAGGCATTGTGGGCTATAAACATCTGCTTTCATTTCTAAAAGTTCATTAAATCCAACAAATGGCCAAGCTTCCTCACTAGTAGGCATATCTAGGATGATACAGAGAAGAAATTAAAAAATTCTCTTATGAATTTGGACATGATTTCCTGCTACGGCTCCCCTAACTTTGTGAACGAATGAAATATGTATATAAAAATATGCAAAGCTGCTGATGGAATCCAATGCTATAATCACACTTCAAAATTAGATAAAAGGAATATGACAGCAACTGTCTGCTTCCAGGTTCCAAATAAGAAGAATTGTCAGAAGGCAGATGTCCTTTTGCAATCCGGAATTAAATAATACTTCTCATTTTAAAAAAAGACAAAAATAAGCAGTGATTCATTGTGGAAAAAGAGTGATGGCATATGCTAACTGAATGTGCCTCAGATTTAAAGGGAATTTCAAAGATAATATGCCTTTGTGTTGCCTTCCATTTGGATTAAGTATCCAAGAGATTCCTAATAGAGGGATAAACAAAGTAGTAGTAGCTCATTTTATGAACTTAATTCGTTCCGTGACCAGGTTCGTAAGTAGAAAAGTTCATAAGAGGAAGCAATTTTCCACATAGGAATCAATGTAAAAGCAAATAATGCCTGCAACCCCATTCCAAAAGTCACTCCTTTTGCCTTGCGCCACTGGGAATCCCCAACTCCGGACTTCCATTGCCAGCTGAAGCGCCCATTCTTGCATTGCCTGGATTCCCCTGAGCCTCCCCTCGCAGAGAAACCCCACCTCCAAACTTCCGTTGCCAACCAAAGTGCCCGTTCTTGCATTGCTGGGATTTCCCTGAGCCTCCCCTCGCTGGGAATCCCTGCCTCTGGACTTCCATTGCCAGCCAAAGTGCCCATTCTTGCGTTGCTGGGATTTCCCTGAGCCTCCCCTCGCTGGGAATCCCTGCCTCTGGACTTCCATTGCCAGCCAAAGGGCCCGTTCTTGCATTGTTGGGATTTCCCTGAGCCTCCCCTCGCTGGGAATCCCTGCCTCTAGACTTCCATTGCCAGCCAAAGTGCCCATTCTTGCGTTGCTGGGATTTCCCTGAGCCTCCCCTCGCTGGGATTCAAAGTAGAATAGAATAGAATAGAATTTTTATTGGCCAAGTGTGATTGGACACACAAGGAATTTGTCTTGGTGCATATGCTCTCAACGTACATAAAATAAAATATACATTTGTCAAGAATCATGTGGTACAACACTTAATGATTGTCATAGGGGTCAAATAAGCAATGAAGAAGCAATATTAATAAAAAAATCTTAGAGTATACGCAACAAGTTACAGTCATACAGTCAACATGGGAGGAAATGGGTGATAGAAATTATGAGAAAAACTAGTAGAATAGAAGTGCAGATTTAGTAGAAAGTCTGACAGTGTTGAGGGCAAAAATGAAGGGAGTCCCAGTGAGGGAAGCCTCTGGCAGATCCTCTGTCCCAGGGTAGGCAAAGGGGCCTGGCTTATCCTCTACTGAATCAGACATGACCTGAGGTGGACAAGGAGCACTCCCAACAGTACCAATGTTATACAAGTAATGTTTCTCCAGTATCACAAACAACGAGATCAAGAGCTTACTCTTCTCCTCCAAATTTTATGCAGTGATGCTTTAAAAGTTAAAGAAGAAAAGCTAAAGTATAGAAAAATATCAAAAGACTAGTTTTAACCATGGCAAGTGGGATGAAAAACAACATTTCTATTAAGATTTTAAATATATATTAGGTGTCATATGTGTTGCTCTTTCAACACAATTTTACTACCTCCTCAGACATAAGGAAGGCGTATAATTGGAAAATCAGAAAAATAAACATCTTTGCTGCAAGAAAATTCTTTTTCTCTCCCCCCACCCCAATTACATCTAAATAAATCATTTATATCCAAATCAGGCAAGCAGGTAAGGAAGAAATCAATTCCCATGTTTCACAAAAATAAGCTAACATATTTGGCTCTTATCTTTTTCTTCCTTTAAAGGACAACACTGGCCTGAAGAAAAAAAGCAAAGCAGACACTGATATTAGTCCAAGAAACTATCAAAATAATCAACATGTTCTGCAATAAATCTTTTACAAACTCTATTTTTAATGCAAATTAGAAATATGTAAACACTTTTAAATATTTTTTATATGATTTCCTTCCCTCTGTTAGTGGCTGATAATTTATCCTTCGCTACAAAAGAGTAACTAAAATTCCATTTCCATCAGCATTTCTCTTTTAAACCAAGTCATAAAATTTTACTCAGAACTGCATTGTATCATGCAAGGTCTCATCACACCAGGTATTTTGATATGTCTTTTTTATAATTCAGAAAGTTCATTTGGCCATTTTATAAAATAAGTAAAAATAAAATCAGTCAGACTCTTCCAGGTGCTTCCCTCTACTTCAGCTTAAACAGACATTAGATATCAGAAAATAGGAAAACAGCATAAATTTTGTGATAGATATCTTATATTACTGCTTTGACTTAGGAGAAAAAACACCTTTACTCATTGAACTCTGACAATACAGAGAATACTCTTTCTTAAAACGCAACAAAGATGTTAGGGGACTGAAGGCTAAAACCTGAAGAACGGTGACAGGAAAAGGGTTTGTCTACTTCAATGAAAAGAAGGACTGGGGACACATGATAGCAGCGTTCCAATATCTCAGGGGTTGCCACCAAGAAGAAGGACCTGAGGGTAGAACAAGAAGCAATGGGTGGAAACTAATCAAGTAGAGAAGCAACTTAGAACTAAGGATTAGTACTAAAATAATACACTTGGGATCTGTTTTGGTTATTCCCAAGGACTTGGGTATTTGCAATGAGCCAAAATGTACAGAAGAAACCCACAATTTCACTGTGGCGTCATTTGTTTGTTTGTTTGTTTGTTTGTTTTGTCCAATACATAATGTAGGTTATACAGAATATTCACGTAGTAAAATATATCAAAGAAAGAATAGAAGAAAAGGTACAAGAATAAAATATGTCAATGAAGAATAGAGGGGAAGATACAGGAATGGAAGAAAATATATAAAATCATATATAAATGATAAACAAACAAACAAACAAACAAACAAATGCAAACCATAAACACTGTCACAGAAACTGACTGAAGATAGGTTCAGGGCATCTTTGGATTATATATCATACAGGCTGTTCTATTAGTACAACAACAGAGATAAATTAGAAGATATGATTAGGGAACTCCAAGCCCTCTGTACTTCATAGTGCTATCTTGAGTAGAAACAGAAACTTTACTTCATCTATTGAGCTGTTTATGACTACTGGTAAGAAAACAGAAAGCTTCTGTCCTTTTTTCAATTTCTCTTCTATAGCTTTCCTCACCATACACCATAAGTCCTGATTTTAAAAGCATATACACTGCACACACAATGTATTTAAATGCTGAACCATTTTTCTTCTAAATGAGCAAAAGGCATACACATTTGTAACCTCTACTGAACTTTATCCCATTGAAACCTTCATGATGACTGCTTCTATGAGTTAATGTCTATTTTGACTCTCTTATTAAAAATCTGCAAACACTCCTAGGCAGCTAAGGAAACATTTTGAGAATGTGTTTAATTATGCAGCCTTGGGAATTGTGAAGGTGATCTATTTGGAGTGTGCCAAATATTGACTTCAGTTATTTTATTTTTTCATTTGGAAAAAGGAAGTCAGATTCATTCTTTTCAGTTCTGAAATTCTGGAAATTGCATTGTTTTGCTACTCTTTGGGCAAGTATTTAATCCAATTGACATTTTTGTAATAAAATATGATTCTTAAAAAGAATAGAACTAAAATTCGTTTCAACTAATTAGGACATTTTATATTATGTTCACTAAATGAAATAATGGAATAATGTTTATTCTGGATTAGGATTTTTTTAGGATACAGGGAGTCTCTGATTTATAAGTTCATTTAGTGACCTTTCAGAGTAACAATGGCACTGAAAAAATGATATATGACCAATATTTGCACTTATAACAATTGCAGCATCATGGTCACATGATCAAAATTCAGATGCTTGGTCACTAATTCATATTTATGACACTTGCAGTGCCTTGGGGTCATCTGATCCTCTTCTGCGGCCTTCTGACAAGCAAGTCAATGGGAAAGCCCGACAATTGTGGCCAGAAAGGTCATAAAATGGGTCAAAACTCATTTAACAAATGTTTTACTTTGCAACAGAAATTTGGGTCTCAGTTGTTGTCATCCCTCGAGGACCAGCTGCATTTTCTGTAGTTTTTCTTGGACATAAAACATCAACTTTATTTAGCTGTTTAAAACATGTATCATTTGCATTTCTAATAAAATATAAAAACGGGGAACAAAACCAAAATTTAAACAATATCAATATGAAAATTCAAAGCAATAATAAAGTGATAAAATTTGAAACCAATGGAAATTAGACGTTTATATTTGTACAGTATGTTTATACATTATAAACATACTGCAATGACTGGGCTGGTGGATAGAAATGAGAACTGCAACCCTGAAACCAAGGAGATCCAGGAAGGTCAAGATGACCGCTGCAGTCAGACAATTGAAATCCCACCCCATTTATTACTTTCTTGTGTGATCATAGAAATATGAATCTAAGGCTCCCTACATCCATGCCTATTTACTAGATCAGCAGGCCCCAACCTTTTGGCATCAGGGACTGGTTCCATAGAGGGACCAGAGGGGCAAAGGAGGCGTGGTTTCATGTGCTGCCTGCATTTTGAGAATGGGCCTTGGATTGGTTGCATGGACTGGTTTCTTGCATGCTACGGAGTGATGATGTTCCACAGACCAGGGATTGGGGACCCCTTCACGAGAGGATTCAGACAGTGTCTATTAAAAAGGATAATTTGCTCTTTTCCACTCAAAAATATCCAGTGAAGGGCTAACAAAATTTTTACTACCACACTGTGGGTGTGACTTATGCATGACACCCTGCATTTTCTTTCAACATCTTTCAGTGCAAATTGAGTGCTCTGAGGTGGAGCTCCATTTTTGCTACCCCACTGGGTTCCCCCCTGTCCCGGCAGTAGCCCATCTCTGAAAATATCTCAATAGAAGTACAGTGGTACCTTGACCTAAGAACACCTCTACTTATGAACTTTTCCAGATAAGAACCAGGTGTTCAAGATTTTTTTGCCTCTTGTCAAGAACCATTTTCCACTTACAAACCCAAGCCTCCAAAACTATAACGGGAAAAGGCAGGGAGAAGCCTCCGTGGGGCCTCTCTAGGAATCTCCTGGGAGGAAATGGGGCCAGAAAAGATGGGGAGAAGCCTCCATGGGGCCTCTATAGGAATCTCCTGGAAGGAAACAGGGCCCCCACCCTCCCTGTGATTTCCTCAATCGCACACATTATTTGCTTTTACATTGATTCCTGTGGGAAAATTTGCTTCTTCTTTTCTACTTAAGAACCTGGTCATGGAACGAATTAAGTTCGTAAGTAGAGGTACCACTGTATCCTCAAATGGAATCATTCACTGGCCCCAGGCCTGCCGGCAAAGCCATATCTTCAGGCCTTTCAGAAGGCCAGGAGGGTCGGGATCATGTTGGTCTCCGGGGGAAGTTGATTCGATAGAGAAGGCTCTCCCACATGGTCCCCCAGTTGACATTGTCTAGCTAAAGGGACCTTGAGAAGACCAACTCTGTGGGCCCTAACCGGCCACTGGGAGGTATGTAGTATAACTTTATTTAATATTTATTAGTAAAATAATAAATCCCTATGCTGATGTTCCATTTTGATTTATACCAAAAGAAAATATAGGTCAACAATGTGTTAACAATACCAAATACTGGTATATTCAATAACAGTAAGGAATTAGTCCTTAAATAATAAAAGTAAACTTAAAATGTAGCAACAAACCTATTTATCTAAAATCTAGGAGTCTCGACATTTTGATACATGGTCCGATCGTCAAATTTTAGCAGATGAGGCTAGGAATTAAATATACTTGGAGATGGTCAGCTGCTACAACATTTGGCCTGTAGCAGAAAGAGAGAAAACACTTGGCTGAGCATCAAGACAATTCCTTCTGGTTTCTTGCATAGTAATAATAATTCTTAGGTTTTAAAGACAACACCTACTTTCTGCTTCAGAGAAGAATTTGGTCATAAATGGGGGGCGGGGGGGGTAGCAAGTTGAAGACCTAAAGGAGTAGAAAGTGAAGTTGCCAAAAAGTTCAATGGCATTTACCAATTATGAAAGAGATTTGCCATAACCAGCTTTTCTATTTGATGTCTATATAGGATGGTTGTGCAGATCAGGGTAATGGATATGTCATAAATAATTCAAACTTCTGGCATTGTAATTGCCAAAGAAAAAATCCAAGAGATAATATGTGGTAACGGATAACCAATGGATTTCGCCACCTTTTAGTAGAAAATAGCACTGAATATCAGCCAGATTCTCTAGAGCACAGATTGTCAAACTTGTGGCATCATGTTGCTGTCATGTGACGTTTTCTGATGTTTTTCCCCTTTACGGAGCTGGGGTGGGCGTGGCCTGCATGTGTGCATCCAGCCCAGGGGCCTACTCTACAGTTTTCAAATAGATAGATAGAATTTTTTGTTGGCCAAATGTGATTGGACAGACAAGGAATTTGTCTTTGGTGCATATGCTCTCAGTGTACATAACAGAAAATATACATTTGTCAAAAATCATAAAGTACAACACTTAATGATTGTCATAGGGGTCAAATAAACAATGAAGAAACAAGCAATATTAATAAAAATATTAAGAGTACAAGCATCACGTTACAGTCATACAGTCCTAAGTGGAAGCAAGTAGGATGCTTGGCTGCATAGCTAGAGGTATAACAAGCAGGAAAAGGGAGATTATGATCCCGCTATATAGAGTGCTGGTGAGACCACATTTGGAATACTGTGTTCAGTTCTGGAGACCTCACCTACAAAAACATATTGACAAAATTGAATGGGTCCAAAGACAGGCTACAAGAATGGTGGACGGTCTTAAGCATAAAATGTATCAGGAAAGACTTAATGAACTCAATCTGTATAGTCTGAAGGACAGAAGGAAAAGGGGGGACATGATCGAAACATTTAAATATGTTAAAGGGTTAAATAAGGTCCAGGTGGGAAGTGTTTTTAATAGGAAAGTGAACACAAGAACATGGGGACACAATCTGAAGTTAGTTGGGGGAAAGATCAAAAGCGACATGAGAAAATATTATTTCACTGAAAGAGTAGTAGATCCTTGGAACAAACTTCCAGCAAACGTGGTTGGTAAGTACACAGTAACTGAATTTAAACATGCCTGGGATAAACATATATTTGTTTCTCCAAGTCTGCGGAGAGGGGCGGCATACAAATCTAATAAATAAATAAACAAATAAATAAATGTATAAGTAAGTAAGTAAGTAAGTAAGTAAGTAAGTAAGTAAGTAAGTAAGTAAGTAAGTAAGTAAGTAAGTAAGTAAATAAATAAATATCCATCCTAAGATAAAATACAGGAAATAGTATAAGGGCAGACTAGATGGATATGAGGTCTTTTTCTGCTGTAGGTCTTCTATGTTTCTATGTTTCTAAAATGGGTGATAGAAATGATGACAAACAAAGTAGTAATAGTAGTGCAGACTTAGTAACCCTTCCTAACCCTTCAGTCAGAGTTAGGGCTTGTTTTATAACATGGAAACCAAAGTTAGAATGTCCTAATTAGATGAAATGTATTTAAATTTCTTGACAAGATCATTCTGAAATGTCACATAGCAATAACAATTTCACTTCTGTTTACTGGCAGGCTATTTATAAAAACATGGCATTGAAGTGCAATAGTTACTGGTCAGCATCAGAGCAAAATCTGTCTCATTTACAGTTCTTTTGCACATATCTAGCCCTTGCTTTTGATGTTGGGGGGATAATTGGATAAAAATATTGATTAGCCTGCAAACAGATTCTCATCCTGCATGACAGTCATCACAGTCTTAATTATATTAGAGAAATACAGATTTCTTTTTCTTAATACAATGATGACAGACCATCTGGGGAAAACCATCTGTCAATGTGGCTGTACATGGCCACTAGCAGAAATACATAGGACAATTAGGAATTTGTCTTATATAAAGCAGAGCATATGTCATTACTGTATAATTCAGCATTATCTACATAATGCTGACTGATCTGCAGTCAGGCGGTAGGGAAAGCAAGTAGGATGCTTGGCTGCATAGCTAGAGGTATAACAAGCAGGAAAAGGGAGATTATGATCCCGCTATATAGAATGCTGGTGAGACCACATTTGGAGTACTGTGTTCAGTTCTGGAGACCTCACCTACAAAAAGATATTGACAAAATTGAACGGGTCCAAAGTCGGGCTACAAGAATGGTGGAAGGTCTTAAGCATAAAACGTATCAGGAAAGACTTAATGAACTCAATCTGTATAGTCTGGAGGACAGAAGGAAAAGGGGGGACATGATTGAAACATTTAAATATATTAAAGGGTTAAATAAGGTCCAGGAGGGAAGTGTTTTTAAAAGGAAAGTGAACACAAGAACAAGGGGACACAATCTGAAGTTAGTTGGGGGAAAGATCAAAAGCAACATGAGAAAATATTATTTCACTGAAAGAGTAGTAGATCCTTGGAACAAACTTCCAGCAGACGTGGTAGATAAATCCACAGTAACTGAATTTAAACATGCCTGGGATAAACATATATCCATCCTAAGATAAAATACAGAAAATAGTATAAGGGCAGACTAGATGGACCAGGAGGTCTTTTTCTGCCGTCAGACTTCTATGTTTCTATGTTTCTATGACTGGCAGCAACTTTTCAGCTTATTATATTACGGTGTATTTCCCCCCAGTTCTATATAGGAATGCCTGCTCAGGGTTTCAGAACATTAATTAGATGTACAAGATCTGAGCTGCAAAATCCAGATTACCACTTGGTAATTGAAAGAAATTATATGTATATATAAGCAAGGAGATTTAACAAAAGCTTCCGCCCAAAATTTCAGGAGAGTTTTAGGAAGAGTTCATCATTTCATTTTCACCCCTCTGGGATGTTTGGTGTTCCTGTACCTGTATGTTTTCCTGAAGATGCTTCATTACCAGGCTTTTCTCCTTGAAAATACTCTGCAATGCATAACAAATGCAAGCTCATAGTCATCACTACAGAAAAAGTCAAAGGCTTGGAGCAGTGAGCAGTCACATCTTAGTTGATGAGAAATGACCAGAAAAAGAAAAGGGCATATTGTGTAGACTTGGTTGCTGAAAGCAGAAAAGAGAGACAGGCTGACTTAGGGGAAAGCAAATGGATAGAGAAACAACTAGAAGCAAAAGATCTACATTTAGTCACTATTTATTTATTCAGCAACTATACAACAGTGTTCAGGTCATTGCAGGTGAAGCTGGCTCTGCACATTCAAAAGAAGAAGAAAAGGATCATACAGAAAGGGAGAGAGGATGATAGATTCTTAATAAGCAGAGAATGCAACTGTGTTCTATACGATGACAAAAATAAAGTTTTGGTAGTTGGTGATTCATTGCTATGAGGAACTTTAAACAAGTATATGCTGGACAGAGTTATTAGCTCATGTATGGTGTCAGGAAGAAGCGTCAATCTTCAATCTTTCAAGTTTTAATCTTTCAAGAAGTAATGACAATTATGCCTTTCTGCTAACGTATGAACGAACAAAGGACATTAAAAAAAACAGCTATAACCATATCTTCATAAATGTTGTAACTCTTAAGAACTTCAGCTGTGTCCTCATCCAACTTTCCAAGCTATGACAAAGGACAAAAAGAAAAATACTCCAAGTCAAAGACTTGCTGTTAGGATGGGAACAATATGGCTTCTGGGATCCTGGTCTGAGACATCCAAACAATAGATTGCTAAGAGATGGATGGATGGATTTATTTGTTTGTTTGTTTGTGTTCTGTCGGGCTCTCTGGTAGAATCCTCCCAAAAATTCACAGGTACAAATTTCAGACATACACACATTTGAAAATTCAAAACAATGTTCTTTATAATGAAAATTCACTTAAACTAAGCCCTCTTTTGGTATAGCAAAGAGCACTGTCTCCAAACAAACTGGTAATTTGTACAAGTCCCTTATCAGTTCTGTGATACTTAGCAATTCACAGTCCTTCTTCTTTCACAAAGTAAAACATACTTTGCTCTGGTTTAGTTTCAAAGCAAGGAAAAATCAGCACACAAAAAGTCAAAGTCAGTAAACCAGTCACAAAACACAACGATCAGATAGCCTTCCACAATGGCCAAACCCACAGGCTGCTATTTATAGCTGCCTCACTAATTACCACAGCTCCACCCAACCACAGGTGGCCTCATTTTCTTTGATAATAATCTCTCAGTTGTTGTTGCCTATGCATCGCTCTCCGCATGCGTGGCTGTATCATTAACTCTTGTTCTGAATCCAAAGAGGAGCTAGATAATTGATCTCCTTCTGAGCTGTCTGCCACACTCTCCTCCTCCCTATCACTCATGTCTTCTTGGTCAGAGGAGCCTTCATCAGCAGATTCCACTGGGGGCAAAACAGGCCTGCAACATGTGGATGTCTCCCCCACATCCACAGTCCTTGGGGCAGAAGCTGGGCCAGAGCTAACTACAACAGTTTGTTTGTTTGTTTGACTTCTATGCCGCTCAATCCCAAAGGACTCAGGGCAGCTTACAACAACATATGAGTACAATATAAATAGATACAAAACAGTAAAAAGAAGTCGACATTATCAAGCTAAAACGTATTAAAAATTATTATAAAAAGTGACAGTCACACTCAAATACGTACACACCATTCATGCAATTGGACTTCATGAAGCAAGGGGAGGTTGGAGGGAGCATGGCCAATGTCGCAGCGCTATGGATGTCTCCCACACACCATGAGGAATCCTGATTCCCAGCCTTTTGGAGACCTGGAACCAAATTGGAACCAGGTCAGATATGTCCTGGAGGGGCATTAAAGAAGAGAGGCACCAGTCAATGATCTGGGGACTTCCAAACCCTCCAGGGAGCCATAGGGAACAAGAATCTCAGTCAGCAGCTGTGGAAGACGACTCTGTTGCCATTAGCTGGGTTGGCCATGATGAGAATGATTGAAATGGAGAAAACATTGATTGCCTGGGTGAAAAGATCTAAGTATTTGTTCTAGAGAGAAGTGAAGAAATGTTGAAGCTGGGTGAGTGTGTGGCCAATTTAAAGAAGAAATTTAAAATTCAAAAGGAGACACAAAAAACTCTAAAATGGAGTGAATGGCTATCTAGGAATTGGAAATACTATATTGAGAATTAAAGGAAAAAGTTTAAAAGCCCAAATTTGAGGATGTCTTTATAATTGGACTTGGTGGAAATTAAAGAGACTGAAAAAGAATAATGAATTTGAAGAAAGTATCTTATAAGGACTTAAAATACTTTGGAGACTTTTGTAAAAGAGCTGTTTTGTTATATTGGGAACATAACGCCATCTGCTGGTTAAAAAAATATTGCAACAGATCATGGAAAACTCAAATTAACGGACAGCTGAAGATTGACCTTGCCCATAAGACGATAACTAGGAGCTTGAAAGGACTTGAAAGCAATGTATGTTGTGCTAGTGTATTTGATAGTGCACTGTTTTGGTGATAGAATATAAAAAGATTTTGAACTGGATTTTTTAACTGGAGATTATATAGACTTAAACTGCAAGTAAAAAAAAATCCATGAACTTTGTAAATTATGAACTTGACAAGATGGAGGCATGGATCTATGAAAAACTGACTGTTATAATATCTCTATGAAGATATAAAAACTTACCTTTTTGAAATCAGAGGTGAAAAGTAAATAGAAATTAAATTGGGTCATAAAGAACACTTTATGAAGAACAAGGAGATTACACAGATGAAAAATGAACTGAAAATAAAATATTGATTATTATTATTATTATTATTATTATTATTATTATTATTATTTATTAGATTTGTATGCCGCTCCTTTCCAAAGACTCAGGATGGCTCACAACATAATACACAATGTACAAATCCAAAACAGAATAAAACCCTTATCATAAAAAATTAATCACACAATCCAAGCAAACCATACATAAATCGTAATAGCTAAGGGGTATGTCATTAGTACATTGGGATTTATGATATAAGAATATAAGAAAAGAGTAAGAGGAAAGTATTAGCATCAGAAGAAGCAATTAAAAAATAATAGGGATAAGTAATAGGGGTAATAGGGATAAGAGACTAGTAAGAATTGAGAGCAGACTTACACAAATAATATACTACTTAAAATGAAGAAAAGGAATTTAGAAAATAAGAAGTTATTAGCATAACAACAACAACAGAGTTGGAAGGGACCTTGGAAGTCTTCTAGTCCAATCCCCTGCTTTGGCAGGAAAAAAAAGGAAGAAAAAGTTAAGAGACTGCTTCTCCATAGACTCAGGACGGCAGCAGTGGGCTACAAGCTGAAATGCTAAATTGCACTTGCCGCGGTGGTTCATAAGTGCTTGTGGAGCCAGTGTGATTTTGCTTCTACACCTGTGGAGGTAGCAAAATAGCGCACAGAGTCGCAAGTGCACCTATGTTTCAGCATGCGCGGAGGCAAAAAAAAACCCTCGCCAAAACATGGGTGCACCTGTGGCTCTGTGCACAATTTTGCTATCTCCAGAGGTGCAGTAGCAAAACCGTGCTGGCCCTACAAGCAGTTATGAGCCACGGCAGCGAGCACAGTTTAGCATTCCGGCTTGTAGCCCACCGCTGCAGGGCGGCTTACAACAGAAATACTGCTGCAAAAAAGAAAAGTGAATGAAGCATAAGTTTTGAATGGCTCTACTGTATTCTGCTCTTGCAATATCCATGTATTGTCTAAAAAGTGATATGTCTGGGATACTTTAATTTGGATTCCTACATTGAACAGGAGATTCAGCTTTTTAAACTATGATTCTATGATCCTTATGAAGACATGCTGGGAGATGGGGCAATTGAACCTGCATCTTCAGTCAAGTCGTACATGACCACCTCTTCAGTCAAGTCGTACATGACCACTGACAGTGACTGCTGACAGGTTTTGAATGGAACTTACTGAATTCCAGGGTTCATGCATTATTGAAGCATGCCTATCATGACAAAGTAACATTCCTAACTTTAAGTGACGGTGCCTCTGAAGCTTCTAGAATTTATGAAATCCACAAAATGAAAATTCCAAGCCAATGAAAAACACAACTGTAGGCTATATTAATAGGGTTTAAAATAGCAAGGATGCTTTCATTATAGTGTGGTGCCTGTGGCTTATTTCCAAATTAGATTGAAAAGCACAGAGATGTATTTTCAGTTTGAAGCTCTTACTGTAGGAGTAAGAAGGAGAAAGATAGAGGGGAGAGATTTAGCAACAACTGAAATTCCACCAGTGGCTTTTTGAATGATGCATGAGGTGAATTTTTTCCCTGATTGTGCACAGAGGGAATATCAGACGGTGCTAAGAGATCACTGCTGGGCAGGCATGTTTGACATAATATTCTGTGCTGAAAGTTTCAGGGAAACCCACTAAGCCCAGAATCCCACAATAAATATATAAAAAAGAACTGGAGGTTTTTTTAAAGAAAAAACGTAAGGATAGGGGAAGCTGTTTTCGCCCTCCCTAGACATTGAACTATGTGTGTGGGCATTCGTGCAGGCGTGATAGCTCGTGCGCATGCACTTGAGGGGAAAAAAAGTTCACCACCACTGTCCTATATCCTACTACTACCGACCACATACTACCATTACAAACCAAATCGTCATCTCTCAAGCATACAATCTTCTTGTAGGCTCCTAGCGAAATCTTCTCATTCAGATAATAATAATTGTAATAATAATAATAATAATAATAATAATAATAATAATAATAATAATAATAATAATAATGTTGTTTTAGATTTGTATGCTGCCCCTCTCCGAAGACTCGGGGCGGTTCACAACAATAATAAAAAACAATATAACAGTGAACAAATCTAATATTAAAAGAAAAAGATATATAAAACCCCAGCAATTAAAACCATACAACACATACATACCAAACATAAAATATAAAAGCCTGGGGGAGGTGTCTCAGTTCCCACGTGCCTGGCGATATAGGTGGGTCTTGAGTAATTTGCCATTCTAATCTCCGGGGGGAGTTGATTCTAGAGAGCCGGGGCCGCCACAGACATTGTTTGGTCGATGGGACCCGGAGAAGGCCAACTCTGTGGGACCTTATCGGCCACTGGGATTCGTGCGGTAGAAGGCAGTTCCGGTGGTATAAACATTGTATGGTGCCCAGTTTCATAGAGTTGTACAGTTTCTTATGGTTGTACAGGGGTTCAGGAAGGCCTATAAGATCTGGCTTTGCTTCAAAGTCAATTGTTATTTGTGAATCCCCTATTAGTTGCAGTGGGAATGTCAAGGTTCCAGGAAACATCCAAACTAAATCAGAATTCCAGTCAAAGTACTCCTCAAAGTTCCAATTTATTTCCAGAGCCATCCTGGCATCCACACTGGGAAACCTAAATCTGAGTATCCCACTCAGTTGAAAGGTCACTTACCTTGCCCCCCACCCACAAACGTGTCATGTTGCCTACTCAGATTGTGCCAGTGTGGCAAGTCCTCCTTCTGCTTCCACCCAGGTGGTGGGCACAGGATGGCCTTGAACCATTCAAAAGAATGTTTTGTGGCTGCATCTGTTCCCTCCTGAAAACCACCCCTCCCAAGTTGCTATAAACATTAGGTCTTCTATAGATAGTGTGGCAAGCCGTTAATTTATCACCAACTTCTGCATGGGCTTGACAGGGTGCAATGATCTAGCAGTTAAGATACTAGGTTTGTTGACTAGAAGGTTAGCAGTTCAAGACCCAAACACCCTGCAACAAGATGAGTTCGCATTCTTGCTCCAGCTCCTGTTCTGTGCACAGCCCTCAGAGTGACCCCACTGACTGAAAAATCCATTATTTTATGAATAAGTCAAACTCTTTATTGATATAAGTGCACATAACAAAAAGCAAATTTTAAACTGCAAGGGAAAGGGGGTTATCTTTTTCTTTGAAGCTAAACATAAACTATGTTCAGCAAAGGCGCCAAAACTCGGCCTAATCAGCATTATTTAGATAACAAGTCCATTCATCATTTAAGCATATGAATTTGCTCACCAAAACCCTAGCCAACAAGCATACAGCAGAGAATGTCTTTTTGAAGCAGAAATCATGTTTTTAAAGCCTTGTTCAATCACACACCCCTCTCCATCTCACATCCCAAGATCCTTTGCCTTTATACTCCTGGAAGTGACATCACACCTCAAAGAAGCTAAGTCTGTACTCTAATACCTTTTACTATACAGCTCCTCTCGCCTCCTCAGCAATCTCCTATAGCGAGGGTCTATCCACTGACTTTCCACTCTAATGTTTTCCTCATCCTCCAACTGGGACCACTCCCCCATTGTCATATCAGCCCTCTCTAGTGGTTCTTCAGGCTCACTGAGGTCACTTTCTCCCTTACTCTTGCTCTCTGCATCAGCTGGCAATCCCCCTGTCCCAGGGTACCCAGAGGGGCCTGTCTCATCCTCCTCAGAATCTGACATGACCTGGGGTGGACAAGAAGCACTCACAACAGCTCCTGCCAATGTAGCTGTTAAAAACATGCAAATGCAAGTAGATAAATAGTTAACACTTTGATGGGAAGGTAACATTGTTCCATGCATCTTGGCTGAAGTCATGCTGGCTACCTGATGATGGAAGAATCTTCAGGCAATACTAGTTCCTTTGCTAGGAAAGGCAGATGAACACTTCTTCCTAGAGTTGGATGTAACAGGGCAGAGGAAACCATTGTCTTTTTTTAAAAAATTGTGTTTTTAATGTTGTTATTTTCAGTCTGAATGGTTACGTCCTGATTCATGTTTTAACTCTGTATTTGGATTTTGGAAAAGGGTTTATTGGTACTGTACAACCATAATAATTGTAAATACATAAATATGTATATGTATTACTAGTTTGCATTGTTCTTTAGATAGGTGAGAGTTAAGTGAATGTATATATGGAAATTGAGTTGGACACAAATGGCTTTTAAAAAAATTGTCCCAAAATTAGTGGGTACTAATTAAAATTAGTGGGTACTAATTAAAATTAGTGGGTACTAATTGGATTTAACAAGATATAATATAGTGGTGTTATGCTTGTACATTGTACTTTATTCATAATTTAAGTTTTGGCTATTGCGTATAGTATATAGTGTGTGTAATGTTGAAATCTATCTGTAGTTTGATTTTGAACTTTATGGACTTTACATCTCTCTAACATTACAACCAGATTTATTTATTTATTTTTTATTTTATTTATTTATTTTGTCCAATATACAATAATACACAATGAAGGTAATAGAGGACACCTTAGAGGAAATAGAATTAGAAAAAGAATAGAAGAGAGAGTATAGGATAAAATAATCAATGAGAGAATAGAAGAAAGATATAGGGGTAGAAGATAAGATATATGGGATATATGGGAGACAATAGGACAGGGGTCGGAAGGCACTCTAGTGCACATGCATTCTAACATGGTAAATGGCTTTTAAAATGTTTTTTTAATAAATAGATTGATTAATGTAATTATATGGCAATTGGTACCTATAGTAGAGAAGATGGAACTAAAGTTGCTTTTTTCTATTGGCAGAAAGCAGTTGTAAAGTAGTAGCAAATAATCTGATATAAATTTCCAGCAGAGGGCATTAGTGATCAGAGGTGAAAAGAAAAGGTGAAAAAGAAGAAACCAGAAAGACAGCAAGTCCAATTAGTCTCTCATTGGAAATATACAGTAATGTATGAAAGCAATCATCATGAACTGTAATAGCCACAGTACAATGTCATTAGTTAATTTATATAAATGTTGTCTACTTCACATGCTTTGTATTCTGTTCCCAATATACACTCTCCATCTTATAGTATTTTAATTCTGGACACAATACCCTGCAGTTTTAAACAAAGAAACAAAGATTCTAGGCTTCCTTGAAAGCCTATCCATTCAAAAGTCTGGAGAGGGTGTACATAACCAAGGTTTGCTGTTCTGTGATGCAGGAATTTCATCTCAAAGGAAGAGCATAGGAGTGCTTCAAATGTATGGATTGATGCTAGTTTTTCCACAGGGATTGCTTACTAGCAGAGGTGCATCCTTGCTGGTTTCAACTGGTTCTGTAGAAGCTCTCAAACGCATTAAGGTATGGCAGCTGTTTTGCTATATGCTGTCATCTCCAGAAATAAGTACAGTGGTACCTCGGTTCTCGACCATAATCCGTTCTAGAACTGTGGTTGAGAACCGATTTGGTCGAGAACCGAATTAATTTATCCCATAGGAAATAATGGAAATGTATTTAATTGGTTCCCAGCCCATTGACTTGCTGGGAACCAATTAAATCTACAGTATTTCCTCTATTCCCTATGGGATAAAGATCTCAGGGAACGGGATGAGAGGGAATGGGAGTCGGAACGCCTCTCCTGGCTGCCCTCTTAATAGCCTTCCAGTCTCTACCTTGTAACTTCTCCACGCAGCAGGAAGGGTAGGGCTGGATACAATACCGTCAGCTTCATGGGGGCTACTTTCCTTAGCGTTCAGTCGGTTACCTACAAGCAGCTGCACCAATTTTTTTCCCCCGGCGGTGCTGCTGCTGCGTCGGGAATGTCGCGCGGTTCAGTTGGTTGCCTCCAGGCAGTTGCACCAACTTTTTCTTTCCCCGTGGCGGCTCCGGCGGCTTCCCTTCACGTGACGTTCCTGACGCTGCTGTTGCTCCTCGAAGGGAAGCCGACGGAGCCGCCACCGCCGGGGGGAAAAAAATTGGTGCAGCTGCTTTTAGGTAACCGACTGAATGCTGAGGAAAGTAGCCCCCACGAAGCTGCCGGTATTGTAGCCAGCCCTACCCTTCCTGCTGCGTAGAGACTGGAAGGCTATTAAGAGGGCGGCCAGGAGGGGCGTTCCAACTCCCATTCCCTCTCACCTCGTCCCTCAGATCTTACATTTCGGATAGAAAACAAAATTTTCTGTTCAGTATCCGAATTTTTGTTCGGATACTGAAGCAAATTTTTGCAGAAAATTTTGTTCGGTATCCGAAATGTACGAGAAAGGAAGCGTTCAAAAACCGAGGTACCACTGTAGTTGGAAAATAGAAAAAGAGGTAAGATACCTAGTTATACATATACTAACAGCTGCCAGAATAGTATATGCCCAACAGTGGAAAACAGATAAAATACCGGAAGAAAACATAATAATTTAAAAAATACTAGACTGTGCGGAGATGGACAGGCTATCCAAAAGATTAGAGGGAAAAGAAGAATCAGATTACTATAAAACATGGACAAAATTTTATGATTGGCTAAAATAAATAAATACTGGTAAATAAAAATTTATGCAAAGCAACACGTCAAATAAAAGAATTCAAAAATTAATACTATGTAAAAGAAGTGTAATTCTCTGATCAAATATCCCCCCCAAAAAGTGGGGAAACTTTAATTTCCCAAATGTTGTATATATATGTTTTTATGTATGTTTTTTCTTTTGTCTTCTATGTCACATTTGTAAAATAAAATTAACGAAAAGAAAAAGAAATAAGTAGTTGGATAGACCAGGTAAGAACATTGGTTTATGCCTCTGGAAACAGCCTTAGTTCCTCCCTTAGAGTTAAGGTCTACGGCTGTTGGGACCTAGGAAATCTTCATACCAACCTTGAACATCATGTTAGTTTTGAGGCATGATATTTCAGGCTGAGTCATTCAATAAGGAGACAGCAAAAAAAAAAATAATTACAAGGACAGTTTGGATCATTGCTGACTAGTCAGTCAAAACAGCAAATGATATTTATAGCCTCATAATATATGATAGATATTGAAAGAGTTCCTGTATTTTAACAATAGGAAACCAGTATTGTGTTATGCTTATAACTCAAGATTTAAAACGATTTATATAGTGATGTTGGAAAAGTTTATTTTACATTATGTCTACACCACAATCCCCATCATTCAGAAATACGGGTAGCCCTCGACTTAAGACCACAATTGAAACAATTTTTTATTTCTAAGTGAGATATTTGTTAAGTGAATTTTGCCTCATTTTACAATTTTTCTTGCCACAGTTGTTAATTACTGCAGTAGTTAAGTTAATAACCTAGTTATTGTTCACTAGCTTAAATCTTGGAGGGATGAAGTTATGATGCTTTAAATGAAAAAAGAAAGCTAAGATACTCCAGGGGGCATCCAGACACCAAATCATATTTTCAAATTTATAAAGAACTGATAAAGAAATAGAGGGAGAGACCAGGATAGATCTATTTCGAGCTTTTTAGCTCTCCTCAGCTAGCCATGCCCTCATAGGATTCAAACCTGAAAATATGATTTGGAGTCTGGATGGCCGTGGGAGTGGGGCTGAGAGTCAAAATGGAACAGTGAGTTCCCTCCCATATTTGGATCTGCTGGATGACTTGACATTTAAATGTTGAAAAACATTTAAATTTCCCGTGGCTCAACTGATAAAAATGAGTAGAACCTGTGGCCTAACAATTAGAACTTTTAACCCAGGTTGGAATCCTATGAGGGTATGGCTAGCTGATGAGAGATAAAAAGCTCAAAATAGATCTATCCTAGTCTCCCTCTATTTATTAGTTCTTTATAAATTTGATAAATTGATAAAATAAAATAAATTTTTTTATAAATGTGTATATATACACACACACACTGTTAGGCATTTATGTTGTGTTTTTTATCAATGTATGTGCCAACATGGCTCTATTAATAAATTGAAACTTTGAGAAATACTTTGCCTTTGACTCTGATTTAATTTTGGATGCTGTTTGGAACCCTGACATCTGTCTTCCTCATTGACTCAACTTGTCAGAAGGTTTCAAAATGAGATAACATGACCTTGGGACATTTGCAACCGTCATAAATATGAGTCAGTTGCCAAGCATCTGAATGCGGAGCATGGGGATGCTGCAACAGTCATAAGTGTGAAAAACTAATGTACAGGGGGTGGACAAATAATTGGAAACACTTGACTTTTGGGCATCATAATGTTTGAATATGTTCAAATCAATCAAAATGTGATATATTTTAAATTCTGTTATTTGATATGTTTTTTAAACCTTTTTTTTCTTACAGAAATTTAAGGAAATTGGTTATAACCTTCTAGAAATGGCAGACCTCTCAGATTTTCAAAGAGGCCAAATTGTTGGTGCTCGAATGGCAGGCGTTAGTGTAACAGAAAGTGCCCGAATGTTTGGCGTTTCAAGAGGTAATGTCTCAAAAGTAATGGCTGCTTTTGAAAGAGAAGGGAAAACGTCCTCAGCCAAACACAGGTCTGGTCGAAAGTCGAAGTTGTCTGAGAGAGACCGTCAGACTCTAAAGCGAATTGTTAGAGCGGATCGCAAGACCGCAAGCTCCTAAAATCACTGCAGAGCTCAATATTCACGTACAGAACCCAGTTTCCACAAAAACTGTTCAAAGGGAGCTTCACAAATCTGGATTCCACGGAAGAGCTGCAAGGTGTTTCCATCTTTTTGTCCATCCCCTATAAGTCACTTTGTTGTAACTTCAAATGGTCACTGTGAACTATCGTAAGTTGAGGACTACTTGTAATGCAGTCTATGATAGCACGTGTCTTTCTAACTTAATATTGTGTTTCTAGAACAGTTTTTAGTCTCTTGTTGATCTTTATGACTTTGTTTTTCTATGAGAACCACCATACTTGTGTGAAAATTTGATTGTTGCTATTATTGACAGGAAAGAAAATAGTCCTAATAAGTAGATGTTGCTTACTATTCTTTAATCATTTTCAGAAAACTGAAAAATAAATATTGCTCCAATTTTGTCTCTGTTGCTGATCAATATAGCATAATTCAGAAACCTATGATTGGCTTTGTCTAGTTTACTTGATTCAACCTATTGTGAATTTAACACACATAACTGAATTCTGCATTGATTTTTCAACTATAACTGAAAGCTTTTATTTTTATCATTACTGCAATATATGTAAATCACCCCAACTCAAATCCTGGGTGGCATGCGGCAATGCATCAAAACAAAGCAAAACTATCTCAGAACTCAAATTTGTATAATTATAGACAGTATAACACAGTAAAAGAGAGGTTAGTCAAAGACAGGCTTGAACAGGATGGTTATCATAATCTTAAGAAATTCAAGGTGGCTGGAATCAAGCACATCTCGAGAGGAATTATATTTCAGAGTCTACTATTGAAACAACCTGATATCTAGACCACAGTCCATGTGCTTCCTATGGGAATGGAACTTCCAACAGAATTTCTTCAGATGTTTAAATCAAATAGATTATTGCTATAGGCCAGTGATAGGCAGCCCATGGCGTTATAAGTCATAGTGGCAAAGTGGTTGGAATGCAGCATTGTAGGCCAGCTCAAGATTGACTCAGCCTGCCATCTTTCGGAGGTTGATAAAATGAGCACCCAGATAGTTGGGGCAATATACTGTACCTACTCTGTAAACTGCTTAGGAAGTGCTGTTAAGCACTGTGAAGTGATATATAAGTCTAAGTTCTTTTGTCATTGCTGTAAGTGATAACCGACACCCTGAATTTGCCAGAAGTCTATTGACAGCTATTATATTAACATCACAATCGGGGTGGGTTCTGGTTTCTCCTGCTGCCATTTTTTGCAAAAAAACCCAAGATGACGGTCCCCAGGGT
This sequence comes from Erythrolamprus reginae, assembly GCF_031021105.1. Lineage (NCBI taxonomy): Eukaryota > Metazoa > Chordata > Lepidosauria > Squamata > Dipsadidae > Erythrolamprus > Erythrolamprus reginae. Next base: position 204,530,177 of record NC_091952.1, read on the forward strand.
GCCTGAGAGAACCATCTCAGGGGCGTGGCAGGCCTGAGTTGCAGTTGGGTCCAGCAACCCAGGCCACCAAGTTGCTATTGGTTCCATAGAACCAGTCTAAACCAGGAGGAACCCATCTCTGATCACAGTACAATGCTACACTTCTATGTCCAATTAGCAATCTTATCATGACATGTAATAAATTTGCAGCTTCTGGGTCCCTTTAAAAGACAATCCAAGTAAGCTTAGTGCTCATCATGATAAAAGTGAATATGATAATGGCACATTAGTCTAGGTTGAATGGTAATTGGTTCATCAGCCATTTGAACAAGCACCCTACCTTGCCCTGACTACTACTACTTTCTATTTGATTAGGAACTAAAAGTCCAGTAGGACCGAAGATCATAGACTACCTATTTCAGGGGCAGCGTAATTCCATCTAGCACATGGGTGTCAAATTAAATCATGTCACAGAGCCAGAGTGGGCATCGCCTGTACATAACTTTATTATTTTTACTGAAAGAGTAGTAGATCCTTGGAACAAACTTCCAGCAGACATGGTTGGTAAATCCACAGTAACTGAATTTAAACATGCCTGGGATAAACATATATCCATTGTAAGATAAAATACAGGAAATAGTATAAGGGCAGACTAGATGGACCATGAGGTCTTTTTTTGCTGTCAGTCTTCTATGTTTCTATGTTTCTATGACACATCTAGCCCATGGGCCGCCAGTTTGACAGGCCTGATCTAGCATAAGCACCAAGACATTTAAACAATTAAAACAGGTTTAATTTAATTCTTAATTTAAAGAATTGGAAAAGCAGTTAAAATATTAGTTATACAAAGGCATTATTAAACAGTTTGGGGATGTATCTTTTTATCTTAGTAGGGTGTTCTTTTCATGGTTAAGATCCATTTTCAGGAAAGAATTGAACTTCAGTCCCTGAGATGGATCTCAAATAACCTTAATGTGTAGTGGTGGTGATCATTATCAGCCCTTTGAGACAGACTAAATCAGGAAACTGACTCCACAGGAAGGTAAGAGCTATACTTCAATGAGGCTAAAATTATGATAATATTGCAAGCTAGGTTGTGCTTTACCTTTATTCCCTCTTTCATTCTAATAAAGGAAGGAAGAAACTGCCTAAGTATCTTCTGAATACTTCTTGCTGCCCAGTACTTAAGGCAGAGGTGGGGAACGATGGGCCCTTTAGGACTTGTGAACTTCAACTCCCAGAATTCCTGAGCCAACATGGCATTTGAAGTCCAGAAGTCATGAAAGGGCTATCGTTACTCATCCCAATTTAAGGAATGTTTCAGTCTTTACTTATGCAATGTTCTTATCTTTTTCCTTCTAGGTAATCTCCATAGCCTTCTGCAATAATATAATATAATGCATTCTATTCTTTTTTATATATGGCAGTTTGGGACAAAAAAATAATGGTCTTGAGTTACAGGAAGAAAGATTCTATAGAGCAGTGATGGCGAACCTTTTTTCCCTTGGGTGCCAAAAGAGCATGTGTGCATGCTATTGTGAATACACAAGTGCCCACATCCATAATTCAATTAAAGGGGAGGGTGAAAACAGCTTCCCCTCGCCCCGGAGGCCCTCTGGAGGCTGGAAATTGCCTGTTTTCCAATTTCTGATGGGCCCAGTAGGTTCATGTTTCACCCTCCCCAGGCTCCAAAGGCTTACCAGAAGCTGGGGGAGGGTCAACATGCTCTCCCCAACCCCCCTGGAGGCTCTCTGGAAGCCAAAAATGTCCTCCCAGAGCTTTTGTGCAAGCCAAAAATCAGCTGGCTGGCACACACATGCATGTTGGAGCTGAGTTAAGGCAACGGCTCACGTGCCAGCAGATATGGCTCCGCGTGCCACCTGTGGCACTCATGCCATAGGTTCACCATCACTGCTATAGAGCAAACTACTTGCAGAGTTGCTTGACAGCCAACTCAATAACACAGAGAAGTCTTCTAGCTCCATTAAATAGATAATTTTAAGCTCCCTTTAATTTGCACTGTACTTGGCAAGGATTGGATCCAATGGTCCCTTTTCCAACTTTATGATTCTAAAAACAGCTCAGGAGCATTCTAAATTTGTCCTGGGAAAATATTTGAAAAATGCCTTCTCTGATTATGCCAACATCTATAAGAAACCTCAGAGTAAACGTCTTCATCTTAATGCAATGGCATGAATGCTCCTGGAGATATTTTTCCAGTAGTGGGTTCTAAATCTCGCTGCTACTGGTTTGCACTCGCGCATGCTCATGCACATGTGACACTTCTGTACATGCACAGAAGTGTCCTGGATGGGTGGGCGGAGCCTCCTGCTGCCACTACCGATTCACAGAATTGGGCCGAACTGGGAGCAACCCACCACTGCATTTCTCCTAAATTAACTAAAGTATGTTCCTTCCTATCCTTTATGTATCATTTTGGATTGGACTGACTGCCATGACTTAACAGGATAACAGAATTGGAAAGGACCTTGGTAGTCTTCTAGTCCATTACCTGCTGAAGAAGGTAATTCTATACCATTTCAGACAAATGGTTGTCCAATATATTCTTCAAAATCTCTAGAGTTGGAACTTCTGGAGGTAAGTCATTCCACTGATTAATTGTTCTGTCAGGCAATTTCTCCTTAATTCTAGGTTCTTTCTCTCCTTGATTAGTTTCCATCTATTGCTTCTTGTCCTGCTTTGGAAATAAGCTGCTGTGCTATATTAAACTAAAAAGCTGTTGTGAATTGCATATTCTACGTTCTTCTACCAACAGCCATTATAATAAAAACAATATTGGGTGAGGCTAAGCTAAAAATGAAGCAGACTACAGCTGACTGAAGCCAGTAAATTAAGGACTTTATTAGTGCATGAATGCACTTCATCCACCCAAGCGGTTAAGATGTGAAGCAAATACATGAAAAGCCACTGAAGATATATTTTAATACATATTTATGCAAAAGGATTTCTTTAAAATAAAAACCTTGCTTCTGCCTTGGAAAGTTGCAAAGTAGGAACACATACTGTGTAGGAGAACAGGATTACCATAATTTACTCACATCTGAGGAGAGAAGAGTACACCAAATTAATGTGTTCATTGGTAAAGCAGAGTACCATTGCATTTCTAAGGAAAAAACCCACAGTGCATGAGGCCTTAAGCATCTGTGGAATTTTTGATCATTGTGGGAAAAATTATCAAAGGTTTTTTAAAGCTATGCTGCAATATCAAGCAGAATTACAGACTCTTAGCAGAATCTTGGATAAATTTAAAATGATAGTCGGATAGGTAAATGTAGTATTATTCTATGTTATTTTTAATAGCATATCACATCTGCAGAGGTCATGAAATTAGTGATACACAAATATTGTTTAACTAAAGCTTTGTTTAGTTTAAATAAAGCTTCAGCAAAAACATATACAGTGGTACCTCGTGATACGAACCCCTCATGATACAAACACTTTGAGATACGAACCCGGGGTTCAGAAAATTTTTGCCTCTTCTTATGAACTTTTTTCACCTTATGAACCCACCGCAGATCACAAAATGGCGCTCCGCTGGGCGGCACCGCCTGGCTGTCACCTTTGAAAACAGCCGGGGGGCTTCTCGGCGTTCTCCTGAACCTGAACCCAAACCCGAACTTTTTGGGTTTGGGTTCAGGAGGCTGGCGAGAAGCACCGCCACCCGCCTGTCACCTTCTTAAACAGCAGAGGGGCTTCTCGGCGTTCTCCCGAACCCAAACCCAGAAGTTTGGGTTTGGGTTCAGGGTTTCGGAGGCTGCTGAGAAGCGCTCGGCTGTTTCAGAAGGTTACAGCTGGGCGGCGCCATTCGGCAGAGCGCCGCTTTTGCGATTGGCGGTGGCATTTTCAGCTGATCTGGAGGTTGGAAAGGAGGTGGGGAATCCCAATAGGGAATTCCATGGGCGGAGCTTTGATGTCATGAAGATGTCCTTCCTGGAGGCCACATTTCGGCCCCCTGCTGTTTAAGAAGGTGACCGGCGGGCAGCGGCGCTTCTTGACGGCCTCCCGAACCTGAAAAGTTTGGGTTCGGGTTCGGGAGAACTCCGAGAAGCCCCCCGGCTGTTTACAAAGGTGACAGGCGGGCGGTGGTGCTTCTCAGTGGCCTCCCGAACCCAAACCCAAAACGTTTGTGTTCAGGAGAACGCCGAGAAGCCCCCCGGCTGTTTTAAAAGGTGACAGCCAGGCGGCGGCACCCAGTAGAGTGCCATTTTGGGATTTTTTCCCCCTTGCACGCATTAATCGCTTTTACATTGTTTCCAATGGGAAACATTGTTTCGTGGTATGAACTTTTCGCCTTACGAACCTCCTTCCGGAACCAATTAGGTTCGTAAGATGAGGTATTACTGTACATACATGATATGGGGATGATACAATATAGGAGATTAAAATATTAAATTAAAACCATAATAAAATCAGCATAATATGGAGCCATAAAACTGAAATGGGATAGATGTTAAAATTTGATATCTAAAGAAGTTAATCATTTAAAACTGTTTCTGCTGTGGAAAGACCAGATTACAAGAACAGTATCACACAGGAGAAGGAATGAACTCTGATTTTTCATATAATACAAAGCAGTGGGAGCAAAATGCAGCCACCCAGAAACAAAAGCATCACTGACATTATAAGAACATGGTGCCTGCCAGATATAATTAGTAAACTACAGCTCCCAGGATTCCTTGCAATGGCAGTCCGAGGTAAGATATTGGTGAGCAAAGAATCAGGCCTCTTCCACTACATTGCACTATACCTACTAACCTATAATGGGTAAAAATCAAGTTTGATTTTGGTCTCCATTAACTAAGCAGAAAACAGATTGTATTTAAATTCTGCATATACAGTATGTGCCATTTCCTATTCTACCAGCTATTCTTTTTTCTGTCCAAACAGGAAAAAAGTGCTTCTGTGATCTACACAATTGTATCACTTGAAAAACCAGACCTACCATTCACCACTAGTGGTTACAGTGCAGCACTTCAGGCTACTTTAGCTAACTTCTAGCTGTAATTCAGCAGTTCAAATCTCATCAACGGTTGCTTACAGAGTGCTGTAAAAGCACTATGAAGTGGTAAGTACAAATGCTATTGCTATAAATGTTACAGAAATCCCCATGAACACTAGATGGCAGCAAAATACATTATTATTTGTATATTCTTCTAGCTTCCTGTCATACTTTGCACTTTAAAATTAGCTCCTAGACAAAAATTGTATTCTATTAAATATTATCCCCATCAGAAAAACAGTATAAAAGAGCCAGTTTTGTGTAATGGTTAAGAAGAAGGAAGAGGAAGGAGTATGTTGAATTGTATATGAAAATAGTTGGCATAATTGAATTTAAAGGATCATTTACAATTTTATCCCTTTCTCCAAATTGTGCCTTCTTCCATTTCAGATAGCTTCCATCATTTTAGGAACAAAACAAATATTCAATAATTCAACATCGACCAATCCATTTTAGATTTAACAGCCACTATCGCTTTTTACTAAAACCAACAAAAAATCCAATACCGTCTTGATGTTCCAGCCATGAAATATATATCCATTCAAGTTTCTTCCCACTTCGTTATCCCAGAGTTTCTGATAACTTAAGAGTCTATCTTTCTAAGTGAACTGGATGAAATTTACAGAATTAACACTAATTATGCCCGTAGAAACCGACTCCCGAGGGAGATCCACCTGAGATTTGCTAGAAGGATCATGAGAGACAGGGTATATGCAATTTCTAGAGGAAGGAAAATGACATATAAGGGTAAAGAATTAAATATATTAAAGCAAATCCCTAGAAAGGTAAGAGAGAGAAGGAGAGATTATAAGACACTAGCCTCTGTCCTAAACAAAAAAGAAATTACATTTAGATGGATTAATCCCGAAGGGATGATGATAAATATTGATGGCAGAAGAGTTAAAGTGGACTCCCTTGAAAAAGCACAAGAAATATACGAACAATTGGTTAACACTGAGATAGAGTTAGAGAGCGGGGAGAGATTAGAATCTAGTAAAGAAGAAGAAATTGAAATTGACAAACAAACAGGTGGAAGGACGGGGGAGACGGGGGGAGAGAGAGAAAGGGAAGAAGGGGCTAAGACCAGATCCCAAACAGCAGCAGCAGCAGCAGACAAATAGAAACAAACAAACAAAAGGAACTAAAAACAACCAAGAAGGAAAAGCCCTCTTTCTTTTATTCTTTTATTCTTGTTTATATATTCTCTTTCTACCCATTCAAAGCTAAATGCCACTGGGAACTAAACTAATTTCAATAAACATAAATGGTCTCAACAACAATCAGAAAAGAAAAAAGGTTTTCTCCAAACTCCTGAAACAGAAAGCACAGATAATATGTCTACAAGAAGTACATATCAAACTTGCACACAAAAAATATTTAGAATACACCAAATTGGGAGAGCTATACACTTCTCTAGATGAAAAAGAAAAGAAAAGAGGGGTAGCCACATATGTGAAAAAAGAATTAAACCCAAGAGAGATAAAAACTGACCCAAAAGGAAGATATATTATAGTAGAAGTAGAAATCAAAGGAGAGAAAATATTATTAGTAAATATATATGCACCAAATCATGAATTGAAACAATTTTATAAAAAAATACATGAAATATTATTACAATTTAACCAAACAAATATATGTATAATAGGAGACTATAACGGAATAGTGAACCAAAAACTGGACTACAAAATAGAAACCAAGAGTAAAATAAAAAGAGCCACACTACCAACCACATTTGAGAAAATGACGGATGAACTAGATCTGGTAGATATGTGGAGATTAATACATCCAAATGAAAAACAATTTACATTCTACTCTGCCCCACACAACTCTTTCTCTAGGATAGATATGGTATGGCTAAGTAAGAATATGCACAAAAAAATAAAATCTGTTGACATAGAACCAAATACGTGGGCTGACCATAACCCAATAACAATCACTTGGCAGGGGGAAAAGAAAGAATTTAGAAGATGGTCATTAAATACAAACCTACTTCGAGATGAAAAATATACAGAAATGCTAAACAAAGAAATAAAATTATTTCTAGAGGAAAATAAGAAACAACCCACCTCAACTCAAATACTATGGGACACACTGAAAGCATATACTAGGGGAGTTACTATATCATATACAGCTAAAAAACAAAAAGAAGAGAAGGCAGAATATAATCACTACGTAAATAAAATAGCCAACCTGGAAAAAACTCTTCAACAAAACCCAACAAACAAACAGACACAAATATCACTAAGGGAAGCTAAATCCAAAATAAATATATTAGAACAGCAAGAATTTATTAGAAATTTAAAACAAACGAAACAAAAATACTTTGAAACAGCTAACAAACCAGGTAGATGGCTTGCACAGAAAATCAAAAAAATGAGAAGCGAAAAATTAATTTATCAATTAGAGGATAAAGACGGGACAATACAACACATGGAACAACAGAAAAAGGAAATAATACAAGATTATTACAACAACCTATATAAAGAAGAACCAATCGAAATGGTAAAAATTACTAAATACATACAAGAAAATAATACCATACAAATTGAAGAACTCGATAAACAAATTTTAAATGAAAAAATTACTTTACAAGAAATCCAATTAGCATTAAAAAAACAAAAAAACAATAAAACCCCAGGGCCGGATGGACTCCCGGGGGAATTCTATAAAGGAAATAAAGATCTATTTGAACCCATATTACTGGAGACATACAATGAAATATTAGAACAAGCAAAAATTCCAGAATCCTGGAGAGAATCATACATAACGATGATACCAAAGGAGGGGTTAGACAAACAGAAAATAAAAAACTACAGACCAATTTCTCTGCTTAACGCGGATTATAAGATCTTTATGGTAATCTTAGCAGACAGAATAAAAGAAATATTAAATAAAATCATCAACACAGACCAAAATGGCTTTCTACCCTCCAGACAAATTTTCAACTGCACCAGGACAGTTTTAGACGTCTTAGAATATGGTGAAGCCCATCCAGGAAAACAAATAGCTCTTGTCTTCCTGGATGCCCAGAAGGCATTTGATAATGTTAATTGGCAATACTTAAATGAGTTAATTAGAGAATTAAAATTAGGTAACAGATTTGAAAACATTATCAAAAATATATATACCACCCAAAAGGCCAGAGCAATAATAAATGGAGACACTACAAAACCAATTTTGATAGAAAAAGGAGTCCGCCAAGGCTGCCCAATGTCACCCTTATTATTTATACTGACACAGGAACTACTACTAAATAAAATAAGAAATAATAAAAATATACAAGGAATTAAAATTAAAAAAGAAGAATACAAATTACAGGCATATGCGGACGACATGGTGTTCTTTTTAGAAGAACCAACCAGCTCTGGCCCAGAGCTAATCAAAGAAATTGAAATTTTTGGGGAATTTGCAGGTCTAAAAATAAATAAACAGAAAACAATGTTAATGACAAAAAACATGAGTATACGACAAATTAGGAAATTAGAAGAAACTACTAAACTCCAAACTACAAAAAAAATGAAGTACTTAGGATTAATATTAACAAACAAAACAATTACACTTAAAAAGGACAATTATGACAAATTATTGCAAGATACCAAAAAAAATTTAGAGAAATGGAAAGACCTACAAATATCAATGTTAGGCAGAATATCTGTAATAAAAATGGATATTCTTCCCAAATTTTTATATCTTTTTCAGACAGCTCCGATTAACGTGGAACCAAATTTTTTTAAAGAAATCAATAAAATCATCTCCAAATTCATCTGGCAAAACAAAAGGCCAAGAATAAAATATGTCTATCTCCAAGATAATAGAATTAGAGGAGGCCTGGGGCTCCCGGATCTAAAATTATACTACAAAGCGGCAAGCCTAATTTGGATAAAAGAGTGGATTAACTTAAAAAATAAGAGAATACTTGTATTAGAAGGTCATGACTTACAAACAGGCTGGCATGCGCATTTATGGAAAGATAAATTGCAAAAACAAACTATATTTGACAGGCACTTGATCCGTAAATCACTACTAAAAACCTGGTACGAAATTAAAAATAAACACTACGACAAAATTCCAAGATGGCTTTCCACTATGGAAGCCATCATCTACCCAAATTTGATCGACATAGCCAAAACCATCCAGTACAGAGACATATTACACCCAAACGGGGAACTCAAATCTAGACAAGAACTGGAAAGATTAAATCATAAAATGGATTGGTGGACATACGCCCAAATAGAATCCAGATTTAAAAAAGACAATCAAACACCCGGTATTCAAAAATCTATGAACCCATTAGATAAGATTCTGATAGGAAATGAAAACAAACAAATAAGCAGAATATACCAAATACTTTTAGAACAGGAAAGAATAAAAGATACGACCAAAACACCAATGATAGCGTGGGAAAAAAATCTGCAACACGCCATCCATATTGCCGACTGGGAAAGAACATGGACCACAATATCCAAAATAACCCTTTCGGCAGCATATAAGGAAAACTATTACAAATTATTCTACAGATGGTACCTCCCACCGGCGAGATTAGCAAAGATCCACCCAACGTTATCAGACTCATGTTGGAAGTGTAAAAAGGAAAGAGGTACGTTTTTCCATATGTGGTGGTCCTGCCCCATGATACAAAAAATTTGGACAATAACTCATACTTGGCTCACAGAGATCACGAAAGAGGAAATAGAACTCACACCGGAAGCTATGCTTTTAGGAGTTTGGAGAAAACATTATTCAAAACAAACAATGCTCCTCACAACACATATTAACACCGCCACGAGAATTGCGATAGCACAACTCTGGAAAAGTGATCAGATACCAACGGAAGATTTAATTATAGATAAGATATATGCATGTGTAGAGATGGACGAATTCACGAACTCAATTAAGGGAAATAAATTAATAGAATCAAAAAGAACATGGCAAAAATGGCACGAATGGGTTCAAAAGAGAACATAAAAGCAACATAATATGAAACAACAGTACAATTGAAACGACCTACAGTTACCGTGTATAATTAATGAACGTAATAGATTTTAGAATTTAAAAATATAAAATACAATGTATATAATGAAAGAAAACCGGTCAAAACTTACTGTCAGAATGTTAACTGAGAATATGTATAATCTGTAATTCAAAATAATATGTGATGGGAATGACATAAGAAAAATTAATAAAGAGATTTAAAAAAAAAAAAAGAGTCTATCTTTAATGTTAGCCCAAAACCTCATCAGCCCATCCATCTCCTATGATATCATCTTCCTAATCTAAACCTCTTCTGTTTATTAGCTAGCATGAAGCATTTGTTTGGATGTCTGCTTGACTATGTTAATAGTCACTAGGAAGCCATGACTGAACGGCAGCTGCCACCAACACTGGAAGGTTGACCTTAGAGCTGCAGTGCTCTCGGGTTTGTGCTTTGTTTTTAGTTTTGATATCAATGCAATTAAATTTCATTTGCTCTTGCACTTGCTCTTTTCACATCAATTGGAGATATAGGCTTTGTTTTTGTAAATTTGTGGCCTTGTGCGACAAGGAGTCTCTACTCACAGTCACTCATGCCCTTATCACCTCAAGGTTCAACTACTGCAATGCTCTCTACATGGGGCTATCTTTGAAGAGTGTTTGGAAGCTACAGATTGGGCAGAATGTAGCCGCACGAGCGGCCATGACCATGGGTGCACCCATGTCTCTCCAGCACTCCGGGGGCTGCATTGGATGCCGATTGGTTTCTGTACACAATTCAAAGTCTTTGTTATGACCTATAAAGACCTACATGCAGTGATGGGCTACCAAAATTTTTACTACTACACTGTGGGCGTGGCTTATGCATTTTGTTTCAACATCTTTTAGTGCAAATTGGGTGTTCCGGGGTGGAGCTCCATTTTTTGCTACCCCACTGTGTCGTCCCCCCGTCCTGAATATCTACTATATAAAGTGTATGTACACACACACACACACACACACACACACACAGCTCTTCTAAAATTATACACATTCAACCTCATTTACTGCGATAGGAAAAACATGCCCAGAGCCCAGAAGGGGAAAAAAGAAAAAAAAATCAAAATTTTTCTACCGGTACTGTGTACCTAACCAAAAGTTTGCTACTGATACTGCATACCTGACCGTACCCATAGGAGCCCACCACTACCTACATGGCATCGGACCAGATTACTTACAGGACCGCCTTCTGACGGATGTGTTCGAGCGACCGGTCAGGTTCCACATAGTTGGCCTTCTCCAGGTCCCCTCTTATCAGTACCCATCCTATGTACAGTATATAAACTATGCTATATCTATGTATATTACAAATACGTACTTGATAAATAAAAAATAAAATAAAAAATGATCGATGGCAAAGAATGATAAGAACTGTGTTCAAGAAATTTTATAGCAATTTAGAAAGCATTCACTCCTCATTTAACTAGCAGCCTTTCTCCCCACTTTGACTGAGGTTTTGAAATATAAGTTAATAGTGGTTTTTTTCCCATTTTCAGTCAAATGTCACTCAGTTTATATGGGCAGACAATTATCAGTGACCTTTGTTATTAACTAGAACTGTTTTTCTTCCAGCTGCTTGAGAGAAAACTAAATGCATACTTCCATTGCCACACTTGCCAACATTTAGCTGTGAAGAAAAATCAGTTGATGATACTGTAATTTTTTAGGGCCAAAGTGCATGAATCTGCTGCTATTTTCACAGGAACCTAAAAAGAAACAGCAGGAAAGAAAGAAAGCATGCTGAAATCAGTTAAAGAAAAAATTCTGAAGAGGGAAGAGTAAATGCATGAACCATGTTGTTGTTAGTTGAGAAGTTGTGTCTGACCCATCGTGACCTCAATGACAACCTCCTTCCAGGCCTTTCTGTCTTCTATCATCCCCAGGAGTTAATTTTAGCTCATATATCTATCCCTCCATCCATCCCTATCCTGAGGGATATGAGGATAGCTCATATATCCTTTATCCATCCATCCATCCATCTATCTATCTTTTTCTATCTCTCTACCTATCTCTCTCCATCCCTGCATCCCACCCTGCCTCCTTCCTTTTATCTATTTTCTACATCCAGTGAAGGGCTACCACACTGTGGGCATGGCTTATGCAGGACGCCCTGTATTTTCTTTCAACATCTTTCAGTGCAAATTGGGTGCTCTGGGGTGGAGCTCCATTTTCACTACCCCCACTGCATTCCACCACATCTGGGCAGCAGCCCACCCCTGCCTCCATCCATCTATCCCATTTATCCTCTCATCTATCTCTTCTTTCCTCCTTCCCTCCAGCCCTCCATCTATATATTTATCTGTCCCACCCACCCTCCATTTATCCGTGATCTCCTACCTGGCTTCATGTGTTGTGTGAATCCAACCACTTGGGCTGTGAAGGAGGAGTGTAAAGCGAAGCCAAGAGTTGGAGACCCATGCAAAATAAGGCAACTCCAACCCGGATCTTGTCAGGGAGACACCCCACCTTCCCACTCGCGCTCTCCCCCCCATGGTGGGGATCCTAGCAGCCTGAGCACAGCTCCTATCTCAGAGGCAGCCAGCGAGCAAACAAACAAATATAACTCTCCAGCTGGCAGGGTGGAGCCTCACCTCCAATTGGCAAGAGTTTCACAGGCAGTGCATGCACCTTCTCTGCTGCCATGATGTCGCTGGCTGGAAGGAATGCACGGACCAAATGGTTGGAGCCGCACTCAGAGGAGTTTGCAAGCAGGCTTGGCAATGCTATGGCAGGACCAGGAGGGTGCACGCACATGGGGATATCTTCCTCAAGCAAGTGGCTGGGCTTGTTTAAAGCACAGCAAAGGCACACGTGGTGAGGGTGGCCACTTACTTAAGGAGGATCTTCCCATGCTTGAGCACTATCCTGACCTCACCACAGCTGGCTATGGGTGCATGATAGGAGAAGGAGAAGGGTCACCTGAAGGAAGCTTCTACTGTGGTTCCTGCTTGTTCCTCAGCCAGCCTAGATTTCCAAAAAGAAGAAAGAAAAGGAGAAGCAAACAGGAGAGCAATCTGGCTTGGCCCACCCTTGGCTTTCCAAGAGAGAGAGAAGAGATACAGAAATACATACAGAGAGAGAATGCAATTCTCTTTGCAAATGTGTAAGACAGAGCATTTGTTGGTTGAGATTTGAAGTTGCCACTTGTTTGACCATTCTGATACATGGTTAAGGTCTTTTTGAACGGTAGCAGCATTGTTGGTGGTGTTAGATAATTTTACATTGTCAGCAAAAATAATGCAATTGTTTATAATATGTAAAGGTCGTTTATGTAAAGTATAAAGTGTATTGGTTCTAGAACTCTGTCTTGAGGGACACCACTGTTGACAGGTGCAGGATTTGATAAGGCACTCCCTATTTTAACCACTTGTTATCTGTTTGATAGGAATGCAATTATCCAATCATGTAGGGATCCAGAGATACCATAAGAGTTTAGGTTCAGAAGTAGTTTGTTGTGTACCACTGAATCAAAGGCTTTACAAAAGTTTATGTAAATTGTATCTATTGTTTTACCCTGATCGAGTTGTGTTGTCCATTTGTTTTTGCAGTGTAGAAGTTGCAGATTACAGATAATTTTTTTCTAAAACTAAATTGTTGGTTAGAGAGTAGGTTGTTAGTTTTTAAGCAGGGGGTAATGGATTGTTTATGATTGATTCCCTGACTTCGCACTTGAGGCAACATAAAGAGATTGGTCTTTAAGTTTCAATGTTACTTGATCTTCTTTGTTGAAGATAGAGATGATTGTGACTAGTGACCATAAATTGGGTAAGGACCTAATCCTGAAGGATTTTTTCAAAAATTATGCTTAGAGGTTCAGCTATGGCTATGGGAAGCTTTTTTAAGAAGCATGCACATAGTCCATTAGGTCCAATATATATATAGATGTTTTTAGGTTGTGTAATGCCTTTTCAACATTATCTTTGGTGAAATCAATTTGTGTTAGATAGTTGAAGTTAGTTGAAGGTGTGTGTGGATTTTATGCGCAGAAGGTTTTGTTCTTGATTAATGTGGTAATTGGTGCATTCAGTATTTATTTGGTGGCATAAATTTTTGTAGGGGCTTTTAAAGTAAGCAACATAGCCAGCTTTGTTTTTTCACCAAATATATCTTTTTTTGGATTGGAGCTTCCTTCTTTTTATGGGTAATTTTGTGAAAATGTGATTGTGACTCACATTTGGACTTGGGTTTTGGATATCTCTTTTCTGCTATATCTTCAAATGAGGAAATTGCCTGACGGAATGCCCTTCCCCCATGGAATTAGCAGTGAGATATAATTTTTTGGGCCTTAAGTGCCACAGAGCAAAATGGAGAAGCTTTGTATGAAGGGGATAGTTTCAGTATCATTCTGAATGGTGTGTCTGTGTGTGCATGTGTCTGTATGCACTCCCACCAGACAGTTGTTCGGAACTTGTTGTGCTAACCACTCCCAAATGCAATCCCTACATGAATTAATTTAACTGATCAGTTGCAATTGTGAATGAAGCAAAGAAAGAAAACCTTGCAATGAATTTCTACTCTCCCCCATAGTTTTTCCAGCTGTCTTTACTTGTCCATCTCAGGTACCTTTCTTTCATGTCTTCTGGGTGGCATTAGGCTTGGCCTGGTGGTCAGACAGACTTGGGAAGGTCTGCACCACTCTGGTTTCTATGATGGCTTTCAGATGGATGACTGGACCTAAGCCTAATTATTGGCTCAAACGGATGCGTGATCAGCGTGATCTCCTTCTACAGGTTGCAGAATAATATGTGCAAAGGTAAAAGACATGAGAAGAATCCCCTGCCCAAGAAAAGATGTTGTTGGAATGGGGGAGAATAGATAGCTTGCAGGCAAAATTTGGGAGGGGGGAAACACATCAGTAGCCTGATGTGATGAGATAGACCAGTTATTTAAAAATGGGGACATCACAAATGAGGAAAAAAAACCTCAGTTCTCATCCTTCAGAAAAAGGATGGACAGATAAAACTATGCAGTAAATGTAAGAATGAAATTTTCCTATAAATTAACTTAATAACCTTGGGCTGTTCTTAAAAGTACAGAAAGGGAAGAAAATAAAATGAACAGTTTTCTTCACCTTGTTGAAATATAAAATTGCTTTAACTCTTTTTCCTAACAATTTGAATTTTTTGTCTTTATGGATTAGATACATTTAATAGTTGCAATTATCTTGAGGGCACACAAAGACTTAGACACACAAAGACAAGAGAAACAAAACAGAAAAGGAAAACAGAACTCTCAAGATTACACCCTGGCCATTCCTACCAAAAATCTCAGTTAAACTAGGGAAGACACAAATCTTAACAAACATACCACGTGGTTTGCATGGAAGATAGGGAAGGAGAGAGAAACTAATAAACAAACAAAACAGCCAACATTCCTATATATGATCTGATTTTTCCCCAGTGTTTTAAAATCAAAAATACCATCTTCTGGCCAAATTTGTCTCCCTGTGCCATCTCTCAGCAAAGCCCATTTCTTACCTATCTCTCTTGCTCTTTGTTTTTTCATTCTGGTAGGACAGACATCTGCTAATTGTCCTCTGCCTTGAGTGGATTCCTAATTGTCCCCTTTGAACTGCCACTCCCCACGTTCCCTCTCAGATGTTGGGCTCACTTTAGCTCAGGTACAAAAATACCCCTTTTTGCCTCGCAGTTTTCAGACAAAAAAGCATCATTATAGAGCAGAGGTCCCCAACCTTTTTTGCACCAGGGACCGGCTTTAAGCTAGACCAGTTTTCCATGGCCCGGTGAGGGGGGGGGGGGAGGGGGGGGGGAGAGAGCTAGCTGTCAGCGGCGCCGTAAAAGGGGCGATCAAGAGAGGAATGGGTGAATGAATGGACGGAGGGTGGGAAGGAAGGAAGGAAAGAGGGAAGGGACAGGAACAAAAGAAGGGTGCAAAGGAAGCAAGGAAAGGTGTGAAAGGGGAGAGTAAGAGAGGAAGGAGTGAAAGAAGGGAATGAGGGAGGAAGGAAGGGAGGAAGGAAAAGGAAAGCAAGAAATGGAGGGAGGAAAGGAAGGAAAGAAAGAAAGAAAGAAAGAAAGGGGGAAGGGACAGGAACAGAGGAAGGAAGCAAGGAAACTTATGAAAGGGGAGAGTAAGGGAAGAAGGTAGGAAGGAGAAAGAAAAGAAGAAATAGAGGAAGGGAAGGTAAAAGAGAGAAAGAAAAAGAGCAAGAAAGAAAGAAAGAAAGAGAAAGAAAGAAAGAAAGGCAACTTCAAAGAAAGGCTCACTGAGCATCTCTCACTCTCTCTCTCTTTCTATCCCTCTTTCTTTCTTTCTCTTCCTTTCTCTCTCTCCTCTTCCTTTATCTCCTCTCTCTCTCCCTCTCTCTTTCTCTCCCCCTCTCTCCCCCTTTCCCTCTCTCCCTCTCTTGCTATCTCTCCCCCCTCTCCCTCTCTCTTTCTCCCTCTCCCTCTCTTTCTCTCTCTCCCCCCTCTCTCTTTCTCTCTCTCTCCCCCTCTTTCTCTCTCTTCTTCTCACTTTCTCTCTCTTGTTTTCTTTCTGTCTCTTTTGCTTTCTCTCTCTCTCACTCTTTCTTGTTTTCTTTCTCACGCTCTTTCTCTCTCTTGTTCTCTCTCTTGCTATCTCTTTCTCTCCCCCCCCTTTCTCACTCTCTCTTTCTCACTTTCTCTCTATCTTGCTGTCTGTTGCTCTCACTCACTCTCGTTCTCTCTCCATTCTTCTCAGCGATGACGCGCGCACGCCCTGCCCGCCTCACCTTTGCGAGAGCACTTTCGCCCCGGGCTCTCAGCAAGGGGGTTTGGAGGAGAGGCGGGGCCGGCGAAGGTGATATTGAATGTCGGGGGAGAACGGGCGGCTGCAAGCGCTCCCTATCCCCCTGCTAACCCACTCGGAATATTCAAAATAAGAAAAGCCTTCGCCGGCAAAGGTTTTTCTTATTTTGAATATTCCGAGTGGGCTAGCAGGGAGATAGGGAGCGCGTGCAAATACCCGTTCTCCCCCGACATTCAATATCACCTTCGCCGGCCTCCGCTGAGGAAAGCCTTTGCCGGCATTTCCTCTCGTTGTCAAGGAGGCGCAGCGGCGGGCGGAGAGAGGGAAGGAGGGGGGGGGGGCAGCGGCGTCCCTCCTGGCCTTGGCGGGCCGCCCAACCCTCCCCACCTCCTGCAAACGCGGCGGGCGGCGGGGGGAGAGCGAGGAGCCGGTTCCGGCGGGCGCGGGGCTTGGCTGGCTGGCGGGGGGAGCGCCGCTGGTGATGCGGAAAGGCCGAGGGGGCCCTGGTGCCGCGGACCGGCTGAAAAGCTCCAACGGCCCGGTCCCGGTCCGCGGACCGGCGGTTGGGGACCTCTGTTATAGAGTATGGGCGCTCCTTTCAAAGGGAACCCAAGCCAATGGTTTTCAGACCCACCATGGGTCTTGGAGGACCTGCTGCTTTCCTAAGCAGTGAGTACTGGCAACCCCACCCCCCTCTTTCTGCCACCAGTTTTCACTCCTTACCGATCTGAAAGGACCTGCTGCCCCCTAAGCAGTGAATAATGGCATTTCCAGGCTTTGCTTTTGGGTTTTCACAGGACAACAACAACAACAGCAACAACAATACATAATTTTCCCATCCCACCCTTCAATCACAGCCCACTCAGCTTTCCTTTTAAACAGAAAGTCCCATGCTTCGTTCCTCCCCCTTGCTTTCCTGGGTCCTGCCAGTCACAGCTTTGACAAGCTAGCAGCAGGATGGGAGGGGGGGGGGAGAACAAGAAGGGATTAGGATCCAGCTTTCTAAGCCCAGGATTTCAAGTCTTGTTGCATAAGGTATACTGATGTGGATAGAGGAGTGGAAGCTCTTCTCGTAAAGTACCTCTGGACACTTTCTAATGTATTTATGTCTGATATGTGGTGTGGGTTCCAGACAGATGTGCTGCATTCAAGGATTGTTCTGGCAAATGTTTTCTTTGCTCTGGTTAGTAGTGTGATATTACCAGAGAAGAAGCTACATAAGATTAAGCTAACAGTTCTTGAAGCCCTTTTGGTGATGTTGTTGCCGTGGGCTTTGGCACTCAAGTCATTCAATATGAATATTCCAAGGTCTTTGACAGAGTGAGGGTCATCTGCAACGTCTTGTTTATTCAGCCTGCATTTGGTGTTCTGATTCTTTTTGCCAATGTGTAGGACAGAGCATTTGTTGGTTGAGATTTGGAGTGGCCAGATGTTTGACCATTCTGACACAAAGTCAAGGTCTCTCATACACTTTCATTCTCTAAGTCAGTGTTTCCCAACCTTGGCAACTTGAAGGTATTTGGACTTCAACTCCCAGAATTCTCCAGCCAGCGAATGCTGGCTGGGGAATTCTGGGAGTTGAAGTCCAGATATCTTCAAGTTGCCAAGGTTGGGAAACACTGCTCTAAGTTACTAAATTTAAAGAGACAGTACTTACCCTGTTTCTTACAGCTATTGAGCACAAGATTCAGAATCTCTTTTTCTTATCCATTAGCTCCAGGCAAGGTCTGTGAGACCGGTGAGTACCACTTACCTTCCCTACCAGTTTGCATAACAACAGCATGCATTTTCCCCATTTTCATCAGAGGCTTTTGAGTCACTAGCAAATTCAGTTATTCGAGTTATTCGAGTCAATTTAGCATCTCTGCAAATTTTGTCATCTTCATCAACTTCTTCTTTCCCTGAAGCATTTCGTGCACTTTCCATCTTTGTAGATTAATGAAGTAGTTTCTATAACTGTAACAAAAACTGTATTTTCCTATATTATAGGGTGAGGCAATGTTTAGTATCTTAGGTAATGCCATCAAACCAGGAAAAGTGTAAATATGTATGTAGGGCAAAAGGGCAGAAGAAAGTCACTCGAGATTAGAATTTTTATAAAGAATAGGCAGATTGCCAGACCAAAAGTGGATAAGAGTAAATCTATTATTCTTTATTACTGCTGATTGCTTGTGTCCAGTAGGTCATGAGATTCTACTACAAGTCTGCCTCACCGAATGCTCATCTTGAAAAAGCTATAGATCAGGGGTCCCCAACCTTTTGGATCTCAGGGACCACTAAATTCAGGACTGGGGGAGGGGACATAGTGGGCTAGCGAAAATGGAGCTCTACCCCAGAGCACCCAATTTGCACTGAAAGATGTTGAAAGAAAATGCACAAGCCACACCCACACTGTGGTAGTAAAAATTTTGGTAGCCCTTCACTGACTAAATTCATAATTTTAAAGCCCACAGATTACTAATAGTATCTCCCTAATGATTGTCTGGATGGGTGTGGCTTGGTTTCCATGTGACTGGGTGACTGGATGGGCATGGCCAACTTGATGTCATCCACATCAAGGGGTGCCTCACCGGCCTCTACCCACCCCTCTGCCAACTAGCCACTTCTCACCTGCACACCTGGGCTCTAAACAGGAAGCAGTTGTTCATTGAGATAGGCAACTCTCATAGATAGTTTAAATTCTCATATCTGAGCACTTTTTTTCTTACTTACAAATTTATTGAAGAAGATAAGTCTCTGTTTTCATTCGCTCTTCTTCCGTCCTTCACAGAAATGTGAGAATTCAGATGTTAATATACAGTGATCCCCCGGGTATCACGATCCCGATCATTGGGAACGGGCTAAATCGCGATTTTTCAACCCGGAAGTCAAAACACCATCTGTGCATCCGCCCTTTTTTTCTATGGGCACGCATGCGTAGATGGCGCCGGGCAGATCAGCTGCTGGGCGGCTTCCCTGGGTCTTCCCCCTCTTGCTGGCGGGAGGGCGAGCGGCGGGCATCAGTTTGCGTGGGCGGTGGGGAAACCCCAGCGCCGCTTCCCAGCTGAGTCCCCTTCCCAGGAACCCCAATCTTCGGCTCCTCGCTAGCGCTGCGGAAGTAAAAACACCATCTGCGCATGCGCAGATGGTGTTTTTACTTCCGCAGCGCTACTTCGCAAAAAACCGATCATTGCGAGGGGTCCTGGAACGGAACCCTTGCAATGATCGGGGGATCACTGTATATGAAGATGGCTTTACCATTCCATTATAAATGAACAGGACAGCAAGAGAAGCATTTAAATGCTTTTGATGCTATTTTTCTGATCAAGTTAATATCTAAATGGTCAGCTTTGAAGATAACAAATAGGCCATGAAGATGTATCTGGAAGTGTAAATATATATATATATTGGGCTGAGTTTTCAAATCTTTTGGATTCACTGTTGTAGCCCATCTGCTGCAAACCTAACAAAATATAATTACTGAATTTTACACCTTTTGGAAACTGGTAGAAGCTTAGTTTTCTTTCTAGCATTGTTAAAATCACAACATGTGGGCAAAACCTAAATTTACTCATTTTATCCAAGCCCCAGGACTTACATTGTGCCTGCTGCTGCTTAAATTACTTCCAAGCAATTATTATATGCAGCGATCAGTGACAAACCTCTATTCTAATCTGGAATTTGTGCGTTCAATATTATGGAGATTGTTTGTGTCTTTTTTAAAAAAAAAATTGTGATCATTTAAGTTTATGTAGTATAATGCCAAATTTCATAACATCTATGGAAGTTGAAGAATGTGCAAAGGCGGTAATGACATGTTATAATGAAAATTCCTCAAGGTGTTGCCACTCTAGGAAGGGCAGAAATAATTAAGAGATAATTGTCAGTAGAATAGAACTGACAGGAAGTCCTGCTTGTAGTCCTGCTGCTACAAGAATGCCTAGATGAAGTTTGGGTATTTAATAGAAAATAAATGTCATGACAGGGCCAAGGTTTACTATAAAAAAAGTGAAATATCAGTAGCAGGTTGATCGTTTTGCATGCATGAACAATGTGTCTATGTGGGAAGAAATTAAAAAAAAAATCTATTCAAACTTTCCCTGGATCTGTGCCCAATTCATGGAAAGTTGAATAGGAATCAGCTTGTAAAATCATCATTTTTTTTCTCCAAAGAATTTATTGCTTAAGATAGGTATGATATTCCTCATTCAGAATCAAGATTTGGGCCCATTTTTGGAAGATGAATGGGAATGGAAGTTGCAAAGTTTGCCCTAAAAGTGTATCATAGAAACATAGAAACATAGAAGTCTGACGGCAGAAAAAGACCTCATGGTCCATCTAGTCTGCCCTTTTACTATTTCCTGTATTTTATCTTACAATGGATATATGTTTATCCCAGGCATGTTTAAATTCGGTTACTGTGGATTTACCAACCACGTCTGCTGGAAGTTTGTTCCAAGGATCTACTACTCTTTCAGTAAAATAATATTTTCTCATGTTGCCTTTGATCTTTCCCCCAACTAACTTCAGATTGTGTCCCCTTGTTCTTGTGTTCACTTTCCTGTTAAAAACACTTCCCTCCTGAACCCTATTTAACCCTTTAACATATTTAAATGTTTCGATCATGTCCCCCCTTTTCCTTCTGTCTTCCAGACTACACAGATTGAGTTCATTAAGTCTTTCCTGATACGTTTTATACTTAAGACCTTCCACCATTCTTGTAACCCGTCTTTGGACCCGTTCAATTTTGTCAATATCTTTTTGTAGGTGAGGTCTCCAGAACTGAACACAGTACTCCAAATGTGGTCTCACCAGCTCTCTATATAAGGGGATCACAATCTCCCTCTTCCTGCTTGTTATACCTCTAGCTATGCAGCCAAGCATCCTACTTGCCTTTCCTACCGATAAATTTAGTACTTTGAAAAGTATATTTTTTAGAATTTTTTTAGAAAATATCCCACATTTTAATTTAGTGTATCTTTGGATGCATATACATATCTATTTTTTATGATGTACATCAAATCCTGGGTGTAGTTCTTGAAATGCACTAAATGTGTTACACCTGAATAAATGAAATGATACTGATAATACCAGAATTAACAAAACAACCAAGGCATTAATGATTCCCTAAATGATATCAGTACACACATCAAAATAATACACATGCTGAATGTATCTTGTGATTAGCATAGAAACATGGCAATAATTATACTGGATGTATAAGAAATTTTAACAATTCAATTCAATTCAATTTATTAGATTTGTATGCCACCCCTCTCAGTAGACTTGGGGTGGGTCACAACAATAATAACACAATATATAACAAATCTAATAATTAAAAGTCATTAAAAACCCCTTATTAAAAAGAAAACCTACACATAAGCATACCATGCATAAACTGTATAGGCCCGGGAGAGATGTCTCAGTTCCCACATGCCTGGCGGCAGAGGTGGGTTTTAAGAAGGGGGCAATTCTAATCTCCGGGAGGAGCTGGTTCCAGAGGGCCGGGGCCACCACAGAGAAGGCTCTTCCCCTGGGTCCCACCAAATGACATTGTTTAGTCGGCGGGACCCAGAGAATGCCAACCCTGTGGGACATAACCGGTCACTGGGATTCATGCGGCAGAAGGCGGTCTTGGAGATATTCTGGCCCGATGCCATGAAGGGCTTTATAGGTCATGACCAACACTTTGAATTGTGACTGGAAATTGATTGGCAACCAATGCAGACTGCGGAGTGTTGGTGTAACATGGGCATACCTAGGGAAGCCCATGATTGCTCTCGCAGCTGCATTTTGCACAATCTGAAGTTTCTGAACACTCTTCAAAGGTAGCCCCACGTAGAGAGCGTTACAGTAGTCGAACCTCGAGGTGATGAGGGCATGAGTGACTGTGAGCAGTGAGTCCCGGTCCAAATAGGGCCACAACTGGTGCACCAGGCGAACCTGGGCAAATGCCCCCCTCACCACAGCTGAAAGATGGTTTTCTAATGTTAGCTGTGGATCAAGGAGGATGCCCAAGTTGTGAACCCTCTCTGAGGGGTCAATAATTCCCCCCCCAGGGTGATGGGCTGACAGATGGAATTGTCCTTGGGAGGCAAAACCCACAGTCACTCCGTCTTATCAGGGTTGAGTTTGAGTCTGTTGACACCCATCCAGACCCTAACAGCCTCCAGGCACCGACACATCACTTCCACTGCTTCATTGACTGGACATGGGGTGGAGATGTACAGCTGGGTATCATTGGCGTACTGATGATACCTCACCCCATGCCCCTGGATTATCTCACCCAGTGGTTTCATGTAGATATTGAATAGCAGGGGTGAGAGGACTGACCCCTGAGGCACCCCACAAGGGAGTAGCCTATAAGTCGACCTCTGACTAACACTGACTGCGACCGACCGGAGAGGTAGGAGGAGAACCACTGAAGGACAGTGCCTCCCACTCCCAACCCCTCCAGCCAGAGCAGAAGGATACCATGGTCGATGGTATTGAAGCTACTGAGACCCCCTGTCCCAGGCCCGCCAGAGAACAAAATGGTCATAGTAGCCAGTATCAGGATCTTAACATTGAACTACAATGACTCTGGCATAAAAGAGTACAGGTGCTCCCAATGGTAATAGGCACACTGGGTGCTGTACCAAAAGACCTCAGCTGACATTTGAAAACAACAAACATTGACAAAATCACAATCTGTCAGTTGTAAAAGGCCACTGTATTTGGATCTGCGTGCATTATACAAAAACACATCACACAGTCCTAGACGCTTGGGAAGTATTCAACTTGTGATATTGTGATATGAAATCCAGCATATAAATCTCATTTGCTACGTATTACTGTTTTTTGTGAATAACAACAACAACAACAACAACAATAATGGCATCAAGCAGAGTCAGAAAAGGAACTGGAAAAAATTACAAAATATTGTGAGCTGCCATTGAAACTATATGGCTATGGATGAAACATATAATCATCAGTCCATTTGGTACCATGTCGAAAAATTTCACAAAACCCATCAAGAATTTTCAACTTCCTTCAATAACACCAGAGGAACATAAAAAAACTGCGCTACTAGGAATAACATATATTTTAAGAAAATACTTGGTTGATACCTAGGAGGATGGCAGCAACCCTTGTCAACTATTAGCACCAGTCAGTGGTATTTGTAACACTTTTTAAAATGTTCAGTTGACTAAATTTCATGTTTAATGAATAAAAGAAATAATAATGGCAAGCATGATGATGCATAGTTTCTCACTTATATATTATATAATTCTATAACATGTTATTTTTAGTACTGGAAATTCAAATATTTGGAACACAAGGATCTGAGGTTTGGTGAATCATTGATATCGGAACTCAGTTTAACAGGCAATCATAGCTGTCAAATAGTATCAGATGCATTTCTCTGAATATTCAAAGTGTTTCTAGAAATTGTAATGGGATACACGATGGGATTTTTGAATTGTTGTCATATTGGTTAGTATTGTAGAAATATCTACATATTTAATTGTATAAATAATTTCCACCCAATGCTAAGAGGCTGTGTAGCTTTAGGAATCAGCTTAGTAAATGTCAATTTGTAATAATATTTGCACAAGGAACTCTGGTTAACAGAAGACAACTGCCACTGATGGACATATACGTATGTGTACACCTGTACACAATTCTGTCCTCACTCACAGAGAGCACAACCAACAAATATTTGGAGGTTTCCGCAAAAACAACAGCACGAGTATAATCAAGCTTATGATCTCAATGACATCCCTTATATTTAAGTTATGTAGTCAAGAAGTGGTGGCCTTTCATCAGCACTATCCTGCATTTGGAATGTTTTAGCATGCTGCTTTACATTAATTATTTTCATGTCTGTTCATGTTTTGATTGTCAGCAAAGGTTTCAAACACTGTTATGTGTGACGAGTGGCAGAAATTAGAACTGTGCTATTTATCTTTTAACTTGTATCTTGCCATTTAAAAAGTCAGAAACTTGTGGAATAAGTGCAGTGTCTATCATCTTAGAGGACACTAGTCAACCCATGGGATACTGGATCATCTTTTCAGAGATATTTCCTTACCTAGAAAAATAAAATCATCAAACATAGCAAAAACAAAGCCAAAAAAGTATGATTGGATAAAAATGTAAAGAGAGAAGCAGCAATTTCCAATTTCTTGCTAGGTTCCCACCTCTGTCGTCAGGCATGGGGGAATTGACATGTTCCCTCCCCCTAGGCTTATAAAATTTATGCATGGTACGCTAGTATGTATGATTGGTTTTAATTTGTGGTGTTTTTTAAATTAACTTAAATATTAGATTTGTTTTACATTGTATTGTTATTGCTGTGAGCCACCCCGAGTCTACGGAGAGGGGCGGCATACAAATCTGATTAAACTTAAACTTAAACTTAAACTTCCCCATTGACGGTGCTTATGAGAAGCTGGCAGGGAGCATTGGAAATCCTCCTCCTCTTCCCCCTCTCCCTCCCCATCCCCCTCCTCCTCCTTTGCTGCAAGGAAAAGGAAAGAAGGGAGCCACAATATGAAGAAAACTACATTCCCACCAGTGAAAGGCTGCCTGTTGCCAGTGCTACTGGTGCACTCCCAGCACATACATTGGCATGAGATTTGGCTTCTTGCACATGCATGGATGCGTGGCAGCAAAAACCTGCTGAAAATCAATGAAATCTCGCATGCGCAAGCATTCACACGTGAAATTTGGCTTCCTGTGCATGCAGAAGCCAAATATCGCACCAACAACTATCCTTGCCCACCGGTCAGCTGGAGCTATGTGTGCAGCTCCATTTTTCCAACCAGGACTGCACATCTGACTGTACTGGCTGCAGCCCAAATACTGATCCCCACTCTCTCTTCTAGCATGTTACCAAGGGCTCCTTCCTTCCAGGAAGAGGGCTCACCTTCTGTCAATTACCTGCACACCTCATTCAGTCCTGCCTCACCAGCAGGCATCCAAGTCACTCCCCCATTGTTCCATTCCCATCCACCATTAAAAGATTTCAGTTTCAGATTGAAAGTAGTCAATTGCTGCTTGCCTATTAGACCTTGTTGTCTGATTGGATACAGGGCCAGAGAGCAGCAGGAAAGAGAATTATTATTATTATTATTATTATTATTATTATTATTATTATTATTATTATTATTAATTAGATTTGTATGGCACCCCTCTCTGTAGACTCGGGGTGACTCACAACAACAATAAAACAATGTATAACAAATCTAATAATTTAAAAGTCACTAAAAACAGTCCTCCCATCTTCCCCTGTTTCCATGAGATGCTACTACTGGTCTGCGTCACCAAATGCGCATCTTGAAAAAGGTATAGATCAGGGGTCCCCAACTTTTTGGATCTCAGGGACCACTAAATTCAGGGATGGGCTACTGCCCGGATGGGGGGGAACGGAGTGGGGTAGCGAAAATGGAACTCCATCCCAGAGCACCCAATTTGCACTGAAAGTTGTTGAAAGAAATGCAGGGCATCTTGCATAAGCCACGCCCACAGTGTGGTAGTAAACATTTTGGAAGCCCATCACTGCCTGTTTCATATAAAGGGTTTCAATTTAGTCTATATCCTTGAAATGTCCTGGTAGCTATCATGCAAGAATTAACTAGTATCACTCATGCTTTTCAAGGATAGCACAGTGGTGTCACAAAATAATACTTTTCCTAATACCACATATCAATCCAATTCATCCTCCCCCATGCCTATATCTTGTCAAGAAGGCAGATCCACCTCTATATAGATAATACAGAGGCAGAAAGCTCAACTTTAGATGTAACCTCTGAATTATGGTTTCTATGAACTGTGGCCAACTCAGGTAGAGAGGTTTCTTTACAAGCATCAGGGTCCTTGCCCATCTACATTAGGCTAGCTGACAGCTTCTCATTCCATTATTTGTATTTATTATCATTGTTTGGCCATCTGAGATTTTCATGCCAAGGATTGTGACCCACAATTACTCTCAGGGAATTTTATCATTCTAAGATTGGAAATTATGAAACTGTAGTAAATCATTCTATAGCGAAAGAACCATCAAAATGAAAACCCTCATGAAACTTCTTCTCTATCATCAAGCTGTTTGATATTCCAGTCTTATAACAACATTAGTTGCCAGTTTTCAACACAGCATTTTACTACTGAGAAAAAATTGATAACTGAAACAATTCAAGAAGAATCCAGAAAAGTCTGAAATGATGGTGATGATCAGCAAATATCTATGATATAAGTTGTACATGAGAAAAATGGGTCACTTGTCATCAAATATTCTGTGTCCTGTAGATGCTGAGGCCTTCAGCTATGGAGGAACCTGAATTTGTCCTGCTGAAATGTGTGAACTGGTATTTGCCTCTTAAGGGTTAACTACTGGATAAAGATAAAGAGTAATTTATATAAGCAAGCCTTTGGACATTTTTACCTTATTAAATAAATGTGACAACTTGTCAAAATGTTGTCATGTCAACAGATAATTTGTGAATTCATACTGACACAGAAATGATAGGGTAGGATGATTTGGAAAATGAAGATGATCTCGAAGAGGCCATTCATGTGTTCAGTTGTTCTCCAAAGATAATTATCCTGCGAAGTGCTATGTCCAGCCATATGAGACCAATCGCCTTGCATCAGCTGTGTGGCCTTAAGGCAGCAGTTAGTTGTCCATCTTAGCTGGATGAAAAATAAATGTGTGAAAAGAGGAAAACCACCTTGTAATCCTGTAGTGAGTTTGCCCATAGATTCCCTTTTTGCAAACAGAGTGGCTCATGGTACTATAAAAAAACCCCTCCTCAACTATTTTCTTTTCATCAGCTGATCATTATAAGCAACTAGTAGACAGGAACAGATTTATGATTTCTCACTAGTAATGATAGGGGAAATCGGCCAATCTTGAACAGGATCTCTGGAAGAAGATTATGAAAACAAAAATCCATGCTGCCCCTCTGTAGAACAAATCAGGTATAATTATTTCTTTCATAAATTCATTAGGAGCCATGGGAAAATGAGAGGGAAGGTTTAAGTCCTATTATTTACATTTTGTGAAATTAGGTGCCTCATGAATCAAGAAATAGATCCAATTCTGTATGGCTGCCCAGTTCTATGGAGTCTACGGAGAGGGGCGGCATACAAATCCAATAAATAATAATAATTTCATATGGGTAGGATAATTGGGCGGGTAACTGTTAAAACAGAATAAAACCAACAAGAAAAAGATAAATGGGCAAAATTAGAAACAATGTAAGAATCATAAAATAACAGTTGAGAACAGATGACATGACACCTTCATTAAAACCATGACCAAGAATTTGACTCACTGACACTTTGGGTCCCAAGTTTGATAGCAAAAACAGAGGCTAGCAGAGTCAAGATAAATCTAATATCTGAGAGAATATTTAGTTGAACAAAAGCAGAATGAAGGGGTGAATGAAAGCTTTTGAGGAGGTTTGTAGGAATCTAAGATAGGGAGATATATAATAGCTATTGTTGTTTTAAACATGATTTAGTCTGAACTTACCTTTTCTTGATCCCCTACTTTTCATTGCTTTTGCTTACTGTTTCTCACTTTACTTCCTTTCCCTTTGGATAACATTGTTCACTCTGAAAAGGAATAAAATATTTGGGATTATGTGTGCTAACATATATTAAAGCAGTGATGGCGAACCTTTTTTGGGTGCCGAAAGAGCATGTGTGCACGCTATCATGGATGCACGAGTGCCCATACCCATAATTCAATGCCTGGGAAGGGTGAAAACAGCTTCCCCCATCCCTGGAGGCCCTCTGGAGGCTGGAAACGGCTTCTTTCCCAACTTCTGGTAGGCCCCCTAGGCTCTTTGGTGCCTGGGGAGGATAAAAACGCCGTGCCCGATCCCCCTGGAGTCTCTTTGGAAGCCAAAATGTCCCTTCCAGAGCTTCTGTGTGAGCCAAAAATCAGCTGGCCAGCATCCACTTTGGAGCTGAGCTAGGACAACAGCTCATGTGCCAGCACATATAGCTCTGTGTGCAATATGTGGCACCTGTGCCATAGGTTTGCCATCACTGTATTAAAGGAAATTGTGGACCATGAGTTAAGGGAATATTTCTTCACATATATTTTTTTTTAAAAATCATATAACACAAATATGTATAAATTTGAGGGAGTGCAGATGCCTATGCTAAAACTGACATGATCAAATGTACTTTTGCTTTTATATAGTATGTCATTCATATACAATTTTAGGAAACTGTAAAATGATGAAGCTTCTATTTTGGCAGCTGATAACTTGTGCCAAAAAAATGTTTGAAGCTGCATCTAATATGTAATTTGTATTCCAGAATGATAGGTCAATGTTTGTTCAGCCCACAAGAGCATCTTGGGATGTATTGCAAGCCAGATGGTCTTCGCTAATTAAGTTAGTTTAAGATATTGCTAATTATCACAGTTTGTACATAAGTTTCACGGGTGTGGATGGAAGCTTGTAGTTGGTGGACATGCTGCAGAGCTGCACTGATTTACCCAGTGGCTCACAGCATACCACATTTTCAGGGGAGAGGATTCCTTGGCATTTGCTGGAAAATTCCTTCATCAAACTCTGTGCCAAATTAGAGACTATATAGTCAAAAAGCTGGAAATAGCTTCTTCTTCATGAGGTCAGTAACAAAGGCATCATCAAACACATTTGACTAAGCCAATATTTTTTTTAATTTCAGTGGAACAATTCACCCTTTACTTTCTCCCACACTGTCTATTAGAAATCTTTTTATTTATTTGTCAAAACATGTGCAAGATAGCAGGTATTTGGAATAAATATAAACAAAAACAAAGTAGGCATAGGTAAATTTGGACAATAGGACAGTAATACAGGGATGGTAGGCACAATTGTGCGTTTATGCACACCCCTTATAGACCTGTTAGGTGAGGTCGACTGTAAACAGTCTAAGGTTAGAGTTTTTGAGGTTTGGAAAAGAAATCAGAATCAGGTGGTACTTTCCAGGCATTGATCACTCTGTTGCTGAAGTCATATTTTCTGCAGTTGAGTTTCGAACTGTTTACATTGAATTTAAATCTATTGTGTGCACGTGTGTTGTTGCGGTTGAAGCTGAAGTATTTATTGACAGATAGGACATTGGGGCAGATGATTTTATAAACTACATTCAGATCAGATTGAAAGCAACGTAGCTCTAAGCTGTCTAAGCCCCAAATTTCAAGTCTGATGGAATAAGGTGCATTCTGTTGCAAGTAGAGGAGTGGATGACTCTTCTTGACACCTAAAACTTTGAGTGGTTGTGTAATATGGAAACAAGCAAGCAGCACTGTCACAGTTCAGATCTGCAGAAAATCTAAAGTAGATGCCTTGAGAAAGGACAGAGAAAATCATGGGTAATGCCAGGCATTATGTGCCAAGGACAAAAGACTCACAATCTTTAGGCTGCAGTCTTAAAGCCATCTATATCCCAGATGAAAACTCATTTAAGAACTCTGTGAGGTAGCACGAACGTACAGTAATTCTGCTACAGAAATGGAGGCAGAAAATCACTTTTTTCATACATTAATTGATAGGCTATCTTGGAAAAGTCTTATTTTGATTAATCCACAATACTTAAAGTGGTTGTAAAGACAGGATGACTATGCAAAAGGTCCCGACCTTTTGGGATGGAAGATTTAAATATGGATATTCCCAGTGCAAATTCAATACTATGTTTCACATTCCACATATTCATATATCCAGTGTGTAGGGTAGATATGATGCTGGTGAATAATTACAGCTAATATTTTGATGGTGATTTGAGTTCTGCCTATGTTTTTGCATTCCTCTTGACACAGCCAGAACTCAAATTCTAAATTCAAAACACTAAATTTATTTATTCCAGCATCCCACAAAATGGAAAATAAATCCTTCATGTACATCAGCCCTAGATCTGGTGCCAGGCATGGGGGAGTTGAGATATTCCTTCCCCCTAAGCCATTACAATTTATGCATGGTATGTTTGCGTGTATGTTTGGTTTTATAATAAGGGTTTTTAGTTGTTTTAGTATTGGATTGTTACATGCTGTTGTTGTTGTTATTATTATTATTATTATTATTATTATTATTATTATTATTATTATTAATTGGATTTGTATGCCGCCCTTCTCCGCAGACTCAGGGCGGTTAACAACAATAAAGTTGTTAACCGCCCTGAGTCTGCGGAGAAGGGCGGCATACAAATCCAATTAATAATAATAATAATAATAATAATAATAATAATTTTAAATTTTAAATTTTAAATTGTAGTGAGAAGGACTGTTCTTTGTAGTGGGAAAAATAGTGAGACAAAAACAGTTCCAAACTCAAATCCTGGATGCAGAGCTTTCAACCTGCCGAGCTTTCAATCTGCAGATATGCCTTGCTGTGCAATAAAAATACCTGGTACCTAAATAATTACATTTAAATTGTAGTTTTTAAACAATAAGGATCTCTCTTTATCTTGAACCATAATATAGCACTGTGATAATGATGGTGAAGATGAATTATAGTAATGGTTAACATAGTGATTGTCATATAACAACAATAAACAATTGCAACCCAATTCAACTTTCATTTTTCCATTAGTCAGCAGGGGGAAACAGCTCTGTCTAAGTATCTTTGTGTGGATGTTCCAGTGCTGTGTGGTTTTACCATGGAAAAGTGGTTCTAGAACTGGGAGGAGAGAAGACTAGTTGTGTTTTTTTTTAACCTCACCGTTTTCCAGTGTTGAAGGATGCCATTGGGAAGCATGGGAAGGAATAAGTAACTTGAGGAAATATATCAGTGGATGTAATAAAAAGCAGTTGAGTGACTATATATATAATTAAAAGTTCAAGCTGATCAGCAGGAATTAATAGAACTCTGTGCCTTGAAATGCTGGGACTGTGATTTCAAGAATGTTCAGCTTTTAATAATGTTTTAATTGAGAAAGGCAATAGAATATACTGTAAAATTTAAAACAGGAGAAATTTTGGTGTTTTGTTTAAAGGGAAAAGGGGGACACAGTGGGTTAAACTAAACTATGCTCTTATCAGATCTACAGATGTGATCTTCCATAATCAGATGCCCTTTGGTGCTCTTGAAAGGTCAAAAAGAAATTGTATTGAAAGCCAGATAGGGATCATTTAAAGTGGCGATTAAAGATAGTAGGGGTCTTTTTGGAGGTGGACTCCTGGCAGTGTTCCATTGTACTTTTAAAATCAGTCTTAATTTGTTTGATGCCAGTATTTGGAAGCTACAATTATAAAATGTTCTGCTTTTTATTTTATTTTATTTCCTTTTTGAATTTCCATTTTCTTATCAGTATTGCCAGTGAATGGAAAACTGCTACAGGTAAAGTTTCTCTCTAAATATATTTATAGACTGGTGCGTCAATTTCTATGGATTAGGGTTTAGAAAGAGAAAAAAAATGTTTAAGCTGCAACATAATAGATGTACTAGAATCAAATAGAATCACATGTTTGAATCCATTATTTTAATATTCTATCCATTGGCTGAGTGGGTGTTAAAGTGGGGCAATATAATTACACAAACTTCATCTCTTTTGTATTTATGCTACAATTGTGCACCCAAGTAAGTTAAGGATGAAGCTTTTTTTGAAACATCACAGTATCATTTTGATGAAATCTTGGCTTCTTGTGAATACCTTTGGTTCAATCTATTGAATTTAGAATCTCATTTAATAACATATAATGAAGCAATGGTTTTATTTAACTACTGGATTATTTCTCAGACTAAAATTGTGATTGATAAAGCTTTTGTATGGCGGAAACAATTTCAGAATTCTGATTTATGAAAACTATATTTAAAAGAATTGGCAGGCAATGCTTTGTTATTACTTAACCTCTATTTTATCCCTGCTTTTTTCCTTGGAATAGTAAGTGACAGAAAGTGTCCTCTGACTGTATCTAATTTTATACTATTGTATTTTCACCACAAAGCATGAATAGCAATAGCATTTAGCAAATAGTATTTAGACTTATATACCACTTCATAGTGCTTTACAGCCCTTTCTAAGCAGTTTACAGTCAGCATATATTGCCCCCAACAATCTGGGTCCCATTTTGCTCACCTCGGAAGGATGGAAAGCTGAGTCAACCTTGAGCCTGGTGAGATTCAATCTGCCAAACTGCTGGCAACTACTGTTCAGCAGAAGTAGCCTCTAGTACTGCACTCTAACCACTGCACTATTGTGATTCTGAGACAAAAGACTCATTAAAATGCTGATTGAAATGGCAGAGTGTAGTTCAGATGGAAATACTAGGAAACCACATGTTAGATTTCTTTGTAATTGCTAATTATTTTTATTGGTGGACTTAATCCACCAATTATGGTTAAGCTGACTTTCTTAAGGCTACTGTACTTGATACTTCAAGCATTTAGTAGCAAAGTCCATCCTGTTCTAGGTTTTTTCATTTGCAATATTCCTTCATAAATATTAACAAGTAAAACCCTTATGAACACATGCTTTTGAGAAATCCCTTTTCTTCTTTGCTTCAGCAATAACAGATCTGTACCTCTTTCTTAGATCTAAATCAAATTAACTTTTCCCCCCAATCTTAAGGGAAGAGTACATCAGATTATCTGCTCAAGTTTAGAGTTTTTGGCTCCATATCAAGGACTGAGTTATGGTTGAAGAACTATACCTAGATAATTTCTCTCTCTAGTGATTAGGTAATTGAACAGTTTCCTTGTTGAGTAAATGAAAAAGCTTTTCCAATGCAAACGGTTAATTCCATCCCCTATCTAGCATCATATTTCCCAACCAAGTCTAATGAACCATAATCCTAGATCTTATTCATTTAAAGGCTCTCGGCAGTCAGGATTCAGGCCTGGCTACAGCACGGAAACTGCTTTGGTCGCACTGATGATCTCTGGCAGGCCCGGGACAGGGGTTTATCCTCTTTCCTGGTGATTCTTGACCTCTCAGCGGCTTTCAATACCATCGATCATGGTATCCCTCTGCACCAACTGGAGGGGGCACCGTTCTATGGTGGTTCTCCTCCTACCTCTCTGGTCAGTCACAGTCGGTGTTAGCAGGGGTCAGAGGTCAACTCCTAGGTCCCTACATTGTGGGGTTCCTCAGGGGTCAGTCCTCTCCCCCCTGCTGTTTAATATCTACATGAAACCACTGGGAGAGATCATCCAAGGGCACAGGGTGAGTTACCACCAGCTGTACATCTCCAGCCCGTGTTCAGTCAATGAAGCAATGGAAGTGATGTGCCAGGGTCTGGATGGGTGCCAACAGGATCAAGCTCAATCCAAACAAGACGGAGTGGCTGTGGGTACTGCCTCCCAAGGACATGTCCATCTGTCCATCCATTACCCTGTGGGGGGAAATTATTGACCCTCTCAGAGAGCGTCCACAACTTGGGCATCCTCCTCGATCCACAGCTGACTTTAGACCACCATCTTTCAGCCATAGCAAGGGGGGGGTTGCCCAGGTTCGCCTGGTGCATCAGTTGTGGCTCTATTTGCTCACCGTCACTCATGCCCTTATCACCTCGAGGTTTAACTACTGCAATGCTCTCTGCATGGGGCTACCTTTGAAGAGTGTTCGGAAAATTTCAAATTGTCCAAAATGCAGCCGCGCGAACAGTTATGGGCCTTTCAAGGCATGCCCATATTTTGTCATCACTCCGCGGACTGCATTGGTTGCCGATCGGTTTCCATACACAATTCAAAGTGTTGGTTATGACCTATAAAGCCCTACATAGCATACGACCAGTCTATCTCCGAGACTGCCTTCTGCCGCATGAATCCCAGCGACTGGTGAGGTCCTACAGAGTTGGTCTCCTTAGGGTCTCGTCAACCAAACAATGTCGGCTGGTGGGACCTAGGAGAAGAGCCTTCTCTGTGGGGGCTCCGGCCCTCTGGAATCAACTCCAACTGGAGATTCGCACTGCCCCCACTCTCCTTGCCTTCCAAAAGAGTCTAAAAACACATCTTTGCCATCAGGCATGGGGACATTAGACCCTCCCCTTTCCAACGAAATGTTGTTAGCATTGTCACTGTATGAATGTGAATTAATGTTTTAAATAAGAAATCTAAGAATTGTTTTAGTATATTAATTGGACAAACTATTGTTATGTATTTTGGTATATGTTGTGAGCCACTCCGAGTCCACGGAGAGGGGCAGCATATAAGTCCAATTAATTAATTAAATAAATAAATAAATAAATAAATAAATAAATAATTAATAAAGAGCTAGCCATTTCCTTACATGGATGACCTGTAAATAGTGAAGAATCAATGTTTATTTTGTTGAGTCCTTTTGTTGATTCCCTTTAACTTTAGAGTTAGTTTCCTGGAATTTTCTCCACAAATTACTTGTTTGAGAATTTAGATGGTCGTAATCTGGAATAAATGGATTCAATTCAAAACTATTTACAATATGTGTGATTTTCTGATAGACCTATCAAGATTGATTGCTGCCCAAACTTTTTATAACATGTACTGTTTAAATTGGAGTGCAATCTGAGTTCACCACCATGCCTAAAATCATGTACTGTACTTTAAAAAGACTGAGCCATGTCTTTATGGCTAACAGTCCTCTGCTAACAAAAGAATGAAAATAAAAACTGCAAGTTCCCAAACCATCTAGTTTCTATTTCACTTGATCAATCCCATTAAAAACCCAATGGAAATGAAACAAACATCAGGGTGGACTTGAAGGACTGAAAAGGAGAATAGAAAATATATTATCAGATACACATGTGCTTTTTTTAATGGCACTTTTCCTTTATTATGGGAATTCATAATGAGAAGCATCCCCTAGATCTCAGGACAATGCAGGAAGGGGCAGCATGGCTGTTGTCCAATGCCATCAAAACAAAATTCATATTTGGTCTTAATATTGATCTTTGGGGTCTATTGTAGAGCCATCATTAAATATAAATAGGACATTCTTCACCCACTGTTATCACCGTTGATTTTAGAAAAGTTTGAAGTGATGAATTAGATGGAGGCACACAGCATCTTTTGATTAGCTAACAGCAGATAAAAATAGTTCAGTAATATTAAAGGCTAAGATTAGAAGCTTGACTACCCTTAAATTGATGTGTAGTTGTTATTGAACATAAAAAAGTAGTTCCTGGGGATAAAAGTGAAGGGAGCAATATCTTCATCTATTCTATACAAAATGTCCCCTGCCTTTCACAAAATAATGTTTTCTGGGTACCATTATTAGATGGGAAATAAATTTTATTCTGGAAAATAAATTTCTTCCTTTCTTCGCAATGCATAATACATAATCAATATTCTTTACTCTGACCCCACCCGTTTTACAATAATTTTCCTTTTGTTTCAGATTGAATTTTATCAGCTCTTTTTGAAAGCACACCAAGTTAAATGAAAAGATGAAATGAAAGATCCAATTTCAGCATTTTGACTGAAGCAAAGGTGAATTTTCTGAAAAAGAATTAGAATGCACAAATAAGGAATAGATGAACTATGGTTCAATGTAATATCATGACTGAACTGTCTATAAACCAGACAGAAAGGCTGATATGTTTTTTTTAAGGGTTAAGAGTTACTCTGTGGTAAGAAGACCACCATTATATTTTCCAAATAAATAAATAAGGTTATGACACCTAGCCTGCAAAACATAGAATAACTATTACTTGGCAACACATTGTTAGCATTTTCTGTATAAATTTATTACCATCTTGTGACTGAAATTCACAATCTGAAATTTTGCAGCCAATATAAAATATAACTGAACCAGTTTTTCTGTCCCTGTGCAATCAACAAGGGATTTCTTAAACACCATT
Source organism: Erythrolamprus reginae (assembly GCF_031021105.1). Taxonomy (NCBI): domain Eukaryota; kingdom Metazoa; phylum Chordata; class Lepidosauria; order Squamata; family Dipsadidae; genus Erythrolamprus; species Erythrolamprus reginae. Next base: position 204,566,656 of record NC_091952.1, read on the forward strand.
CAATTTTGATTTCTATAAATATTGACTTGCTGAAAATGTTTTTTAAAAAGTCTACTCAATTGCTGGCTAGCTTCAAAAATGGAAGTTTGCCAAGACATTGGTGCTTATAACATTAAGTTTCTTATTTCCCAGTGCCATAGTCACAATATGCTCAAAAGTTGTTGTAAATCGTACTCTTAATTTCACTGTAGCATTCTTCCTTTGTTACTCAATTTGTAAGCCAGAAGTATATTTATTTTCAGAGAGAAGCAAGTTGAAATCTGGGTTGGCAAAGAATATCTTGGATAGCCTCTTGCTATCTCTCTGTCAACTATCTTTACGTTGCTGTTTCTGTGAAGGTAGCCCTGGATATACTGGCTGGAGTTTACAGGCCAAAGTTGTAATACATTCATCTATAAACATTGCATCATAGAGTGTCACATTCTGGGTGGATATTTCAGAGAGAGAAGTTGAGTAAATAGAGGTTGCAGAGTAGTGGTGGATTTCTGCCAGTTCGGACCGGTAGCGGAAATTTACTGCTACATGCCAAACTGGCAGTGATGACCAACGGCCCACGCTCCCAAACTGGTTCTTTGCCCACCACGGCTTGCAAAAAACCCTCTTCTGAGCATGTGCAAAGGCTTCTGCGCATGTGCAGAGTCATTCCCAGGTGTTTTACGCAATATAACAGGACACTTCCGTCACAATGCAAACCGGTAGAGAAGGTAAGTGGATCCCACCCCTGTTGCAGAGGGTTACAGATGGCCAATGCACATATCCAAAATTCAGTCATGTTTGAGAATAAATTTAATGGTTTATTTAGGGTTAGGTTTTATGTTTTTAATATTTATGTTAGAAGCAGACATGGATTTGCAGACTATATTGACCCAGACTTGGGCCACTTGGTTTTAAAGTTATTACGTAATATTTTTACTGATACTTATTTAAGCAAACTTATGGTAAACAACTTTACTAACAGCTATGAAACCATTTTAGTGATTTTTCTTCTTCTGGTTTTAGTTTATGGTGATTAAAGAACAAAGGGATACTGTATTCTACCCAAGCACCAGTTATTTATTATTAGTTTAATTCTGGCTTTTAAAAAAATGTTACTACCAGTAATGTGGAAGTACAAAATTTTATGATCAAATTGAGGGTAAAGAAAAAGACAAAATAATAAATGTAATCCTCCCTCCCAAATAATATTTTTATTTTAAAACATATTTTGCTTTCTTATTCTCCTGTATGCGGGCACTTGAATTATGATATATAATGCTCAGGCTGTAGAAATTGTTTCATTTCTAAATATGGATTCAATTTGTGTTGCCTCTGAAAGACAGCAGCACCAGGGGGAAAAGCACAGCAAGAGAACAAGAAAGGAGGTGCAAATGAGGAAAGCTAGAAAATTAGCCTTTCTTTTAAGAATTGAGGAATGTAACTAGAAGTGGACACTTGCTGTTATGTGTTATTTTCCTCCTTGTAAATCTCAGGATATTCAGTTAAAAAAACTTGCAAACAATCTTTTCCTAACGTGCTGGAAATAAGGTACAATTTCATCAGCCAATGAACTTTATTGCAAGAATATAAAACTGTGACAAAACCTCTAATTATCTGATTAGACTGCAAGAAAGACTTACTTTACCATATTGAATTTTGTATACAGCAGATGCAACCGGGATATTAGCTAGCCTATATACCTTCCTCTGTCTTGTATAAAGTGGAAACAGTTGGCAGACTGGAATGATATTCAGTTTTTTATATCCACCCCCCATATAATATTGACCCTTCTCTCACATACTTCTAAAAACAATTGCACCCTAAGACTGTAAGGATTTTGTATAGTGGAATAAATAGACACTAAGGCGAGAAGCCTACTTAGACTAAAGCTTTGAAGTCTCGGCCTTTTCTGTTTTGCTTTGGGATTAGTGAAAGAAAGGACAGCAGGGAGGACATTCATCAGTGGGCAATAGTTTATGGAATGTATGTGAAGATTAATGAACCCTCACATGAAAATAGAATAGTGCCAAAGAAAAGCTGACCTAGCTGAGTTGAAGTGTGATTGCATAACTTGGACTCAGTGTAGCTTAGAGTGACCAGGAATGGAATGAGGGATTATTTTGTACTTCAATTATTGTGGGTTACCCTATTCAAGCATCAAAGCAAATGGATGATACAGCCGATAGCTCAAACGACAGAATTGGTCTTACATGCCTTACGACAGCCCTTACATGTAAAATCCAGTTTGCCCCAACTATTAAATGTCGTGACAAATTGCAGTGGATAAATCAAATCTATTACTTTCTGTTCTTTTCCGAAATAAAAACTATATGCTAGGTTTTATTTATTTTCCCCATGGGTAGCCTCACCTATACTGGTCAGTCTCTTTCTATGTCACATGGTTCATATTCATTTGGTTTGTTGAATAAAATTTACTTGCCTCCTTCACATGTAATACACCGACTTTTATATCAAGGTTGAGAACAAATCCTGAAACGGCAAGTCAAGGTCCAACAAGTACGATCAGATAATCTTCCACACTGCGAGGTCAGCACGCTGCCCATTTAACAGCAGCCCTAATTACTTGAACCCCACCCAACCACAGGTGAACTCCCTTATCGCCTGTAATACTTTTGAAGCTGTTCTCTCCTATGCATAACTCTACGCATGTGTAGGTCTATTATTGCTTCCTCATCAGAATCTAACAAAGATAAGGAGGATTGGCTTCTCCCTGGGCTGTCTGCCAAGCCCCCCTCTTCCATCTCACTGACACTTCCTCCTTCAGAGGATAATTCACTGGCCGACTCTGTTGGCAGCAAAACAGACTTTTGACATTTTGATGTTTCCCCCACATCCACCTCCACGGTCCTTGGGGAAGGAGCTGGGCCAGTGCTAACCACAACAGTAGCCAGATTTATAAACCAAAATCAGATAAACTACTTTATGGCTTAGTATGATGCAGTGTGTATATGTATGTGTATGTGTGTGTGCATGTGCAAGTGCATGTGCATGTGCATTTTCATGTGTATGTGTCAGCAGCAGGTTCCTCTTACCCACATACTGGTGTGCTGTGTGCGTATCCTGGCAATTCAGGTGCTCACATGTACATACCTGCGTGTGATTTTTCTTTTGTATATGTGCAAGAAGCAAAAAACCCACCAAAATCTCATGAGGGGATGCTCACAAGTGTCTGATTTTGGTGAGTTTTTGCTTCCACACCAAAATCTCTGAAATCTCCATGTGAGAACATCCCTGTCCTGAGTCCCTGTGGAGAAGGGTGGCCCAGAAATCCGAATGAATGAATGAATGAATGAATGAATGAATGAATGAATGAATGAATGAAAGAATGAATGAATATTGCTTCTATGCATGCACAAGAAACAAAAAAAGAGACCAAAAATTTTAAAAAAGAGATGGTGCCATGCAACAGACTGGTGAAGATGGCAGCAGTGCCAAAATAACACACCCTAGTGCACTGGTAGGAACCCAGCACTGGTGTGTGTGTGTGTTTGTGTGTGTGTGTATAGATATAGTTAGATAGATATAGACAGATATCAGGAGTGGGTTCCAAACTTTTTTAATACTCTTCGGCCATGGCTTATTTTGTGGGTGTGGCTTGATGGGCATATGATGGTAGGTGTGGCTTCGTGGTCATGTTACTGGGTGGGAGTGGTTTATTATTATTATTTATTATTATTATTTATTAGCTTTGTATGCCGCCTGTCTCCGAAGACTCGGAGCGGCCCACAACAACAAAACAGTACAAATCCAATAGTTAAAAATAATTTAAAACCCTTAATATAAAAAATAATCATACATCTCATACAAACCATATGTAAATCGGAAGCGGCCCAGGGGAATCAATTTGGTTTGGCAGTTATGTAACTGAGTGGGAGTGGCTTTGCAGTCATGTGATTAGGTGGTCATGTGACTGGGTGGACGTGGCTAACTTGACATCACTCACATCAAGGGTTAGGATTAGGGTTAGAGTGCCTGTCCTCTCCTTGCCTCAAAGGCTTCAGTGAGATATAATTTCCCTATCTATTTATTATTACTAAACATCCAAAATGCCGGAACTTGGATTCTGCACATACTCAGAAGGGAAAAAATATATTTTTTAAAAAAAATATCCCCACCCAAAACAAAATGGTGACACATGTGCAGTGCCAAAAACTCAACTTCTGCGCGTACTCAGAAGAAGAAAATAAATAAATAAATCCTCCGAAAATAAAAAAAAATATTCAAAAAAAATGTTGGGAACAAAAATGGCAACATCCAGGGACTGGCACTGACTGCACCAGGTGGTGTCATTGTGACATCACCAGTGGGCTGCTATCAGTGCAAGCTTTGCACGCACATGCAGTAACCACAAAATCCCCGCCCCCCCCAAAAGCTGAAAAAAAGATGGCAATTTCATGCACAGTCCCAGAAACTCTGCTTCTGTGCATGTGCAGAAGAAAAAAAAACCTGGGAAGAATCCTCTCCCCAAATAATTCAAAAATATCACACCCACACCAAAAGCCAAAAACCACTTGGCAACTGCATGCATAACGCTGGAAACTGGGCTTCTGCATATGTGCAAAAGAAAAAAACCCCAGAAAAGTTTTAAAAAACCAAACAACTAAAGAATTTTTAAAAAATTAAAAAAAATATGGAGGCACCCACGGACCAGCACCGACCGAATCAGTTCCATGATGTCATTGTGATGTCACCAGTAGGTTGCTACCAGTTTGGGGGAACTGGTCCGAACTGGGAGGAACCCACCTCTGATTGGATTACAAATTTAAGCAACCACAGGCTGTATAGCTCATGGTAAAGGATGCTGGGATTTGTAATTTAATCTAGAAGGGTCCAGGTTTCACAACCCTCCTCTGGAAGCGTAGTGAATCAGTTTTATTTGTACAATGGCAGAGAACAACAACAACAGAAATATATAGAATCTCTCTGCAGGAAATGGGATTTCTCTAGCAGTTTCAAAAAAGCAAAGAGTACTGACATATTATAGCTCATGCTCTAGGCCTCTGGGCTAGTATGCTCTTTTTTTTTTCTTTTCAAATTAATATACCAAGTAGATATGCTGATTTTTAAAAAATTGTTCAGTAATTTGAAGCTTACATATAATGGTTATGATTGAAAAGCTTCAAGGGTAGCCTTGCAATTCAGATTTAGTACTTCCCTTTTTACACGAGCACAATGTTGCTCCTGAATATAAATACACACCCACACTGAAGCACTTATTAAAAGTAGAAAACACATTCGCAGAGACAATCCTATTTTCCCCCTTTACTTACATAAACTGGAACAAAGGTCATTCAGTAATGATGCAGTTAGTCCATTTGGCACAGTTCATGCAAAAGGCATTAATGGGAAACTACTCTCTTTTTTTTGCCACTAACTATAGTGAAGGAAAAAATAAATAAAGGCTATCTCAATCAGTCATTTCACTGATAATCTCAATCAGGTCCCTCTAGAGCAGTGATGGCAAACCTATGGCATGGATGCCACAGGTGGCACGCAGAGCCATATCTGCAGGCAAGCAAGTCATTGCCCTAGCTCAGTTCTAACGTACATGTGCATGCTGGTCAGTTGATTTTCAGCTCACATGGAGGTTACAGAGGCTTCTGGAGGAATGGGGGAGGCCTCTGTAAAGGAAGCCTCTAGAGCCTGGGGAGGGCAAAAAATAAGCCTACTGGGCCCACCAGAGGTTGGGAAATGGGCCATTTCTAGCCTCCAAAGGGCCTCCATGTTTTCACCCTCCCTAGGTACTCACACATGTGCAATAGCACACACACAAGCACTTTTGGCACTCATGGGAAAAAAGCAGCGGTGGGCTACGAGCCAGAATGCTAAATTGCACTTGCTGCCGTGGCTTGTAAATTCTTGCGGGACCAGCATGATTTTGCGGCTGCACCTATGTAGGAAGCAAAATCATGCACAGAACCGCCGGTGCACCCGTGTTTTGTTGAGGTTTTTTTTGCTTCTGCGCATGCTGAAACACAGGCGCACCTGCGGCTGCATGCATGATTTTTCTTCCTCCACAGGTGCAGCAGCAAATCGCGCTGGTCCCGCAAGAACTTACGAGCCATGGCGGCAAGCGCAATTTAGCGTTCTGTCTCATAGCCCACTGCTGGGAAAAAAGTTTGCCATCACTGCTGTAGAATTTTATATTTATCTCACATTTATAACATTCTGAAGGGGAGGCTCTATACAAATTTTCTTGCTGTCCTCAAATTATCATGGATCTGGCCCTGCAGGAACCATCTTTTCCAGAAGGAAGAGGCAATTGGGCATCAATAAAGTATCAACCCCCAATTAGGGGAACAGCCTTTTTGTTGAGTTGTGTATCATATTAATGTAAAATGTTGACCATCAGGGAACAGGATGACATTACCAATATCATTTTGCCAAGGGCCTCAGGCCTGCCTCCTTCATGAACAGACCTCAATGAATCTTTTGCTTGTAAACCATCTGGTTGTGAAACAGTCAGTGACATACTGTCAATGTCATGTACAGATATCTGGCAGATTGCATCATTAAAAAGAGGAAATTTATTTTCCCACCAGATAAAGTTAGTGCTTAATATGCAATTTCTAAATCTTGTGTATCTTTAGACAAAATAATATATGTCAACTATATTTACTGACAATAATGTCAAGATGTAAAATAATACACATTTTTACAGGATCATTAGTTACAGTATCTCTGAGATTATAGCTGGAGACAAAGACGTCTAAAAATATAATATTAACTCAAGTTTTCCTTACTTCAATATACTGAAGCAATGATTTATAACAGGGATGGTCAACATATGGTCTTCTAAGTGTTGTTGGTCTATAGTTTCTATTATGAATTGTCACGGTCATGCTGGCAATGGCAGATGGAAATTGGAGATTAATACTATTTGAATGATCTCACATTTCTTGTTCCTAGATTAGACATAGACATAGAATTCTTTATTGGCCAAGTGTGATTGGACACATAAGGAATTTGTCTTGGTGCATATGCTCTCAGTGTACATAAAAGGAAAAGATACATTTGTCAAGAATCATTTGGTACAACACTTAATGATTGTCATAGGGGTCAAATAAGCAATGAAGAAGCAATATTAATAAGAATCTTAGGATACAAGCAACAAGTTACAGTCATACAGTTCTAAGTGTGAGGAAAAGGATGAAAGGAATGATGAGAAAAAACTAGTAGAAATAGAAGTGCAGACTTAGCAAAAGGTTGACAGTGTTGAGGGAATTATTTGTTTAGTAGAGTGATGGCATTCAGGAAAAAACTGTTCTTGTGTCTAGTTGTCTTGGTGTGCAGAGCTCTGTAGCGATGTTTTGAGGGTAGGAGTTGAAACAATTTGTGTCCAGGATGTGATGGGTCAGTAAATATTTTTCCCGCCCTCTTTTTGACTTGTGCAGTATACAGGTCCTCAATAGAAGGCAGGTTGGCAGCAATTGTTTTTTCTGCAGTTCTGATTACCCTGTCAGTCTTCAGAACCAAACCAGACAGAGATGCAGGTGACAGACTCTATGATTCCTCTGTAGAACTGTATCAGCAGCTCCTTGGGCAGTATGAGCTTCCTGAGCTGGCGCAGAAAGAACATTCTTTGTTGTGCTTTTTTTATGATGTTTTTGATGTCAGGTGACCATTTTAGGTCTTGAGATATGATAGAACCTAGAAATTTGAAAGTCTGTACTGTTGATACTGTGTTGTCTAGTATTGTGAGAGGTGGAAGGGTTTTTCCTAAAGTCTACCATCATTTCTACGGTTATGAGTGTGTTCAGTTCTAAATTGTTCCGGTCACACCACATGTTTACTATTTGCTTGTTCCTATTACACCTGAAGGCAATACCTCACAACTTTCCCAAATGCCTTAGGGTATTAATAAACATCCTTCCTATATGACAAAACACTTTTTGGCATGCTAACCTTTGTAGGATTTATTTGCCAACATTCCTCAATCCCTTCCTGAGGCTCCAGTAACTGGACATTAATGGGAATTGTACAATTGAAAGATTTTAGGTTTTGATCAAATTTTAGATTTAGATTTTAAGTTTTGCTCGAATAAGATTTGGGTTTAGACTCTTCAATCTTAATCCCAAACAATTTAATATATATGGAGATTCTCAGCCATCCATTCAAAGGTGAAGAAGCTTCTCAGATGAGAAGCGAAACATCTTCAAAGAAAAACAAGAAAGTTCAATTGCCTCTTGAAAAAGCATCTTGGGATGAACAATTTCATGTGTTTTTTAAAAAAAATCTAGATATCACCATATTTAGATGTTGTGCTGTTGTTTTTAATAGTGTACAGTACTTATAAATGTACAATATTTTGAGTTAATATCTGAAACCAGGATGTGTTATTTATTCATTGATTTTTATTTATTAGCTAGAGATTCAGTTATACAATATTTTTAATCAAGTCCAAACTATGGATTTGACTCCCATTATCCATTCTTATTCAAAAGAAGTCTTTAACCTCCCTTCCTTTTCCTATCTCCCACAATTCAATCATGAATTTGAAAAACAGTGTATTGATTCTTACCTAAAATAAGTTATTTTTATTATTTTTATTTTTATTATTTTCATTTTTATTATTTTTATTATTTTTATTATTATTATTATTAATTAGATTTGTATGCCGCCACTCTCTGGAGACTCGGAGCAGCATACAAATCTAGTAAATTATTATTCACTTGGATTCTCATGCTGGAACCAAAAAACCAAAACAAAACAAAAATCTTATGCAAAAGGTACAGAACTTCATGTTCAGCTGTTCCTTTTTAACTTTTCTTAGATAAAAAAATCTCTTTATCTAAGACACCGCCGTAATATGTGTTTCTCCTCTAGTATTTATTCACTCCAACATCTGAAATAATTAATGCTGTTGACCCAGAATTTATTTTTTGCTGTTATCTGACCATTACTTTTGATTTATAGAGCAGTGAGGTAGCTGGATTTTTATAAGCTCACCCTACAGAACTGAAGATAACAAATGTAATATAATAATCTAACTTTTCTCAGATATTGCAGTGAAGAAAAAGACTCCAGCAGATTTTTTTATCTATAGTCACACACAGCACATTAAGGAAGTTTATCTTCCAATGCAGGCTGTGCTACAAGAATAATTTTCAAAATTCTCTCATTCGCTCCTCAAATTCATAAAGTATATATCATCACCAAGGTACCATCAATCTTACACGGGAAAAGACCCGAATAGTCCAAGACCTACATACCTATATGTGTGAAAATGTATGAAAAAATGTATGTATGTATGTATGTATGTATGTATGTATGTATGTATGTATGTATATGCATATATGCATTCTTTGTAGTCATGAATTAAATACTAGTTAATGATTTCAAGCTGATTTAATTCAAACATACTATATTACACAAATATGAGTATTTTATGACATAATTTCATAAAGAGTTTTGGTACAAATATTAGACTTCAAGAAATCAAATTAAAAGAAAGTGAGCAAGTGGCAGAAGAGAAAAAAGTAGCTATATTGAACATGAAATGCTATATCTGAACGAGTACAGTTGTATTAAAACACTGACACTTCCACATTTATAAAAGATCACTGAACTATGTACAGCAAATCTTTATAAATGTATTAACAAGAAAAATGGAGAAAACAAAAATACAGCAGACTTGGAGAGAAAAGATAAGATCGCCATAAAAAACACAGTGAGGAAAAGAAACACAATTTTCCCAAACACAATTTTTGCTTTTGGAAATGCTTTTAGAAAATTGATTTGGATTTGAAAATATGTTTGCTGCCTTTTTTTGTCACAGACAGACATACACAAAAACATATGGACTTATATATACATATACTACTGTAGCTTAAGATACACTGGTCCTTGATGTGGATGGAACATAAAATTTTCCATCCCATAGATTCATAAGTTACCAAGTCTTCAGTATCCAAAAGAAAAATCCTGCTAACAATTTAATCTAGCAATTCGCTGTTTTGAAAGTTAGTCAGAGCAAGCTATATGAGGAAACAGTTTTACTTTTCCTATTAATATGAATGCCGTTTTAACAGAAGAACTTTGTCTCATGTCTTACTATGTCATAGACTGGTAAATGCAAAACTACTTCGACTATTTATTCATTTATTTTAATTTACATATGTTCCTGGAATGCCTTAAGACTTAAGGCAGCTAGAATAAAGCCCAGCAGCCTTTCCATGTCACAATAGTGACAATAAAATCTCGCTAGACTTTTAACGGCTTCAAAAGACAATGAAATCGTTGTGGAATTTGCTCATCATTTTTAATTGCTCTGGAATCTCTATGGCATGCTTTGAATGCCAGCTATTAGGGAGGAATTGTGAATGAACATTCTCTGTCTGTGAGCTTCAGAATACATTAACTTAACCATTGTATCATTGAGAATGTTTGGAGCATAAGGGCAATTGTTATATTGTGATTTGGTGTTTTTTTATGAGCTTTTTAGTTTTACCATTTATACCGTGCTGAGATTTGCTGATAAAGTATGGTTAAGAAGCCTTCTGCCACACGAATCCCAGCGACCAGTTAGGTCCCACAGAGTTGGGCCTTCTCTGGGTCCCATCAACCAAACAATGTCGGATAGCGTGACCTAGGGGAAGAGCCTTCTCTGTGGCAGCCCCGACCCTCTGGAACCAGCTCCCCACGGAGATTAGGATTGCCCCCACCCTCCTTGCCTTTCGTAAACTTCTTAAGACCCATCTTTGCCATCAGGCATGGGGAATTGAGACATCTTCCCCTGGCCTATATAATTTATGCATGGTATGTTGTGTGTATGTTTTTAAATTATGGGTTTTTAGTTTTAAATATTAGATTTGTATTTTACATTGTGTTTACTATTGCTGTGAGCCACCCCGAGTCTACGGAGAGGGGCGGCATACAAATTGAATAAATAAATAAATAAATAAATAAATAAATAAATAAATGGTAAACACAAAAGTAGTATATCATCGTCATCATCGTAATCATCATCATCATCATTATTATTTGGCTGTGCTGACTCCTCTGGACACCTCCCCAGACACCTCTCATGATGCTAGTTTGGAGGAAGATGAGCTGGTCATCAGGAATATCAGGGAAGCCAGCTGATGGCTATGAATCAGGAGGGGAGGGGCTGAACTCAGGGAAGTGACTGGACAAGCAGCCAGCTGAACTAGAGATAGAAGAGCCACAGCTGCAGCTGGGAAGTCCAAAGGCTTCTGGTGGAAAGGGCACATAGCTGCCACTTATCAGTGCCTCCTCCTCCCAATATGAGAGCATGTAGACCTGAGTAGAGACAGGCAAAACAAAGGTTAGCTGAGGAGGTAGCCTTGCCACTCTTGATGGGCTGAACCAGGATGCAGGTATTTAACTTAGCAAGGGGAGTGAAACAATGCTGAGAACGTGTCAATACTTTGGTTTGTGGCCTTCAGCCATTGTGATTCTTGCCTTGAACTTCAGGATCATACCTTTGCCCTGTGGACTTACCTTTCTTTGCATTGTGGACTAGCTCTGGCTTCTTTTGTGTAGTCTGTTGAACTCGGGGTGGGTGGAGTTGGGACTGGCAAAAGGGATTTCTGTTGAATACTAATTTAGGCTTAGAAACCTAAATAAAGTGTTCTAATATCATGGTGTGTGTGCATGTGTGTGAGTGGGACAGCACACTGCCTTTCCCATTGACTTTGTTGGTTAGAAGGTCACAAAAGGTGATCACACGACCCTGGGACACAACTATTATAAATACATATCAGTTGTCAACGGTCTGAACTTTGATCATGCGACCACAAGGATGCTGCAATAGTCAGAAGTGCGAAAAACAGCCCCAAAACACATTTTTCAGTGTTGTTGTACTTCAGTCATTAAGCAAAAGGGTTCTAAGTTGGGCACAACTAAAATCAGCTTATTACATTGTCATATATCATTAAGAGATGGCATTGCTTGTCAATAAACTTGAAATTGTTGTGAGTGGTCCATGACCAGGTCTTTCTTCCGATCCGAGTAGGCCCGAGTAGAACAAGAAAGGAGCATTTGTTAGCTTTTCAACAAGTCACAAACATTGTTTTCCACTTTGAAAAGAGCTGATGAGAATGCTATCGAATTCCACTAACTCTTTAGTTTTTCTTTTCTTTTATTGGACAAATAGAAAGGAAGATTACCAGAGAGTAAGTCTGACTGGGATCCTTTTTGAAAGATCTACAGAAAGCTTGATTGATTGGCTTGAAGAAGAATGCATCCTGTTGGCGTTTGACATGTACATGAGATATCTGTTCTTCTGTAATGCTCCTGGCAAACATATTATTATTTTAAATAGATTGTATTTTGACAGCTTCTTTTGCTTTGGGGATGTCACGCATATTTTTTTAATGTCCCCAAGTTGCTGTTTAAAAGACAACTGGACAAATGAAGAAGTTCTTGGATGAGAAGCACAATGTTTCCAAGGAACAAACCAGAAAGTCCAGCTGCTTTTGAACAGCATTTTATTTTATTTATTTGTTCATTTGTCCAATACACAAGTGCATAGGAAGAAAATAGACATGTGATAATATAAAAAGAGTGAAAGTGGGCTTAGAGGAGAGGAAATATGACAGGAAGAGAATATATAAGATAGGTGAAAGAAAGGAAAGACAATTGGACAGCAACTTTGGGACAACCACGAACTGGGTGACTGAATTTCCAAAATCATTTTTTGTAACTACAAAAATACATATTGTATTTTTAAAATTTTAAAGATGTTTCAAAATTGCCATTAAAAATGCGTAGATTTAGATGATCATGTTCTTGCCAAAGTCTGAAATGATATCAAAATATTGCCCATTTACCTTCTCCAATCATTTACAATAGTCGCCTCCTATAAGACATTCCAAAAATGAGAACTTGGGTAAAGTCATTTTCCATATTTTATCCATAGGAGGCAAATGACTCTTTACCCACATTCTCATTTTTGGAATGTCTTGTAGGAGGGGCCTATAATTTAAGATATAATTGTGGCTGTAATGGCGGTGATTGTCAGTTACTATTACCATGTAAAACAATAAAATTAACAGAATAGTCTAAAATTACAAGTACTGTAACTGCCTACAGACAAAAGATCACCAAAACACTCAATCAAAACAGCTTAATGGATGGGATTTTTAAAAAGACCCCATAATAAACAAAAATCCACACAACCAATTTTATTGTTATTATTCATTTTTATTTCTACCTTAAATAAAAGGATGTCTTAGGGAAAAATCTCTCATCCCACATCCCATTGACAAAATTGCAACACCATTTTTCTATATGATTCTATCCCTGGGATGCTATAAAGGAATGGAATAATGCCAATAAGTTGATTTTGTTGTCAGGTATGGGATACATAATGTAATGATCAACAGAATTATTATAAAATTATAGGAAAACTCAAAGCTCAGTGATGAAACACTATTTTGATACGTACCCAGTTCCCAGCATTTTCTTACCTTAGAAGGTCACATAATCTATGTGGAAAAGAACTTTTTCTGAAACTGTCTTCTGTCTGTTGTGCTTTTAAACCAATATTGATACAGAAAAATAACTTGGTTTACTTAGGCAATAATATTAAAAGTGATAAATGATTATAGATTAGTAAGCAAACATTTTCTCAGCAGTTCACAAAATAGAAAATTATCAAATCCTGCAGGTTTGAAAATACATATGTATGCACACAGATTCTTATTGCATTTAATGAGCAGTATTATTAATAATACATATACCTGTACCATGAGTGGTCAGGGTAATCTATTAGTGATACAGATTTTAAATATATTAGGAAGTGCTTGTAAAAATTCCTGCTACACTTTTTCTGATACACAAAATGCACTTGTGCATGTTTGGAATAAGAATAGGAATAAGAGTTATGGGATTTGTTAGGATCTTTTGACTAATTTTTTTTATTTCTTGTTTAGTACCCAAGCACAAGAGTGAGAAAGAGATGCAGTATCCCCACTTTTTTTGAATGCTCATCAGTTATCTTCTCACCTGGCTATTTGACAATCAGTAAAGCAATTCCAGTAAGACATTCTTTAAAAAGAGCAAGAAAAGCTTTTGAACTTTCCTGATTGTGAATAGTTTAGGTTTCAGACATCATTAATTAAAATGTAACTTAATAGCATCTGGACCAAAACACCAAACAATAACTTAACACAACTGTCTAAAATTTATGATGAGATCAGCTTATCTACTTCCCAAAGTACAGTACTATATTTTCAACTTTAATGAAAGCATATTCTCATTAAAAAATTTAAAAGAAACCCTAAGCTTTTCATAAAGCATCAATATAAAGCAAGACCAAAGAATTGAGCTTGTACATTATAGAGTAGCTAAAGATGAAACACTTCTAATACATATTTCACTTCAAACTTCAGCCAAAAACTGACATTAATTCAGCACCACTGAATGTTTTCCCACCTTCCTCCTTTCAATTTTCATCAAGTTTACTGTTCCATAATAAATTTGCATCCAAGCTGTTGTTAGCTTGGAGCTGAGGGAAGTGGGACAGTTCCTTGATGTCCAAGTTTGAAAACAGAAGGTCAGTTCCATGGCAAAGGACTCTGAAACTCCAATGCAGGAAGACTGACAATTGCACTGAAGGTGGTTCCTTTCTGCTTTGTGGGGAAATCAAAACTGGTATTTTCCATAAAACAGAAAATATTTCTTTCCAGAACTCTCAAAGGTGACAGTGTTAAATCAGGTCTTAAACTGTCAAAAAAACAAAAAAAACCAGAAGCCAAGCTGAACTAAAAGTGATCCTTGTTTTATTTAACTGTAACTATAAAACACTAACAAAGATTTGCTTATCTGTCCAAAGCCATTGGATGAAAGATAGCTGGCAAATACATTTCATGATAGATAATATAGACAAATAGAAATGCACCCAGAACTCCAGCTGATCTTAATTCAATCGACTATGTATCATAATGCAATCCAGTATCTTCATGGGCCACTTGACAGGAAAATATAAATGCTTTATCAATTGGATTCCTCAGATGACTAGTCTAAAACATACTGGCAATTCATTAGGCAGCCATGTGTAAGTGATGTACGAGTTTTGCTTATGCATATCCTTCTACAGTAATGTGTCACATTTCCTACTTTATCTTGATTTAGAGAAGTCAAAGTAAAAGAAATCATTACTCTACTAATGGTTTCTGCAGTTATGCTGGAAATGCACCATACAATTGTGCAATTTACCCAGATATCATTTTGCCGTATAACTTAAATTTATGAATCTGGTTTTGGTTACTAGTTTGGTTTTGTTCTTTTGCCTATGTTTTTTATCTCATTTTAAACTGTTCTCTTACCACTTACCTCTCTATTATATACATAATTAAGAGCCATTTTGATTAACTTTGTGACATGGTGGAAAATACTACTAAAACCAATGGAATTAAGTTTTACGTTGTTATTTTAAAGCTGTAGATATTTGAGTGTAAAAAATTACAGAACTCTTAATAATTACAAAACTTCAGAAAACAGTATTCCGAAAATTCATTCTGATGGTTGCAAAAATGATGTAATTGTAATTATAGAACCTCTTGTTGATGCTTCATCCCCGATTCTTCCTTCAGATGTCCTTTCAATCCCATGATTTCACTTCTGAATTGTAGAGGATTCAAATATTAACATTAAGGAAAATATTTCTTCTGATTCTGATTAAAAATAGTGAATTAATTCACACGTTATCAAATTGGCATGTATAAGACAGAATTAAAAAATGATGCCAAAATGACAACCAAGTAAATGAAATTTTGACATTTCCAAATTTTTTACCTACACCTCTCAGTTGATACACTCTATTTCCCATTTTTGAAGGCAACCCATTCATTGACAGCATCTGTTAAGGTACTCAAACAGAACTACTTAATTATGTAGCAAAATAAATGGGATTTTTTTTTCAAGCATTCATTTTACTTTTTTCAGGGGAGTCTTGTCCAGATGTTGTTTTCCATAATACAACATGCACTTTTGCACATCCATCATGCATTGCTTTATTGGTTTTGTGTCTGATGCAGTAGTCTTCATATAAATTTAACTAAAATCTACTACCCCCATGTTGTATAACATGTGCATCTATTAGAGATTTAATCCAATTTATTCCCGCTCAATTTAAATTTCTTAATTCCCCCCCTAACAAGCAGATGTTTTTATTGGATGATATAGATTGAAAGCTCAATTGATTTTATTTTATTTATTATTTGGATTTATTATTTGAATGGTCCAAAGTTATTAGGCAACTTTCCTTGGTTCGGGATATAGTTGAACCAGATCCTGATTCAACATGCTGATCATTATGCAACTTTAGTTCTCTATACTCTGTTTCCATGTCCTCCCTCAACTGGAGAAATATCTATATACTTCAGGAAACTGTATGTTAAGGTTTAACATTGAGTGTTAGATAGAATGTTCCATTCTGAATATGGAATCCTTTTATAACAAATTGTCATTCCTATAATAATTTAAAATTTGTTAGATTTTTGGGACAAGTATAAATGAAGCATTAACTATTTTTATTAGCAGTTTCTATTCCTGATTGTTGTTGTTACAGTTATAATTTTAACACATATTATTCAAACAGAAAAAAAATACAATTCAGTCACAAGATCCAAAATTAGCATTTTATTCAGAACATTGGGGTCAGGGGTGTATCATTTATATTCTGGTACATAATACAGAGGCAAAGCTGTTGTCAAACATCTTTCCGATTGTTTAACATACTGTGTAGTTACTCGAGCCGTAAGGATAAGGCTACCCCTTGACTTTTCAGTCTTTCTCTGTCTCTCTCACTTTCTCTCCTCTTTCTTTCTCTCGCTTTCACACAGTTTTTGTTGATTTGTTTTTGGTACAAATTATGTAAAACATTTGTGCTAAGAACCTTTTTCCCACCCCAAACAAATAAAACGAACAAAAATTAATTTAAAAAACTCAAACCTTGAGTACTCTAACTACAGCTCAACAATTGAATCAATGTCACTTGTTTGCAATCTGTTTGTAAATACTTTACCCATAACAAAAGATATAAACATGCAAAAACCTGAATCCATAGTCCAAATAATACATACACGTGTTTGGAAGTTTCAGCACTTCCCAAAGACTATGCTAATAAAACATTATGTACACATATCGTTTTTACAGTGAAGTGGGAAAAAAAGTACTGGAAAATGCTTTAAAAAATGTGTATATGGATTAAGACCAAAATGTGTCAAACATTCTATCATAACAAAAGAAAATCAGTTTTGCTACAAACTGGTGATATGAAAACTCCCTTTATTTGCAACCAGCTGCATAAGATTTAGAATTTTAGTGAAAAACCCTAGCATCTAAAACTAGAAGTATTGTACATTTTTTCATGGCCTTCTTCCCCCACATGTCCCCAATAACAAAATGTTTCCATGAGGTTTTTTTCAATTTTGTTGTTTTAATAAAAGCAATGCAATGTAACAAAAGCATGTTGAAGCATATTGGTGACTGCACTTTCTCCCCATCCCCAATGTGATTTTTCTTCATTTTTTCCATAAATCAGTACCATTTAAAGCCTTAAACATAAAATTAATTCCAATCTGAAAAAGGTACAAAAAGGCACATAAAATCCCAGTGCTTCTGTACTGTAAAATTCAAGTGTAACTGAGCTCAGTTGTTTGTTTTCCTTTTTTTATTCCAAACAGCATTGGATGACTGATATTCCCAGTGAGCCCAAATAGGTTTGCAGCCTATGCCAAAGCCTTCAGCAAGCACTTGTGCTAGTAGACTACAAAGTTAAAGCCTAGCTTCTGTACGCTTGTTGGGAATACCAGTGAAAAGGTTTGTACTTGTCCAAATGCAACGCTGGCCACTATGGCATTCAGTCATCACCTCCCCCGTACATATCAGCAAGTTTCTTGAAACGTGGACCCCAGTCATTTAGATAATCATAGTCTTGCTCGCCACCACTACTTGAAGAGTTGAGGGAGCTCAAAGATCCAGCGGTGGAACCACTTCCCTCATAGTCAAAGACTAGAAGAGAGTCATATGGAGGAGCTGTAGGGTCGTTGTCTGCAGCTTTAAGTCCCTGTAAACAATTAGGAGGAGAAAGCTATAAGAAAGAAATCAAGAACACTGCCCCAATCATTTCTCACATGAATTATGCAGATCCAAACTTGAGTGATTACTCCATGAGAAAATGCCTGTATTAGCAGCAGGTCCAGGAATAACTGAAGTGTAAGGAGAGCTGTAATTACTTGCTTATCCTTCCTGCCTCTCACTCTATATAATTTCTAATCATTAAAGAGATTGGAACACTTTATGTCTACGCAACAGGAATAAATAAATACTGTCAAAGAATGCTATGTGAATATGAATGTCCACCAGATAAAACGTTATTTCAATCTAGTTCAACAGTTTTAGCTATTTAACACATTGTAAATGATTAATAGCTGGCATGAAAATATTCATTGTGAGTTAAGTGGCAATTTTGTTGTATGTCTCTTGAATTTTTAAATTGAAAACTAAACAAGAACCAGGAAGAACTACATTTACAAATTAGATGCAAATAAGAAATAGGCTTCATCTGTTCACATAAACATACATGTCAATTCCTTTCATACTTAAAAAAAAATATTCAATTTTGAAACAAAATTGAAGACATTTAAAAAAAAAACCTACAAAGAAATCAGCAAAAATCTCTGAAATTTTCCAAAGATATACTACAAAGAAAACCTTAAGTTCAATTTGTTAAATTCTGTGCTTTATAGTAATTGATAAGGCTTGCTTGGGATCCACAGTAATAATCTAAAACCTTTGCAAATAAAGTGCAGGTTTTTAAAACAGAAAAGTGCTAGTACTGTATATTAAAACCAACTACACTGGAAATATTTTTTTAGCTTTTGTCAAACTGCAGAAAAACTAAGGCCTCTTATTTCAGTATCCACTGCCGGCCTTGGATGATGTATAATTTCCTATGCTATTTGAGTTTATAGGATAAATTCAATGTTCTGGGGAAAAAAAGTTCTGTAAACTAGTTTTACAAAATTGTGGCTAAAGACTCAAAATCTGCATTATGGGAAATTTGTGTATTTCAAGTTCTAAACAACTGATATATATGTGATATAAAATGTGATATAAAAATTAAAACACTAGAACACTGAAAAAAGAACAGATTAATATTTCAACGATGGTGTCTAAAAAGGTAAGTTAATTTTGAAAACACAGCACTCTCCAGATTGTTAAAAAAAACTAGTATGACATAATTTCTTGAAACAATTTCCCATTTGTTGATTGACAAATAGAGATTATTGATCCCAAACCCCACCTATTGAAAATTTAGCAGGTATTGAACTGTACTAAAATGAAGTGCATTCCTAAAACCATGTTTTATTAAAACGACAGGAACTTATGATGATTCAAGTACATTCTTGCATTACGAAGTCTTATTTTACTCCACAACTTGCAGCATATCTTTACGATGTCAAACATGTATCATTTGTCTCCTTTATTCCCTCTATTTCAGATATGCTTATTCTGTGGGGTCCTTGGTGTTCTCTAAGCTTCACTATTTTCTTTGAGATGTGGTAACCTGGTAATTTCATCACTAATAATGTTATCTAGTTTGGTAATGAAATGTCTGCAAGGAAATAACTAAGCTCTGAGAGCATCAAGGGCTTCATAGTTCAATCTTTAGGTACAGATACAGTATTTTCTTAGTATGACTAATATCAATGCAGAAATGATTCATGTTTTTCTTTTAAATAGATTAAATGCTTTTGAACCTAAAAACCATATTTATATCTACAACTATCAACAATTCCTTAAAAAAATATTATTCTTTAGATTTAACACTGTTCATAATCAGTACAGATTGGGCCTAGTAGGTCCTAAAGGCATATGTTTCCCCTCCTACTTCAGCTTTCAATTTACCTCATTAATGAAGTCTCCAATGTCCCCAGGATGAGGAGCTGCTGATCTAACTGGATATTGAGGTTCTGCATGAATAGGTCTTTCATCAAGTCGCCTTATTCCAACAGGTTTGATGGCATCTGGTTCTAAAGTGTCAGGTTGCTGGAGCTGACTTAAATCATAGTCCTGTAAATGATACATAACATATTTATATACTGCTTTTTCATCCAAGAACCTGGTCTGGATCAGTCTCAAGATCCTTTTATATTCTTAAAGAAGATTGAGGACTTCAAAGATCTTTGGGTTATGTGTTTGTTAATTTCTATTAATATGAAGAAATTAAAACTACAAAAATTTAAAATATGTATTTTATTTGCAGATCATTTTGATAACATTTGAGAACAATTTGAGACCACATTTTTAAAAATGTCTTATTTTAGATTCATAGGTTAATTCCCATTTTTGTAATGCCAGCATTCCAAACAACTTCAGCTGCCACACCCCACCCTCCACACAGTGTTGCCTTAAGTTACGGGGTGGGAAACAAGTTTGATAAATATATAATAAAACCTATAGTACTTTAAACAAGTATTTAAATCATGGTTATGTCAACTAGCAAGTATAAGGAAAACTACAGAGGAGGGTGGGGAGAACCAAATTTTCTTGGCTGTTCTAACTCGAGCTTTAAGAAGATACCTTATCAGTGTTTTACTTGCATTAACATGCTTTTTGCTTTCTAATGCTTTGCACAGCTTTAGTTACTAGGTCTGCTGTACCCTTGGGGTGGGTAGAATGTTTTGTGCGTGAAGAGCTGAAGCACACATTAAGTAATTCTTCAACATAGAGGTCATTTCAGACTCAAGGATGTGTAAGACTTCATGGAACAACAACTTATTTTCTAATTTGTCTTCTAAAAGCTGAATCCTCCATTTAGAAAGAACACTGCTCAAAAAATAAAGGGAACACTTAAGCAAAACAATATAACTGCAAGTAAATCAAACTGTCCACTTAGGAAGCAACACTGATTGACAATTAATTTCACACGGTGTTGTGCACATTCAACTTTGTACAGAACAAAGTATTCAATGAGAATATTTTATTCATTCAGATCTATGATGTGTTGTTTGAGTGTTCCCTTTATTTTTTGAGCAGTATATTATGGTTATATCCCATGAAAAATGTTAATATAACTTATTTGTCTGGTATTTCTGTTGTGAGCTGTCCTGAGTCTGCGGAGAAGGGTGATATAAAAAATAAACATACAAATAAGGTAGAAGAAATCAACTTTTGAAAAAAAATGATGCAACTCTGTAGAAAACTGTATCAAACTGAGAGTATGAAATGAGAACCATTTTACCAGAACATTTGTCAAACAAAATGACCTTCTACAAAAACCAAAACAAAATAATCAAGTTTTAAGGTAAAACTCTTGATTGAACATATCCTCACTGGTTTAATCAGTACCGAACGCCTACTAAACAAATAATTCCCTCAACACTGTCAGACTTTCTACTAAATCTGCACTTCTATTCTACTAGTTTTTCTCCTCATTCCTATCACCCATCTCCTCCCATGTTGACTGTATGACTGTAACTTGTTGCGTATATCCCAAGATTTTTATTAATATCGCTTCTTCATTGCTTATTTGACCCCTATGACAATCATTAAGTGTCGTACCACATGATTCTTGACAAATGTATATTTTATTTTATTTATGCTGAGAGAAAATGCACCAAGACAAATTC
The DNA here is from genome assembly GCF_031021105.1 of Erythrolamprus reginae. Taxonomy (NCBI): domain Eukaryota; kingdom Metazoa; phylum Chordata; class Lepidosauria; order Squamata; family Dipsadidae; genus Erythrolamprus; species Erythrolamprus reginae. Next base: position 204,588,258 of record NC_091952.1, read on the forward strand.
CTTGTGTGTCCAATCACACTTGGCCAATAAAATTCTATTCTATTCTATTCATTAATAAACTTGGATTCCTAGTCAGGAAATGTATTACTAGCAAGTTCAACAATATCTGTCTTAGAAATCTATTATGCATCAGGATTATTTGATTTTGATCCAATCATCATAATGCCAATCAATACTTTCACTCCCTTTTTAAGCAACGCTTTTTAAAGGATTGCTCTGTGTTCTTGTTACCATGTAACATGCCTGCGGCCTTGGTTCCCCCCTAAGCAAAATTTATTGATAAAAGCTGTCTTGGGTGGAAGTACAATCAATAAAACACTTCTAAAATATCAGAATTCTAAAATTCTGGCAGAATTCTGATAGTAATTCTAGCCTCCTTACTAACTAGAGGATACACGAATCTATGCAGAAATTCCTTGGATGTAACTACGGTAATATTCATAGCATCTCGACTTTAGAAAATGACCTGTTTGGTAAGACAGAACTTTTAGGAATGATGCATGTTTTCAGATTTCTTATGTGACAGAGAACTCATAAAATCTGAGGTGAAAAAGCCTAGAGTAGAATGTTTTCTTTTTAGTTGATTTACAGTGTTTATTATCACAGCAGTAACATCTTTGATATTAATCAATGATGAAAGTGAAGTGATAGAATGGTAATGAAGGGTTTGTTTGCATTTTTTACATAAAATTAAAACCTGATAAGCATCACTACTGAATAGCAGATTTAAAAATCTGATAGAAACATAGAAGATTGACGGCAGGACAAAACCTCACGGTTCACCTACTCTGCCTTTATACTATTTCCTGTATTTTATCTTAGGATGGATATATATTTATTTATTAATTAGATTTCTATGCCGCCCTTCTCGAGGCGACACTGGCAAATATACGTTTATTTAGTGAAGGGCTACCAAAAATTTTACTACCACACTGTGGGCAGGGCTTATGCAGGATGCCCTGCATTTTCTTTCAACATCTTTCAGTGCAATTTGGATACTCTGAGGTGGAGTCCCATTTTCGCTACCCCACTGCGTTCCCCACTGTCTGGGCAGCAGCTCACCCCTGTGTTTATCACAGGCATGTTTAGATTCAGTTACTGTGGCTTTACTGGCCACATCTGCTGAAAGTTTGTTACAAGCATCTACTACTCTTTCAGTAAAGTAATATTTTCTCACGTTGCTTCTGATCTTTCCCCCAACTAACCTCAGATTGTGCCCCCTTGTTCTTGTTTATTATTTATTTATTTATTCAATTTTTATGCCACCCTTCTCCTTAGACTCACTTTCACATTAAAAACACTTCCCTCCTGAACCTTATTTAACCATTTAACATATTTAAATGTTTCGATCATGTCCCCCCTTTCCCTTCTGTCCTCCAGACTATACAGATTGAGTTCATTAAGTCTTTCCTGATAAGTTTTATGCTTAAGACCTTCCACCATTTTTATAACCCGTCTTTCAATTTTATCAATATATTTTTGTAAATATCTTTTTGATGTTTTACATATTCTTGTTTCTCACTTCAGATTGCAAGAGCACCTTCTTTATAAATGTTTTGCATCGTGATATATGATGCTGAAGCCTCTTGTGAAAGACCAAAATAATTAATCTCCATTCAGTTGCTGTTATTGTGTTTTCTGATATACTTTAGTCTTCTACTGCTAGACACATGCCCAGGTTAATCTATCCCTCATGTTGAATTTGAGAATTATTCAAAGGGAAGTGATTAGTGAAGAGTCAACTGATCATCTATTACAGCGATGTAAATATCTGAAGGGCAAACATTTGGAGTGTGCCTGGATAAATGCATAGCACATGCCGGGATATTTTAAACCAAAATGTCTTCTTCCCTGATTACACTGGGGGACAGTTGTATGAAGAGAAGAAAAACTGGTACTTGCAAGCTGATTTAAATTCTGAACCATATCTTTCTCTCTGATTCAGATCACTTCACAGCTCTACCATCTAGAATCTTAAGATTATTATTTTAAGAGAGTAAATGTACCATATTTTTCAGACTAGGATGCACTGGAGTATAAGACACACCTAGATTTCAAAGAGGAAAACAAGAAAAAAAATAGTTTTTGCCCTCAGCATATCCGTTTTTTGCCCTCCCTGGTCTCCAGGTCCCCCACAATCTCTGCACATCCTGTTTTTGGCCTCCTGTTTTTGCCCTTTCCAGTCCCCGAGAACACTCTGCAGGCATTCCAAACCCTCTGTGTGTCCTAATTTTGGACACTTGAATCCCCATGTGTCCCAGCTCCCACAAGGACTCTGCAGGCCTCCTAAACCCCCCATACATCCCATATTTGCCCTCCCCAACCCCCAGGAGAACTCTGCAGGCGTCCCAAACCGTTTACGTATCCAATTTTTTCAAAACATCAGGCTAGTTTTTGGGGCTACATAATCCCCCCACATTTTTGCCCTGCCCCCCCAACCCTTCACGCATCCCATTTGTGCCCAAAACAGGTTGCGGGGTTGGGGTTCATGAGGCCAAAATGGCCATATTCTGTCTATAAGACCATCAAAATTTTCACCCACTTTGGGGGAGGGGAAAGTGTGTCTTATACTCCAAAAATATGATGATTTCTAATTAGCACTGTAGTAGAAGCAATATACAAATAACATATAGATACATGTATAACAGACTACCAGAAAGTAATTTATGATTCAAATCTTAATGACACAGATTTACTTGTGTAAGTGAATTTTTCTAAATGTTATGTTTTGCATCAGTTGAAGATTCTGGGCGATCAAGAGAAGCCCATGTAGATCACATTACAATACCAAAAATAGGAGGATCTATGGATGGGTGCTATTGGTACACAATATAAAATTGTGTGAAGGCCTTCCTAATCATGATTGCCATTTGCTCCTTGAGCAGGAATTGTTAATCCAGGAGGATGACCAGATTGCCCGAGGGATATGTTTGGGCAGCATAAACTCATTTAGCACCAAAGAAGGCACAGTTGCAGAACCAAAGGGAGTCAATTCCCAAAAGCCACTTAGTATTGCCAAAGTTCATCTAAAATCTATTTTCCCCATTCATATCTTCACAGCCTGCAGACAACAACAACAACAATAGTAATTAATTTATAAGATTTGTATGCCGCCCCTCTCCGAAGACTCGGGGCGGTTCACAACAATAATAAAAAACAATATTATAGCGAAACAAATCTAATATTAAAAAGAAGCATATAAAAACCCTATCATATTTAAAACCAAATGGTTTAATACATACACAGCATTATTAAATTATTCTGGAACAGATATGTACAACTAGATATCATGGTACTGGATTAGTTCATCAAGTTGAGAGGTGACCTCTGACCCCTAGGGGCTGAGGGTGGGATTTCTCCTCCCCAATCATTGTTAACTGGGATTGATCCTAGAGAAACAAGGTCAAGCAGCACAATATCACGCTACCAAGTCCTTAGAGTTACCGTATTATTTATAAGACACACCTTGATTTTAGAGGAGGAAAAGAAGGAAAAAAGTATTCTGAACCAAATACAGTGGTACCTCGTGATACGAACCCCTCGCCATACGAAAAATCCGATACAAACCCGGAGTTCAAAATTTTTTTGCCTCTTTTCCCAAACTTTTTCCGTTTTACGAACCCGCCGCCGCCGCGAAGCCCCGCCGCCCGGCTGTCACCTTTTGGAACAGACGGGGGGCTTCTCGCCTTTCTCCCGAACGCCGAATCCGGAAGTTCAGCAAAAGTTCCGGGTCGGTGTTCGGGTTCAGGAGGCTGCTGAGAAGCCCCGCCGCCCGGCTGTTAGCTTTTCAAAAGAGCCGCGGAGCTGTCAGGCCGGTCAGGAGGCTGGAAAGGAGGTGGGGAATCCCAATAGGGAATTCCATGGGTGGAGCTTTGACGTCACAAAGACGTCCTTCCTGGCCGGCCAAAACATGGACTCCAGGAAGGACGTCTTTGTGACGTCAAAGCTCCGCCCATGGAATTCCCTATTGGGATTCCCCACCTCCTTTCCAGCCTCCTGACCGGCCAGACAGCTCTGCGGCTCTTTTGAAAAGCTAACAGCCGGGCGGCGGGGCTTCTCAGCGGCCTCCTGAACGGTGAACCCGGAAGTTTGGCAAAAGTTTGGGTTCAGGAGGACGCCAAGAAGCCCCCCCGGCTGTTTCAAAAGGTGATAGCTGGGTGACGGGGCTTCTTGGCGGCCACCCGAATCTGAACCTTTGCTGAACTTCCGGGTTCAGCATTGGGAGAACGCTGAGAAGCGCCCGGCTTTTTTTCCTTGCACGCATTAATTCATTTTACATTGTTTCCTATGGGAAACAATGTTTCGTCTTAATAACTTTTCGCCTTACGAACCTCCCCCGGAAACCAATTAGGTTCGTAAGACGAGGTATTACTGTATTGTTTAATAAAATACCAGTGTAGCAGAATATGTTTTACAACCATGTATACTTTTTAAAACCATGTACACTTTTTACAAACTTCAAACAGCTTCAAGACTTTTGGACTTCAACTCCCAGAATTCCTCCACCAGTCATGGTAGCTCAGAAATGGGAGTTGAAGTCCATAAGTCTTAAATTTGCCAGGTTTGAAGATCGTTGTACTCCTAACCCCTAACTCAGGGGTCTTCAAACTTGACAGCTTTAAGAATAGTGGACTTCAACTCCCAGAATTCCTCCACCAGTCATGCTACCTCAGGAATGGGAGCTGAAGTCCACAAGCCTTAATCTTGCAAGGTTTGCCCTTTACTACCTGTTGCCCCATCCCCCAGAGATCCTTGGTAAAATTGTAAGATTGGAGCACGGACAATGTTTATCTGCCTACATACTTCCTAGAAAGCCCAATACATGTATCAAAAAAGTCTTGTTTCAGATTCTAATGCTATGTTCCTAAATAGAAACAAACCACAAAATATTAGACATCCCAACTAATTTTACAAATAAAATGAGAGTATTATGCAAAGTATTGCCATAAGCATCAATTTTAAGGCAAAACACCTCATTTGAATGCAGTCACACTATGAATGACTGGCATCCCATTTGTTTTGATGCCTCTGCATTAAAGGTGGGATTCTCATAAGTTCCTACCGGTTCTCACAGCATGAACATGCTTGCTTCAGTCATGTATGCGCCTTCTGCGCATTCGTGCGGTCTTTGAGCATGCACTTTGTTCACACACACAGCTTGAATGCATGTGCGTGGCTTGAAAATGTGGCTAAATAGGATGGCATATCACTGGGCAAGTGGGTAGGCCCACCTGCAAGTCAATACTACTGGTTCGCCTGACCAGTCCAAACCGGCTGAATACCACCTCTGATCTGCATCATCCTTACAAACATACACCTTTGTCTTTGATTATACTAGCAAAGAATAAAATTATTCCTGTTTAGTACTCCCAGGTGTTTCGCAGCCAACTTTTTTATTTGATTACTATGTCTGCCTGTAAAAGTATCAAATTATGTTGACAAGAAGGTTGGGAAAAGCTATTCAAAGTAATCAGAAGCCCTGTATTTTTTTCCCCTCCAGAGAAAAGAATCAGTCTCTTTTGAAGCACATAGTGACAGCTTTCAAACACAAGCAGTTGTGGCAATTTACAGGAATGTTTGAAAAGCAATCCTGATTATACAACAACAGCAACAATAATAATATCAGATTTTTGGGAAGGACTTGCTGGGTGGGTAACATTGCCAAATCCAGTCCAAACATCTTGTTAGTTGACTGCAACGGACTATTAAAAAAAATCAGTTCTTAATTAAGATGTTTTTGGAAAACTGTAGGAAGGAAGGAACCTAACCAAACTGTGTGTAGTTTGTATTGATTATAAGAAGGCATTTGACCCCCTGCCACATGATTGGATAATCAAGTGCGTGGAAATATTAGAAGTCAGTAGAAACATCAAAGGTTTGCGCAAAAATCAATGGAAGAATGAAAAACAAGAGTTGTTGGAGGAGACTGGAGGAGGTTAATATCAACAGAGAATTTTTTTCAAGGACATTCACCATCATCACTACTCTGTCATTGCACTGATTCCACTGTCAGTAATACTGAACAAGTCAAGGCAAGGTTATCAAATATCAAAAACATCGACCAGACTATCCCACTCTTTACTATTGGAAAAGGACAATTGAAATAGAATTGCTTCTCAACACTCCCTCTATTCACAAGCAAGTTATTGCAATGGAGTTTGGACTGAACCAATGTACCATCCTTATAATCAACAGGAGACCATACTGAAAAACAAGAGAAATGAAGATGACATATGGAAATAACATCATGACTCTGGATAGGGATGAGCAGAAGATAAAAATCTGTAGCTCAGGGTTGAATTTTGGGATTTTTGGTGCTGTCTGAATTTCAATGCTTGGACTGATGTTACCTAGTTCGGTAATAAAACATCTGCAAGAAAACAACAAAGCTAAGAGAGCACCAAAGACCTCATTGTGTGGACAAACTCTACCTGGCACTTTCAGGCTGACTACATCAAGCAGAGCGAAGTAAAGAAGAAAGTTAGAAATGAATACATCGAGAGAGGAAATACCATCTATTCCAGCAATTAGATACACCATAGTGGACTGTAGCACTAAAAACCCTGGATAGAAAGACCAGAAAATAATTAAATGAGTCATGTCCTTCATCTTTGCAAGGATGTTGACAGGCTCTACTTACCAAGGAAAATAGGTGGGCATGAAATGTTGCAAGTACATCAAATGTTTTTGGGGGAAAAAGGACATTGGATGAATAGATGATAGACAGTGCAGAAGATGAACTGCTAGTACGCTAGGAATGCTTACTGAGTATTGTAGAACCAAACTGGCCAACAGGAAAGATCAAAATGAAGAAGAGAAAAGACACATGGAAAGGCAAAGCATTACATGGACAGCACATTAAAAAAAAATAGCAGGCAAGATATGCCATTGGCTAGTTGAAGTTAAAGAAAGAGACAGAGGGGCTAATTCTAACTGCACAAGACCAAGCCTTAAGAACAATGAGTACAAAGCCAGAATTGAGAAGACAGCAACAGATAGCAAGTGTTGCCTCTATAAAGAAGAAACAGTGGACTACCTGATTAGCTGCTTTAATAATATTGCACAGACTGACTACGAACAACAGCTTGACAAATTAACAACAATGGTGCATTAGAAGATCTGCAAGGAATACCATTTGCCTGCAAGCAAGAACTTGTTGGACCATAAAATATAGTATAGAAAATGAAGAAACAAAAGTCCTTTGGGTCTTTAGATTTCAAACTGACACTTGCTACATAACATTCCAGACTTAACTGTCCATAAAAAATACAAAAAAGTGAACATGACATACCAGAAAGCACAAGAATAAAAGAAAAAAACCTGGAGAATATTAACAAAATAAAAGACCTGCAAACAGAAATAGAATGACTGTGCCAAAATAAAGCAATGACAGAACCAATAGCAATAGATGCCTTGGGTTCAATCCCAAACAACTCCCAGTCCCATTTGAACACCACTGGCATCACCCTCAGTCAATTATAACTTTACCTGGAACGTGCAATGATACTTCTAATACTATCAAAAATAGACATCTGTTTATCCAAGGTCCTTGGGAAGTACTTAATAGGTGGATAAAGATGTTAAATCCAATCTAAAGATTTGGGTGATTGCGTAACAAATAATACTATTTCAAGAGCAGATATTGGAACTAATAAAATTAAGGCCAAAATTGAAAATCATCAAATGTTTCAAAATTCATTTGATTTGCAATTGTGCAAAAAGCAGACAAATCTTTAACTACTGCTGACGTTTATTTATTTATTTATTTATTTATTTATTTATTTATTTATTTATTTATTTATTTATTTATTGGATTTGTATGCCGCCCCTCTACAGAGACTCGGGGCGGCTAACAGCAACAATAAAACAGTGTACAATAGTAATTTGGTATTGATGATTAAAAATCAATTAATATAAAAACCAAACATACATACATACATACATACCATGCATAGAATTGTAAAGGCGTAGGGGGAAAGAGGATCTCAATTCCCCCATGCCTGGCGGCAGAGGTGGGTTTTAAGTTGTTTACGAAAGGCAAGGTTTAACACATAATCTTACCTGATCTTCTTCTCCACCACCTTCTTCATCATATTTGAGAATGTTGTCTCTTACATCATCTTCTGGATCTATGAGTAACTGCTTGGCCTGACGTTCTTTATCACGGCGTTTCATCCAAACCACAAACATTAGAACTAGAACTAAAGTGCAGAAGAAAGTGAGAGGTTTATTTACTTTTCCTTATATTGTTATTTTTAAAAACAGAAGAAATGAACACTTTCAGTACTATCAGTTCAGGAATTTATCTGCTTCAACTTGCAACTTAAAGGAAAGAAGCAGTGAATTCCTTCTAATACATTCCCTTGCACCAGTGATGGTGAACCTATGGCACAGGTGCCACAGGTGGCACGTGGAGCCATATCTGCTGGCACACGAGCCATTGCCCTAGCTCATCTCCAATGTGCATGTATGTTCTGTCCAGCTGATTTTTGGCTCGCACAGAGGCTATGGGACAGCATTTTTGGCTTCCAGAAAGCCACCAGGGGGATAGGGGAGAGCGTTTTTACCCTCCTTTGGCTCCAGGGAAGGCTTTGGAGCCTGGGGGAGGGTGAAACAGGAGCCTATGGGGCCCACCAGAAGTTGGGAAATAGGCTGTTTTGGGCCTCCAGAGGGTCTCTGGGAGCCGGGGGAAGCTGTTTTCACCCTCCCCAGGCATTGAATTATGGGTGTGGGCACTCGTGCACGCACTATAGCAGGTGCACACGCTCTTTCACCACCCGAGGGAGAAAAGGTTTGCCATCACTGCCTTACACTATATAGGATGTATAGGACTTGGACAATTCCAAATGTGATCCATCAAAAAGATAACATTAAATAAGAAGTTGTAAGAAACTACATCATGGGGAGGTTCAATTGGTTAGAATTCCTTCAGAAAAAAGAGACACTGTATGTATCAAATCAGTTCAGGTGTCACAGGAGCAATACACTAAATAAATGAAGAGCAACAGCAAATATACAATACAATCAACCAGTTGCTGTTAGATTGGTCTTTTTGCAATGTAGATAGGAAACTATCTAAGGAATGTGGATCTAAAAGCTTGAACTACTAGAATATTTTAGAAGGAATGTCAGGGTTTCAGCACAAGAATTTCATTGAGGATTGTGCTTTCAAACAAGATAGTTATAATTTAAATGATCTACGGAGCAAATTCTAGTGTGTTTCCTTCTGCTTTTTCAGTGTCAAGGGTAGTAAGCTTGTTTCGGGTGAAAGCAGGGTATTTTTCATAGGTTCAATGTTTTGGTAACTGCTATTCTCGGAGCTGTAAACTATAGTAAATTCTAGTTAGATAAATTAGTGCACTTGAAAGAGCAAAATTGCTGTACATATACAGGTGCAAAGAGGCAGTCAGAGTACTTTCTGAAGCTCACACAAGCCTTTTAGTGTTTAAGAGGGTGTGTTCTGATTTGTGTGTCATTAATGCTTAACACAGCCATAGCACACGTTATATAAATGTGAGGTCAGTCACACACTAGCTTTCTAATTTCTTTATGTAATGAAGTATGACACAGCACATCAATGGTAGGTAGAGAAAGTTAGAATGAAACAATGCCAAGCCACTTTTGGAGCTTAATTTGTAACAAAGACCATGTCTCTTTATTTTGTCTGAAACTTAACAGTTCAAAAGTTAGCCGTTTACCATTGTTCTTTTAGCATGACTTTTATACTTATAAATGGAAGAAGAAAATATATGATAATTGCTAAGCATTTAGAATGCATGATATAAATTTGTTGCTGTTATTTTACTGGGTTACATATACAGTGATACCTTGCCTTACAAACTTAATTGGTTCCAGGATGAGGTTCTTAAGGTGAAAAGTTTGTAAGACGAAACAATGTTTCCCATAGGAATCAATGGAAAAGCGATTAATGCGTGCAAGCCCAAAATTCACCCCTTTTGCCAGCCAAAGCGACCGTTTTTGCACTACTGGGATTTCCCTGAGGCTCCCTTCCATGGGAAACCCCACCTCTGGAGTGCTTCACTGGCAATGGAAGTCCGGAGGCGGGGCATCCCAGTGGCAGCGGTGGGTTTGTAAGGTGAAAATAGTTTGTAAGAAGAGGCAAAAAAATCTTAAACCCCGGGTTTGTATCTCGAAAAGTTTGTATGATGAGATGTTTGTAAGACAAGGTATCACTGTACTGTCCTTAATATAAAACCTTTAAATATCCATCCATCCATCCATCCACATTCTCTCTTTTCCCATAAGTGTCTGTGCACATACACACACACACACACACGTAAGATGGCACCAGAAGATGAACTGCTGAGAGAATGCCTGAGGCAACAGAAGGTATGGAAGGAAGATCAAGCCATGGAAAGACAATATCCTGCATGGGGTGTATCAGTGACAGATAGCTTGCTGGTTGATATTAGGAAATCTTATCAGTGGCTGAAAAGCAGTGAACAAAAAGACAACACTGAGGAACTGATCACAGCAGGACAAGAACTTATACTATGCTCAAGTTCCATAGAAGCTGGGGTTAACCAGACTACACAAAATTCAAGGTACAGACCGCAGAGGTCTCAGAGACAGTCAAATACATACTGGCATACACTGAACAGCACAACCAAGTAGCTGGCCCTATGTACCGAAACATATGAAAAGTGTTTAGGTTAGACACTCCTGTCCAGAGGAGAGATTTAAACATAGGTTGTGGACAATAACAGGGCTAAGGTACTGTAGGACTTCCAGATGCAGATATATATGGCATTATTGGCCGAACAAACAAACAAACAAACATCATGGTAGCAGACAAAGACAAGAAGGCACAATGATGATAAATGTAGTGATGCCGAGTGACAGCCATGCCAGGAAGAGGTATGTATGGAAAATATGAAGAACTGGGCCTGAAGAGAAATTATAGAGGGTGTGGAAAATAAAGGCCTAAGTGGTTCCAGTGATGGCAAGCTGGAAGGAGTGGCCCCAACAGATCTCAGAAACAACATTGGGACTCTTTGTCTAGACTTTAGAAAAGCGATGGTGAACCTATGGCACGGGTACCACAGGTGGCACATGGAGCCATATCTGCTGGGACGCGAGCCGTTGCCCTAGCTCAGCTCCAACCTGCATGTGTGTGCTAGCCAGCTGATTTTTTGCTCACATAGAGGCTCTGGAAAGGCATTTTTGGCTTCCAGAGAGCCTCCAGGGGGATGGGGGCAGGCGTTTTTACCCTTCCCCAGCTCTAGGGAAGCTTTTGGAGCCTGGGAAGGGTGAAACAAGTGCCTACTGGGCCCACCAGAAATTGAGAAACTGGACATTTCTGGCCTCCAGAGGTCTTCCAGGGAGGTGGGGAAAGCTGTTTTTTGCCCTCCCCAGGCATGAATTATGGGTCTGGGCACTTGTGCATGTGCAATACACTCTTTCGGCACTCGAGGAAAAAAAGGTTCGCCATCACTGCTTTAGAAGAACTCTCAAACTACCAGGCCATTAGTAGGGGACCTGAGATTATCACCCACAGAAGTGGGAAAAATAACATTTATACACGCACACATTTTCTGTCCCCCCATTCCCTTCACAAAAACATTCAGATGCCATCTAGAATACTTGCTCTAAAATTTGAAGATCTTTATAATATATGCCCATAAGAAGCCACAACTTTTAGCAAGAACACTGACTATTATATATTCTCAAATAAACTGTCAATATCTCATCTATGTATAAAGGATCTACACCATGGCAAACCAATGTTTAGCATTTTTAGCCCATGTAATAACATACACGATCACCGTTAAAATGGTTAAAAGATTTACCAAGTAGTATGATGATGCAGAGAAGAATTGCAATGATGGCACCCGTGCCTAGTCCTGCACCAACAATCCTGTCAGCATCTGTACAGTCTCCATTTAAATCACATTGACAAACTTTCACCTTCAGAATAGAAGTGCTAGACTTGGGAGGATTTCCAGAATCTGTTATTATTATTGGAACGTCATATATTCCAGCCTCCAAGAACCTGATCTTTAAAGCCAATTGGGCACGGTCACCTGAAAAAAGAAAAGAAACCTAGATAGAAACATAGAAACATAGAAGTCTGACGGCAGAAAAAGACCTCATAATCCATCTAGTCTGCCCTTATACTATTTCCTGAATTTTTATCTTAGGATGGATATATGATTATCCCAGCCATGTTTAAGTTCAGTTACTGTGGATTTACCAACCAAGTCTGCTGGAAGTTTGTTCCAAGGATCCACTACTCTTTCAGTAAAATAATATTTTCTCACGTTGCTTTTGATCTTTCCCCCAACTAACTTCAGATTGTGTCCCCTTGTTCTTGTGTTCACTTTCCTGTTAAAAACACTTCCCTCCTGAACTTTATTTATCCCTTTAACATATTTAAATGTTTCGATCATGTCCCCCCCCCCCACTTTTCCTTCTGTCCTCCAGACTATACAGATTGAGTTCATTAAGTCTTTCCTGGTACGTTTTATGCTTAAGACCTTCCACCATTCTTGTAGCCTGTCTTTGGACCCATTCAATTTTGTCAATATCTTTTTGTAGGTGAGGTCTCCAGAACTGAAAACAGTATTCCAAACGATAAATATGGTTTGTTGCATTAATTGAAATAACCAGAAAACACCTGCTTAAGAATTTCTTTCTGAAATAGCTAAGTTTATTATTTATTGGTGAGCTTCGATCAAGCGTGAAAAGTTTGTTTGAATTTTCTTCTAAACCTTATAAAGGCCTACGAAGAGCTGATTTCAGCTCTTAGAATCAGATCATCTAATTCCACAAACATATTTCTGCAATAGAAAAATGTCAAGACTAGGAAAGCTGAGTCCCCAATATTGCACTTATTCAATTGAATATTATATAGTTATAATTACTTTAAAATATTAGAAATAAAAATTAATAGGGATTACTATTACAAAACAAACACAACATTTGTTTTAAAAATAGAAATATATATTACCACTAATGCGAATAATAGTCCAATTTCTTTTAACATTGGAAGGAGAATTTGGCAACTCAAATGCAAATGGTCCAGCATTTGGATCAATATCATCATCTATTGCTGTGATATTTGTTGCGTTGGGCTGTAGTGTTTCACATGTTGTAGCTTCTTGAGGATCCACTCGGGGAGCATTATCATTTATATCAAGCAGATAGATCTGAAGGGTACCAGTCCCACTCATTAATGGGATTCCTTTAAGAATACAAATACAAAATAAAATAAGCAAATCTAATTAATAATAATAATAATAATAATAACAACAACAACAACAACAACAACAACAACAACAACTTTAACAGCAGAAATCATTTGCTCCTAGATAAATAATACAGGATGCATTCCAAAAGTAATGCAATTATTTTTTAAAAAGTAATTTGTTGAACAGATTTGCACAGACACTTAAATTTCTTCAAAGTACAGTTCTTGGGCCTGAAGAATTTTGTTTGTGCAAATCTGTTCAATAAATTATTTTTTAAAAAATAATTGCATTACTTTTGGAACGCATCCTGTATAAAGACAGGAAACAGACAATGCAAAGAACATAATAATAAAAATCAAAAGTTCCATAGGAAGACTTTACACATGAATATAGTGTTTTAGGAGTGGGTTAGGACTAAATTAGGTTGTTTAACCATTTGTAAACCAGTTACAATGAATTTTTAAAAATTAATTGCTTACTTTCAAGTGATCATGATCTAAGAACTGAACTAAAATCAAGACTGGAGCACAGCATTTTTCCTAGCAAACACATGGGAATGGGCAGATTCCCTCTAAGTCATATTTTTTTTTCTTTAATGGGAAAAATCTCAGGAGTCCTTGTTATCCAGGCCAATGGACAAGTGCCAGGATATCCTGGGCCTTAGTTCTCTACTTTCCAATTACTAATAGTATTGATGTCACAGAGTAGTAAATAACTCCTTTTCAAGTATTAATCTCTCTATGATGATACCTATACCCAGAAAATTTCTCTTATACAGTGGTACCTCATGATACGAACCCCTCGTCACACGAACTTTTCGAGATACGAACCCAGGGTTCGGAATTTTTTTGCCTCTTCTTACGAACTTTTTTCACCTTACGAACCTGCCGCTGGGATGCCCCGCCTCCAGACATTCATTGCAAGCCAAGCGCCAGTTTTTGCGATCCTGGGATCCCCTGAGGCTCCCCTCCATGGGAAACCCGACCTCCAGACTTCCGCAAAAACGCGATGCTGTAGGGAAATCCCAGGAGGGGAATCCCAGGATTGAAAAAACGGGCAGAGTAGGGGGGATAAAAACAGGAAGAAAAGACGCATGGAGCTCAAGGGAGGAGAAAGGTGAGGGGGAGATGAGGAGAGTGGGGTGGGGAAAAACGGGAAGAAAAGACTCATGGAGCTCAAGGGAGGAGAAAGGTGAGGGGGAGATGAGGAGAGTGGGGTGGGCAAAAACAGGAGGGACCCATGGAGATCAAGAGAGGAGAAAGGTGTGGGGAAAATGATCAGGACAGGGTGAGCAAAAATGGGACGGAAAGACCCATGGAGCTCAAGAGAGGCTCTTTTCACCTTGCTTGTTGGGACTGCCACCTCTTGCCACCTCTCACTGTTACTCCCCCACTCCTTCGCCTCAGCTTTGTCTGCCGGCAGCTTTTTTTTTTTTTTAAGCCTTAATGTTTTGGATTTTCCTAATGGGCTTGCACGGATTATTGGCTTTTCCATTGATTCCTATGGGAAACATTGTTTCATCTTACGAACTTTTCACCTTACGAACCTCCTCCCGCAACCAATTTAGTTCGTAAAATGAGGTATTACGGTACTTTATTGTGATTATAACACAGCTTTTAAATCAGTATTTCATATCCTTATTTTGATGATGATATTCATGGCACTCAAAAATACAGGCCTTTGAAATAATCACATACCACTGTCGGTGGCAAGGAAAGTAGCATTATACATATTATTTTTCACATGTGGTGATTCTCTGTCCAGAATACTAGTTGTTGTTATTTGACCATTAATTGGATCAATCTTCAACCAATTGGCTGGATCTGAAAGTTTTGAATATCTGCAAAAATTTAACACAAAGCACTATATTAACCTTAGATGCATTTGGTCAAAAAAATCATCAAAAAGACACACAAAAACAAATTCTATTCGACAAACTCTGTTTTTTGCAAAGTTGCTATCTGGAGAAAATATGTATACAATAAGCAAAATAATTTGTATCATTGAATATTTTTTATATTTATGTACGTATTTGCTATATATTACCCAAAACTACATAATACTTTTTGATATCCCTAGAAATACACAATTAATTAGAATTGTATAGTATTTAAAAACATTGTCATGTAAACATTATATAACCGTTCAAAATTACATCATTGTTCAAAATTACATCACTGATGAAAAGTAAGCCTCAATGATTAAAATGTGCATTACATGCTGTAGTCTCATTAAATTACTTGAAAAGTGGAACATCTTCATCATTCATTCAATTCCAAGCAAGAATCATTTAAAAAGAGATAAAATTTTTACTTGCGTTGGAGATTCTACTTAGCAAGTAATATTTGGAAAGTCCTTAAAATTTAAACCAGATCGATTCAATGAAAAACACTTTAATCACATACTTGGTATAGAACAGGAAGCTAAAATCTAGGCTACAAGGCAGCATAGTAAGACAGAAAAAGAGACAGACAGGCTAAGGGATGACGGTCTGGTGACGAAAGGCAGGACAATTTTTTCAAAGGCTGCATTACACTAGGAAAACTGATCTAGTCAAGTATTGGACAATGACAATTTCTCAATTCAAATGGAAGGCTATAATTATTGGTAGAAGGAAAGGAAATGAGTCTCCCTATGAAAAGTGAAGAAAGAAAGCTATTTTTATACTGCACTCCAGATCAACTGGCAAGAGAGCTCAGCAAATGTGGGTCTAAATGACTAAGGGCAAGATGGTGAATTTAAGGTAACACACCATAGCAGACTGATATGAAGCCACCCTGAAGGAATGCTATGGGGGAAAGAAGAGTTTTGAGAATAAGAGAAACTCATTCAGTTAGTACAAGATAGGCTTGTGGAATTTGGGAAGAATTGTAGATTATTTTTTTAATAAACCAGAAGATTGATCAGTTTGAGGATAAAAATACTAATTCTATTTCAATCAAAAACAAATTGAAAGTATATGGGCCAATGGGAGGACTGTGGATGTTGGCACAACCAGAGTGGTCCATGTGCTGAACTTGTGGATGTGGGGACAGGGGATGAACTTTAAACTGGGTGCAGAACTCTAGGGGAAGTTATATTCGGGTTCCTACAGTTTGTGCCAACATGACTCTGTTAATAAATTGGAACTTGAAAGAAGGCCAAGCGTTTGACTCTGATTTATTTCTTGGATATTAATTGGAACACTGAAAAACTGTGTATCAGACATTAATACAATTGGGAGAGTCCAGACATATTTCACGAGAAGTGTCCTCCATTCCTCGACCTGCAATAAAATACAGTGGAACCTCGACATACGAGCAGCTCTACTTACGAGCTACTCGAGATAAGAGCTGGGAGGGGAACGACATTTTTGTTCGCCTCCCGAGCTCACATTCGGGATACGAGCGCCAAGGAGCTGTCTCCTGAAGCCGAACGCTAACTTCCGCGTTCGGCTTCAGGAGACAGCTCCTTGGCGCTCGTATCCCGCGCGCCGCTTCGCAGCTGTCTCCTGAAGCCGAACGCAGAAGTTAGCGTTCGGCTTCAGGAGACAGCTGCGAAGCGGCGCGCGTGTTTTAAAAGGTTGCAGCCGGCCTGGGGGGCTCGGGGGGGGTGCTGGCAAGCCCCCCAGGCCGGCTGCAACCTTTTAAAACACGCGCGCCGCTTCGCAGCTGTCTCCTGAAGCCGAACGCTAACTTCCGCGTTCGGCGGCAGCGGTTTTTTTTGTTGTTGCACGGATTAATTGACTTTACATTGTTTCCTATGGGAAACAATGTTTCGTCATACGAGCGTTCCGACTTACGAGCCTCCTTCCGGAACCAATTAGTCTCGTAAGTCGGGGTTCTATTGTACCTTATTGAAATTCTGGACTTAGACAACTTAGAACTACACCACCTTCAGTCTGACCTAAGCATAGTACATAAAATTATCTGCTATGATGTCCTACCTATCAATGACCACTTCAGCTTCAACCACAACAATACACAAGCAAATTATAGATACAAACTTAAGGTAAACTGCTCCAAACTTGATTGACTTCAACAACAGAGTGGTCAATGCCTGGAATTTACTAATTGACTCCGTGGTTTCTCCCCCAAAGTCACAAAACTTTAACCTTAGACTGTTTACTGTTTACCACACCCCAAGCTATGTTAATGTGGTAGACATGAAGTTATTGCTTGCACCAGACAATTTTAACTTCTAGAACACTGTATGTGTAGATGCATAAAATATATTTGTAAATCATACAGATTAAGATGAAGAACACTTTTTAAAACAACCTTCCAATTATTCTTGCAGACAAAGGAAGGAGTCAAAGGGTTAAGACAATTATATGTTACCTTAAAGTAGTCTGTTGCATATAACGATCTGGATCCTGAGCTGTGAATGATGTTAAAACAGCCCCAGGAAGAACCCCTTCTTCTTGACGTATAGTCTTCGTGACTGGGACAAAAGTTGGGCTTTCATTCACATCAATAACTGTAATGGATACAGTGGCTGTTGACTGAGGAGGATGCTGTATTCCTTTTGCCAGAGACACTTGGTTTTCTGCAGCTACAGTCAGTATAAACTTCCTATTGCTCTCAAAATCAATAGGCTGGCAAAACAAAATACAATATAAGTTATTTTAGTCATAGGATACAGAAAAAATTAAATACATACCAATATATAAGAGAAGTTGAAACATTACAGAAATACTTATTTACAAATATTCTTGAAAATATTAGAGATGTACAACTGGAAGTAATAAACTATATGTAAAAGTCCATTTTAATCTTTATCAAAACTAAAATGTTGAAGTATGTATCATTTATTTATTTATTTATTTATTAGTTGGACTTGTATGCCGCCCCTCTCCGAAGACTCGGGGCGGCTCACAACAAGTAAATCATAACGTTACAATGTAAGTTCTGCCGTTAAGCAACTAAATAAGAGGCAATGCATATTCTGTTACTTGCCCCCTACCTCAACTATCTCCTACGGAAGTCA
This sequence comes from Erythrolamprus reginae, assembly GCF_031021105.1. Lineage (NCBI taxonomy): Eukaryota > Metazoa > Chordata > Lepidosauria > Squamata > Dipsadidae > Erythrolamprus > Erythrolamprus reginae. Next base: position 204,606,437 of record NC_091952.1, read on the forward strand.
TTGTCACATATTCTCTGTTAACTGAAATTGCATAAATGGCCCTGAAGATCTGTAATCACTGCTAATCAGCAACAGAAGTTGAGAATCGGAGTTAGACAGACAGAATATTTTTATGAGTAAATATATATATATATACATACATACTATCCAAGTTATATTCATGTCCTAAGGCCGTGATGGCGAAAGACCGTTGAACTTACCTGAACGGTCTTCTCGATGCACTGCAAGGAGAGTCCAAGATGGGTTATACTTCAGTCTGATTGGTAGGGACTGAGTTTTAATTTAAATAATTACTAGGCAGGCACCGCCTCCCCCCTTAGCCCTCCAGTCTAAAGTAAGGCGAAGGAGCAGTAAAGCAAAAAACATTTATTAAACAATTGAACTGTCAACATGAAACTGTAACCATATAGCTCAAACCCCACAGAAACCCTGGTCTCAGAGTCGGGAGGGTTTGGACTCTCCTTGCAGTGCATCGAGAAGACCGTTCAGGTAAGTTCAACGGTCTTTCTCCAATGCACTTGCAAGGAGAGTCCAAGATGGGATATACCCAAGTTACGATCACAGGGAGGGGCAAGACTAGACCAGGGGTTCCACATAAGAACATACCCCTTGCAATACCCTCCTCCCAAATGCTGCTTCCTCCGAAGCAAAGGAGTCAATTCTATAATGTTTGATAAACGTTGATGGAGCTGCCCACGTGGCTGCTCTACATATGTCCTCCAACGAGGCCTGGGTCCTCCAGGCCGATGAAGCTGCCGCACTTCGAGTAGAATGTCCCGTTATCCCCGAAGGAATTGGGGATCCCTTAGTCCTGTATGCCTCAGCAATACATTCCCTCAACCATCGGCTGATAGTCTGAGAAGACACCTTAGTGCCCATAGTTCTGGTGGCAAAGGACACGAACAGGGCTTCTGTCGTTCTAACATCCTTAGTCCTTCGAACGTAAATCTTTAAGGCTCGTCTTACGTCCAGCTTATGCCATCGTAATATAGACGGATGAGTCCCACGAGCACAGAAGTCCGGAAGGATGATATCCTGAGTCCTGTGAAAGGACGTGTTTATCTTGGGTATAAATGCCGGATCTAATCTAAGGACTACCCTGTTGGGATCAAAGCGGCAAAGGTCTGGTCTTGTTGACAAGGCAGCAATCTCCGAAACCCTCCTGGCTGAAGTGATTGCAACCAGGAACGCGGTCTTTAGGGTCAACAACCTTAACGATATCTGACGGATAGGTTCAAAGGGGGGACCTGTCAGTGCGTGCAACACCAAGGGGAGGTCCCAGGAAGGAAAACGATGAATCACTGGTGGTTTGAGATTGGTCGCTCCCTTCAGAAAATCCCTGATCCATGGATGTCTGGTAAGGGAACGGTAACTGTCTGTGGAAAGGATGGTGGCCAGAGCGGCAACATGGCGGCGTAAGGTGTTAGGGGCAAGGCCCTTTTCCAGGCCAGCTTGCAGGAATGATAAGATTACCTGCGGCGACGCCGTCTGAGGATCTACCTCCTTTTGCTCACAGAACTTATGGAAGGTAGCCCAAGTTGCCTGGTAGATTCTCCTTGTAGATGGTCTACGGGCGGCTTGTATGGTGTCAATGACTGTGTCCGGTAGGGCCTGGCGTTTTAGATATTCCCGCTCAAGCGCCACACGGTTAGATGCCACCACTGTGGCTCCGGATGAGAGAAGGACCCCTGTGTCAGGGAGATCCGTTGGTCCGGTATCCTCCAATTGGGTGACCTCGACAGTTGCACTAGGTCTGCGAACCAGATGCGCCGGGGCCAAAACGGGGCTATCAGTATCACTTCTGCTCTCTCCTCCAGAATTTTCCGAATCACTTTGGGGAGGATGGACAGAGGAGGGAACGCATAAAGAAGACCTTGAGGCCATCGAAGTGTCAGGGCATCCACCCCTTCCGCGCCCGGGTTGGGAAATCGAGCGAAGAAGCGAGGAAGTTGGGTGTTTAGGTTTGTTGCAAACAAGTCTATCACTGGTTCCCCAAATCTCCTTACCACCTCCTGGAAAATCCTGGGATCCAGTCGCCACTCGCCCGGGTCGAGCGTCTGGCGGCTGAGCCAGTCCGCCCACACATTCTCTACTCCGGAAATGTGTTCCGCTGAAAGCGAGGCTAGATTCCCTTCTGCCCATCTGAGGAGTGATGTTGATTCCTTCATTAATCTCCGTGACCGTGTTCCCCCTTGTCGGTTGATGTGGGACCGTGTGGAAACGTTGTCGGTCAGGATGCGTACATGTTGACCCCGTACTAGATGGGCAAGGCTGTGGAGGGCCAATGAAACAGCCTTCAACTCTAGGAAATTTATATTGATCTCTTGTAGGTCTTGAGGCTCCCAGAGTCCCTGAACCATGTGTGAAGAGAGATGTGCTCCCCACCCTGTCAAGCTGGCATCGGTTGTTATTGTAATAAGCTCCTTGTCCAGAAATAAGGATCCTTTGGTCAGAGAAGGGGACCTCCACCATTGCAGGGAGGTGCGTACTCTGGTACTGAGGGGGACTCTCCTGAGAGAGTGACTGGTCTTTTGCCTTTGATAGGGGAGCAGGAACCATTGGAGTGGGCGTAAATGGTGTCTCGCCCATGGCACTATATCTATGCAGGAAACTAAGGTTCCTAGGATTTTCGATAAAAGGGCAAGAGTGGGATATTGCTGAGGTCCCAGCTCTCTTATCAGAGTCCTGATTGTTCTTTGTCTTTCCTGGGACAGGAAAACCGCACCCAGGTTGGAGTCTATAGTGGTGCCCAGGTGGGCAAGCCGATGTGTGGGTGTTAGTTGGCTCTTTGACCAGTTGACTGTAAAGCCATGGTCTTGCAGTGTCTGTATTGTCAGTTGAGCGTCTCTGCATGCCTGTTCTCTGGTTCTCGACAGAATGACAATATCGTCTAGATACGCCATCACGCGTACCGACTGTCGTCTGAGACTGGCCGTGAGGACGTCCAGTAATTTCGTAAATGTCCTGGGGGCGGAGGATAGTCCAAAAGGCATCGCCCTGTATTGGAAGTGTCTGTCGTCTAGGTAAAATCGCAGGAATTGCCTGTGATGTGGGAAGATGGGAACGTGCAGGTAGGCTTCTTTCAAGTCTATTGACGTCATAAAATCCCTGTGTCTTATGGAGGCCAGAATAGTTTTTAGTGAGTGCATTCTGAATCTCCGGTATTTCACGTAGAGGTTCAACTGTCGGAGATTGAGGATCATTCGCACTCCTCCTGAGGATTTTGGTACAAGAAATATTGCCGAATAGAATCCCCTGCCTTGCTGGGCCAAGGGTACCTCCTCTATGGCCCCTATCTCTAGGAGGTGAGATACTTCTTGGCATAGGAGTTTTCTCTTCTGAAAGTCTGACGGGGTACGGCAAGGTAGGAAGCGATGGGGGGGAGGCCGGATGAATTCGATCCTCAGGCCCTGGGAAACCGTGGATACCGCCCATGCGTCTGCGGCTGTGGTTCTCCAGATGTCGGGGAAGAACCGCAGTCTGCCGCCTAGTGGGGTGTCTCTCTGAAAGTCACTTGTTCTTCCTAAAGCCCCTGTTACCTCCTCTGAAGGGGCGGCGACCTTGGTACGATCTGCCTCGGTCCGTCTGATAGGACCTGTCTGACCTAAAGGCTCCCTGGTTGAAGGAGCCCTGGAAGTACGGCCTCGTTGTCTGGGAGTTGGACGAGGAGGGCTCTGCTCGAAAGGGCTGACGTCGTTGATAGGGGGTGGACCGCCTATCCTGCCGTCTGTTGGCCCTGGGCATCACCTTCTTTTTATCCTTGTCCTCGATCAGGACATCGTCAAGGACCTCCCCGAACAACTTCTTCCCCTTGAACGAGGCGGAGGCAAGACTCCACTTGGACTTGACATCCGCCTGCCAGCTGCGGAGCCAAATGAGTCTGCGCGAGGCCACAGAAGAGGCCATTGCTCGTGAAGCGAACTTGGCGGCGTTGACCGTGGCATCCGCCGAAAATTCGGTGGCCGCCAGCAGTTTGTTGAGGTCCTGACGGAGTCTTCCGTCCTCTGGGTCGGCCCTAGCCTGGATCTCCTTAATCCAGAGGAGCATGGCCCTATTAAAAAACGAGGCTGCCGAAGCGGCTCGTACGGCCCAGGCTGCCATCTGGTGGGTTCTGCGAGCCACGTTCTCTGCCCGCTTGTCCTCAGCCTTCAGGCCTTCTTGCGACTCAGAAGGTACTAGGGCGTTAGACACAAGGCCCGTTACGGGCTTGTCCACGGCTGGGAATTCCAACAGCTCCTCCATCTGTTGGTCAAAGGTGTAGAATTTACGGTCAAGGTTGGAGGGGCCCTGAGCCGCTGCTGGATTTTCCCACGGTCGCTGAATGGTCTCCAGGAACAGGTGGGAAGACGGGATGTTTACGGTCTCCTGTTTAGGGAAGATAAACAGGCCTCCTGTTGGCTGGGATGCCTCCGGAGGCACCGCTTGGCCGCTCTCACCAGCCTGATCAATAGTCAGCTTTGCCTTATTCAGGAGCACCTTGAAGAGGGAAGACTTGAACAGGCCCGTATAGGTGGGTTGTTCCGGCGGCTGGTCATCCCCGGACAGGTCATCCTCAGCTGCGCTGAAGTCATCACGGTAGGCATCCTCCTCCTCCATGGATTCCATTAAGGATTGCGTGGCAGGGGCCGTCCAGGGGTCTCTAGACCTCATTGGAGGGAGTCCCACTGGGGCCTGCTGGTGTTGTTGTGCCCCGGTGATAAGACCCTGGTTATACGTGGTAGCGATCATCTCCTGCAGGGCCTGGGGCATGCTCTGCCAGGCATCATGGGTATTGCGAAGGCCTGCCGCCGTAGGGGTAAAGGTGGCTGTCTGAGCGTGTTGCGAGGTCTGAGAGGGGGGGTAATTAGAAGGCCACCCCGCAGCTTGTCTCCCCAGGCCAAATGGCTCGGGCCTGGGTGGTATCCAGGCCTGGCTCCCTCTTTCTGGGGACCAATCCCCCTCTGAGACTGAGGTTGCTGCCCCTTGGTGAAACATAGGGGGTGAAATGGAGGTATTGGCAGGTGCCTGCTGATTTGTATGCACAGCCGGCCCTGCTGCTCTCTGTGAGGCCTCTAGTTGTTTTTCAAGAGCTCTGATGCGCTTCTCTGCATCCCTTAGTGAAGAGCTCTGTGCAGATTTGGATTTTGACTTTGAGGCTTTCTCCTTGGAGGTACTGGGCCTAGTAGGGGTGGTCTCCTCCCCAACCTGTGCTGCTTGGTCAGCCATGCCCCCAGGTAACACTCACGATTTTATAATATTAGTTTGAAACTCTTGCGTTGTCCACGGGGCCCCGTGTAAGCAAGGACAGTCTCTCAGAAATGAAAGCGAAAGGCCAGGAGTGCTCCTCTCTGCGCCTGCGTGCTCTCCCTGCCAGCCTCGGTAAGGGGTGTGGCTGAGTTCAGTTCCGAGCCGGCGACCTCATCAACATGGCCGCCGGCCGGTTTCTATGGCAACGCAGCAGCCTGTGGGCGGGAAACTGCAGCCGGGAGGTTTCAGACCTTCCCAAGATGGCTGCCGCCCTTTGCTGCGTCAGTGCAGCCAAGATGGCCGCGGGCCGTTGCCCTGGCAACTGATCGCAGCCTCACCGGCGGGCGGGAAGCCGGCCCTTCCCGCCTCTTGCGATCGCCTTGGAATCCTCCTTTCGAGCCGATCCGCCGCTTCCCTGAATAGATGGCTGGATCGGCTCTCGCCTGCCGTCGTCGGGGGAAGGTAGCTTCCTCCCCCCCCCGCGGCCGCTGGAGAGAAGCGCCAACGCTCGGCCGGTGGCTTATTCGCCAAGGGGGGGACGGACCCCCCGAGGCGTCAGCCACTTCCTCGTCCTCCGGGTGCCACCTCGGAGGTAGGTCACCCGGGCGCTCACTCCCGCACCCATAAAGGCAGCTCGTTGGAATCTCTCTGTGCTGGGTGGTTTGGGTAGGGAGGAGCTGCAGGCAACTGGGTGAAACCCACGGGAGGTTTGGAACCCAGGCCCGCCCGAGGCAATAATTCCCCGTCTGCACCTAAAGGAAAAGGAAATAAAATGCAAAGGTTAGTGCAATACAAAATAAACAGCAAAAATACAATAATTTTACTCGAGAGGTAACTCAGGCGTCCCTTTACTGCGACTGAGTTTTTTAGACTGGAGGGCTAAGGGGGGAGGCGGTGCCTGCCTAGTAATTATTTAAATTAAAACTCAGTCCCTACCAATCAGACTGAAGTATAACCCATCTTGGACTCTCCTTGCAAGTGCATTGGAGAACGCCTGGCAGACATGAGCATCTCTGTAGCAGGTCTATGGCATGCATGCTGTTGCCCCAGGTCAGATCTCTGTGGCATTTCTTTCGTGAGCTTCTGTTTTCCAGAAAATGACGAAACAGAAGCTCAGGAAAGAAGAAGATCTTCCTCTTGCTGCACTGCCAGTGTTGGGATGCTCCGCCTCCCAGTGGCCAGCTGGTCTCTGCTGTGCATGCTTACATGTCCATGCATGTGTTCAGGTATTATTTATTTATTTATATTTCTCAAGTATTATTTGTAACATATATAGATATAACACTGTGTATATATATATATTTAACCTCCTCAGAGAGGGTCCGCAACTTGGGCCTCCCCCTCGACCCACAGTTGACACTGAACCATCATTTTTCGGCTGTGGCAAGGAGGGCGTTTGCCCAGGTTCATCTGGTGCACCAGTTGTGGCCCTATCTGGACAGGGAGTCTCTACTCACTGCACTTATGCTCTTATCACATCGAGGTTCAACTACTGCAATGCTCTCTGCATGGCGCTACCTCTGAAGAGCGTCTGAAAACTACAAATTGTGCAGAATGCAGCTGCGCGAACAGTCATGGGCTTCCCAAGGTATGCCCATGTTTCTTTAGCACTCTGCAGACTGTATTGACTGCCAATTGATTTCCGGACGTGATATGTGATGTGGGTTCCAGACAGATGAGCCGTATTCAAGGATTGGTCTGGCAAATGTTTTGTAGGCTCTGGTTAGTAGTGTGATATTACCGGAGAAGAAGCTAGGTAAGATTATGTTAACAACTCTTAAAGCCTCTTTGGCGATTTGTTGCAGTGGACTTTGGCACTTAGGTCATTTGATATGTCCATGCATGCGTTCATGCATGTCTACGAATGTGCACATTCCGTCGCGCACACACATTTCAGTTTGGACATGTGCATGTATGAGTTTGAGCACTTGATGTATAAAAGATTCGCCATCACTGTCATAAGGTATATTCCTTTGACAACCAGAAATGTGAAAAGATTACATATCTCTTTTGTTACCCATGGAAATTTTGCCAATAGGTCTGACATTGTATTGTAGGATTAATAAAAAGGGGGAGAAATCAAAAACTTTAAAATATATTACCTTTTTAGTATTTTTTTCCATATTATTTCGAATATCTCAGAGTAGTTAGATCAACTTCTACTAGTAATATCAATTTTTAAAAGATTATTAGTAGTATCCTGAGCTGAAGATCCGCAAACATATTTCACATTTAGCTGTTTATGCTGTCAAATTCAGATACCATTTTCATGGAGTGAGGGATTGCTTACCAAATAAAATATAACCCCTTCAGGAATCATTACACTGTATTAGAGTTAATAAGGGCTTAGTGCTTCTCTGGGGAATTCTTCCACATTTATTTATTGAGTTTTACCTTCATTTTTTCTTGCTTGTATTCTGAAAGGTCTAAAAGAATTTAATTTGAAGCAAACTGAGCTGCTTCAAATAGATTATACTTTCGAGCCTTTCATTTCATCCTCTTTACAGAGATTTAGTTCAATTTTAGCTTTTCTGTTTTGTTTTCCATTTCAGACCTTTTTAGTTTGAGAGGTTCATTTATACATGAATATAAAATACATCATCATGTTACACTTTTGGAAGTATACAACAGAATAATCTAGAAATATGAAGTGATTCTCTTACTCTTCAAACTAGTATGAGAAAACATTCTACAATACTGAAACTATAATTTAATTTCACTTTGAGTGCTTGGGAATATTTCATGCAAGGAAATGAAGTTGCTATATGTACTAAAAACCATTAAAATATCTATAAAATCTATCATTTTTAATTTACCAAACTAGAAACGTGGCCTGAGCAACAATTATATGTCATGAAGAATGACAACATAAATAATTGTTTCTCTCCCTATCATTATCGGATATGCATAAACTTTATAAATACAGTTGTGACATAGTGTATGAATGCTGCTTTTCTGCTTCAGGGCTGGATTTATTATTACAAACTAAAGTAATGAAACTTCCCACTAACGTACTGAATATTTGTAATGTGGCAATCTTCATAAATGTGGTATTTGTTTAAATCTAAGTCTGGTACTCATGATGAGAACGATTTTAAAAATATAATGGCACCATGAGACTACTTTGAAGCCCATGTCTTAAACTCTATTTTCACTTCAACGGCAAGCTTGGTAATAGCAGTGATACCAAATAGGGGGGGAAACGAAGAAAGAGATTGTGGTAAATTCATATTTCAAAGATAATTAATCCAATTCTCCATATGATGCCACTACCTTTCTCTTAAATTATGTTTATACCTACAGATTTATATTCATTGCGGAAATTTTAAAACAAATTGACCTGCTGTTTGCACATATATTTTGATCCTAAGTAACATAATTGGCTACACATAATGCAATTAATTTTAGCAGCTGCAAGTCAAGTCAGACTCATTTCAATCAGAATTCTGCCATTTATAAATTAAATATTGTGATCTAATTCAGGTTTTTCAAACTATGTTATGTGGAACCTTAGTGTACCATGACATCTATAGCTGTTGGATGAGATATAAGATATATCACATTATAATTCCAACTAACTGATGCAGTGGAAGTGTTTCTTGGTATGTGGAGACTGTGGGAGTTTGAATGGAGAAGAACAGGCTTCTATTCAACCCTAGCACAACTTTCTATCCTCTTGGCATTTTCCATGTTTTAATCCAGATTAGGATGGATTAGACCAAGCAGTGCATAAATTGAAGGCCCCCTTTTCAATAACAGGTGATAGCTGTGGATAGCTTTTGCAAAACTTCATATTATATGCTAATTGTATCTGTTCCTAATCCAGGACTCTGCACACAATCATGCCTTAATCAACTCTCAAGTGGATTACTGCAATGTGTGTTTACATTCTGTTGCTCATAAAAAGTCTCTGGGAATTGTAGCTAGTTCAAAAATGTGGTGCTATGAGCAGTTTTAAGCACTCTTCAAGGTAAGAGTGCTCTTATGGGAGCAGAGTTGGCTACTGGTATGTTTCAGGATTCAACTCAAGATGCTGGTGGTCACCAGAAAGCCCTTCACAACATTGAGTTGAGTAATTTTCCTGTTCCCAAACACTTCTACCTTTCCCAATAGGTTTGGCAGGAGAAGCATACTACTGGTCCTGTTGGTTAAGAAATTTCTTCATGTGAAAACCTAGAAAAAGACTATTTTCTTTGTGGTGCTTACACTTTGGAACATTATCCCCAAGATTGGTCTTGATTAGGCAAGACATTTGCAAAAATATGAAGACATGATAGTGTATCTAACTATAGGTGTTGGGTTGTCAGACGCTGTGAGATTGTTATGTAATTGCTGATTGGCAACAATTGGCTGCTACCTATGTGTTTTACCATGTGGTTATTTCTTAATAGCCACCTGATTTAAATTACATTTAAAAATTCACTTAAATACTACGTTATCCTTAGCCATTTTTCTAAAGTACAACAAAAATGGTGAATCAGTGAAGAGAACCATAGATTCAATTTTTTAGATTAGAATTTTTGTAATTTTTAATTAATAGATTTTGTGGTCTATTTTTTTTTTTTTGAAAACCCTTGATGTAGTCCATTTGTTGCAAATTTTAAAAATGTGCAACACAAAATATACCAGATTTCTTAACATGTAGATTTGAGATAATTCAATTTGGCCACTTTCTTTCATGTAGATACAATCCTAAACTACCTTTCTGAATTATACATACAAAGCAGACAAAGTTGCATTGTAACAATATTTAATTAAATATATTTCACAAAATGAAATATAGAAATGTTGAAGCTATATTTAGTTTGAAAAATATTATTTAGTCAATTTGGAAAATAACAAAGGAAGTCAAACATCAAACTTTTTAGTATTTCAATTTTTAAAATTTTAAAATAGGTTTAAAATAGTAATTTGGATATATACTTCGGAATAAGTTTCTTTGAACAAATTAGGTAGTTTTTTTTAAACACAACCACTGTAGACTAGGAGCACAAGAACATATACTAAAGTTCTGAAAAGGTAAAATTTGCTTTCGTCATTTAACAACAGGAGCTAGTTCAGTAGTATATGCCCCATATCTGTTCATGTTTAATTTGGCAAATACATACCTTCACAACAGTTACCAATCCGTCGTTGCTATTTGGATCAGTAACAATGGTAAACCGGCCTGTGGGATCGCCACTTGTTATTCTGTATACTGCATTCCAAGCAGATGTGTGTGGTTGATCTTTATCTGTCACAGTTAAATTAGCTACTATAACATCCACTCTGTTTTCCGGAACTTCGCCATAGAACTAAAAACATAAGCACACATACTTATGTAATATTATCACGTTGTTTCTATGTTAAAACACTGAATATTCTTCATATTCCTAAATTATTATCTTCATTCAGAAATACTGTGCTTGCAAACATTAGTTGATATTTTAAAAGAAATAATATCTCTCTGACTTTAATGAGCTAGACCAGCCTTTCTGAGCTTGGCCAAATAAGGAAGACTGCAATTCTAGAATTCCTAGGTATCATGTATTATAACTCAAGACACAGAATTAAAATATATAAACAAACATCTGCTTCTGTTCATCAGGCAAACAATATAATTTAGCTATCATTTCCTTCTTTGGTGACCTGGTGCAAATAATCCTGATTCATTGATCCATAGTCACTTTTCAGATTGAAGATCACACTTGATCACAAAATGTAGGTAGAGCCAGAAGAAAACAAAAATGCTTTTAATATGCAATGAATTATTTTAGTAAACAATATATACATTTAATTCTATGACACTTCGTGTCTGTAATGTTTCTGAGATTTATATTCACACATGCATACAAACATACAGTCTATATTTCATTTCATTTATTATATTTGTATGCTGCCCCTCCCATCATCCAATCCAACCCAACATCCAACTCTCCATATCCTAAACTAGGTACGCATGCCTCTTACTTCCTCAATATCAACCACTACTGATCTTAAATGCAAACGTAAGAAGCATTGTAAACAAAATACACAAACTCATTTTCTTACTAAAAACTGCTAAATTCTACATTATATTAGTCTGCAAAACAGACAAATATAATGTTGAATTTAGTTGAACACATCCCACCCTGACTCCATTATCAAAGTAAGAGACTATCATGTTTACCGGTTCAATCGCAAAACCTGCAGAGGAAGTGAACTAACAATCTTCTATAAAAAAATCACTAAACCTAAAAAATATTCAGGTTATACATGAATTTGCTCTACTAGAAACCATTGTCTGCAAGCTGTCCGTAAATATCACCTTTGCTTCCTACTATTTTATAGAGCCCCCAATTACAACATCACACATGAGAGCAAGTTAACCTCACAACTAACTTGGGCAGCTTCCTACAACCTCCTTCTTATTTTTCTTGATGATCTCAACCTACCTCATATTAACTGGATACTAAATGAATGTACAACTGAAGCAAATCATTCAATTCTATACACTGCTATTACCAATCTAGGGCTAGATCAACTAATAACAAACAACAATAGACTCAACAATTGCCTTGATCTTATCTTCTGCAACAGTTTACACTCAATTTATGGACTACAAATAATAGAACCATTTTCCAACAATGATCACAGCATGATTGACTTTTGTATCAATATATGTACTTATAAAAATCAACATAATAATGGGATAACCAATTATAACTTTAAAAAAGCCAACCATGATAACAGAGAGGCTGATCTCTCATACAGGGTGTGCTCCAAAAATAATGCAATCATTTTTTAAAAAGTAATTTATTGCACAGATTTTCATAAACATTTAAAATTCTTCAAAGTACTGTCCTTGGGCCTCTACACATTTTTTTCCAGCGACTCTGCCATGACCGGTACGCGCCCTGGAAGGTGTCTTCGGGGACCTTTTGCAAGGTCTTTGTGACGGTTGATTTGATCTCTTCTATGGACGAAAAACATGCCTTGCCACAATGTGCTACGAGTCCGTGAGTTCCTGGCCAAACCCAATAATGCCCCACCCCCCTATAGTCCTGACATCGCCCCAGCAGTCTTCTTTTTGTTCCCAGCCCTGAAAGGAACCAGTTTTTCGTCCATAGAAGAGATCCAATCAACCGTGATGAAGACCTTGATGAAGACCTTCACCTTCTTCCTTCGGCAGCAACTCTCCTCCTCCTCTTCTTCCCACCCAAATTCCAAGCTTTTATTTCTTTCCTAATGGGTTTGCACCCATTATTTGCTTTTACATTAATTCCTATGGGAAAAATTGCTTCTACTTACAAACTTTTGTACTTAAGAACCTGGTCACAGAACAAATTGAGTTCTTAAGTAGAGGTACCACTGTACTTTCTAAACAGATCAATAAGCTTGTATCATCGCTTAAATACATTAAAATAATAACCTAATTTACATTTGAATTATAATTTATAATATTCAATCTATCTCATACTTTCCTCTTCTCACTCCCTTCTATCTCAGGTGGCTACTCCACCTCTAATACCCTCTACTTTCTCCTCCTCCTCCTTCCTTCTCAACCTCTTTCTTCTCTACTTCCCCTTCTAATCTTTCTCCTTTCTCTCCTGCTGTCCTACGTCTTCCTATACCTTCTAAATCCTTTCCAGAGTTGATAATTCTAATTCAATTACATATCAGATTGAAAAGCTATTCTAATTTTAACTTTTTATAATCATAGTTTTAACGTCTTAATGCTATATTCATTCTGTTTATATTTTATCATTAAGTATATATTATTTATTTAATGCTTCCTCCTTTGTCTAATTTCGTCATCCAAGTTATACCAATTGTTTCTCAACTGAGTGTTTCATCCTATTCATTTTAAATTTAGTAATTGAGTCTTTATGTATATTCTTCTTCAAACCAATTATAAAATTTCACCCAAATGTTATAAATTCTGAATCCTCCTTATCTTTAATTTTCATTGTCAGTCTATTCATTTCCACAGTCCATTAACTTCTTAATCACTTCTCTCTTGGAAGTGACTATAATGCTATGGTTATAATACTATCAATATTACAATATCTTTTTCCTCGAAATCAAAAGAGTCATTAAACTATACGTACTTCTAATAACCAACAAAACCAAGAAAAATAAATCACCCATAAAAATAAGAAACCTCCAATCAAAAAAGATCTCTTTGGAGAAAACAAAATAAAACTTTGCTACATTGCTAATTTTAAATCCGCTACAAAAATATATGCCACCAAAGAAAGACTGAATACACCAATTATCACAATTTAATAAAGAAGAAAACCTTTTATGCATGAAATACATCCAAGCATTCTATAACTTTGTAAACAACCAACAAAATTACAGACCAATCCCAGTATGTTGTGTCATCTGCAAAGTCATGGAATCAATCATAAACCAATATATTACCCTCCACCTAGAAATCAACAACCTACTCTCCAACAATTAATTTGGTTTCAGGAAAAAATATCCTGTAATCTGAAACTCCTATACTGCAAAAACATATGGACTACACAACTCGATAAAGGTAAATCAATAGACACAATTTACATAGACTTTTGTAAAGTCTCTGATACATGTGATACATGACAAACTACTTCTGAAACTAAAATCTTGTGGCATCTCTGGACTTGACATGATTGGATTGCATTTCTGTCAAACACACAACAAGTGGTTAAAATAGAGGGTTAACTATCAAATTCTGCAACTGTTAATAATGGTATCCCTCAAGGCAGGGTTCTAGGACCTACATTCTTCATACTTTATATTCATGACCTTTGTGATTACATTATAAGCAACTGTCTTCTTTTTGCTGACAATGTAAAACTATTTTAACACCACCAACAATGCTGCTACCCTTCAAAAAGGCCTTGATCATGTATCAGAATGGTCAAACAACTGGCAACTTCAAATTTCAACAAACAAATGCTCTTCTGTCTTACACATTTGCAAAGAAAATCACATTCTCTCTCTCTCTGTCTATCTCTGCAAATTATTGAACACCACAGACAATGCTACTACCCTTCAAAAAGACCTTGATTATGTATCAGAAGTTCAAAAAATTGGTCTGATAACTAGCAACTTCAAAACTCAACCAACAAATGCTCTGTCTTATTATTGGCAAATAGAATCAGAACACAACCTTGTAGATGACCCTCATTCTGTCAAAGATCCTGGGGTAATCATATCTAATGCTCTAAGTGCCAGAGCCCACTGTAACAACATTGACAAAAAGGCAGTAAAGAGTAGTCAATTTAATCTTGCTGGTTTCTTCTCTGGCAATATTACACTGCTAACTAGAGCATACAAAATATCTGCTAGACCAATTCTTGAATTCAGCTCACCTGTCTGGAACCTGCACTGCATATCAGACATTAATACAATTGAGAGTTCAAAAATATTTCGCAAGAAGACTCCTCCACTCCTCCACTTGCAACAGAATACCTTATTCCGCCAGACTTAAAATCTTGGACTTAGACAACTTAGACCAGGGGTCGACAAAGTTGTTCAGAATCTAGGAGCCAGCCAAAAAATTTAGGAGCCAGAATTTTTTTTAAGCAAACTTGGTTTTTAATTTAACAAAAAAAACATTACAAACGTTATAAACAACATTTTACTTTTAAAGATAATAAATATTATATTTTGATATTTTAGATTTTAGGCAACATTCTAGTGTTTTTCACTTTGCGTTTTGTGGCCATGAACATGCCTTGTGATTTTAGAGCTGAAGTACCAGTGGTCCACAGCCTTGGCAGGATCAAACGCCTTCACAGATGGCCCATTCATGGTGATCATAAACAAGTCACTTAAACTTTCTTCTTGCATCCTTGATCTGAATTTATTTTTGACCATGTTCATCAAACTAAATCCTCTTTCACAACATGAGGTTGAGACAGGGAGCACCACTACAATCGACAACAGGTTTCCCAGAACTGGAAATCTCTCGGTGTTGGAGAGTGCCAAATCCAGAAGCTCACACAGTTTCTTTCCTTTTCCAAGGACCTTAAACTCATACCACTCATTGAGGAGTGAGTGAATGCATTGGTCATCACTTTCAGGTGGAGATAGCTGTTTACGAAAATGATGAGCCAATGCAGTAATCTCAACCACACCGTAGTCCGGTGTGGTTGAGATTACTGGCCCGAAGGGAAGGAGCGGTTCGGGTTCCCCGCGCGGCGGAAGGAGAGGCGCCAGAAGACTGACGGGTTTCCCGGCAGGCCAGTCCGGCCGGCCACCCATGCGAGCGCTTTTCGGCGACTGTTCCGGCCCGGGAGGTCCCACAGGACGCACGCCTTAGCCGGGGTTCAGTTGCATCAGGGGGGGAGGCTTGGGCAGCGAGAAGGGCAACGGCTGAGGGGAGGCCGCGGCAGCTGCCGAGTCTCCACCTGACATCGCTTTCACCCCCTCCCCCCCGGCGCAGGCCTGGCTCCGCCGAGCCGGCTCTGCTGTACTCCCGTCGGGATCCGAGGGGAGACCGTTAGTCAGAAACCGAAACAGAGAAGAAGGAAAGGGAGACCGGGCCGGGGACGCGGGTGAGGGGGGGAGGGGGGAGGAGGGGGGAGGAGGGGTTACTGGTCGGAAGTCACCACGCACGCGGCCGGAGGAGGAATGAACAAAACCTCACGCCGGGAGGGGAGGGGCTTCCGCTTCTCTCCGAAGGCGGGTGAGCGGCCAAGATCGGAGCGTCTGTGTGCGGTGGGGGGGAGTGAAGGGGTTCGAGTAGGAGGCGGAATGGAGGCAAGGGGGGGAGGGAGAGACGCACGCAAGCGCAGGGGACGCTGGGAAAGCAGCTCGCTCCGAGGTTGATGGGCGGAGCTACGGAAGCCAAGATGTACCATTTCTGGGCGTAAACACAAGGCGGGAAAAATATACTGTATACATACAGTACAGCAGGCAACATTTTCTAGGCGCCAGACAACATTTTCTAGGCGCCACTGGCGACCAGGCGCCTGGGTTTGTCGATCCCAGACTTAGACCTATGCCATCTTCTAACTGATCTAAATATAGTTCATAAAATTATCTGCCACAATGTCCTACCTGTCAATGACTAATTCACCTTCAAACGTAACAACACACGAGCACATAATAGATACAAGCTTAGGATAAACCGCTCCAAAATCGACTGCAGAAAAATATGACTTCAGCAACAGTGATCTATGCCTGGAATTCACTACCTGACTTCTTCCCCAGCCCACAAAAACTTTAATCTTTGACTGTCTACTGTTGACCTCACCCCATCCCTAAGAGGTCTGTAAGAGGTGAGCAATAAGTACACCAGCGTCCCTGTCATACTGTCCTCATTTATCTGTATTTATTTTGTTTGTTTACACCCATACCGCTATCTTGTACATGTTTGACAAATAAATAAAATTATTCATTCAAAATTATAATCTGATAACAGTTAATGCTACCTTATTAAAGTCAGAGAAACTTACTGAATGGCTAATACAGCTTGTCTCCACTGATGTAGGGGGGATGAAAATATGGAATTGAAGTTTTCATAAGTCACAAATATATTCAATACATTTACTTTACTAAGCAAGCAAGTAAGAACTATTCACATTCTATATTCCTTTTCTTTACTGCATACTTACAATCATGGCAGTGAACTCTGGGGGATTGTCATTTATATCTGTCACTGTGATGATAGCAGTTGCTGTATTTGAAAGACCATATGTTGGATTTCCTTCCATATCTGTAGCTTGAATTATTAATGTATATTGTTGTACTTTCTAAAAAAACAAAACAAAAGCACCATCACAAATGACATCAAGAGCAGTTACAGATAAAGCCAGCATTCCAAGAGGATAACAAGTATTCAATAAAGTTTTTTTTTTCTTTTGGTGATGCAGTGACTTTATCACAATGGTCATTCCTATAAACGTCACTTAAACTGAGATTGGACTTGCACTAATCAAGAAGAATGAACAACCTAAGTTACAAAGCACTACTTTCTTGCTATTTGGTAAGTTTTAAATGGGGAGAAGTATATGTAAAAGTAGCTTTTTTAATTGCCGGCAATAATCAATTGAAGAGCACGTTTTAAAAATATATTTTTCATTTTTAAAATCACAAATGCTGTGCAAGAGTCAAAACTAAAGTAGGTTGGGTTTTTATTTGTTATTTTTTTTTAAAAAGCTCATAAGAACTAAGCATGGGAGGGCACATTCTTGGCAAGTGATTCAAAATGCCAAGGCTTTTGTGGTGAGGGGAACTGGAGGGTAACGGTGGCAACAACTTCTCCACATCACTATGGAAACCAGTGAGGCTAAGATAACAGAAACTAGTCCCTAAAAGAGAAACCCAAACTAAATTATTTCATTAATGTTACACATTAAGAACCAGATAGCTCTTCTTTGTCAACAGCACAGCTAGCTTCTTTTTGGCTTTTGTCAAAAAAGAGCCTTTGGTGGTGGGAAAGTCTGTTCTTAAAGCTCTGTTAGAATGAAGCTGAAGGGAGAGGAAGACATTCTCTTGCTTTAGGAATTAAATTATTTGAAAATACAGTGTTCCCTCGATTTTCACGGGGGATGCGTTCCGAGACCGCCTGCGAAAGTCGAATTTCCGCGAAGTAGAGATGCGGAAGTAAATACACCATTTTGGCTATGAACAGTATCACAAGTCTTCCCTTAACACTTTAAATCCCTAAATTGCAATTTTCCATTCCCTTAGTAACCCATTTAGATTATTACTCACCATGTTTATTTATTAAAGTTTATTAAAAAAAATATTTATTAAAGGCAGACGAAAGTTTGGCCATGACATATGACGTCATTGGGTGGGAAAAATCGTGGTATACGGAAAAAACCTGCAAAGTATTTTTTAATTAATATTTTTGAAAAACCGTGCTATAGACATTTCACGAAGTTCAAATCCGCAAAAATCAAGGGAACACTGTAATGCATTTTATTAATTATTTTAAATTAATTAATAGTTAATTTTATGATGTAGTTATTGTGACTTCTCAATAATATATCTAATATGAGACAATATCAGTTGTAAAAAAAATATTCTTTTCCCCAATGTTTTAAAAATAGGATTAAGCATCCTAGTACTTCTTGGCCTGATATAAAAATATTAATACATAAATTTCACAATTTTCCAAGAAGAAAATTAATAAAGATATGCCTTTTTGATGTTGTCTTATAATGTTATGGCCACGAACCGTTCATTGATATACTGTAGCTAAAAATGTTATATATTTATACAAAAAATACCATTCCTGGATTTCAACTTTTTATAATGATGCTTTTATTTATTTTATTTCTTAAAGTAACATAAAAAGTTACTTTTTTAATACAGAGAAAGTTTTACAAAATGCCCCACTGATCATCTATGTTTAAGGGAAGCAAAGTTATTTAAATAAGTATTTTAAATTTAAATTGAATATTCTATCACAGGCCAGTCAAACCTGTGGCCCTTAGGCCCGATGTGTCATGCATAGGCCATATCCACCCCAGCTCCACAAAAACAAAAAACATTGTGATCCATCACATGACACAATTGAGTTTGAGACCCATGTTCTATCATCTCCATGGTTATACTAGTTAACAGAATTGGGTACAATTCAAGATGTTGGACGTCACTTTTAAAGCCCTTCATGAGTTGGGATTGAGCTAATTGAGGGACCATGGCCTTCTATTTGTTTCTATCTGTCCAAAACAGTCCAGCAGGATGGGTATCATCCAGCTCCCATCAGTCAAATCAACTGGCAGGGATTGGGAGACATGCCTTTTAAAAAAAATCTCTGCACTTAGAACATCTTCTTTTATGGGTTAGGATGTTCCTGAACTTGTTGGTGTATCAGATCTGGCTACACGCGTGGGCATAAGTTCCCAAATTATGTGATGGACTCTAGTTCCTAGTTATGCTTACACCAACAGAATTATATGTTTTGCCATTTGTATTATTTTTTTCCTTGTATTTTAACTACTTTAATTATTTTGATTATTTATCACCCAGAATCATTGGTTTTAGATATACAAATTGATTGATGGATGGATGGATGAATGAATAAGTTCAGTAATGAGTTACAGATTTTTCTCTTCTGAATATTATTTTTTATATCTGTGGGAGGAGACAGATGAATGTTAATTATGATCTCATTTATGGAGGTTGGGGGAGATATTCCTGCTTGTTAGGGGGACATGGGTACTTTATTTTCGTATTAAGCTAGACAATGGTGGTTTCTTTAATAAAAATATATAAAAGTTATTGTTCATGATTTCTTTAGTTTTCCATGCACACAAAAAGATGGTGGAAGTGATGGACTGTATTTTGGGCAATTTGTTACACAAAACCAGTGGATGATTCTGAAATTCCAGCATATCAGTGTTCAAAAAGGATTCAAGCCCATCATATGAATTTCTTGTCTTAAGATGAAAGCCATAAAAAAAGCGAAAATTATATTAAAATATCTATATCTACATTGAGAGAGGGAGAGGAGGAAATGAAATCTCAATTATTTTTTCAATCCCCGAGAATAGATTCATAATCAGCCACTCATCTAAGACAAACAAATTTAAAATGTGTGATTCCAGTCCTTCTCACCTCTCTGTCAAGTCCAGCTGCAACTGTGATAATGTCACCTGTTTCATTGTTGATTGTAAACATATTTGGAGAAGGGGTGCTTGGGGCTTGTGATAAGATTCTGTATCTCAGCATTCCATTCAAAACATTGGGATCATCAGCATCAATAGCAGTGACAGTCATCACATAGGTGCCTAATGAAAGATCCAATAATCCCGAGTTAATAAACAAACACTTTACTTGGACCTTAGTAAGACACTGTGAAATCTCAACCTTAGTTTAGATGTTTACTTCCTCTGACAAAACACATCATATTCCTTCAAACCAAGATTTTTCCCTAAGGCCCGTAATTAATAAGGAATTGTTAGGAAAAAACTATGAGTTTATAAAATATCAAAATTTACCTACTGCTAAAGAAAAAGTAAACTATTATGTTTAAATTGTTGTTTTCTTTGACCTAGCTTATATAAAATGAGGGACAATGCCTGTTAATTCAACAACCACTGTCAAAAAAATGCTCATTTTCTAGTGACCATTTAAACTGCAGATTTTTGAAGCAGCAAAACGTGTTGGTGTGTGATGAGATATAATCTGTTCTGAAAAAAGCCATGAAAGAATATACCAATTAAAAGAGACTGTAACCCTCTAGTATACATTCAGGACAAATTTGACCATGCTCCAGGACTGAGAATTAAAGGATAGAAGGGTAAACATTTATTCAGCATAAAATTTCAAATGAAAGTCTGGCATACTGAAGGAGAAAACAAACCATCAATCTCTATAAAATCCACATAAATCACTGGATTATCTCCCATCACATTTGGAAAAAATAAATAATCTATTATTTAGTTTCTTTAAAAAATAAGAATATAGTGTATACATAAATCATAAATTATTCCACCAATTTAAGAGTTTAAAAAATCTCTTATCCAAGTCAGAAACAGACTTGTGTAATTGTACAGTTTCACTTTGGATCTACTTGTTTACAATAAACCAAAATTTTAAATCTCCTTGCTAATATAATTTCACCATCCACTCAGCATACAATTCATCTATTGAAGTTTAAAGAAAAAAAATCTGTTTGTACTGTATTTATTATTTATGTATTTATTGGATTTGTATGCCGCCCCTCTCCGAAGACTCGGGGCGGCTAACAGCAATAATAAGACAGCATATAATAATAATCCAATACTAAAAACAATTAAAAACCCATTATAATAAAAACCAAACAGACATACAGACATACCATGCATAAAATTGTAACGGCCTAGGGGGGAAGAGTATCTCCCTGTCTTTCGTAAACTACTCAAGACTCATTTATACCGCCAGGCATGGGGGAGTTGAGATAGCTCTTCCCCCTAGGCCATTGCAAGTTATGCATGGTATGTTTGTGTGTATGTTTGGTTTTATAATAGGGGTTTTTAGTTGTTTTTTATTATTGGATTGTACATGTTGTGTTTATTATTGTTGTTAGCCGCCCCAAGTCTGAGGAGAGGGGCGGCATACAAATCCAATAAATTATTATTATTATTATTATTATTATTATTATTATTATTTCAGTTTCTCCATGCCTGGCGGCAGAGGTGAGTTTTAAGTAGCTTACGAAAGGCAAGGAGGGCAGGGGCAATTCTAATCTCTGGGGGGAGTTGGCCGCCACAGAGAAGGCTCTTCCCCTGGGTCCCGCCAAGCGGCATTGTTTAGTTGATGGGACCCGGAGAAGACCCACTCTGTGGGACCTAACTGGTCGCTGGGATTCGTTCAGCAGAAGGCGGTCCTGGAGATAATCTGGTCCGGTGACATGAAGGGCTTTATAGGTATATCTCTTAGTTGTCTTTAATTCAATATTGCCTTTCAGAATATCAATTTAGGATCCAAATCCAAAATTTAAGTATTCAAACTTATGATTTTGAGTTTTTTAAATGTTGAAGTTGCTGTAATGCATTTTCTAGACAATATAACATCCAGCTATTTACAAGAAATTAACTTTAAATATATGTCTACATGTATACTCTATATCTCTCTATGCTAGAGCAATGTGTTTGTTAGATTTTTATCCAAATGTTATTCTAAAAGCTGAAGACATAAATATAATTCACTCTTTCCGCTTTTTATTCACACTGTAAGATTGATTGATCCAAAACAAAATAATTGACCCAAAGCCTCCCTGGGTATTTCCATCGAGAATATAATTTCCGCAAACCTTATCCAACTTAATCAGATTGTCTCCTGCCATTACTAAGTATACTTTTTCAAATTTAATGTGGGAGTGAATGTGCATGCATTAAAAAAGGAGAAAACATAATGGTTGAATTTAAGAGAGAGGAAAGGGAAAATGCTTTTAAACTTTCAAGAGTCTGTAACAATAGCCTGCATCAATAAAGCATAGTTCAAATCTAGTTGCCCAATTTTATCCTTCTCAGTGGGCTGATAAAACTGCATAAAACAGCAAGACAGTTCTCACATCTATGCTTTCTTTCTGCATCTCCTTCAATTGCAGAAGATCTTGTAACATAATACAGTTGAATTGCTAGTCAGGCTATTGCAAAAAGATAGAAAATCTGTTGCATTAATGGATAGAGATATATTTGCTAATACACTGGACATTAAGAATTTCTGGAATGTTACTTGATAGTTAAGACTCAGAAATACAATTATTATTTTTTTGTTCTAACTGTCTCACTAAATGATTTTAGGCCAAATGTTCTTCCCTCAGTGGCTACCCATCATCATATTTGCAGCATGATGGTATAATAATAGTATATTAAGAATCTTTTTTAATATTACAGTACGATAATAACATTGAATTACCAATGTAATGACTGTGTTATTAAGGTTTTTTCTCACACTACATGCCTTCCATTTCTCAGTCTGCTTCTTTATACTGTGAAGTATATGGAGAGGGGCGGCATACAAATCTAATAAATTATTATTATTAATTATTATTATTATTATTAATTTATTGGATTTCTATGCCGCCCCTCTCTGAGGACTCGGGGCGGCTTACAACATATAAAATATACAATACAAAATTCTTAATCCAATTAACTAATTAAAAATCTTTTTAACCCCCTCCCCCCCCAAAACCATAAAAAACAATCCATTCCATTCACTCCACATTCTCTCAACATATTCATCGGGCAGGGGGCAAAGATCTAATGGCCCCAGGCCTGGCGGTATAAGTGAGTCTTCGGACTCTTATGGAAGGCAAGGAGGGTGGGGCCGTACAAATTTCCAGGGGGAGCTGATTCCAGTGGACCAGTGCACAGAGAAGGCTCTCCCCCTGGGCCCCGCCAAATGACATTGTCTGGTTGACGGAACCTGGAGGTGGCTGACTCTGTGGGACCTGACCGGTCGCTGGGATTCATGCAGCAGAAGGCAGTCTCAGAGGTATTCTGGTCCCATGCCATGTAGGGCTTTATGAATCATAATTCACTAGTATACTACCACGATAGTGCTACCACAAGCTTTGGAGTCAAGTGTCAATCTTCTGATAATAGTAAGAAGAATAAACAACAAAAATAAAAAGTAACACCACCAAACAACATCTACCAGATCCTTGGGAAGTACTTAATATATGGTAAAAATGTGAAATCTGATTGACTATATTACCAACCATAATAACAAAAGGTCTGGAAAGCATTTGGGCACAATGAAGGAATGGATAATTCAGAACTGCAAAATGTTGCATTAAGTGGAACAGTGAATATGTTACTATTATATATTTAGCCATTCTAAATCTGAAGGATCGAACAAGCTAAAGTTTCAAATCAAGCCAGAACTACTTGGTCGACTACATATGAATATAATACTATCATGACTATTCTGAAATCATCTTTGCAACTAAGCATGGAATAGAGGCTAGTATCAATTAAATAAAATTCACAAAATTATAAAAAAGACACCAAACTAGGTAATTCTATTGGATAATGGCATACCAAACAGATATTTACAATAGAGAGAATATATAAAGTAGATCATTGGATTGTTGTCAAATTTGTGCTAAAGTAATAATTATCTCAGATAATTATGTTTATTTTTTATTGTCAATACCAGGAAACAGAATTTCGGGTCTCTGAATCAAGAGCCAGATCTGGTTTCTCCTGTGGACAAATTTGTCCTGTGTCAAATCAAGTGAACTTAATTAAGCCATTTTGAGTCAATGAAGAGGAATATTAAGAGCCAACTTCTACAAGCATTGTCTCCTCCCAATACATATGTGATTAAAACTTGTGGCCTATTCTCTTTATTGAAATGAATACAATTTGACTTCCTTAGACTGTGTAATTTAAGTTAAAAGTTTAAGTTTCTACAATATTAAATATATATCAATATTTAATATTTATTTATTTATTAATCAGATTTGTATGCCGCCCCTCTCCGCAGACTCGGGGCGGCTCACAGCAATAATAATACAATGTAAACAAATCTAATATTTAAGTTAATTTAAAAAAACCCAATTTAGAAACCAATCATATATACTAGCATACCATACATAAATTTTATAAGCCTAGGGGGCGGGAAAATGTTAATATAAAATAAATGACTAATTAAGTTTCTAATAACTTACCTGGTTTTGATCCTTCTGGGACTGATCCATTCCAAACCTGATGTAGGAATTCAGGTCTATTATCATTCATATCAATAACATTAATAACGATATCAATGGGATTTTCCACCTGATTCCCATTTACATCTACGGCATGTGCCCTTAGCTGCAAAAAATAGTTTTTAAAAATCAGAATAACCTACAACAGGTATCATCAGAAAAGGTAATTGTTGTTCTGGCAGTACATTTTTAACAGAATAAACAAATATGATTTATTTTGTCTGCTTTTGCTATCTTCTTTTGGTCATTTCAAACACTTGAAAACAGATTTAAAAAAATAATATCTGAATTACAAAAACCTCGTAATGCCTAAAGTTAACAAAAACAAGGCAAGATACTTTACCTCTGTGTGGTAAAAAAGAAAAGTTATATTGGGAGGGAGGGTGAAAAGAAGGATGGAAAAGGAGGAGCAGAAGGAGGAATTATCTGAAGGTAGAAAAAATCATTATACTAGAATGAAATAATTAAATGAGATTAATTTGTAAGATACCTCAAGAAAATACTTTTTCACCCAAAGCAAAACTTATCAGTGGAGTCTGCTGCCAGAAACTACAACAATTAGACGGCATGTTGTGCTGCTTCAGATGTCCCCCTCTTTCACTTTTCACAGTTTTTAATATTTATCAAACATGAAATGTTTTTCTAGTAATCCATTTATCCATTCATCCTCTTATCTATTTTCTCTTCTGCAATTAATTTCATCCCCAAAGGTGTTTATATTTAAATGTACTACATAATTTAAAAAAAATCTCATGATTTATTTTTTATTTTTGAAAAAACTGTCACCATTTAATACTCATATAAAGCTTTAACATTAAAATCATGTCTTCTAAATTTGTAACTGGAAATTGAAAGAAAATATAATAGTGTTTCTCATTTTGCTTCTTTTATGTAATTCATTAAATCAAATCTGAGTTGTTAAAACTAGCCAAGCAATTCCATTTACATAATTTTAAATCTAAAACTGAGAAACTAATTCTAGATAAGATCTTTGATTTTAAACTTTATTGTTAAAAACTTACATGAAAAGAAGCTATTTGTTCCCGATCTAATGGCTTTGTCACTGATAGTTGACCTGAAATGGGATTGATGATAAAGATGCCAGTT
Organism: Erythrolamprus reginae; assembly: GCF_031021105.1. Classification (NCBI taxonomy): domain Eukaryota; kingdom Metazoa; phylum Chordata; class Lepidosauria; order Squamata; family Dipsadidae; genus Erythrolamprus; species Erythrolamprus reginae. The sequence continues at coordinate 204,631,881 of NC_091952.1, forward strand.
GGAGGCTGATCAGCACCTGGACCAGTAACACTGTATCGCAAGGAAAGGCTTTTATCACGATCAGATCTGATCTATATACCAAGAAGATGGTGAATTTGTTAAATAAAAAAATAGTTAGATGTACCAGTTACTTAAAATAAATCTATCAATATGCACATGCATGTACTGTATACTCTATCAAAATAGTCTTAGAAATCATTTACATTTAAAACATCAACAACAACAATAATAATGATAATAATAATGTCAATTGCAAAAGGCCGCTTTACTGGGATCGGCAAACATAATTCGCCACTACATCACGCAGTCCTAGGTGCTTGGGAAGCGCCCGACTGGTGATGAAATACGAAATCCAGCATAGTGATCTCGTTTGCTGTGTTGTACTGACATAATAATAATAAACAACACAGCAAACAAGGTCACTATGCTGGATTTCGTATTTCATCACCAGTCAGGTATTATTATTATCACCAGTTGGATGATGATTGTTATAATATTTTTATTAATTTTCCACATTTTACATAACATTTTATTTTGAGCAGATTTACAGCTTTACATTATTACATTACTTATTAAGTATTACATTAATGTTATGTTTGTACAATTTATACACCATTTACCACATTTTCTAATTCTATGTCGTTATCCCGCATTGTCTCTTTGATTTTCTACCATTAGTCCATTTGTACTATTTTCCCCAGATTTTGTAATAATTTACATTTTCTTATCTAGTAAAAGTGAGCTGTACTGGACTTCTTACTAATACAAAGGGTGGTGCCAGCACCTGCAATCTACAGAATACGTAATATATATTTATCAAGTATTATTATCACAGGAAATTCACCCATGGTAACCAACAATACTGCCTGTTCTGTTACAAAGCATGAACAACTGGAAATTGTCCTCCCACAAAGGAAACTCCATTATAATAGTTGGCAGTGCTTAACAAAGATTCTACTCCAAATGGTGTTTTCCCATGTTTTTGATGTTTGATAACCATGGCCTTACTTGATCAGTATTGTCAAAAAAGGAATCCTAATGTAATAACAAACAGTAGTGGTGATAAAAAGTCTTCTTGAGATTAACTTCTCCCAGTCTGTCTGAATTGAGCAGCCACTATGTCTCATATTCTGCCATTGATCTATTATCCCAATTTTACTTATGCTTCAAAAGAACCAGTGGCACATCAGTTGGCCATTTCTACCTCTGGACATAAGGATTTTCTCTTTTACACAACCTCAGCTTGTGTAGGATTCTCCTACCCTTTCTGATCTTCTATTTTTTAAAATATAAAAATAATATTTATTAAATTGATATACCTCCCATCTTACTATCCAAAGTAACTCATGCCGACAACCATTCAATAGAAAATATGGATTGAGTGTAAAATAAATGTGTATATCCTTACTTTAAAGACCATTTGAGGAGGAAGCCACACAAAGCTGAATGTCTGTTATCTCTATAAATATCATTTTACAAATGACATAAATGTGTGCAGATGATATAAATTTACAAAAATGATATCATTTTCAAATGACTTATATATATTAAGCAAATGAATACATAGGGCTTTGTCCTTTATTTTGAAATAATACTGTATAAAATATTATTGGTTATATGCAAAGTCCATTAAATGGACTTCATTAATCTGAAGGGTTAGTATATAACAACCTGTCTTTTACATTCTATAAGAATTCAGTATCCTTTTGATTTTTTAAAATCTGAGTAACCGTATTTATCGAATTGATAAGCCATTAATTGTATATTTGGACAAATATTTTTTTTATTTATTATTTTATTTGATATTTCTCCTCTTCTATTGACAGTACATATAATACTGAGCTTTTAATAGGATTACTTCTATAAAGGTTTCTACTGAGGAGAGAATTGCCTTGAAATAGAACAACAAAAATTCTCATGTTTGTTTTCTTTTTCCCCTTTACATATTAATAACCTGGTTTCATGTTTGATAAGAATACATGGGATATTTTTTCATCTCAGTTAGTTGATTAAAAAAATATTATTACACTCCTTCAATAATACTCTTCTGTTCTCTGTCTTACCCTAACTAATTCCTGAGGAAATGGCCCTCTGGAGTTTTCTGGCAAATTGATGGGAGGGATAACCCAATCTCTCTTCTGTCTTTGCAGATGGCCGCTGTGTTTATTTTGTTGTCTAGGAAATACAATGTCTTCCATTTTCTTTTGTTCCTGGCAATTATAGATAATGAAAATTAGTACAGATTAGATGCTTAAGATTTTTCAAATAGAAATCAGCATACAAATATTTAAATACATTTACATAACGAACCAAGATTTAAATGATATAAAATAAGGCTTCCAGAGACAATGTATAACTCCCAAATGCACAAAATGACATGACATGGAAGAAGCAAAAAATAAATAAATCTATATACCTACTTTGTCTTCTATCAGAAATCTCTAAAGTACGAATTTTAAGCAATTTATTGGATTTTAGTTCTATATATGCTTTTTATGTTCCAACTGCAGCCAAGTTAATACTGTTCCAAATTTAACAGTATGTCTTTAGTTATTTCTCATTAGTTGGAGCTACACTTCAGGTAATGTGCTACTGTACATTAAATTTAGACCTGGGTGTGCTAAAATATAATTTGAGTTTCTAAGGAAGTTTAATACATAGTAGTAAGGACTGTCTCAAATATTTATGACCCTATTAAATCCCATAGAATTAATGTTGTAATTATTTTAAACCTATGTCAGCCATGATGGATGCTGTAGATGGCCCACTTTACACAGTAGGTATTAATCTCTGCAGGGTGTCAACAATTCTTCTCTGCATCTGTAAGCATTCTGGCTTTTGCTTCTTGATGCTGGCAGATTGCTAGCTTGCTTATGCATATGGTGAAAACAAAGAAAGACATATTTCTTCAATCCTTTAAAACAATAATGTGTCTTTTCAGTTAAATGTGGAATATAAAAAATAATGGTTTCTTTTTACATTATGGAAGCCAGATGTTTTCAACAACTATAAATAAGTAATACTAACTACCTCACATAAGGCAATTTAATAGGGAAAACATTTTGGAGACTTGCAGCACTAAGGTAATTTACCAATAAATAAATACAAATATATTTTATTTGTTTAAAACACGGATATGTTGACCTTTAAACAAAGCTTTAGTGAGCGTACTCAGGACCAGGTTATGAATTAAGAGTCCTAGAAAAAATACTATGTGTGTGTATGTGCAAGCTGGTAATGCTGTTAATGAGCTAGAAATGCAGAGTAACAAATTAAGTTTATACTGGCCCACCGAACCAAATGCATTCAATCAACCAAGTAGCTTGCTTGGCCTGCCAAGAACTTTACAGTATCTCTCCACCAATTTATACAGTCTCTAAAAAGATGAAATTGCAGACAACTTACCAAGCCCTACTAAATATACACCAATAGGGCTTGCTTATGTTCTGGCTATGCAGTTAAAACATGCTGGAAATGATATCCTAGCTCTGTGACTGCATAAATATGATTACAGGTTTAGAGAGTCACAGTCCAGAAAACACCAATACAAATTCCACCTCTCTGGAAAAAGCAAGATTACCAGCATGAAGTTTTCATTATTATAAGCCTTTGCCCCATGTTCAGAAGCCATCTATTGATTATTTAAATGTAAATTCATCCTCTGTTCCATGTTGGGATTTTAATACAAATCAATTTCATGGAATGAATCAAACCCATGTTTTTTTTCCTGATATTTTCAATCTTATGCCTATAATTGTTAATTTTATTGTGTACATATGTATTGACATAAATTGTCAAGTATATTTTTTAGAAGAACAAGTGCATTATTCAATGCTTACTGGCAGCAAGGCTGAACAAAATTTCTTTCTAGCTTGGCTGAGAGCACTTTACACAAGAGGGAACTCCTTTCTCTAAAGTGGCAGTGGAGTCATGAATAATTTACACACATGCACACCCCAACATTTTATTACTGAGACACAAAGCAAAGCCAATGCTTTCTGCCAGAATTGCTTTTCCTGCCACGTTTGTAAATCTGAAGTTCCAATGGTATAAACTTGACTGATGGGCCTGAAAAGCAAATTGTTTATTTATTTATTTTTGGTTAGATTGAATTGCTTGAATAACTATTGAGTGCTTTCTAGGGATTTAGAATTTAGAAGACACATTGCAATTCAAATTTCTACCTTATAAAAATATACTCCTGTATTGACACAAATTTTAAACAACTTCTGTATTTTCAATGAAATGGGATGATGGAAAAAATATTTTGAAAATTAATAATATTTAACACATAAAATTAAGTAAGAATCCCCCCCCCCATTGATAAATTAAGAACCCCTTTCTTTGTCATATACATTTCTAAAAGACATTTTACCTTTATGGAATCCGTTGGATCAAGACCTAGTTTTATGATCATTTGCCACTGTTCTTTTGTGTCTTTGTCACTGGCATACAGTAAAAATTCAGTGGGTTCTGGAGAAAGCTGAAAACTCCTAGCGGCATATACCACACCATCTTCACTAATTCTGAAATCTGCTGGTGCGCTGCTTTCAAAATGGACTTTTCTGCTTGCTTCACAGCTTCTAAATCTTACTGCAAATACATAAGACACAACAGTTATAATGAAAAAGGTTTAAAAATCCTGATATTCTGAATAAATTGTTGCAGATAAGTCAACACTAATGTTGATTAATTTTAAGTAAGTTGATGAATCAATAGCTAACTAAAAACAAAGCACGATTTTTAATTAAGATCTCTCACTGATTTTTTTATGCAAGTCCTGATACATTAAGGTTAGTTTTTAATAGTATATTTTTTTATTTGTTTCATAATCAAACAAAGCATTATATAACAACTGTTTTATCACTACAGTAGTCCCTCGCTATACTGCGCTTCACCTACTGCGGCTTCACTTCATCACGGGTTTCTGAGGAAGTCGATCGGCAGATTTAAACAGCCCGCCGAACTCGATCGGCAGGTTTTTTTTTAAAAAAAAAAAACCTAAAATTGTAAATACTGTATTTAAATACTGTATCTAAAATAAATACTGTGTGGGAAGGGTTTATAAACCCTTAAAACAATGAAAACTTACCTAACAATTATAATATAAATACTTTCCCCATCGCGGATTTCACCTATTGCGGCCAGGTCTGGAACGTAACACCAGCGATAGGTGAGGGACTACTGTACTTTTATTATACAATTTTTTTCTCCAAGTATTTCTGAAACAATTGCTTTCTACCTTTTCTGTTCTAGAATATGGAAGTTTGAGGTTTGGTATCGTTTGGACTGTTAACTTGCAAATCCCAGATTACAACAATGCAAAATATAAGAATACTTTAAACAATATGTAGTAGCTTTTGGGTATTACTAGTTGTAAATAATATTGCTGATTTGTTTCTCAATTTGAAGAATTTGTCCCTCAACTAATATTATATTTTAATTCAAAAATTCACCTTAACATTATTCAGTATATTCTGAGAAAAGCAGACCTACATCTATAGTACCTTACATGACTTCTTATGAGCAACCAGCTGTACAACATAGTGGTCAAAGCAACAATCCTATAAATGAACAAGAATGATCACAAGATATAAAAAGCTTGAAGTACAGAATATATAAATTGCATGTCTCTGGAGATTCTCAGTCATCTAGGTGACAGTTGTCCCAAAGATGCTTTTTCAAGAGGCAACTCTATTTTCTGTTTTTTCTTTGAAGATGTTTTGCTTCTCATCCCAGAAGATTCTTCAGCTTTTTGAATCATATATTTATAATCCTGTTTATAATTAAATGTTATTTTATACACGCTTGACAAAATAAATACATAGAATAAAATCTCAATATGCTTAATTATCTAATGGGAAGCTAATATCTTCATTATTGATATTCTTTCTTGAGATAACTAGGTGCTATAAAATTCAAGCACCTTACTGAATGAAAATTTACAAAACTGACAGTGTCCTTGAAAAATCATTCTATACAAGTAGTCATATTAAAATATTTTTGTGTGTTTAGGCTTGTTCATTCATAGATGGATGGATACAATATATTTGTTTAGGTAGTTTTAGGCCACTGCTAAACAGTTTGTAAAGAAGAACTTGGATCAGTTAACAAACTAACTTTCTGCTTTCAAGACAAAAAATCATTTAAATTATTATTATTATCGGTTATATTTTATATTAACAAATCCCCTTGTAGAAAGTCATTATTAATGCAGTTATTTTCCTAAACCAATGAAAGAGATGACACATTATTCACATTATTGTGATGTTTGTCTTTAGCTGCACTGCAATTTAAATGCATTACTCAGAAAGCAATATAAACAATTTTTCACAGTGAGAAATAAAAATGCTTATAAAGAATACCCAAATACGGTAAATCATAAAATGTAAGCCAATATAATTCAAACTTTTTTTGTATTTTTGGTGTGTGCACATGGAACCAGGTCTTTTGTATCTTTTGGGAGTCCATCATAACTTCAAATAGTTACTGAGTGATCAACCATTAAAAAAGGACTACCTGAATAGAGCCATTATCAAGCTTGGGAATAGTACTGAAGGGAAAATCAAGGGATTGAAATAGCATTGTTCTCTACCCTCTTCATTTTTTCTCCAGTGGCCTTAAAACTTTCTGGCAATTAAAGATATTCCTCTTTCATTGTTGGTCTTTTATTTATCTGCTCTTTAAAAGGGAAATGCCCCTTCAGAGATAGAAAAGATAAAACTTAGTTTTCTAATTACAGGGAGGCAAGGGATCAAGCTACATGAAATATTTTAGGTAGAAAGTTCTATGTATGAGTTGTGTGAACAAGAATTCAATATATACCCCGGATACATATAAAACAAATTATTCAATTAGTGAAAAATAACATGTTGAGTGATGTTTCGATAGGATATTTTTACAAGTTTCACCATGAACATATGTAATATGAACATGAACCATACTAACAGACCATGAATACAGTATATGCTATTTAAAAAAATAGTTAATTATAAGTCAGGATTAATCGTTTTCACCTTGCAAGACCACAATTCTGAGGCTTATTCTGATTCCTTTCCCTTATATGAAAACCATAATAGAAAGTGAACTAATAATGGAGAAAAATACAGGGATACCTTGTCTTATGAACTTAATTGGTTCTGGGAGGAAGTTTGTAAGGCGAAAAGTTCGTAAGACGAAACAATGTTTTCCATAGGAAACAATATAAAATGGATTAATGCGTGGAAGGAAAACACCCCCCCCCCCCGCAAAAACTGCACTCCGCTGGGTGCCACTGCTTGGCTGTCACCTTTTGAAACAGCTGGGCGCTTCTCGGCGTTCTCCCGAACCCGAAAAGTTCGGCAAAAGTTTGGGTTTGGGAGGCCGCTGAGAATTGCCACTGCCCGGCTGTCACCTTTTGAAACAGCCAGGGGGCTTCTCGGCGTTCCTCCAACGCCGAACCCGGAAGTTCAGCAAAAGTTCAGGTTCGGCATTCGGATTCGTAAGGCCGCTGAGAAGCGCCACCGCCCAGCTGTCACCTTTGCAGAAGAGCCACGGAGCTGTCGGCTGGTCGGGAGGCTCAATCGGAGGTGGGGAATGCCAATAGGGAATTCCATGGGTGGAGCTTTGACGTCACGAAGACGTCCTTCCTGTAGTCCACGTTTCGGCCGGCCAGGAAGGACTTCTCCGTTACGTCAAAGCTCCGCCCATGGAATTCCCTATTGGGATTCCCCACCTCCATTTGAGCCTCCTGATCGGCCGACAGCTCCGCACCCTTCTGCAAAGGTGACAGCCAGGCGGCAGTGCTTCTCTGCGGCCTCCCAAATCCGAACTTTTGCCGAATTTCTGGATTTGGCATTCGGGAGAACGCTGAGAAGCCCCCCGGCTGTTTCAAAAGGTGACAGCCGGGCGGCGGCTCTTCTCGGCATCCTTACGAACCCGAATGCCGAACCTGAACTTTGCCGAACTTACGGGTTCGGCATTCACAGCGGCGAAAAAAGTTCGTAAGAAGAGGCACAAAAATCCCGAACCCCAGGTTTGTATGTCGAAAGGTTCGTAAGACGAGGGGTTTGTATCACGAGGTACTACTGTACTTATTCAATTATGTCCGAATGTCCTTGGGTTAGAGCATGATACCATGGTCTTTTGAGACTGAAAGATGCCAGTGCAAATTATATTAGGCAATGATGATGAATCTTTTTTGGTTTGTGTGTCAAAAGGGTGTGTGGGAGTGTGGTAGAAGCTTCCTGAAACTCTGGAGTACAAAAAACAGCCCCAACGGACAAACCGGAAGTTCAGAAAACGCACTTCCTGTTTGCCCATTGTGCTGCTTTTTGCACTCCAGTGGGTTCAAGGAAGCTTCCTAAAGCCTTGGAGTGCAAAAAAACAGCATAACAGGAAAACCGGAAGTGCATTTTCTGAGTTTCCAGATTGTCTGTTGGGCTGCTTTTCTGCACTCCGGAGCTTCAAGAAGCATCCCTGAACCCTCAACTGAAAGAAACAGCACAATGGCCAAAACAGAAGTCCATTTTCTGAACTTCTGCTGGGCGTTTTTTTGCACTACGGGGCTTCAGGGAAACTTTCCTGAATCATCCAGAGGGCGAAACGGCCTTCTCCAAGGGTGAAAATCAGCTGGCCAGCATTCGCATGCGTGCTGGAGCTGACATAGGGCAATATCTCACATACCCTCCAATATGGCACTGTAGGCCACCTGTGGCACATGTGCCATAGGTTCGCCATAACGGATATAAGGTTATAGGTAGTCCTCAATTTATGGTCATATTTGAGATTGGAATTGTGGATGCTAAGGAATGCAATTATTAACCTAATTATTACGTGACCAGATCATAGGGGTGGTACAATGGTCATAACTTTGAGGAGAGATTGTAAATCACTTTTTCAAAGACTGTCATAACTTTGAATGGTCAATAAATGAATGGATTAATTCAAAGACTATCTATATTTATTAAATCTGATGTGCAACAACAAACCAAGAGCAAAGTGTGAAGTATGCAATCTCATTTAAGTTGAAGAAACAAACTATGTACATAGATTTCTTTCTTTTTTTACAATTTATTTTATTTCACAACAGCCAAATGGATTATTTTAACAAAGTTTTTGGTGAATAGGCGTTGATTGCTTACCTGAACGCCTCTTCTCGTACGGTGAGCGGGTACAGCAGTCACATGGGTTGCTCATGTCCAATCCGGTGGAACTGAGCCTAGTGTTAAAAAAGCTTGCTGGATCCGCCCCTTCCCCAGAATTCGCGAATCCATAGACTAGGCTCAGCTGTGAAGCTCTGTAGTGTTCAACTCTCATTGTTAGAGGAAGAAAGGTTATAGGAAGGTAAAGAAGACACATACAAGGGCGGGAAGTGACTGCTGTACCCGCTCACCGTACGAGAAGAGGCGTTCAGGTAAGCAATCAACGCCTATTCTCCGTACTGAAGGAGCGGGTCCAGCAGTCACATGGGACATACCCAATAGATGGTCCCTAGGGTGGGATTAGATTGCTATCGTGTGAGATAACGGATTGGAGTACCCTTCTGCCGAAGGCAGCGTCCGCTGAAGCGTAAGAGTCAATCTTGTAGTGCCTGATGAAGGAATTTGGCGAGGCCCAAGTGGCTGCTTTGCAGACCTCCTCCAACGGGGCTTGAGTCGCCCAAGCGGCCGAGGTGGCTGCGCTCCTGGTGGAATGCGCTGTGATGTTCCTTGGAACTGAGAGGGAGGCCGACTCGTAGGCCTTAGATATAGTCCCTCTGATCCAACGGCCTATTACTGTTGAAGACACTTTGGCACCCATGACTCTGGGGTGATAGGCTATAAAAAGTGCTTCTGACCTCCGAAAGGGTCCTGTGCGTTGGATATAGATTCTCAGCGCTCTAATGAGATCCAGGGTGTGCCATCTAATTGCCAAGGGATGGTCTCGTTGGAGGCAGAAGGAAGGTAGGACAATATCCTGAGTTCTGTGGAACATGGAACTGACCTTGGGTAAGAAGGTGGGGTCCAGTCGCAAGACTACCTTGTCCTGATGAAATTGACAAAGGTCCTGCCTGATTGAGAGGGCAGCCAGCTCCGAAATGCGTCGGGCAGAGGTAATAGCCACCAGGAATGCTACTTTAAAGGATAGGTACCTGAGGGACGCCGATTTTAGGGGTTCGTATGGTGCCTGCGTGAGGGAATGGAGAACCCGTGGCAAATCCCAGGAAGGATACCTGTGGACCTTGGAAGGTCTGAGGTTGGCTATGCCCTTGAGGAATTCCTGAACTTCTGGAAAGGAGCGGAGAGGCTGTCTGCGGGGCCCCGCTAGGACAGAGGAAATGGCCGCCTGATGACGCCGGAGGGTGCTGGTGGAAAGTCCCTGATGGAAACCTTGCATAAGGAAGGAAATGATTCTGTGTATGGGGATGCACAGGGGAGAGAGGCCTTCCTGTAGACACCACTGGTGAAACTTGGACCACGTGTGGTCGTAGATTCGATTGGTCGAACCCCTTCTGGCCTTTAAAATGACCTCCACTGTATCGGGGTCGTGGCCACGCAGTTCTAAGTCTCTCCTGATAACAGCCAGGCGGTGAGGTGGAACCACTCCGGGTCTGGATGGAATGAGGCCCCCTGCCGCAGCATATCCCCCGAAGCGGGGAGTCGCCAAGGGTCCTGGACGGACAACTGTTGGAGATCCGCGAACCAGGGCCGGCGGGGCCAATGAGGGGCGATTAAGATTACTCGGGCCCTCTCGGTGAGGACCTTGTGAATCACGTCCGGGAGAATTGGAATTGGAGGGAATGCGTAAAGTAGGCCTGGAGGCCATGGGCTCCGGAGGGCATTGATTGCTTCCGCTCCCGGGGATGGAAATCTGGAAAAAAAGCGAGGGAGTTGGGCGTTCGCATTGGTCGCGAAGAGATCCAGAACTGGTAGGCCGAATCTGAGGCTGATTTGATGGAACAGGTCTTGATGGAGGTTCCACTCTCCTGGGTCTATCGTTGCTCGAGATAGCCAATCCGCCTGGACGTTGAGGCTCCCCGAGATGTGGTCGGCTAGGAGCGACCGAAGATGTTTTTCCGCCCAAAGGCCTAACTTGAGGGCCTCCCTCATGAGGGCCTTGGATCTCGTGCCCCCCTGTCTGCAGATATGGCTTTTTGTGGCAATGTTGTCGGTGAGAATGAGAACGTGCCGGTTGGGAATGCGAGGAGAGAAATGCTTCAGAGCCAAGGAAACGGCTCTTAACTCTAGCCAATTGATTGGCTTGGAAGCTTCCTCCGGGGACCACGTGCCCTGGGCTATCATCCCCTGGGCGAGGGCGCCCCATCCCGATAGACTGGCATCTGTGGTGATGACAAATTGATCCGGGCACCTGAACGGGGATCCTTTGTCCATGGCCGGAGACTTCCACCACTTGAAGGATCTGCAAACAATTGGTGGGATGACAATGCGACGACTTGAGTTGCTGTGCCCCGATCTCTGAAAGGGTAATAGGAGCCACTGTAGTTCCCTAGCATGAAGGCGAGCCCAGGGAATGATGCCTATGCATGACACCATCTTCCCCAAAAGGGAAGACAGGGTTACTATGGATACTGAAGGTTGAGATAAAATGCAAGAAATTAACTCCCCTATACTGAATTTTCTCTCAGGAGAGAGAAAGACCTGGGAGGATTCTGAATTAATAATGGATCCCAGGTGTAAGATGGATGTGGAAGGTTGGAGATGACTTTTGTCAAAGTTGATGGAAAATCCATGGTCCTGAAGAACTGACATGGTGACAGAAAGGTCTGTTTTCACTTTCTCTAGGGAGTTCCCATGAATCAAAATATCATCAAGATAACATAAAATGTGAATGGGAGACGCCCGGATATAGGCCGCCAGGGACCCCAAGAGCTTTGTAAAGACCCGAGGGGCCGAGGAAAGGCCAAATGGCATCGCCCTATACTGGAAATGCCTGCCCTGAAAGGAGAAACGTAAAAATTTTCTGTGGCATTTGGCTATAGGAATGTGGAGGTAGGCCTCAGTGAGGTCTAAAGAGACCATGAAATCTCCCGGGTGGATGGCGGCCAAAATGGATGATAAGGAGTGCATTTTAAACTTCCTATATTTGATGAATAGGTTCAGCTTCTTTAAATCCAAAATAGCTCTCCAACCTCCGGAGGATTTTGGAACCATAAATAGGATGGAATAAAAACCTAGACCCCTCTGCCCGGGGGGAACCGGTTGAATGGCTCTGATGGACAATAAGTGGGAAATGGCCTCCTCCATACAGTTACAATCTGAGGAGGACCTGGGAGAAGGGCAGGAAATAAAACGTTTCGGGGGGGGGAGAAATAAATTCTAAAAGAAGGCCTGTTTGAACAGTGTCAATGACCCAGGGGTCCTTGGAGGTGAGATGCCAATTAGAGGCGAAATGGGCTAGGCGACCACCTATGGGAATCGAGGGAGAACTACCATCTAGGTTTTTTTGAAGCCCTGTTAGAGGACGCTCCCCTTTGGAAGCGAAAACCTCTGCCCCTGGAGTTCCTACCTTGGGAACGAAAGCGGGGGGAATACTGACCTGGAGATCTCTGATAGGAAGCCGCTTGATCTTGCTGACGCCCTGGGCGACGAAAGGACTGCGTTTTGGTAGCCTTTTTGGTGGTTGGACCCAATACTTTCTTCTTGTCCGTGGTTTCCGTGAGGAGTGGATCCAGAAGATCCCCGAAAAGAAGGTCGCGCTTTAAGGGTCCCAGAGATAACTGCCACTTCTGGCGTACTCCTGCTTGCCAAGGGCGAAGCCATAGGAGTCTTCTTGCCGTTGTAGAAGCTGCAATAGACTTAGCAGAAAATCTAGTAGATTGTAAAGTGGCATCAGCCACGTACTGAGCAGCTGCAAAGACCTTGTTGAAGTCTTGTTGACCTCTCAAGTCATCTGGAGGAATATGCTGTTGAAGTTGGCGAAGCCACAGAAGCATGGCTCTGGAGAAAAAGGAAGCCGCTGCAGAACTTTTAATGGCCCAGGAATCTGCGGTGAATCCTCTTTTGAGCATTTGTTCAATCCGCTTGTCCTCTGGGCGGAGGACTTCCTCTGCTTCGCCTGGCACAGCAGCCGCCGAGTGAAGGATCTTGACAGGTTCATCCGGTTTAGGAAAGGATAGGAGCTCCTCATAGGAAGAGGAGAGTTTGTACAATTTTTTGTCCTTGGTTGAGGGATTAAGCCCAGAGGCTGGGAAATCCCACTGCTTAAGTAAGGCATCTTTAAACAATTTAGGCATAGGAATTACCTCGTTATCCTCCTGTTCCTCTGTGAAGTAAGGTAAATTCTCCTCCGGGGGATTAGTGGATGTGGAGGCCTGTTTCTCCTGGGCCGCCAATCCCATAGAAATTCTAGCTTTGAGGAGGAGAGATTTGAACAATTGAGAAGGAAAAATAGTAATTGGAGAAGGAACCTTTATTTGGGATTCCTCATCATCTGAGAGGCCTTGAAAGGGATCCTCATCCTCCTCCATATCGTCATATTCGTCCTGAGAGGAATCTGATTCATCCTGAATAGGAGCTCTAACCGCTGGGGAAGAACCCAAGGGGCGGGAGGGACGAGGAGGTGGAGGAGGTAAGGGAAGCGCATTGATGGTAGAGAATTTAGCATCAATGGCCTTGGATAACACAGAAAAAATAGATTGGAATTCAGGAGGTAAACTAGAAATATCAGCAGGAATGGCAGAAGAATCCCTGAAGGCCTGGGAGGATCCTGGCTGGGGGGAATCTTCAATAATATCTGGTTCCTCTGGACCTATTCCCCATAGGTTAGGTTGGGGTCTGTCTAGGTTTGGCTCATCCAGAGATAACACAGGGACCCCAGAAGGAGGCAGATTAGAAGCCTCTGGGGGGTCTTGACTACTGAGTACTTGGGCCTGTACTTTCAAACGCTTTGCTGATTTGTCATGGATTCTTTGTAGGGCTAGGTCCCTTCTCTTCTCAGCCCTGGTGACCTTGGTCGAGGGGCGGGCCCCTGAAGAAGAGGAGGTCGAGGCCTGGGGGATACTGGTAATCTCATCGCCTGTAGGCCTGGCCTCTCTGGGACCTTGAGTGGTGCCTCTCTTGGGAAAAGTAGCCATAGTCTGACAATTAACAGAAGACAAGGCTGAGCCAAATAACTGAATAATTAGGGAGAAGAATTTCAAAGACTTCCCAAGAGGAATGGATCCTGCTCCGAGGCCTCGGAGCTGCTGAGACTTGAGGGCAATCTGGGCAAACCCAGAGTTCGTGTCCCCAAATACAGCGTGGCCAGCCTCCCTAAACTTTAATTAAAGTAACCAAGGCACTCTGGTTGGAGGCTTAGCCGGTGGAGAATTAAGCCTGAGCGTCCCAAAGCCCACTCCGGGATCCAAGCGGTGGACTGAGGCCTACGCGGCTGGCAGAAGGCCAACACGAGAGGCCTAAATTTAAAAAGGGCGCGAAGGCCTTCGCGCCGAAAAATCGCTCCGTAATAGACTTCTTAAAGGGGAAGCGATCGACTAAGTCCAGGAGACTAGAAAGAAGCGTCTCACTCCGCAGGAGGTATTTCTTAAGCCCTTTAACAATAATACTATAATGAATCAATGAAGCAATACTTGCACCAAGACCTCCAGGCCAAAGGATTAAAGGAATCCACAAGCGGCAGCGGGGATCGTAAACGGCAAAACAGCCGGGGGAAAACGAAACCGCAACTTCTCCCAAGGAAAAAAACCGAGCCACAAACGGCTGGCGCTATTAGTGCAAGTAAACAAATAAAGATAAACAATTCTTACTACTTTTGAAGGAAAGATCGAAGGGAAGGTGTTAGAATGTTGAACGAGCCATCACAATACAACCGCAGGATATGCGAACTGAGCGAATTCTGGGGAAGGGGCGGATCCAGCAAGCTTTTTTAACACTAGGCTCAGTTCCACCGGATTGGACATGAGCAACCCATGTGACTGCTGGACCCGCTCCTTCAGTACGGAGAAGTTGATGTCCTTCACTTTTGAAGCAAAATTTATTTTTGTAGCCATCCCTAAAATACAAATAAATATAAATATAAACCACATAATTTAAGTCATTGTTTAAAAAATGTGCTATAACTGTGTGAAAGTTTTCATGATAATTCAGAAATTAGCTCAATTCTATTGGGATTTTTTTCAGGTAGGTAAGCACATAAAATACAGGATGAAATTAACTTTATTTAATATCTTCCTAATGTGATGGGACTGCAACTCTTAAAATTACTAGGCAGACTATTTTAATACCCTGGTAGATAGTACTTCAATAGTGGCTAACTGTAGCAATACATTTGGAAGATATCTGAACAATAACAAGGAGCCGGGGTGGCGCAGCAGGTAGAGTGCTGTACTGCAAGCCAATGAAGCTGACTGTAGATCTGAAGGTCAACTGTTCAAATCTCATCACCGGCTCAAGGTTGACTCAGCTTTATATCCTTCCGAGGTGGGTAAAATGAGGACCTGGATTTGTGGGGGCAATATGCTGGCTCTGTTAAAAAGTGCTATTGCTAACATGTTGTAAGCCGCCCTGAGTCTAAGGAGAAGGGCGGCATAAAAATTGAATAAATAAATAAATAAACTGTAAATACATTGAACAATGTAATTAATTTGATGCACAAAATTTTGGCAAATGTTTTGCCACCGTAAAACAATGCTTTCACCAATTACTGCATTACATTGTTTTGTTTTCCAAGAAGGTGTAATGTAACAAAAATGTAACTCTTATTGTGTTAATAGAATATATCTTTTTTTTTAAAAAACCCCAAACAATGCAATCAGTATGGTCACTGTAAAACCTTGTTAGAATGTCTGCCTACTATTTCTAGAAGATACTGATAGCGCAAAAAATTACTTCATCAAAATTACATTTCAAAATTTGGAGCTTTGATTTTACATTATGTTTTGCAATCAATTAAAAAAAAAACCCATTCCCCTATCCCTCAGCTAATTAAATCAACATAAATGGTCTATTTTTAAAACTATCTATAAGGTTAAGCACAACTTTAAAAAATGTTCAGTGAATCTCATTTACACATTTTTAGTAAAAGGTTCTATTTAATTTCACTTCTGGTAATCCTCTTTGATTACTGAATAAAGTAATAATAAGCATGCCAGAAAGAAAATGGGGATAAAGTTACTTCTGTTTCATAGAAAAATGCCTATGCAGCTCTTTAAAATGGGAATCGTGACAGTCAGCAAAAAAACAGATTAGGTAACTCCAACACAACCCAAATTATATTCGATTCAATGATTCTTTTCAGGTTTTGCCACTCCCACTCACTGACACAAAATCCTTCATAGTACTCATTCTTCTTTTGCCTTCATTTCAGTGGAAAAATATAACAGAAAGGGGTAAGCATCTTAGAGGAAATAATGCGTTTGTATTTAAACAACATCTTTTATTTTCCAATGCAGATATAATAGAGAGAATCCAGCCTCTCTTTGGCTATTGAAATTATTTAATAAACAGATGGGCAAGCATAAACCTGTATATTCTTGTGGAACTCTACTGAAGCCACCACAATTAAAAGAAGAGGGACAAAATGCAATTCTATACAAATGAGCATCAAAATAATCAAAATTACTTTCCTGAATGTATAATCCTGGTTTTTAAAAAAGGAATAATAGATATTAATGCTGATTATTAATATAGATAAAAATCCAAATACGTACAAGGCTATTCTACTTATGTAACAAAAGATAAGATAGTTAAATAATGAAACAAAAATAGTTTGAAGAAATACAACAGCTATTTTAATACCAATAAACTCAGCCAAATTTTATGAAAACCTGCTGGAATAAATATTATTTAACAATTGATGATCAACAATAATAACAAGGTGCCAAACAGACTACTGCATCAGAAACTTTTCAAATTCTGAGTATCTATTTTAAAAAAAGCTGTAAAATTTCTATCATTCATATTATGGATTAGAGAGCCAGGGTAATGGTTAGTGAATTGGGCTAGAAAATGGAAGGTCATAAATTCTAGTCCTGTCTTAGGCATGTAATCACTTGGGGAACCTTGGGCTTCCTTTTACAAATTGCCTTGATTGATAGTAGATGCAACTTAATCTTAAAGCATTGTATTTTCATGCTTTTTTAAAATGTAAAATATTTTATGTACTTTGAGTGAACCTACAACCAAATTATGTTTAGTCTTATGGCCTTAAAGTGAATAATTTTGGTAAATTGTTATTATACCTCCTTGCTATAGGTTGGAACCATTTTTTCAATGTTTGCAAACTGCTTGCAATAATTTTACAGTTTGGATATTTTTTTTTGGCCACAATGCAAATTGAACATGAAAGATCATTTTAAAGTGGCACATGATTAAATCCTTCCTATCATCCATGCAAAAACTTGTGCTGGTTTAGCAACCTTACACTGACAAGGTGACTGGAAAAGAAATTACATATATTTTGAGGGCACCCTCTGTGTAAATGTCAGGGCCAAGACACAGTAAATTCCATCCTTTATTTCCTTATACCTAATCTTGCAAAGCTGAAGCTATAAACCTTTACCCTAATAGACATATGCTGATAGAATCTTGGGTAGTGTTGATGAACCTTTTTGGCACTGAGTACCGAAATGAGATGATGAGCATTCGTGCATGGTCCTGCAAAAAACAGGAAAAGTAGCCGCCCAGTGCACATGCGCACGCCAGGTGATTGCTCTTCCAGTTTCCAGCAAGCACATGCACACGAGCCAGCTAGCCTTCGTCCACACATGCTCATCAGAAACCAGAAGACCAGGGGGGCGGTGTATACGCGCAATCCAGAAACTGGAAGAGCAACCGCCTGGTAGGCACATACACACCGGACGGTTGCTCTTCTGGCACTCCCATGTGTGTGAAGACCTCATGGCTGGTGCACTGGAATCTGGAAAAGCAACAGGCGATGGCTCACATGCCCAGAGAAATGTCTCTGCATGCCACTTGCAGCACGCGTGCCATTGGTTCGCTATCACGGATCTAGGCTATGGCTAACAAATAACCTCTTCCGCTTTCCCTTAGCCACCCCTGGGACTGTGCAGTCTCTTAATTTGGACTTCTCTCTGAGTGCATTGATTTTTCCCTAGAAAAGATCTGTGTTGACTCCCCTCATTACCTCTTCAAATGCACATCCCATCCCAGTAAATGGAAGCATCATCATGCAAAGACACCCCCCCCCCCCGTTTTAATCAGGTGCCTTCTTACATTCAGATAAAGATTTATATAGATCTGTTAGAATTTTGCTAGAAATGAAAGGAGCACAACTGAAATACTTTGAAATCATTATACCCATCAAAACACTAGATGGACTACTTATACATAAACATGGAGATAATAAGTGATAAATAGCAGAAACATATAAATGCAAGATACAAGAAATATGAAAACTTGTAAGATTCTGCTAGGAGGGTTTTATTATATATCAGCACAAAATTAGACATATTTTAAGACACCAAGCAAAACAGTTTTGTGCAAATTATGCAATGTATTGAGGTAATTACACAGTACCTACTTGAAAGCTGGCATCAGGATTTCTTGCTGAACTATCAACATTTAGTGTAATGTTATAAAAGAAAAAAATAAAATGCCTACTTTAATATATGAGTATTGTTTCCCGTGTTGAATATAATATACTTTTTACTGCGTTTTTCAATAGTTATATCTATTTTTGTTTTGTAAAAATACAAAACACCGCACTTGATATTTTGCTAGATAGGATGAGATAATGGATGAAAAGGGCAACAAGCTTGATGGATTATAGGAGGGCTAAGATTCTACTTTTGGAAATGGTTTAAGGGCAGGAATAGAATATTTACCTTTGAGGACTTTATTATAGATAAAACCAATTATCTGAATTTGAAAATCCCGGAGTATACTACATATATACCTGAATGAGAAACCTGAATACAATGTTATTCATAGATGGATTTCATTGTCCAGATTTAGTTTTACTATGAATACTGGTGAACATTCTCAGTCATAATCTGTAACACAGTTTTCATTCCTCATACTGTTTATCAGAAAAATGTTTATCAAAAAAGAGAACGTATTTATTTAGAATCATGTCCATTGCTTTTGAATGGTGTTTGCAGATGCATGGTATGTTTGTGTATATGTTTGGTTTTATAATAGGGATTTTAGTTGTTTTTTATTATTGGATTGTACATGTTGTGTTTATTATTGTTGTTAGCCGCCCCGAGTCTGCGGAGAGGGGCGGCATACAAATCCAATTAATAATAATAATAATAATAATAATAATAATAATAATAATAATAATTATTATTATTATTATTATTATTATTTTAAAGTACTGATGCTTAACAAGTATTATTTAAGATTTGGACCTAAAACCTTTTTTACAGACAAAGTTCTTTCTGTGTCTTTTACAGAAGACACAGAACGTCTACTCTTCAACCCAATTGAAATAGATTTTTTTCATACTCTATATTCTAGAGTCTAGAAATATGTTTTATAGAATATGCATTTCACTGAGTTGCCCTTAACTCTACACTTTTTATTTTTTTAAAGGGACATAAATTTCATGTGGATTATATCTGATCAACTGCCTCTACATTTCAATACTTATGAGATGAACCTATTATAGTTTAAGACACATTCACTGTGGGTGTAATTTATAATTTTATTACCTTTATATTTTAATCAATATTTCAGCAACCAGAAAAAAATTCTTCCAAGTGTTTTCAAAAAGTAGATTAAATAAGTATTATATATAGGCACACAGTTTGTTTACTAATTCATAAAATGCAAGCATTAATATATTGTGTGTTTACTAATCTTTAGATTAGAAATACTAGTTGAACAGATCATGAACAGATTAAAACTACACTTGCTTATACTCATGGCATGCCAACCAAAATGCAACAAAACTCAGAGTTATATTCCTTACTATTAGCAGGGAATGTTCATATGGTTCAAATTGGTATCTGCGTACAGCCACTATAACCGTGCAAGTATTTCTCTAACCCCGGGGTATCAAACTCAAGACCCGCGGGGTGCTTAGAACTAGACTGCAGGGCTGGAAACAGCAAAGGACTGGCCCAAGCTCAGTTTTTTGCTGGCAGAGGTTTTCAGGAGATCATCATAGCCAGAAATGGAGCTTATGAGGGACATGGGGTAGCCCTTCCAAACTCTGCTTTTGCAAGAAACTGTCATTTTGGAGCCCATTTTTGCTGGCAGAACACTTGGACCACCACAGGCACCCTGACACAAGTCACATTGAGCTGGCCACACCCCCGGCCTCCTGCAGTCAAACACAATCCAGATGCGTTTCTCAATGAATCAAGTTTGACACCCCTGATCTGTACAATCCAGAAGAAAAATCCCAGAAAAGTTAGAGACTAAGATCAAAGTAACTAGGAGAGAAGTTAGTATGCTGGTGGAACTACAGAAGGTGGTAGAGATTAAGGATAAGACTCAGTTTCTGAGGGGAAAAAATACAAGGCCTCACTTCATCTTAAGATAGTGTGTTAAACAAAGGTTCACACATAACAAGTGCAAAATGGCCACAGCATCCAAGAACAGACCACAGTAACCTCCAAGAACAGGAACCAATCATCATCATAGTAGCAGGCATGAAACATTGGGTCAAGGAAATGAAGATCAGGGACAGCACTTGGCTTGGACATGACAGCAGTGAATGAATGCCTAACTGCAGAGATGAACCATCTGCTAGCAACAGGGTCCCGCCCAGACTGGCTAATGCAAGGAAGGACAGTGCTGATCATGAAAGATTCCAGAAAGAAACAATACCATCCAACTACCAGCCTTTCCCCACACAACATGGAATTTTTTAAACCGACATTATACCCGCCAAACTATAAAATCATATTGTCCAGTACAGTTCAACAGGGAACGGGGAACACTAGATGCTCAAAACCTAAGTTGATCACAGGCAAAGCAATCACCCATACACAAAATTTATACAAATCAATCTGAACATAGCCTGTTTTTATTATAAAAAGCCTATCTGGAGGCTGGAAGCCCTCTGGAGGCTGGAAGCGGCCTGTTTCCCAACTTCTGCTGTGCTCAGTAGGCTTATGTTCCACCCCCAGGCTCCAAAGGCTTTCCTGGAGAGGGGAAAAACATCCTTCCCTATCCCCCCCCCAGAGGCTTTCCGGAAGCCAAAAACGCCCTTCTAGAGCCTCTATGTGAGCCAAAAATTAGCTAGCCAGCACACACATGCATGTTGCAGCTGAGCTAAGGCAACGGTTCGCATCCCAGCAGATATGGCTCCGCATGCCACCTGTGGCACTTGTGTCATAGGTTTCCCATCACTGGCTTAGGGAATACTACTGAAAACTCCACCTGGGATCCAGTGGCATTTGGGATTGGAATTTCCATTAGGAAGCATTGCAGCTGTAAAGCATGATTGTACTAATTAGAGTATCGTCATTAATTGAATTTCATGATTCTTAGGTAAAGGTGGAGAATGAGAAAGGGGATGGGCAGGGATGTAGTAGGATCAGGCTGAAAACAATCATGATGGTGCAAGGGATGGGAAGAGTGCATATGGATGTATGAGTGGCTGATGCTGCCCAAGCACAGTGAGACTGGCCTTCGACTTTCTGGAGAAACTTTACCCTTAAAACTATCCACTGTTGATCTCTCCCAATTCCTAAGAGGTAAGTAAGGGGCGTGCATAAGTGCATCAGCGTGCCTTCCGTCCCCTGTCCTAATATTTCTCTCTTACTAGTATCATGCATATAAGCACTCTAGTATCTTTGTATACCTCCAACACATAATTGACACAACAAATAAATAAATAAATAAATAAAGCTTGCAAATGGTGATCATGGGGTGCTTGGCAATCCGCTGTTAAATTTGAATGAGTTGCCAAGCACCCAGACTTTGATCATGTAATGATGGAGTGTTGGGATGGCTGGAACTCCAAGGCTGGATGTGCCCTTGTAATTTTGAACTGAACAAATGGTTGTAAATTGGGAACTACCCATATAGCAAAAAGCAATGCTGTATACTGTTTATGTAGAGGACTTTTTTTAAATTTTCCCTTTCAAACAAAAAAGAATAGACAACACAAAATAAATGTATGCTTCCTTTTTTCTTGACTGATCTCTGAGCTTGAAAGTTACATAAAGCAGGCCCTAGAAATATTGGGGCTGTAGACTATACTGGGAAGTTGAAAAAGTATACCAGAACAATGCAGAACTAACTACTTCCATCGGAGATGTCCATGAAAATTTTGATAATTGAGTCTATCATCACATTTTCCTATTTGTAGTCACAATTGTGGAAGTATCAAACATGATGTGGACACTAAAAGGAACTGGCTTTATAATCTCTAAGACAGATTCTAACTAAATGAACTGTGCTTGTGCAATTACAAAATTGAGGTTTTTTTTAAACTACTGTACAACAGTATTTATAAGACTGCAATATTTTATACCTTTTATTTATTATTCCTATAAGAGTTTTCCTGTCCTTATGAAGTAACTATCAATGATTTTGATTATTTTTTTCCTTATGCAGAAAGAAATTACAACTACTACATATTCAATTGCCTAAACAATTGAACAGTAGACTGAAAAGTTATATCTTTTATTTTTGCTAATTTCAAAGTTACTTATTTTATTTTTTCTTATCAAATATCCAAATTCTAATATTTTATATGAATGCAAAACACACAAAATGTTATCCTAGGGAGAATAAACTCAGCCAGTAAAACAAATACATAGAACTGCTATTTTGAAGAAAACTGCAAAGCATGAAACAACAGCCTGTTATCAGCCACTGAGAGTCGAAAATTCAATACTGGCAGCTAAAATAACTGATCTATTTCACCATCAGTTCAACAAACTGATGAATACCATCTGCATGGCAGTTAGAATCCAAGTCTTGCATATCTATTTACTAAAAATCAAAAGTATAGTCATTTGAATGGTGGATGTGACAGAGGGCAGTTGAGTTTGCAAGGTAGAGGAAATACAATTCATTAGCAAGTACATTGCTGAATACAACTGACCAAACAGAAGCTAGAAAATGATAGGGCTTAAGGTTCAACAACCTCAACTTGATGGTATGAGGATGCTCTTGAAGATAAAGCATGCAGATTACATGACATTATTATTTTTCACTGCATTTTCTATTTACAATTAGTTGGTTAGACAAGGACCATATCTTACATTTTAATACAGAATCTAAACAGCTTAATTTATATGCAAGATCTATTTGTTCTGATATGTTAATTTCATTACTAGAAGCTTGATGGAATGCATGATAAACCATGTACAATCTGCGTATTTTGACATGGAAAAATATAAAATATAACTGTACAAATATGAAAATACTCTCAGATTTTCTGCTGCATCCCCAGATAGAAAAGGGGAGTCAAAGGAAAGGGCCACCACACTCGTCCATAGAAGGCAATCTAAAGCCTGGGACAGGGATGGACCCATGTTGTATAGCTTTTTTATCTGCATAGCTAGGAGGGGGCAAGACACCTGGTTGCGACCATTGGTTCTGCATCACAGGTCTGGAACTGGTATAAAGTCCTGTTCAGCCACAGGGGCATAAAAGAGATCATGGTCTGGACTTTGAGGAATCCTTGGAGGAGGGACCGGATCTGGTCCTATCTGCACTATTGGCTTTAGCAAGTAGCAGATTGAATAGCCCCAGTGGGAATAACCTGGAAAAGGCAGGGGTGTCAGGAGCTAAGCCCCCCTCATCAGAGAGACTAAAGTCTATTTGGCCTTCTTCACCCATTCATGACTCATCACTCCCAGCAGATGGGTATTGGAAATGAGGACCAGAGGCAGCAATGCCTTCTGAAAGGTCTCTTGAATACCAGGAGGAAATTGCTGTTGACCTTGTCATGCAGCTTCAATGCCATTGGCAATGGTGTTGGAAATAAAAAGCTTGACACTGTCAGGTATTATTATTATTATTATTATTATTATTATTATTATTATTATTTAGATTTGTATGCCGCCCCTCTCCAAAGACTCGGAGCGGCTCACAACAGTAATACAAAAACAATATAACAGTGAGACAAATCTAATATTAAAATAAAACATATCTAAAACCCCAACAATTTAAAACCATACAACACATACATACCAAACATAAAATATAAAAGCCTGGGGGAGGTATGTCAGGATCCTGCTCTTCTGTAGATCTCAGGCCTGAAGCTGTAGGTGTACAGTGGGGGAAAAAGTATCTCATGTTGTCTCTCATAGTTGAGGTCTACCAATGATGTCAATTACAGGCCTCTCTCATCTTTTTAAATGGGAGGTCTTGCACAATTGGTGCCTGACTAAATACTTTCCCCCCACTATATAAGTGATCTCTGACTTTTCCCTAGGGATGGGGAGAGGTTGTTGTCACCTTAAAGGAGAAGGAGGAGGTTCAACAGCGCCCTCTACAGGCTGAAAGCAGGAGCCAAGCTGAAAGGGGGCTAAAGGCATTGTTGGAATTGGTGGAAAACATTTGAAGATCATTGGCTGACAGTTGATAGCTTGATTGCCTGCAGCTTCTCTGCTCTGGAATTCTGCCTTTCTAAGGATTTGCACCTCCATTCTTGATTTTTCAGCTCTGCCTTAGAGCTGTGAGAGCTAGTAATTTTATCAGAGGAAGATTTCCCCTTCTTGTTGTCTTTTCTGCTCTTGCAGATAAAACGGGTTTGGTGCAAGAGGCTCCCTCCCCAGAGGAGGTTTGACGAGTCGCCATTTTGATTCCCCTCACTACTGCCTCAGAATTCAAGAGAAGTGCTTCAGGAAGCCAATTGCAGAAACTTCCCCTTCAGTTCTAAAAGAACCTTAGCAAAGCCAGAGTGGCAGGGGGAAGAGCGGTGGCGTCTGTGCCGAAAAACTCTGTCTAGCCAGTTCACTTTGCTACTATTTGGGATCGTTTTGCAAGGACAGCAATTCTGGGATGGAACTAGGGCAGCCTGCTCCGAAGTTCTAGTGAGACTCTGGTGGCAGCCTAAGGGCAGGCGGCTCTTTTGGGGCAACAGGGCGTTTAGATGCCCCAAATAACATTGGGCTTCAGGCCCTCATAGGGAGTCTCAGCCTCTTTGCATATTGCTGGGACGAGATCATGTCGGATGCCTGGGTGAGAGGGATTATAAAATCAGGACTTTCCCTGGAATTCTCTCCTTCTCTCAGAGCCATTTTCTGCACTGTCCCATTTTCAAGGACCCGGTAAAACAGAAACCCATGGCATTGGCAATGCAGCATTTGCTGGACATACAAGCCATATCGCCGGTAACTGACGGTCAGTAGGGATAGGGCTTTTATTTGATTTTATTTGTCATTTCAAAGCCTTCGAGGGGGATGGGGTGGTGGAAGCAATTTGTCAGGTGGCAACGTGGGCATCTTTGTCACTGTTCATTTGGCACCAGAGACTCATAAGCTTCAGCTGTAGCAGGTGTTTTCTGCAAAGAGTGCATGAAAAGATGGGACTTCAGACCAGAGCAGTACCCGCCTGTAGGACAACCAAGTTTTGATATGTCCCATCCTGTATTCTCATGTTGATTCAATGGAGAAGGGGTGTTGGTCTTGCCTGAGATGCCATTTCTTGTGAAGATTGATGGGATAATCCAATCCCACTTGGTGTATTGTCTGGTCCTAAGTCCAGAAGGCACTATTTTAGACTACAGGATTTGCTTTGCTTATTTTTAATTAGGGAACGTTACCAGGGAGGCATGTCCTCAGAATTTCAACTCAGTCAATAGAGATTAGAGTGACCCACCCTGGACTCTTCTGTCGACTTCCGTGAAAAAGGGTGTCATAGGTAAGACCAACACTCCTTTTCTGCATCCAAAACCCCAACCTCTGAGCATGCTGTATTTGGTTTCTGGGTAAAGTTTCCAGCATAATTATATAGATACATCCTTGTAAGAGAAATTCACTCTTTTTATTTGGATCTGACAAACTCTTCTGGGATGGAATCCTTTGAATACTACTGGAGTTTCTAGAAAAAATGCAGGTGAATGTGGCATAGTAAAGATATTAAAAAGAACATGATTATTAAGCAACTTGAAATGATTATCTCCCTAGACTACTGATTCCATACTGCTAAGGTCACTGTAAGTTATATAATTCAGGCTACAGTGCAGTGAACAAGTATTCGCAGGAGAGAAACTCACATATCTCAGTTATTGAAAATGTTATGAACAATAATCTTCTTCATATTAATTTTATTCCTGAAATTGCATTTATCAGATTTTCTATTTACCATTTTCCCAAACTTGCTCTAGCTAATAACCAAGCATTATAATATGAAAAGAAAAATCAGAAATATACATGGTCATGTCGACTACGATGGAATATTTTTTCCACTGTCAAAAGTCCTAAAGCTTCATTAATAAATAATAATAATAATAATAATAATAATAATAATAATAATAATAAGTTTTCAAAGGCATGCATTTCTTTAATCTACATGCAGATCTGAAAGTCACCAGGACCAGACACTTCAAAAAAGCAGACTGACATTTTCAGATATTAATGATCAGTAGAATAGTGTAGATCAGAGGTCCCCAACCTTTTTTGCACCAGGGACCGGCTTTAAGCTAGATCAGTTTTCCATGGCCCGGGGGGTGGGGTGGGCTTTGGTCAAATGGGGGTGGGATTATGGAGGGGTGGAGCTTAGTGACGCAGCCCTCCACACTTCTCCACAGGGCGGGGAGAATCAGGAGGCTCCTTTGGCGGCTGGGGGCTGCCTGGCTTTGTGATTTTGGCTGGGGGGGGAGTTAGGAAGGTCCTACTTCTCCCCCCCCAGCCAAAAATTCAAAGCCTATCTGCTGGATACGGGCGATGAGTGGGACAGAGCGGTGCGGAAGCCTCTTGCAGCAGCTGCCACAGCCACCGGCTTCGGCGCCACTCGTCCCGCTCATCGCTCGTATCCAGCAGATAGGCTTTGAGTTTTTGGCTGGGGGGGAGAAGTAGGACCTTCCTAAGTTCCCCCCCAGCCAAAAACTCAAAGCCTATCTGCTGGATATGGGCGATGAGTGGGACAGAGCGGCGCGGAAGCCTCTTGCAGCAGCTGCCACAGCCACCGGCTTCGGCGCCGCTCGTCCCGCTCATCGCCCGTATCCAGCAGATAGGCTTTGAGTTTTTGGCTGGGGGGGGAAGAAGTAGGACCTTCCTAACTGCCCCCCAGCCAAAATCACAAAGCCAGGCAGCCCCCAGCCGCCAAAGGAGCCTCCTGATTCTCCCCGCCCTGCCCGACGCCCCACCCTGTCCTGCATAATGTCCTCTGCCGGGAGGGCAGTGGCGCCGCGGACCGGCTGGAAAACCCCAACGGCCCGGTCCCGGTCCGCGGACCGGCGGTTGGGGACCTCTGGTGTAGATAAATATCAAAACCTTAGTATTAACCAGCAAAAACAATTTTAGTAAATTGTTTATTTCTTAACATTTAAATCAGCTTGTGTGTATATGCTGTATCACTTAGATATCAATTATAATCATCAATGCGCATTTGTATCGTGCGCTTGGAAAAAAATCCATTGTTTCTACATATGTTTAGCAACAATGCCTGGGCTGCCATCTTTAAATTATTTCTCAATTTCCATTCTTTATTTATTTACAAATAATAATCATATTTGGTAGTAGCTGATCTGGAATTTGTTTCTTCCTGCTTTTATATTGATATCTATTTCTGTTACAGTATTTCATTTCTGGTGTATGTCAGGCAATACTTCAGAGTAACTGAGCTGTCTTTGAGATGCACAATTGATAATAGCGTTCTACATATCTCTTCCAGACTGATTCTGAAAACATCAATATAAATTTATTTGTCTTCACTTTTATAACAAAAGTCACAAATGTGAAACACGAGTAAAACAGGATAACAGAATGTCATCACATTCACCCACTTTTGGCCAACATAATAACGTAAGTAAAACAAATCTTCGGAGAAGGGTGGCAATAATAATAATAATAATAATAATAATAATAATAATAATAATAATAATAATAATAATAAATCCGAGTCTACGGAGAGGGGCGGCATACAAATCCAACAAATTAATAATAATAATAACAATAATAATAATAATATTTGCTTTACACATTATACTACCTCATAATGGGATTTATTGGGTACTGAGAGAAATGAATAAATCCATCTACCATAACATAAATGTTCACACAACACAAGAAACCAATAGCAAACTACCTTATGACTTAACAATATGGAAACCAGATAATAATTATATTCTTGCTTGACATGGAATGATCCTTTGTTATATATAATGGAAGTAAAATTTCAAGTCTTAAACTGGCACCCACTTTTAAGCACTTATAAATATAGCATCGTGATGGTGAACTAATGGCGTGCGTGCCCCAAGTGGCATGTGAAACCCTCTCTGTAAGGACGCAAGCCGTTGACCAACTCAGCTCCACTGCGCATATGCTAGCGCTTCCCACTGGCCAGCTGATTCTTGGGTCAGACAAGCTCATGCTTTCTCCTCACTTTCTGTCTTAAACTGGCACCCACTTTTAAGCACTTAATAAAGATAGCATTCTTTTCTAATATATTGTACCATTACAGAGGAATACTAACTTTAATTTTATTGAGTTAATTTAATTGTCATATAGTTCCTAGGGACTCTGGTTAGTTTACAAATTGTCAAAAACATTTAAAAACAAACCACCCAAAACAATATTACAATAAAACAAAAGAAAGTTGTGTCAGAGTGTGCACAGCATGACTTACTATTTTGAGACAACCCAGGAGCAAAATACAGTACACAGAGGTTTGTCTCACAGAGGATTATATACAAGACGTCTATATACATACCATATTTTTGGAGCATAAGACGCACCTTTTTAACCCCCGAAAAGAGGGTCAAAAACTGGGTGTGTCTTATACTCTGAATGTTGGATTGGAGAGGAGTTGGTGAAATGTCAGCAATGGCAGCAACAGCAACAATGGGTGTCAACTAAGGGTGGGCTCCAGCTGGAACGTTAAATTGGGCTCGCCGCTGCTGCTTGTGAGTACTTGCGGGGCCAGCGCAATTTTGCTTCTGCACCTGTGGAGATAGCAAAATCGCACACGGAGCTGCATGTGCAGTTTTGGCATGTGCAGAAGCAAAAAAACCTCACCGAAACACGGGTGCATCTACAGCTCCGTGTGCAATTTTTCTATCTCCACAGGTGCAGAAGCAAAATCATGCTGGCCCCACAAGCAATGATCCCTCTAAATTTTTTGGTGTGGGAACAAAAGTATAGTGTCTGAGCGGCACATTAAGTGAGTCCTTCGGGACTGGGTAGCATAGAAGCCAAATTAATTAATTAATTATTCAGGGCCTATTTTTTTCACAGATGTCAGTGTCACCCAATTATTGGATAATTATTTGCAGAATAAGGCCCTTTCCCATTATGTTTTATTCTGGTTGTCTAATTATTGACATCACTAGCATGCAAAGATTCCAACTGAAATTAGCATGATCATCAACTATATTTTCAAATAGGCAGTAATCATTCAACATCCCAAACGTCCTAAGATTAGCCTCTTACAATAGCCATTGCAGTGGGAGGGCTACGGCCGAGGCGGCAGCAGGCGATAAGGGGCTGGGCGGCAGCCAGAGGGCTGCGGCAAGCTATGGCAGAGGAGGCGATGGCAGCAGGTGGTAAGGGGCTGGCCTGGGCGGAGGGTCGGTGGCAGGAAGGCCGTGGTGGATGCCGGCCAGATTCGGGCTCCATGGCCGCGTCCCCCCGGTCATGGATCTGGCGGGTGCAGGTAAGGGGCTTACTTACCTCCTTACCTGGCGAGCTGAACAGGAAAAACTGTTCGGTTGCCGGAGTTAAAGGGACGGGGAGGAAAGCAGACCTGCAATTGGTTCTTTTCTTTCCCACCTTTACTAGAGAGGAACTGTTGCTGCCCTATGGTTGCAGAGCAGCAACAGTTCTAATTGCCAATTGGTTGGACCTCTGCGCGGGAGTTGCAAACTTCTGTACGGAGGTGTCAAACCTCCTGCATTATAGAGCACAGTGTAGCTTAGGGGGAACGCTGCTCACGAGCTACGGCGGCGAGCCCAATATAGTGTTCCGGCTAGCAGCCTGCCCCTGGTGGCAACAGACAGCTGGTTGGCGGTATTCCATGAGATTGTTCCAACTGCCAATCAGAAAGGTGAAAAACAGTTAGCTAACAACTGAGGATCCCGGCCACACCTTGCTGCCTCAACACAGCACCTGCTCCTGACTATTGCTGAGACCCTTCCTTACTTGCCACCTAAGCTACCCTGTGCCTTTCATCTGTCTGAGAAAGAGTCACCTCTGCCATTCGTGCCCGAAGACTATGAGGAGCCACTGCTGCCATTGCTGATGGCCGCTACTGAACCGCATGAGAAGCCGCCGCTGCTGCTGCTGTTGCTGTCTGCCGCCAGATCACATGAAAAGCTGCTGTCACTGCCACCACCGCCAAAACACGGGAAAGCAGCTGCCGCCATTAGTGGCCACTGCCATTGGACCACAAGAAGTCACTGCTGCTGTTGCTGGCTGCAGCCACCAGACCATTGGAAAGCCACTGCCGCCAGAAATTGGAAAGCTGCTTCCACCCTTGCTTAGTGCTGCCACCACTGCTGCCGGACCACATGAAAGCCGCCGCTGCTGGCCACTGCTGGCTGAAGCCTGCACCTGAGGAGTTGCCCCCGCTGCTGCTGCCTGAAGCAAGCCGCTTGACAGGTTTAAAGACCAACTTCCAAGTTTGAAGACTCCTGAGTTAGGGGTACAAGGGTCTTCAAACCTTGCAAGTTTAAGACTTGTGGACTTCCACTCCCATTCCTGAGCTAGCATGACTAGAGGAAGAATTCTGGAAATTGAAATTCACTAGGTCTTAAAGCTGTCAAGTTTGAAGTTTACAAAACTTCATGGTTGTAAAAATATACATGGTTTTAAAAAGTATATATGGTTGTAAAAAGTATTCTGCTACACTGGTATTTTATTAAACCATATGTTACTATACCATTTGGTTCAGAATATTTTTTCCTTGTTTTCCTCCTCTAAAATCTAGGTGTATCTTCTACTCCAGTGTGTCTTCTACTCCGAAAAATACAGTACATATATGTGGTAGGCACATACCAGGCAAGCAATCGATATTCAACTCTACTACTGATAACTATTTATTAATTTATGTATGTATGTATATATGTATGTATGTATGTATGTATGTATGTATTTAATTGGATTAGTATGCTGCCCCTCTCCAATGCAAATTGAACACCACAAGAGAGAGAGAGACACCTTCTCATGACAGCTTCTTAAAGTGGCAGTAACCCTGCTGACTCATCCTTAGTTCATTATCCTGGTCCACAGCCTTACAATGGCTGGTCAGCATTAAATCATTACCTTGATAAAATGACATAGAAAAAAAGGCTGAAGAGAACAAAGGTTACCAAAGAAAAGAGGCATAAATCATTCTTGCTAAAGATCTGGGTAGAGTCTGTCACCATGTCCTTAAAAACCAGGGTCCGGGGAGAGAAAGCATTCAAATCCCAGGGGAACTTCATTCCTGAGGTCAGGCATTCCTAAAGAGAAGATGCACTGCTATGGTCCCAACAGATGGCCCTTTGTTTTACTGAAGGAACCTATAGCTTGTCAACTCTGCCAGACTGGACCAGCTGGGCAGAAATTATGGAAAGCAGATGTCCCACAAATAATTAGACCCTATAGTAATCAATCAATCATCTATCTATCTATCTATCTATCTATCTATCTATCTATCTATCTATCTATCTATCTATCTATCTATCTATCTATCTATCTATCTATCTATCTATCTATCTGATTTGTATGCTGCCCCTCTCCGAGGACTCGGGGCGGCTCACAACATGTCAGATATAAGCCAACACCTTGAATTGTACCCAAAAGTAAACTAAAAAAATGTCTCATAGAAGAAAGTAGGAATGATTTTGAGAGAAAGGAAGAACAGGGACTGTACAATGTAGAATGGGGTCTCCAAGTTTGATAACTTTAAGACAAAATCTGGAAAACAAGAGGAAGAAAGGTATCAAAAGTATCTCAGAAGGGACCACTCCTACTTTGGTGACAGTAAAAGTGGACCATAGGATGGGTACTTTCAGACCCGCAAATTTTTGTTAATGTAAATATAAAAATATAGCTACTATTCCTAATTGTGCTTCTTGTCTGAACTACTTTGCAAGACTAACAACGTCTAAATAAATATGTGTAGAATGGCTACCAATCATTTAAAGATATAATAGAGCAGATGTTGCAACAAATTATTAAGACTTAAAAAGAACCTGACTACTAGAAATTCCTTCCATGCTGGGATTAATTATGTCATCACTATGGATGTTGAAATGGAGATATTCACCTTTAAATAAATAACAGCTGCATAACTTTCCCACTTAGAAATAAGTCTCACTGAACTCAAATACATATTTAAAGCAAGATTTGACAATGTTGTCTTTACATTATTTTGTACTTTTCCTCTCTTCCTGAGGATTTAAATAAATAAATAACAGTTTTAAATAAATAACAGCTACATAACTTTCCAACTTAGAAATGTTTCACTGAACTTAAATACATATTTAAAGCACGATTTGACAATGTTGTCTTTACATTTTTTTGCACTTTTCCTCTCTTCCTGATGATTACTTTAATTAACAGAAATAGAAAACTGAAAAGCAAAAATATCAGGTGTGAGTATTTGAATGTAGAAATATTTTAGGGTTGACAGTACTGTCATTGAAAACTGTTCTCACTAGTTCAAATGTATTCTGGTCCAAAACGTATGGGTAATGTATGAAAAAACTAGGTGCATTATTACTAGAAAGAATCAATCTTTTAAAAAGATTCACACAGGTTAAAAAGAAGATTCATTAAACAGCTTTATTGGTGATGTAAGTGTGTAGTGAGGATTATTGTTGTTGTTGTTGTTGTTATTATTGTTATTATTATTTAGATTTATATGCCGCCCCTCTCTGCAGACTCGGGGCGGCTCACAGCAGTAATAAAACAATATACAGTAACAAATCTAATATTGAAAGTCTAAAAACCCATTATTTAAAAAGCATACAAACATACCATACATAAAACTACATAGGCAAGGGGAGATATCTCAATTCCCCCATGCCTGACGGCAGAGGTGGGTTTTAAGGAGTTTACGAAAGGCAAGGAGGATGCTTTTTTTCATGTCTCATTCTTGAATGCAAGCCAGATTATTTGGAAAAAGTCAGGGAAACTCTAATATGTCTACAATTTAAAAAAAAATCTGGACAAATGTTGATAACTGGTTGCCTAATAGACATCAATGATCTGAACAAAAAGCCAAAAGAGATTGAAATGAGAAAGCCTTTTAGATGCTGTTGTCTAGGAGACACCAAAATCTAACGTATTAAGTAACAAAAGAAAGAAAAGGCACAGTGCAATTGCTGAGGCTTTCAGCCTATTTTCTTTCATCTTTCCTGGTTGGGAAAGGGATGGAAGCAGTAACAAATGCTGGTAAGATGAATAGCTGATTAAAGCATAATTTAACATCCATTTCACCACTTAAAGAGGAATCATGGTACCATAATATCCTCAGAGGATATAAAGATATAAACAGGAGTTAACTTTACATACAGAAGTAGAATTTCAACGATAAATTCCACAAAGTAAAACTATCAGCATTATTAAGAGGTATTGACACGACTAGGGAAGGAAACCTTTAATTACTTGCCATAGTGGCATTTACAAGATTATAGTTTTGTTTGTATAATTTAAAGGGATCACAAAACAGAACTGTGTAGATTATTAACAAGTGGAAAGGACTTTCATATTTGGCAAGCATAAAACAAGTACAGTGGTACCTCTACTTAAGAACTTAATTCGTTCCGTGACTAGGTTTTTAAGTAGAAAAGTTCTTAAGTAGAAAAAAATTTTCCCATAGGAATCAATGTAAAAGCAAATAATGCGTGCAAACCCATTACGAAAGAAATAAAAGCTTGGAATTTGGTTGGGAGGAGGAGGAAGAAGAGGAGAAGGACAGTTGCTGCCGAAGGAAGAAAGTGAGGTGACGGGAATATAAAAAAATCAAAAACTTTAAGGCTTAAAAAATAAAGGGGGGGACTCTCAGGTGGTGAAGAAGAGCACGCACCTCCCATACACCCGGCGGTCGGCTGCCTCCCATACACTGCGCCAGAGAGAGAAATGGCAGGAAACTGGCTGGGCCTTCGTGCTGCTCGCAAATTTCCTGGGGAATTTTTCCAGGCTCGGTTTCTTAAGTAGAAAATGGTTCTTAAGAAGAGGCAAAAAAAATCTTGAACACCCGGTTCTTATCTAGAAAAGTTCTTAAGTAGAGGTGTTCTTAAGTAGAGGTACCACTGTATCTTAAAAAGCTAAGCCAAGACCAATTTACACTATTACCTCAAAAACTCAGGATCGTAACAGTGAAAACTCTTGAAAACTGGAAGAAAATCAGAATCAATCATTTTTTTAAAAAACCAAACAGCTCACCTTGAAGTGTGAATAATAATAATAATAATAATAATGATGATGATGATGATGATGATAATAATAATAATAATAATAATTTATTAGATTTGTATGCCGCCCCTCTACGAGGATTCGGAGCGGCTCACAACAAGCAAAAACCTCATAAACAAATCCAATATTAAAACAATTTTAATATTGAATAGGGTGACTTCTGCAGTTAGACCTATTATATAACCTTCATTCTATAAACACATTAGTCTTTTCAATGAAAGAGTATATTTTATTTTCAAATGTCTTAACTTGATTGTGTGAGGAGGATGTTATACAAACAACTAATGGGCATAC
Organism: Erythrolamprus reginae; assembly: GCF_031021105.1. Lineage (NCBI taxonomy): Eukaryota > Metazoa > Chordata > Lepidosauria > Squamata > Dipsadidae > Erythrolamprus > Erythrolamprus reginae. The sequence continues at coordinate 204,666,592 of NC_091952.1, forward strand.
TTTTAACTGCCAGGAAGTATTAAAACAATAAAACAGCACTCAATCTTAATCAATTGTTGGAATTTTTAAAAGATTTAACATTAGGAAGATACTACAGGAAGAAAGTCTTGTTTTTGCAACTCCCCTGCAGTATGTTTAAGCTATAATAATATTTAAGAAAGCTTTTAAATAGATTTTCAAATATTCTGTCATGTCCAAATGCAAGTCAGAGAAATATTACAATTTAGCACATGGAAGTCATGTTGATGTTTTCCATTCAGCTTTCTTTCATCTGCATTTCTATTCATTATAGTGATCTATATACAGTGGGGGGGGGGGAGGTATTTAGTCAGACACCAGTTGTGCAAGTTCTCCCACTTAAAACGATGAGAGAAGCCTGTAATTGGCATCATAGGTAGTCCTCAACCATGAGACAAAACATGAGAATATACTGTACATCCGGAAAATCACTCATTACTCATTAGCTTAGCTTTCTCTAGAAATTACATTTTTCCAATGTATGGAGCGATTTAAATAATCTCCAGTTAATTTTATTTATTTATTTTATTAATTAGATTTGTATGCCGCCCTCCTCACAGCATATAACATAACAATACAACACAAAGGCAAATCTAATTAAATTTAAAATTACAGTTTAAAAGTTCAATATTTAAAACAATCATACTAGTTCCGTCACGCAACAGTTACAGCACATCCTCCTTAATATACCCCAATATTGCTAAAATATTGATATTCATTAAATTTGTAAAATTATACAGAGTGGCTCTTTATCAGGAAATATCAAAATGTATTTGCATTGTGAATAGTTAGGAAAAAAAGAGATCTTTAATATATCTAAAATTCATATTTGTTTCAGAACTTTAGAATCTATAATATCAATTTATAGCATTCATCATACTGCTCAATTTTCAAAGATTTTATAAGAGAAAACTGCACAGGATACTTACACAGGACCACCAACAAAATTCTAGTAAAAAATATTAAAACCATTTAAAAAACAAAACATGCTGTAATTTAACTAATTAGAATAAATATATATTTTTCTGTTTTATTTTTCTGCATAAAAATGAATTAAATTCTATGTACAAATCAACATTTAGATTGCACCTCTGCATTCTTTATTCTGCAGCCAGTTAACCAATTTATCAAATCTTTCAAAAAATGTTAAGTAAAATAATAAATTACATATTAATGTTTTATATCTCTAACCACACTAAGAAATATCATCATTAACTTCAGTGAATTTCACCACTTTTTTAGTACATAACTTGTAGGAATCCTTGCTCTTACTCTACAGGCCCGGGTATTTTTTGGAGCATGATTCACAAGATGTAAGTATAGTGGTACCTCATCTTATGAACTTAATTTGTTCCGCGACGAAGTTCGTAAATAGAAAAGTTTGTAAGATGAAACAATGTTTCCCATAGGAATCAATGTAAAAGCAAATAATGCGTGCAATCCCAAAACTCGCCCCTTTTGCCTTGCTCCACTGGGAATCCCCGCCTCTGGACTTTCACTGCCAGCCGAAGCGCCCATTCTTGCGCTGCTGGGATTTCCCTGAGTCTCCCCTCGCTGGTATTCAAAGCAGCGCCGGCAAAAATGAAGGGAAACCCAGTGAGGAGAGCCTAGAGAAATCCCAGCAGTGCAAGAACGGGCACTTTGGCTGGCAACGGAGGTCTGGAGGTGGGGTTTCCCAGCGAGGGAAGCCTCAGGGAAATCACAGCAGCGCAAGAACAGACGCTTTGGCTGGCAACGGAGGTCTGGAGGCGGGGATTCCCAGCGAAATGAGGCTCAGGGGATTCCCAGCGCTTTGGTTGGCAACGGGAGTCCGGAGGTGGGGTATCCCAGTGGCAGCGGCTTGGGTTCCTAAGGTCAAAATAGTTCAGAAGAAGAGGCAAAAAAATCTTAAACACCGGGTTTGTATCTTGAAAAGTTCATTAGAAGAGGCATTTGTAAGACGAGGTACTCTATTCTTCTGTAACTTTCTTATACTGCAGTCTAATTACTACAATACTGCAATCTAGTTTACAAATTTAAAACAAAGATATTTTTCTTAATTCAAAATTGTCAAATGCATCTCTCTCTCATAATGACACTACAGATAGTCCTCATTTAAAAACAATTAATTCAGCAACTATTTAAAGTTAGACCCCCATTGAATGACTAGTACTTAAAATCGATTCCTGACATTTCAGCTATCTCAGTATTCCTGCAATGATGTGATTAAAATCTGGGAACTTGGCAACTGACTCAAATTTATGATAATTATAACCAGGCAGCGTATTGCTGTTACCGGCTGCTACCAGTGTGCTGTGGACACAGCTTGGGTCGTCTTGTGTGCACAGGTGCGCTATGCATCTGTGCATGCATCCCCAGTGTAATTTTGCATCTATGCATGTGCAGAAAACAAAAATGCACTGAAATCTTGTGAGGGGATGCGCATGTGCGTGGGATTTCAGCTATCCTGTATCTATCGCCATAGCTATCCACAATAGAAACGTAAGAGAACTCACAATTTTTAATTCCTGAGGTCCCAGATATATAGGTCAAAAGTGGGGAGAATGAAACAAAATAGATAAGCTGCATATTGTCCTGGCATACTTTCTCTCAAGTGCATCCTCTGGATTAATGCAACCACTTTCTGAGTTGCCCAGACAACTGAATTCAACTCATACTATTATTTGATAATACTGGTAATTCTTCAAATCATTTTATCCCAATCAATATTCCATGCAAAAATTGAAAGTTAGCAGTGTACTTTTGCACTGAGTTCTTTGAACTCACTCATCACAATTGGCAAAATTGCCCAAATTTGGACTATTCTGTATCACATAAGAAATATCCCATTGTGCAGCTGCCTCTGTCATTAGGCCAATTATAAATTCTTCTCCCTAGTAGTCTGTGTAGATTCCATGGGTTTAGGCAGATACTTAATTCATAATGAACATGGAAGGCAGAACATTCACCAGTATTCCTGTTACATTTGTTGCTTGACATGACATGAATATTTGATGTAGGGTAACTAGTTCTGATAACAACAGGCAATGCTGAAATTTGCCTAGGATTAGTAAAGAAGTCTCAAGTTTTATTTTAATCCACTTTCTGGGTTAACTAGTTTGTTTGAATTGCAATTTGGTTCTGATACTGGACCAGACATTGGTGATTATATCCATGGTTTGAGGATTTGCAAGACAATATGCAAATATTAATGAATCCCTTAGAATTGGAGTACTAACATGTAGATTGCAATGTTAGTCTTCATTCTAGGCAAAGCAATAAATCTTAACTTTGTATTCAGGAACTTTCTTAAGGAAAGCTGAAAGGCTAAGAAAGCTACTTTTCTGCAGGTGGAAAAAGAAGTCACATGCACACAGAAGATTTGCCTACTACAGAGCACAGAAATCAAGTCAGTTCCAGCCTTGCCAGCTTTGGTCCCTATATCTTGCCAAGTTTAGTTCTTAAGAATATTAGACAAAACCAAGAGTTACCAAGGAGATATGAGTGTTGCCTAAGAACGTTTGACTGCAAGTCAGAAGAACGATCTTCCTGCTCGAAGTGTTTCACATTAATTCATTTTAATTTTGTTTCTTTCAATTAGATTTCTATACATAATCTTAATTTTAGATTCCTTAACATGAAAAATATATGCTTTGTGCATAATGCTGCAATATTGTACTTAAAATATTGTTAGCTAGAAATGGTTTATGCTTTTTCAATTGGTTTAAAAATCTAAACGAATTTGATAAAACTTTACCAAATCACTTGGGAGTAATTTCAACTAAAGGATGTGATTAGCCTTCATATAACTACATAAATAAATAAAGATCCAGTTAATTCACCATCCCGATACATGCCCTGAAAATATGAAAAACAATGCTGCCCACTTTATACAGGCCATAGGCCTATTCTTCCCATAAGAAACCACTACGCAATAGAAACTATAAAACGAATAGACATCTGTTGTATAGACTTGCCTTATGTTTTCTTTTAATTTTAACTAAATGTTGATGGCCTAAATGATCCTATGAAAATAGTTACAAAACCTGATGCAAAGTAGTGAAGCAGATGGGGAATAAGGTAAGTAACTGTTCATTGCCATTTCCAAAAGCCATTATAACAGAACCATAAAACAAAATACCGTATTTTTGGTATATAAGACGCACTGGAGTATAAGCCCCACCTTAGTTTTTGGGCAGAAAAATAAGGTGAGGGAAAATTCTGCCTACCAGCTGATCCTCAGAGGGAGCTCCAGTGACTAAAGTAGGCAAAGCATGGAAGTGGTAAGAGAAGACAGCAACTGTTCCGAGTAGCCATTTTGAGCACTGCATGAGCATTCGGAGGCTGAAAATGCAACTCGTTGAGCTCCAAAACACAAACCATTGTCAGTGGCAATCTCTGCAACCAGGAATAGAATGCATGGAAGCCGAAGGGTAGGGACCGGCAAGTGGGACTACATTCGGAATATAAGACGCACCCAAATTTTCAGCCTCTTTTAGAAGGAAAAAAAGTGTGTCTTATACTCCAAAAAATATGGTACTAACTGTACAATCTTATCCCTGCATATATTCTGATGTTCATAAAATTCATAAGATAATGCTTATTAATACTGCTCAAAACATACATCATGCTTAAATTATATCTACATTAATACTGAAGTTATATTCTACAAAGAAATTTACACTTTTTTCTCAATAAGTATGAGATGTATTTGGCATAGCAGTTCACACAACTTTTGTCATTGCAAACATTAAATATAGATAATATCAGTCATGTAATTTTCAAAGTATAGAGCTTGAAATACAAAACTTTTCAAACAAGAACTATTTGATTATATGGAAAAATAATATATATGGCCTAGAATTGCCTCTAAACTTTACATGGGGGAGAGAGAGTATGACTCATTTGATGTATTGGAAACTGGCACATAGTCATTGTTAAATCATATAAATAACCAAACAGATGTTGGAATTAAAGAGCTGGATTATAAAATATTATATAGCAAAATGGGATTTTAATTTACACAAGATTAAAGGACAAATGAAAAAAATGAGAAGGAATTATCACCTAAGTGTAACAAACAAGCATAGGCAATCTCTTCTACCAAATTTCCTAAGAATCCACAAAATACTTCAAAATATTATTATATGTTGTTACAAAATTGCCTGCTTTTAAAATTTCCCCCAATTTCAATCTTACTTTCTAATAAAGTACTTTATTCCTAATCATAAAGTAAATGTCTAGTTACTAAAGCAAAATTAGTTTTGTGAATACAAACTTTGGACGAAATATTTTTCTTCAAAAATAGTAGTTTATTCTACTATTCTGGTTTCTTGTAATTTTATCTTATAGACTCGTTCATAAAAAAAGAAAACAGCCTAAATTAAAAAGGATTCTGTCATGTCCACTAAAGGTATAATAAAGAGCAGCATCTTCAAGGCCCTTCAATGGTGGCTGTCACTTAGAGTGCATTCCAGAATCAAGATGCACAAGAAAAATGTAGACCAAGAATCTAGGTTGCCTTATGCAAGAAATACTTTACAGCAACAAGCCTTCTCTTGAGCAAAACTCTGTACTTTGTTGCTTTTATTGTTATGTTTTAAATCATTTCTAAACAGATTAGATTAGATTAGATTAATTGGATTTATATGCCGCCCCTCTCCGCAAACTCGGGGCAGCTCACAACAATAATAATTAAAAAAAAAAAAACAGCCTGGAATTGCTTGGAGTCAGGCAGCATATAAATTTAAATAAACATTGTTTAAACAAACCTATTCTAAGTGTGGAATTACCTGCATTTTATGAGACCATGTCTAGGTAAATTGTACATATGAAATTGTACTAGAATCCTTAACATTTATAAAGATTAATGCATTCATAATCTCTACTTTCAGACTGATTCAGACATGCTTCAAGGCTGGCCTAATCTTTGACTCTTTTTTGTTTCTGTTTTACTTGCTTACTAATTTATATTATGTTTTTGAGGCATGCTGACTTGGTAATAATTTTGGAGAAATGATATTTATTGCTGAATTAGAATTTTTAACTTCTTTTCCATGAAGATATCTATAATTATTTTTCCCATGAAATTAAATTCATGTGAAAAAAATTAGTAAAATTTCAATATTATTTTTTTAAAAATTTAAAATAGTTTATCCTGGAAATGAAATATAAACTGTATATACAACAGATTACAACAACATGCTTATGCTTAAATAATACCATATGTTTTTATCTAATATATTGAATTGGGGACAGCACAACTTTCTTTTTATCACATTTTCTTTCTTTTTATAAGGTTTTGTTTAACTGCTTTGCATGCTGCTAATCCTACGACTAGCCACCAAGGTATTCATTTTCTTTTGAAGCAGACATGCAACAGGAGTACTAACAGTGTTTTTTTAAAAAAAATTACCTGCTTCATTCCTTATATAGCCTCAATGCATTTTGCACAGCTTTTGAAGCTACTGAGCGAGAATCTTGTAAATTTTGCATTCTATTACACAAATCTCATTTTTAAAGTGCTTCAGAGTTCTTGCCTGTATTATCTTTCATGCAAATATGGTTAGGAAGTGAGGGAAAGGAATGTAGCATGCACAAATAAAACACCAATCTATTTTTCCCCCCTGCAAATTAAAATCCACCTAGGTGCCTTGGAACAGTTACTATCTCAGCCCAACCCACCTCGAGGGAATGTTGTTGATAAAATATAGGAGGAGAAAGGAGTATGTTTTCTGCCTTGAGTTATTTACAAATAATAAAGATTGGATTAATTTAAAAAATTACATATGGAAGTATGTGTAGGTTGAAAATATATGCCCAGCACAAATTCCTTTTGGGAACTGTTTCTGACATTCATAGTAATTTGGCAAGAGTTTTGAGTTTATTTGAAACTTATTTGACATTTTTAACAAAAATGGTTTAAATATGTATCTTCAAATTCTCTCTCTCTCTCTCTCTCTCTCTCTGTGCGCATACATACATATATATCTATACATACATACATACATACATACATACATACATACATACACATTCCTTTTCATTATCAGCAAAAATGTTGTGTATCTCTCTCTCTCTGTAACTTATTTTTGCTGATAATGAAAAAGGAAGAAGTCACCTGGTATACCCAAATATTTCAGCCCTACTCCAGGGCCCATCCAGATAAACATATAATCTTTCCCTGGCTCATCTGATAAAGGGAGGAGAACCTGTAGCTTAAAGGTAAAAGCAGTGCCTAGCAAGGCAAAAGGTTCAAATCCTAGAAGGGTATGGCTAACTCATGAGAGCTAAATAGCTTGAGATAGATCTATACTAGTTTCCCTTTATTTCTTTAACAGTTGCAAGCTTGGAAAATATGTGTTATTTACCATAATCTGATTATTGGCAAAATAGGAGACAATAACAAAACTAAAGACAAGAAATAACTGAAGAGTTTCTCTTATTCCCAAACACTCTGGATTTCAGAAATCTAAATATTAAGTTACATAAATATATAATATTAATTACAAAATTATAATTTATATAATTTAAACACACATAGCATTTAGAAAACCCTGGCATATCCAAATAAGAAGCAAACTGGAATACAGAGAGGTTTATCTCATTTTGTAGAATCTTCCTTTTTCAGACCATTCATTAAGCATTGAAATCTGATTAAGCTGTAATTTTGCAAGGCATTTGCATGTGGCATTTTAAGAACCAAATACTATTTGCTGTGATGTAAACAGCATTTTCCAAAAAGCAACAATACTGGTGATTTTAGAATAGTATTTATGCTTCAGCAGGGTTCTCATCTTTGACTGGCACACAGCTGGTGAGATGTCAGTTGTTCATAATTAACTAAATTGTTTATTTTGTTAAGATTATATTCTACTTCTTGTGAGGTAGTTTTCTAAATCAGCAATGGTTACCATGTTTGAATTAAAGCTAGATGCTGTTGCTCAGCAGCAACTGAAAATGAACAATAACAGCAAGCATGTTACCACCCAAACAATGCCCTGTTACAAGAATCAACAGTTGTTCTTCACTAAAATTTATTGAATGCTACTCGACTAATTTACCTATGAACCTTGCTGAATTATCATTATCTTGTCAAGTCATAGTTTCTTTGAATATAATTCAAAGATATACAGAGAAGAGATCAGGAAGGAATTCAACTAAGTTCTTCTGCCATTAACTAAATTACTTCAGTTAATGAAATGGGACATGAACAATTCTTCCTCTGCACCACTTTTTCAATACTTCAATATTTATTTTAACAAATTGGAGAATCTTCTAAAGAAAATTCTGGAGGGTTTGGGGGGAAAAGTAAAGAATCTTATTTTCCATTCTTCAAGCTTAATAGATGAAAAACATCACAATAACAAAAAAGAGGGCTAGAGGCATCCACCAATTTAATCAAAATGAAAGAGTGTCACATCACTGCAATGCAAAGTTCATCCATTTCATATATGCGAATGGCAAGATAATGATTTCATCATTGGTCATTTCCCCATTAATGACAAGAATCACCCAACAGCTCAGTCCACCTGGTTCTCAGGGTCCTAAGAAACACCCTTAGAGATCTGAAGCAGTAAAAAGGGAAAAATGTTTCTCAGTCATTTCCAATTCTAGAGGATGGTGCTTATCTGTTTCTTAGTCAAGGGACCCTGAGTTGTCCAAAGATGCTTCTGTCATGTGACCGAGAGAGAGAGAGAGAGAGAGAGAGAGAGAGAGAGAGAGAGAGAGAGAGAGAGAGAGAGAGAGAGAATTAAGCTGTGCTATGTTCAGCAACACTACATCCAGAGAAATGTGCAGAAAACTGCAGTCTTAAAATTTTCAAAGAAAATATTTTTTCTACCAAGAACATTTACCGTAGAAATCTTACTAGAGAGTATCTAAATGAGATTTATAGGGAAAAAATACATTTTAAAGTATTTTGAGTATGAAGAATAGTTAAATGAAATAGATGAAGAGATGTCATATAAAACAGGATACAGTGGTACCTCAAGATACGAACCCCTCGTCTTACGAACAACTCGTGATACGAACCCGGGGTTCAGAAAAATTTTGCCTCTTCTTACGAACTTTTTTCGAGTTACGAACCGGCGTTCAGAGACTGCTGGGAAGCCGCGCGGCTGTTTTAAAAGGTGACAGCCGGGCGGCGGGGCTTCCCAGAAGCCTCCCGAACGCCGGTTCGTAACTCGAACAAAGTTCGTAAGAAGAGGCAAAATTTTTCTGAACCCCGGGTTCGGTTCGGGAGGTTGCTGGGAAGCCCCCCAGCCCGGCTGTCACCTTTTAAAACAGCCGCGCCGCTTCCCAGCTGTCTCCTGAAGCCGAACGCGGACGTTTGACTTTGGCGTTAGGCTTCAGGAGACAGCTGGGAAGCGGCGCGGCTGTTTTAAAAGGTCGCAGCCGGCCTGGGGGGCTTTCCAGCACCCCCTGAACCCGGGTTCGGAGGGGTGCTGGGAAGCCCCCCAGGCCAGCTGTCACCTTTTAAAACAGCCGCGCCGCTTCCCAGCTGTCTCCTGAAGCCGAACGCGGAAGTTTGGCTTTGGCGTTAGGCTTCAGGAGACAGCTGGGAAGCGGCGCGGCTGTTTTAAAAGGTCGCAGCCGGCCTGGGGGGCTTTCCAGCACCCCCTGAACCCGGGTTCGGAGGGGTGCTGGGAAGCCCCCCAGGCCGGCTGTCACCTTTTAAAACAGCCGCGCCGCTTCCCAGCAGTCGCCAAAAGCCTTTTTTTGCGGAGGTTTTTTGGTTGCACAGATTAATTGACTTTACATTGTTTCCTATGGGAAACAATGTTTTGTCTTACGAACCTTTCGTCATACGAACCTCTTCCTTGCACCAATTAAGTTCGTATCATGAGGTATTACTGTACATGTGGAAGGTTTACTAAGCTTTACAAACTTGAAATGAAAATAAATTCTTACCTTTGAGAATTATAAAGCCTATGTCCTGAAGTTGTGAATTCTTCATTACTGGATGTTTTAGAGCACAGAACGACAGTAATTTGCCTAGGATGCTTGATAATCCCTGCTTCCCATCTGCATGATTCTATAACCATTCAATGTGCCTTGTCATCAGTTAATATCATTATTACTAAGACTGCAATCCAAATAGAATTTCTATGTCCTCTGGGCTGCAGAATTCCTATTAGCTTTTTTTTTGCAGAAAATAAAATATGCTAAATTATGTCTAATTAATATGAGTCATAAGCTCTTTTCATCAAGCTTGAAATATTCAAAACAATAGTGTGAGACTTCATCCTTTTTAGTTCCAACTTATAGTAGTCTGGTGCAAGCTTCGTCCTTTGTATTATGTTCAAAGGTTATACACACTGCGATGTTTGAAAGAATGAATATACAAATGGATTTTACCAATTTGCTACCACTTTTAATATTTCAGCAACACAGCCATCTCATAGAGGGAAAATTCCCTGACTACATGTTTATTTTTAGCCCATCTTTGAAATGGTATCTTTCACTAGTTATGGAACATGACAGTATTCACTATAAGGAATCATTTCCCATATGAAGAAGTAAGAAAGATGAAGGAAATAAAAAAAATAAGACACATAAAATAATTAAGTGTAAAGAAAAGAATGAGACAGCAGTTCTATCATTTATACATGTAGTGAATTAACATTATGTGTTGAGGAAACTGAAGCCGACCTACTACCAAGACAATGATTTGATAAAAGAGGACTGAGTCTGAGGCAACTTAAGAAAAAGTTTTAGTTGTTGTTTAACAATCACTTAAAGTTACAAGTTTTTAACTACAACTTTTAACTACAGACTTTTTAAAAAAAGTTATTTACAACTCATTTTTAAAGTTACATCTGCTGCCCCCTGATATCATTAAATCGCATTTTGGGCACTTGTTAATTAGTAATCAGTATTGCATTTATGATTGGTTGCAGCATCCCATTAGCCACGTGATTACGATTTGGGAGTATTTTTTTGCTGATTTCTGATTTAGAAAATACCCATTCAGGAGAATGAATTTGGACTTCACTTAATGGCCACAGTGACCTACTTTACTATTGTTGTAAAAGTGGTCATAAAATTGTGTCTAATTATATGGTGCCTCAAATTATGATTGCAACAGCTTATAATCAAAATGCCAGGCTACACTATGGCATAAGTTGAATCTTAAAGTGATAACATTATGAGAAAAAGATCAGATAATAATTATTTTTTTACTGAAATCTCTACCTTTAACAAATGCAAATAGGAATTCCACTGATTAACATTCTGAGACACATTGTATTTACTAAAATTCTTTCAATAATGCAATTAATGATACTATTCGATGCTAAGCAGAGAACCTGAGGCACATGGTCCTTTCCGACATACAGATAAAAGACAACTCAAGGCAGAACCAATCCAAAAAGAAACAATGCAGCCAACTAGGAGAGGTAGACCAAACATGAGATACAAAACCACAACAACCACAATCAAGGGAGTTAGCACATGCTATTATGTACTGTACTTTAAATGTACTTTAAAAAGTCGAACTCTACTCTCTTGTGTCAAAACATTGACAATATTGTCTTATGTAGCATTTAAATTTTAGATGTTAAATGAAGAAAAGCAAGCTCATGGAATATCCAATTGGTGATGAATTTTAACAATTATTTTGTGACAATTTAATGGAAAATAGCACTAAAATAATGAAAATATAGCTATAAAATTGATATACCTACCAGATATGGTTACTTCAAAGATTGAAGATGTAAAATCTACATATGTAAAATCCCATAAACACTTTTCTTTTTGAAATTATACATTTTTAGATTAGATGCAAACAGATGCAAACTTCAGTTTTCAAAATTGATATATTACTTTAAAAATGAGCATATATCATGGAGGACCCTTTAGAAGCATTAGGAATTAAGACCCTTTAGGAGCATTAGCATTAGGAATGAATATAGTTTTTATATATAGCCAGGAGAAATGTACTTCTATGAAATGAATCCTTAGATGTGCATTTTTATACCTAATAAATATAAAGGTTCATCCTTGAGTCTAGTCCAGTTACCAATGTTTCATTCCTAATTTGAGGTAACATTAAGAGGATCCAGAAAGAACCAATGGGGAAAATAGTTTAAATTGAAAAGCAAAAGATTCTTCAATTATTTGCAATCTTATATTAAATTGATTGGATACTTAATTAAAATATTAATTAAAACATAGTAATAAAAAAATTCAGAGTTTAATAAAAGCAGCTCCAAGTGCAACACAATGAGATACTTGAGAAAATACTTTCTAAAATTGCAGAGCAGGTAATCTATGTATGGTCCCCAGATGCTTCATCATCTGCAAACCACATGTTCCAGTAGTTGGGAGTAAGGAGAGTCGCAAGCCACCTGCTCTTCTTGTAAAAGCACAAGGCTGAATACAGTATATGCAAATTCACAGAAGCAATGTTATTGCTGTTGTTACATATTCATTCATTTAAACTTTTATCTTGAGAATAGTTTTGACTCTAAAAATGTTTTATAAACAGTTGCTGTGAGTCTCATTCCCCAGCAAGGGCGTTTTGCCTTTTATCCTTTTAATTCTAGTATTCTATAATATAAACTAATTTCTCTAACCTGAAAGTGCTAAAAGTAATACAGTCATACCTCGTCTTACGAACCTAATTGGTTCCAGGGGGAGGTTCGTAAGACGAAAGGTTCGTAAGACGAAACATTGTTTCCCATAGGAAACAATGTAAAGTCAAGTAATCCGTGCAACAAAAAACCCCCCGCAAAAAAACGCTGCCGCCCGGCTGTCACCTTTTAAAACAGCCTGGGGGCTTCTCAGCGACCTCCCGAACGCCGAACGCCAAACCCGAACTTCTGGGTTCGGCGTTCAGGAGGCCGCCGAGAAGCCCCCAGGCTGTTTTAAAAGGTGACAGCCAGGTGGCGGGGCTTCCCAGCAGCCTCCGAACGCCGAACGCGGAAGTTCAGGTTTGGCGTTCGGCTTCGGGAGGCTGCTGGGAAGCCGCCCGGCTGTTTTAAAAGGTGACAGCCGGGCTGGGGGGCTTCCCAGCAGCCTCCCGAATCCCGAACCCGGAAGTTCGGCAAAAGTTCGGGGTTCGGGAGGCTGCTGGGAAGCCCCCCAGCCCGGCTGTCACCTTTTAAAACAGCCGTGCGGCTTCCCAGCAGCCTCCGAATGGTTCAGAAAAAAATTGCCTCTTCTTACGAACTTTTTTCGTGTTACGAACGCCAAACCCGAACTTCCGGGTTTGGCGTTCAGAGGCTGCTGGGAAGCCCCGCCACCCGGCTGTCACCTTTTAAAACAGCCGGGGGGCTTCCCAGCAGCCTCCCGAACGCCGAACCCGGAATTTCGGGTTTGGCGTTCGTAACACGAAAAAAGTTCGTAAGAAGAGGCAAATTTTTTCTGAACCCCGGGTTCGTATCTCGAGTTGTTCGTAAGACGAGGAGTTCGTATCTTGAGGTACCACTGTATAGGGATAAACAGGGGTGGGTTCTATTTATTTTCCCTACCGGTTCATATTGTGACGTAAATTGATGTTTTTCAAGTGCGTGTGAGCAAAGTGCACACACGCATATCAGTTCCCAGAAATATTTTGCACATACACAGAAGCAAAATACAAAATGGTGTAGAGAGAACCGGCTCAGTGGCATGGCAGGCTTGAGTTGGTGCCAGTTCCAGCGACCCAGTCCGTCAAGTTACTACCAGTTCTATAGAACCAGTCCAAACCTCTGTGGATAAAATATATGACTCTTTCATATATTACACTACATTACTCAATTCTAGAAAATCCCACAAATCTCTACAAGATGTTCAAGCTGTTGAGAAGAATATCTGACCGATTACATGAGAACAATTATTAGTTATTAATACATATTAATGTATTTTATGAGCATTGCCAATTCAGATATGGTATAGCACCATGATGGTGAACCTATGGCATGCATGTCACAGGTGGCACGCAGAGCCATATGGGAGGGTCCGCAAAATTTTTCCATGTTTCAGCTCCAATTCGCATGTGCATGCTGGTCAGCTGAATTTCAGCCTTGGGAAAAACTGTTTCGTCCTTCTAGGTGCTTCAGGGAACCTTCCCTGAAGCTCCAGAGGCACAAAAAAATTCCCCAATGGACAAACCGGAAGTTCGGGAAAAATGCACTTCTAGTTTGTTTATTGCACCATTTTTTTCACCTACCAACAGTTGGAGTGCCCACCGATAGGAACCCAGTGATGCAATTTTCAGCTATTTTGTTCTTGTGTCCCCTGAGAAAGAGCTTCTCAGCTATGCTTCGGAGGAAGACATTAAGACAGGGTGGGTCGGAGGTCTTCTGACATTGAGACGCCAGGAAAAAAATAGATGAAAATTGCATTGGTGGGTTCCTACCGATGCAGCACTCTGAACCCCACTGATATGCACCCACTTCCTACCACGCTTCAGAAAGGCCTGTGCGCATATGTGGGGGGAAGCACAAGGGATGCACATACATGGTGGGAGGGAAGGGGACGTGCATGTTGGGAGGGAAGGGGGGGAAGGGGATGTGCATGTATGCTAGCACAACTACACACACCCTTTTGGCATGCGAACCAAAAAAGGTTCGCCATCACTGATATAGCTTGTATGTACAGGCTTTTTCTACTCTTTATCCACTAGTCATGTTTGCATATAATAGTAACGAGATTTGGCCTAATATTATGACAAGGAGTGTATCAGGGCATATTGCCCTACTCTTCTGGCTTGTTTCCTTCTGACATTTAAACAGGATGTGAAAAAGAAATTTAAAAAGCCTGTTATATTTAAACTGAGAATCCTCTACAAACTAGAAATTAAAAATTAAAAATCATTTTTGTCTGATGTGTAACATAAATAATGAATCAGGAATCACAATTCAAATACAAAATTTCCATGAGCTTGCTTTTGGAAAGTGCTACAAGTAGTGACCAGTGGAAAATACATACTGAAACCATCTGTCAATCTTGTCCATTGTTGCATACAAACATAGGGATGATATGGTCACAAACAAAGAACTACTAAATTCCAAATTGCTTGGTACCGTAAGTTTCCTTTCCAACAGCTGAATGGTTATTGTTGTTCTGACAGGACACTCTCTGTTTTTCATAGTACTGGATTCACTGTCAGCCAGGAACCTATGTGGTATATATTGTATAGGTAGTTCTCAGTTTACAGCCATTTAGTGACCATTAAAAATTACAAAAGAGCTTTAAAAAAGTGATTAATGACCATTTTCACATTTATGTCCTTTGCAATACCCCCCCAGTCAAGTGATCAAAATTCAGATTCTTGTCCTCTGACATGTATTTGTTACATTTGCAGTGTGCTGAGTAATGTGATCACCTTTTGACAAGCAAGTCAATGGGTAAGTCAGGCTCACTTTACAACTGTGTTACTAACTTACCAACTTCAGTGATTCACTTAACAACTGTGGCAATAACGGTCATAAAACTCACTTAACTGTGTCACAGCAACATTAAGTTTGGCATCAATGTAGTTGTAAGTTGAGTACCACCCAGGGGTGGGTTCCTGCCAGTTTGGATCGATTGCCCGAACTAGTAGCCACCCACTGGTGACATCATGATGGTGTCACAGATCCAGTTGGTGCTGGTCCATGGGTGCCAGGACCAACCTTTTGTCAGGTTTTTTTCTGACTTTTTTTTTACTGTTTGGAAGGTTTTTTTTCTTTGTTGCTGCTTGAAAAAGAGACCTGCCACCTGCCGCCTGCCCCCAAGTTTATACTCACCTTAATTCCTTTGCCCAAAGCACAGCTGATCAGCTCCTCAGCTGTGTTTTGGGCTGATTATTTATTTATTTATTTATTTATTTATTTATTTATTTATTTGATTTGATTTGTATGCCGCCCCTTTCCGTAGCTACGGAGCATGAACATAAGCAGAATTGCATGAGGGGACATGCGCAAAACATCACAATATGAACCGGTGGCAAAGGTAAGTGGAACCCACCGTTGGTACTACCTGTATGTGCGCTGATGTCTGGTGAGGAAAAATGTAAAGAAGGGGAAGGATATAAAACTCTCATTCCACAAACAAGCAAATGTACAATGGGAGAAATAAGAGGTTTTTTACCTGTTTAAAAACGAAGAGTAAACTAGCTTCAGAAGGAAGGGATGGGAAACCAATTCTAGAAACACAAGACTACTGAGGGCTTAGGCTTCCTTGCTTTGTATTTCAAATACGTTTTTTCTAATCATAAAGACAAACCCATAGTAAGTATATTTTTAAGATGGGCAAAGTTATTGAATTTATTTATATTGATTTTACATTTCTCTGAGGTAGCTGACAATGCCTCGAAAAGATCTTAAAGATGTTGCAATTTTTTAAAATTTCTGATTCCAACTGCAGGGACCTTGATAATCTCTAGCTTGCAACAAATTCAGATGAATGACTGGGGGTTTGCTTTCTTGACAGCAAGTTAAATCAGAGAATTCACTTGATTAAACTGTGTGAACAAAACCTCTTCGATTTTTTTTTTTTGCTGAGGCATGGTAAAAGAAAAACCATTGGACACAGCTGAAATTGATACACTTTCCCTGATTTAATGATGAGAGATAACTACACTAACATGGCTATAAAGACAAAGCAAGTATCTCCTAAGACCATAATGTAGTCTTAATGGAATATTGCTTAAACAGCCTGACTAGAGTGGGACATCAAATGTGATATTGTTTCCCTGTTTTTAGGTATTGCATTGGTTTTAATTGTATATCATGTAGTCTATGCTGATATATAGTATTTATTATTCTAAATAAATAAATAGGCATAGTCCTTGTGATTGAACAGCAGATGCAATCACTTTAAACTTCTGAATATCACAAAATTCAACTTTTAAAAGTCTTATTCAGAGTTAAAGCCATCTTTATAATTTAGGCTAGTTTCAACTTTAAAGCCTACTCCACCTTAGAACGTAAACACTGTTCTGGGGCCATTAGTACCAACTGACTGGCATACAAAAACAAACAAGCACCTTAATATGAATGAAAAATTGAATAAAGAAACAAGAATGCTATAAAAGATTCAGATAAATGCTGTCTGCTTCCCAGATGTACTTCAGGACTCATAAATGAAAATGAAATTGAGGCAAATCTAGAATAATTGATATTAACTAGCAACCATTTCATAATGTATAAAACAATCTTCATATATTTGGTTTAAATTATATAACCAAGAATTTTATGGTTACGTAACTCTGAATATATGCACTGATTTATTTAGACAATAATATACTAGTTATTCCACAAGTGCAATCTTTATAGCAAGGAAGACAGGATACAATAGATTTAATTGACTGGTATAAAAACTAACACTTATAAGGAAAATATATATGTGTAGGATTAAATTTACAAGGAGCAGAAAATAGCACTGAAAACATACTTTTGTAAGTTTGGAAAACAACCAAAGAAACCATGTCTGACAAAAAAGAAAAACGAAGAATCCTTTTAAAAGATGACATTTCCCAGAGATTATGATTAGTTTATTTGGACTACAATTTAACAGCTTTTGTAACACTCTTTGTCCAATGAAATAGAACTTTCCCATTTTATCATGTTGCCTAAGTACTGAATGCAACAGCACTCTCAAATATGCCATTACAATATAAGAAGTTTTCTCCATAATGTATTTCATATAGTTGTCCTGCAGCAATTCTTGCTGTTACTTTTACTTGACCTCTTAACACTGACCTATAAACGAACTATAAAGTCAATTAGATTAAACATAAATGCACGTATCAAAAACATATTGTTGATTTAAATATGTTATTACCCTTTTCAACAATAATGCCTTATAATGTATTTGTTCCTCCATCCGCCAACCCCTCTGTAGCTTTAAACCTCTTTAACATATGTCTTCATTATTTTTTTTCTTTCATTGTAATCAGTCAGTGGAATTTTGGCCACTGGAGGAAGACAAACTACTGAGTAGAAACTAAACAGCTCCAGCTGTCATGATGGTAAACAGATGAAATGCAATCCTGCACACTTGGGAAACTGCCAGTTCAAAGGTATCCTGATAGGCTGGTACTCAGTTTTTAATCAAACAGCTGCCGCCAGACCATTCAGAGCTATTTGAACAGTCAACTTCAACAGTACGGCAAGCACAAGGGATTATCAAAATTAAGCATGTTTTAAACATTTTACATCCAAGGGGTTCTTGCTATTCTCAAATCACAACTATGCCTTGGACTGGTAATACTCTTTCATCAATGATGCATTTTGTGCTAGACCAATATATTAGGATAAGGCCCACTGACATTTAGTACAAAGCCAATTCAAACTGGCAAGTTGCCTATCTTCTCAGTACTTCTACAAATAATTATAACAACATATACTGTTTGTATAGAGGGCAGAGGGAATGACCTTGAAGGGCAACTACCAAGGCTACAACAGATAAGCAGACTGATTGAGCTACCAAGAGTAACTTGAAAAAATGGCCATACATGCCTGGCTAAAAAAAGACTTAACTTGAGGAAAACATCACAGATAATAGATGTTCGCAGGAAGATATAATGGAGCTACCTTTAAAGAGTGTTCAGAAACTACAAATCGTGCAGAATGAGGCCGTCAGGGTCTCCTCAGATACACCCATGTTCCCCCAACACTCCGCGGCCTACATTAGCTGCTGATTGGTTTTCGGACACAATTCAGTGTTAGTGATGACCTATAAATCCCTACATGGCATCGGACCAGATTACTTATGGGACCACCTTCTGCCGCACAAATCCCAGTGGCCGATAATGTCCCTCAGAGTTGGCCTTCTTCAGGTCCTGTCGACCAAACAATGTTGTCTGGCGGGACCTGGGGAAGAGCCTTCTCTATGGTGTCTCCGGCCCTCTGGAATCAGCTCCCTCCGGAGAGTCGTACTTCTCCCACCCTCCTCGCCTTCCGCAAGACACTTAAGACCCATCTATGTCACCGGGCATGGGACAGCTAGATCATGCCGCCTTCTTCTCTGACCGTATGGGTGTGATTGAGTAGACTGACTGTTTTTTATATAATGAGATTTTAACTATTAGATTTGTATATATATTGTTTGTATTGCATGTTGTGAGCTTCTCCAGGTCCTCAGAGAGTGGCAGCATACAAGTCTAATAAATTGAATTGAATTGAATATAATGGAGGTGAAGGAAGCAGATTCAAAGTGAAAAGATTTTATTTCTATTCCTGTTATAATAAAAGTCGTCCTGAGCTACAAGGCATTAGCTTTTTGTCTGAACTTCCTTGTAAAGCTGAAATTTGTAATCATTTTGGTACCCCTTGTTTCAAATAATACTTTCTCCCTACGTTTGATTTTTCCTTACAAAATGTCCTTTATTGGAAACTAGCAACTCCTTTGTCCTAAGTCCTATCGTTAAAAACAAACTGGCTCAAACAGCAAATTTGAAACATCAGGAAAGAATAGCTATTTAATCTATTACTGAATATATTCCATGCATGAGATGTGTCTGTCTGGTTTATTTTTTGATACTCTCTGAGCTTGATTGTTTTCTTACAGATGTTTCCATAGGCTTCATCAGTGCTGGGGCAAGGTACTATATATTGACAGTCAGAAAATCCAACTTTCCCTCACACTGATGTTACCTGGACAAGTAACAAAATGTTTGCAAGAAAGCAAGCCCAGAGAACATCACGAACCAACACTTCAACCCTGAGTTACATTATATAATTCTGTTCAAGAGGAAGAGTTTTTCTGCCTAAATAATTTGGCTTCGGTAGCCTGATGGAGGAAATTCTTTTGTTTTTGTTGTTCTTTTATTTTTGCCAGGCAAGAAAAAAAATCTAGGCAGGTCCTGATGACTGCAAGTACAAACAGAAGCTTTAAGTTCCCTAACCATAATATTGTTGTTATTATTATTTATTAGATTTGTATGTCGCCCTTGTCCGAAGACTCAGGGCGACTAGTAACTATAAATATATGACATTATACCAGGGGTCCCTAACTCCCAGTCCATGGACTGGCACCAGTCTGTGGCAAGCCAGAACTAGGCTGTGCAAGCAAGCAAAGCCTCATCTGCAGAAAGCATGTGAAGCCATGCCCCCCTGCTCAATGAAAAAAAACCTCTCTCCATGGAACTGGTCCCTGGTGCCCAAAATGGGGAAGCCACTGCATTGCACAATCTTACATCAAGCTTTCTGATTTCTAATATATTCCACTAACTACATTTTCTAGGTCAAGGACATTCAAAGCATACCATTGCACATGTTTTATTTACTAAATGTGCAGGGTAAAACAAGGCGCTGGGCTACCATTCTCATTTGAGAATGTACTGTATTTTTCAGAATATAAGATACACCTTTTACCCCTAAAAGAGCTAAAATGTGGCGTGTCCTATACAGCCATATATTTTTTTTTGCCTTCCAAAGCTTTCCTCCCTCATGTCCCATTTTTGCAAAAAAAAAAATAGGTCCATTTTTGCAAACATGGGACATGCAGAGGGTTTGGGAAGCCTGCAGAGTGCTCCTGGGGGCTGGGTGAAAGCAAAAACACTGGGGGGTTGGGGGGGGGCAAATGGGCAAAAATGGGCCAATTTGGTACAAAGATGGGCATTTTTACCTCTCCCCATTCCCCAGAAACACTCTGCAGGCCTCCCAAACCCTCTTTGCACCCCAGGCAAAAAATTGGGGTATTTTTGCCTTCCCCCAGGAACGCTCGCTCTGCAGGCTTCCCAAACCTTCTGTGTGCCCTGTTTTTCTGAAAAACTGGTATATTTTTGCAAAAACGGGGTTTGGGAGGCTTGCAGTGTACTCTTGGGGACTGAGGCTGGGTAGGACAAAAAGTCTTTTTTTTACTTACCTCTTTGAAATCTTGGTGCATCTTATATACCAGTGCATCTTATAGTCCCCAAAATATGTCACTTTCTTTAAAGATCTAACTACACTTAGCAAGGTAGAATCTTCTTTAAAAACTATGCAAGAAGCAATGGCTATATACTGTACTGACTGAACAATTTAAAATTATTTAAAATTAAAATTAAATAAAATTCATTTGACGTTTAGCCCAAAAGCCTCAACCAAGGGATCCAGTAGAGAGCACCACTTCCAACCTTGCTTTAATTAAGCTTAATTTAGCTTAATTTTAAATTAAGCAGTGTTTATAGCCTGGTGTAGGAGTAATAAAATGAATAAAGTGCAACTGCATGGTTGTTTATTTATTTGTTAAATTTGTTTTTCTGTATTTTTAAAATTAAAATAAAGGTGAGAACATTTCCCAAAGAATGTTCATTGAAATACACAAGAGATGTTTGCTAAAGAAATAGTATCATACATTTTAATTACTACCTTGGTAGGTGATACTAACAAATAAGGTCTTAACTACACATGCCCAGAAAAATGTTTTTCCTCAGAACAAGCACTGAAGTCGTCTAAATGATGACCTGAAATTTCTCTTTTTATCCTGTTGACCACAACATCAGTACTAGAATAGGTGTCCTCTTAACTGAAATTTGATAAAAGGGGCTAACTTTTATCAAATAATAATGCTGTCTCTTCACAGTTCATGAACGGACAGCTTCTTACTTAGACTTCCAATCTTGTTTTGAAAATGAAAAAAAATGATACTAAAAGCTTTCTATGATGTTATACTCACAAACAACAAGACAATTATGGGCTTAAATACAACATAAGTAAATTCAAATTCAAAACATGATTCTTAAGGGTAAAGTTGAATTTAAATGATGAAGCTCTCATGTAGTTTTAGTACTATGATCATATTTAATCTGTAAATTACTCAACATCTTTCTGTATTTGTGTGGTCTCCAAATCTGAATAATAATAATAATTTATGATATGCAGAAATAGATCCAGAAATACATTGAATGAAATAACTGGAGACTGTTTTGGAAATGACAAAAAAAAGAACTCTCTACAAAATAAAATCTCTCCTCAAAAGCAATTGGATGGATTAGTTACTTAGTTAGTTACAATTAATTACTTTGAAAACTTTAGATGGGAATTGCATCATATATCCTATTGCCCTAACATACCTGAAACTTCATGGATTATTAAATTGTTGAGAAAAAATATTTTAATCTAGTTTATTAGAATTATGTGGCTGCCCATATAATGGGGAAACACAACTCTAGATGGCTAACAGCATTAACAAAAATGCAACAAAAACAGGAAATGGCCATCTCAATCCAAAAACTACATCTATTTATATAAAATCCACCAGTCTCTAATCTAGCTGCACAGTGCATGGGAAAAACCCATCATTTAATGGCTTTCTGGAAGCCTGATGACTATCTGATGAACTGCAAATATTCTGTGAAATGTGTCATTCACACACACTCTTTTTTTTTTAGACTCTTCTATTCACATGCTACATTTTGCATAATTACCACTTCCCTTGTTTAACCACTATTAGGAATTTTAATTGCTAATTGATCACATTTATGTGTACATACTAGGTCGGCAGCCAAAAGGATCCTATCGGAATTTTTTTAGTGATATCAGAATTTTTGAATGGAGTATAAACTGATAAAACTAATGCGATTAACAAAATATTTAGATATTTAAGGAAGTCTTTTAAGTTAGCAGCATTGTCTTTTTCAACATTCTCTGGAGAACATATAACAGTGCAAGAATAACAGCCATTTCAGATTCCAAGAGAAAAATACATTTCTCATTGTGCACAAGGGATATAACATATGTTGCCATCTCTTTAAAACAAACTTATTTTTCCCAGGACCTTGCTGCAGCTGTGCAGGACAGAAAAAGATACAGTTGTACTGAACAGACTTCTATCATATTGCTTTTTGTTTATATTAGTACAGGAATAAATATCCTTTTATAATTTGTAGATATAAGAAGGTAAGTACTCTATATAAAAATTTGTAAGATCTTTATCATGATGCTCATTTCTTGCAAACTAACAATAAATTATAAATTTGAGAGAAATTTGAGACAAATGCTTAAAAATGCTAACAGAAGAAAATGCAAGTTGAAATATATACAATTAAAATATGCCAAACATAAATATTTGAATATTTGGAAATATGCTCTAATCCTCCTATTCTCTCTCTCGTGTCTCACACCATCATTCATTCCACACGATCCCAGTGCTATTGTATTTATTTGCAGCCCTGTTACCTGATCTTGTGAGAAGAATCCCTCTGCAAAACCTTTGCATATTATGTGATTATTTGGTCTGTGTTTTCCTTTCCTTATTCTGAGGTTGTATAAATTTCACAATAAAATTTCACATCTTTATGAGAACTTTTGCAATTTCTACATCTCTCATACCTATACTCTCTTAGAGAGGGAGGGAGGGATAGAGAGAGAGATTTTCTTGTCAATTTTTCAGGAACAAGTTAAGAATATTAAAAGACTTTTCAACCAAGAAGTTTTCTATCAATTCAAATTATTTCCCAAGGCTATGTTGAAGAATGTTAAAATCCAATCAAACAATTGTGAGAAGTGGTAGTGGCAATTAATGTTAATTTAAACTAATTTTAATTTAAATGGAGAAAATATCAATAAATCTACAAAAATAAAAAATTCTTTGTAGAGAAGGTTCTCCATAAATTTTAAAAAAGAAGGGGCCATAAAAGAGAAAAAAAGTTTAAAAAATACTACTCTAGATGTGAGCCTTTAGTACTGAATAAAGTTTAAGATGAAATATTGGACATTTTATAATTTAATTTCAATATACAGAGTAGATTGTAAGCTGTTTATGAAAACTTCAGGACATATTTTAAAAAAATATCAAAAAAACTTGGATGTAGCATACAAAACAAAAAAGATTATGGAGAGAGAAAATTCCTAAGCTTCTTTAAACTTTTGTCCATATTATTTTCCTAAAAAATCACTTGAAATTGTATTATAAGTACTGTATTTTTTTTGTATACTGTGTAAAACAAAAATTCTGTTTTTGAAATTTACCAAATTTTAAATTTGTAATATTCATATCAGAAGCGACATTTTAAATATATCTCAAATTTGGAATCTGAAGGCTAAAACAGGCATATGTCAATATTTTAGTTTGTATTTTAAGTGATGGTAGGAGGCATTTTGACACAAGGAAAAAAGAATTTTAAATATCTTCAGTTTTCAGAGAGTGGATGGAACTCTGAAAACAAATCCAATCAAATAACCATAGCATGAGATGTCAATTGTATTAACTTACAGGTAGTCTTCAATGACCATTCATTCAGCAACCATTGAAAGTTATGATTCCGCTAAAAAAAATAACTTTACAGCCCATTTACAATCGTTTGCAACCTTCACAGTCTCTCCTCTCTTTTTCACCATTGCTGAGTGGAAAGTCTGGAGGGAAAGGGATTTCAGAAAGTAAACTGTTTGTATAGTAAGCCCATGGCTCCCATTCCTGGACTGTAGTACAAATAAGCAAGCGCTAAGGAATTCCAAAGGGCAAGGAAATGTTTAGGAGGCAGAGAAGCCAAAGGTATGAAATGGAGTAGTCTTGTCACTTTCTAATTAGAAAGCATACTTGCAATCATATGACTACTTGTTTTAGCACAAAAAGGTGGTGGTTCCAATTACAACACACCCACACTGCTCAAAAAAATAAAGGGAACACTTAAACAACAAAATATAACCCCAAGTAAATCAAACCTCTGTGAAATCAAAACTGTCCAATCAGGAAGCAACACTGATTGACAATCAATTTCTCATGCTGTTGTGCACATTCAACTTTGTACAGAACAAAGTATTCAATGAGAATATTTCATTCATAAAGATCTAGGATGTGTTATTTGAGTGTTTATTTGAGTATTTGAGTGTTTATAAATTGCTACCATCTCGATCGTTGCGAAACGCTTTACAGGCTAATTTGCGATTTTTGAGCAATTGCTACCATCTCGATCGTTGCGAAACGCTTTACAGGCTACATCGCGATTTTTCAAAAAAAAAAAAAAAGTTAAAAATACAGTACTTGCCCGGTTTTCCCCGCCCAAACTGACCAAACTGACGTGTAGCATTGCTGGTTGGCCGAAATCTCGGCCAATCAGCTTTGCCATTGCAATGGCAATGGTGATACAGCAAAATTTCAGCCAATCACCGTTGTCATTGCTGATGGGCAGAAATCTCGGCCAATCAGTGTTGTTTGCTCAGCTTTGCTTTGCTTTGCAACTTGCAACTTTTGCAGCCGTTTCTGTCTTGGAGTTCTGTCTTGGAGTTTGGAGTTGTGTCTTGCGTCTGTGTCTTGCATCTGTGTCTTGGAGCTCTTTGTGAAGACTTCGTGGAAGATGGCACCTAAACGTTGCACCCGTAGTGGAGCCGGCAATGCTAAAAAGACCCGGAAGATGCTGACAATCAAGGAGAAGATTGAACTTTTGGACATGCTGAAAGCGGGACATTCTAATGTAGAGGTTGGTCGGCATTATGGGATCAACGAATCGACTGTGCGATACATTAGGAAAGAGGAGAAGAAGATAAGGCAAAGTTCTCTGATATCATTCAACAAGGGTGCAAAAAGAATAGTGACGCCTAGAAACAAACGCCTTATGAAGATGGAAGCTGCTTTGTCTGTGTGGGTACAAGACTGCCGCAAAAAGAGCATTGCTTTGGATACCAACACCATAAGGACCAAGGCACAGCAATTGTACAACCGTCTTGAAGACACAGAAGGAGGCGATGCAGATGAGGGAAACGCAGGTAAGGGCTGGGGTTTTTTATTCTGTCATTACATACTGTATTTAAGTGTTAAGTGTTAAGGGTGGAAGGAGGGATGTATGGAAGGAGGGAGGGAGAGAAGGATGGAAGGAGGGAGTGATGGATGGAAGGAGGGAGGGATGGAAGGAGGGAGGGAGGGAGAGAAGGATGGAAGGAGGGAGGGAGGGAGAGAAGGATGGAAGGAGGGAGGGATGGATGGAAGGAGGGAGAGAAGGATGGAAGGAGGGAGGGAGGGAGAGAAGGATGGAAGGAGGGAGGGATGGATGGAAGGAGGGAGGGAGAGAAGGATGGAAGGAGGGAGGGAGAGAAGGATGGAAGGAGGGAGGGAGGGAGAGAAGGAGGGAGGGATGGATGGAAGGAGGGAGAGAAGGAAGGAGGGAGGGATGGATGGAAGGAGGGAGGGAGAGAAGGATGGAAGGAGGGAGGGAGAGAAGGATGGAAGGAGGGAGGGATGGATGGAAGGAGGGAGGGAGAGAAGGATGGAAGGAGGGAGTGATGGAAGGAGGGAGGGAGGGATGTTAGGAGGGAGGGATGTAAGGACTGCATGCTTTCATTCAAGTCACTTCTCTCTCCCTTTCCTGTCATTCTCTGTAGATGACTCTGAAGACCCCCAGCTATCAACATCTTCTGCTTCTTCAGCCCCAGCCACATTCAGAGCAAGCAAAGGGTGGTTTGACAGATTTCAACGGCGCTATGGCCTGAAGAGTGTGTCATTGCATGGAGAAGCTGCCTCAGCAGATACAGGTGCAGCTGAAAACTTTGTCCGGCGCACCTTTAAAGATTTAATTGCAGAAGGGGACTACCATCCAGAACAGGTGTTCAACATGGATGAAACAGGCCTGTTCTGGAAGAGGATGCCTTCACGGACTTTCTTGATGCAAGATGAAGCCAAAGCCCCTGGCTTTAAGGCCATGAAAGATAGAGTGACTTTGGTCATGTGTGGGAATGCAGCAGGCTTTTTGCTGAAGCCAGGGCTAATTTATAAGTCACAAAATCCAAGAGCCCTCAAGAACAGAAATAAGAATGCATTGCCAGTGTACTGGATGCATAATCCTAAAGCATGGATTACAAAACCCCTCACGCGGGACTGGTTTCATCATTGCTTCATCCCACAGGTGCAGGTTTATTTGGCTGCCAAAGGACTAGATTTCAAAGTGCTTCTCCTAATGGACAATGCTGGAGGCCATGATGACCTGGCAGATGAACATGATGGGGTGCAAGTCGAATTCTTGCCACCAAACACCACATCGCTTATCCAGCCGATGGATCAAGGTATTATCCGGGCATTTAAGGCACTGTACACGCGCAATTCTCTTGGAAGCATCGTGGAAGCAATGGAAGCTGATCAAAACTTCACATTGAAGGCCTACTGGCGTCAGTACACAATTGCATCTTGTCTGAAGAACATTCAGAGTGCCTTAGTGGATATGAAGTCACAGACAATGAATGCCTGCTGGAGGAAATTGTGGCCAGAAGTGGTGCATGATCACAGGGGATTTGCTCCCGAAGAAATTCAAGATGCTGCAGTCCAGAAGTCTGTGAAGCTGGCACAGGCACTGGGTGGAGAAGGCTTCGTTGACATGACACCAGAGGAAGTCAATGGTTTGCTTGATGAACATGGCCTACCGCTGACAGACAAAGATCTGGAGGAGCTGACCAGGTCAGCGAGTGAAGAAGAGGAGGGAGCTGTACAATCTGAGGAAGAAGAAGATGTTGGCCTAACGCTAGAGCGGCTTGCAGAAATGAACAGAACTGCTGCACATCTGCAACGCATGGCGGAACTTTGGGATCCCAACATGACTCTATACACTTTAAGGCCTCCCTTGACAACACCATTGCACCATACAGAGCCTTGTTAGCCAAGCAAAAGAAAACGCGCCAACAACTGCCCATAACTATGTTTGTCACGAAAACCAAGAGGTCTGCCACAACATCACCTGCAGCGTCCATTGTAGACATGGTGATAGAAGAAGATCCCGATTTATCCTAGTTATGCTAACCCCCCCCCCCAAAAAAAATGTAAAAATGTAAATAAATATTTTTATTGTTTCTATCAGGATGACTAAGTGTTATTCAATGTGTACAGTACAGGTTACAGGTACAGGTAGAGGTACAGTACTGTACAGTACTGTACTGTACAGTACATTAAGGGGATGGGAAATGGTAATTTGTGGGTTGAAAGTGTTGGGACTGAGTGGCATAGAGAAGAATGAATGAATGACTGAGTGAATGAAATTCAAACACAGGTGAGGGCTGGGGTTTTTTATTCTGTCATTGTTTAAGTGCTTTTTACGAAAGGAAGGAGGGAGGGATGGAAGGAGGACATGAGAGCCAAAAAACCAGGTTAAAATGAACTTTGAAATCATAAGTGGCAAGTTTACTCACTGAGAGCTAGCAACTTGAGAGCAGGAAAAAAACAGGTTCAAAATGGACTTTGAAATCATAAGTGGCAAGTTTACTCACTGAGAGCTAGCAACTTGAGAGCAGGAAAAAACCAGGTTAAAATGCACTTTGAAATCATAAGTGGCAAGTTTACTCACTGAGAGCTAGCAACTTGAGAGCAGGAAAAAACCAGGTTAAAATGGACTTTGAAATCATAAGTGGCAAGTTTACTCACTGAGAGCTAGCAACTTGAGAGCAGGAAAAAACCAGGTTAAAATGGACTTTGAAATCATAAGTGGCAAGTTTACTCACTGAGAGCTAGCAACTTGAGAGCAGGAAAAAAACAGGTTCAAAATGGACTTTGAAATCATAAGTGGCAAGTTTACTCACTGAGAGCTAGCAACTTGAGAGCAGGAAAAAACCAGGTTAAAATGCACTTTGAAATCATAAGTGGCAAGTTTACTCACTGAGAGCTAGCAACTTGAGAGCAGGAAAAAACCAGGTTAAAATGCACTTTGAAATCATAAGTGGCAAGTTTACTCACTGAGAGCTAGCAACTTGAGAGCAGGAAAAAACCAGGTTAAAATGCACTTTGAAATCATAAGTGGCAAGTTTACTCACTGAGAGCTAGCAACTTGAGAGCAGGAAAAAACAAGGTTCAAAATGGACTTTGAAATCATAAGTGGCAAGTTTACTCACTGAGAGCTAGCAACTTGAGAGCAGGAAAAAACAAGGTTCAAAATGGACTTTGAAATCATAAGTGGCAAGTTTACTCACTGAGAGCTAGCAACTTGAGAGCAGGAAAAAACCAGGTTCAAAATGGACTTTGAAATCATAAGTGGCAAGTTTACTCACTGAGAGCTAGCAACTTGAGAGCAGGAAAAAACCAGGTTCAAAATGGACTTTGAAATCATAAGTGGCAAGTTTACTCACTGAGAGCTAGCAACTTGAGAGCAGGAAAAAAACAGGTTAAAATGAACTTTGAAATCATAAGTGGCAAGTTTATTCACTGAGAGCTAGCAACTTGAGAGCAGGAAAAAACCAGGTTAAAATGCACTTTGAAATCATAAGTGGCAAGTTTACTCACTGAGAGCTAGCAACTTGAGAGCAGGAAAAAACCAGGTTAAAATGCACTTTGAAATCATAAGTGGCAAGTTTACTCACTGAGAGCTAGCAACTTGAGAGCAGGAAAAAACCAGGTTAAAATGCACTTTGAAATCATAAGTGGCAAGTTTACTCACTGAGAGCTAGCAACTTGAGAGCAGGAAAAAACCAGGTTAAAATGCACTTTGAAATCATAAGTGGCAAGTTTACTCACTGAGAGCTAGCAACTTGAGAGCAGGAAAAAACCAGGTTAAAATGCACTTTGAAATCATAAGTGGCAAGTTTACTCACTGAGAGCTAGCAACTTGAGAGCAGGAAAAAACCAGGTTAAAATGCACTTTGAAATCATAAGTGGCAAGTTTACTCACTGAGAGCTAGCAACTTGAGAGCAGGAAAAAACCAGCTTAAAATGGACTTTGAAATCATAAGTGGCAAGTTTACTCACTGAGAGCTAGCAACTTGAGAGCAGGAAAAAACCAGCTTAAAATGGACTTTGAAATCATAAGTGGCAAGTTTACTCACTGAGAGCTAGCAACTTGACCATAAAAAAACCAGGTTCAAAATTGGACTGGGGAGGGGCTGGCATGAAAAATAACCATTGTCAGCCTCCGAACTGCCGTCGCCCCACCGTCTGCGCACGCGCGGCCTTAAAATAATAAAAAAAAAGATCGCGCATGCGCAGACGGTGTTTTTACTTCCGCAGCGCTACTTCGCGAAAACCCGCTTGTTGCGGAGGGTCCTGGAACGGAACCCTCGCAATAACCGGGGGATCACTGTGTGTATATATATATATATACAATGTTCCTTCAATATACCAGGGTGATTCGACACAAAAATGTAACCCTTCCCTGGTACAGAGCTGAAGGGATTGGATACTGTAGCCTAGAGGATAATTCTCTGCCTTACAAGGCAAAGGTTGCAGGTTCAAGTCCCAGTGGGTATGGCTAGCTGATGAGGCCAAAATAAGGCCGAAATAGATCTATCCTAGTCTCCCTTAATTTTCAAATTCAGCTTAAACATGTGACACATACAGATAGAATTGTCGGCTATCAATAAAATTAACTGCCTTGGAAATGGCCCTGGGTTGGGCCAAGAGGCAAAACAGGAGCTGTGATGTTCCTTCAATATACCAGGGTGATTCGACACAAAAATGTAACCCTTCCCTGGTACAGAGCTGAAGGGATTGGATACTGTAGCCTAGAGGATAATTCTCTGCCTTACAAGGCAAAGGTTGCAGGTTCAAGTCCCAGTGGGTATGGCTAGCTGATGAGGCCAAAATAAGGCCGAAATAGATCTATCCTAGTCTCCCTTAATTTTCAAATTCAGCTTAAACATGTGACATATATATATATATATATATATATATATATATATATATATATATATATATATATATGTAGATTGTTCTGAGTTCGGGTTTTGCCCTGTGTAATGTTTTGCATGTCTATGCGACGTTTCGGTGAAATCACATTCACCATCTTCAGGCTGGAGTTCCAATCTTTGTGTTGTTGTAAATGGAATATATATATATATATATATATATATATATATATATATATATATATATATATATATAGAGAGAGAGAGAGAGAGAGAGAGAGAGAGAGAGAGAGAGAGAGAGAGAGAGAGAGAGAGAGAGAGAGAGAGAGCATATGCACCAAGGCAAATTCCTTGTGTGTCCAATCACACTTGGCCAATAAAGAATTCTATTCTATTCTATTCCAATGCTGTTATAACTTTTGAATGATTGTTAAGATGAACTGTTGCAAGTCAAGAAATACCTGTATATATATAAATTTTAAAACCTTACACAGTGATACCTCATCTTATGAACCCCTTGTCATACGAACATTTCGAGATATGAAGCCGGGTTTAAGATTTCTTTGCCTCCTCCTTAAAACCCTTTCTGTCTTACGAACCTGAGCCCGGCTCTCTTAGTGCGCCTGTGCTCTCATACTCCGCATGCGCTCTCTGACTGCCTAAGGGATTCCCCTGCCTTGTGACTGTCACCGATGGGATTTCCCATTTGCTTACATGGGAATTCCCCACCCCCTTTTGCTTGCACCTGAGGCAGGGAATGCTGTCCCATTTCCCTGCCACTTCCCCTCTAGCCCTCCGCTTCCTCTGCTCCCCGCAGGCGCCCCATTCCGCTGCCAAAATCCCCTCTAGCCTGCCACTTCCTTCGCCCCATCTCTCCAAAAGCTTCCTACACCACTCCAAATTGCCCCCAAAATTGCTCCCCCAAAAGCTTCCTATCTTCCCTCAAATTGCTCCAAAAATCGCCACCCCAAAAGCTTCCTAAGCCACCCCTAATCACTTCCAAAGTCTTCCAAACTCAATATCAATTGTCACTCCACGGGAGGACGTGCTGCCATATTTCATAAGTCAATACCAATTCAGGATGGTACCTCTTCAAGTCAAGAGATTTGGAAACACTGAACTGTATTTTGTAATTTTTGAAATATTTTGCTATATAGATAAGCTATACAGTGATCCCCCGCTCATTGCGAGGGTTCCGTTCCAGGACCCCCCGCAACGAGCGGGTTTTCGCGAAGTAGCGCTGCGGAAGTAAAAACACCATCTGCGCATGTGCAGATGGTGTTTTTAACTTCTGCAGCGCTAGCGAGGAGCCAAAGATTGGGGGGGCGGCGCGGCTGTTTTAAAACGTCGCCGCCGACATGGGGGGCTCGCTAGCACCCCCCTGAACCCCCAACCCGGGTTTGGGGGGGTGCTAGCAAGCCCCCCATGTCGGCGGGGATGTTTTAAAACATCCGCGCGGCTTTCCAATGAGTCCCGAAGACAAACACGGAAGTTTGCTGTTTGTCTTCGGGACTCATTGGAAAGCTCAGATCGTTTTAAAACGGCGAGCGAAGCCAAGCCGGCAGCAATGTGGCCGCCGCTGCAGCCAACGCGCGCTACGATCTTCCGGGCCAGCCAGGCTCAGCGGATCAAGCCCGGCTCCTCTCGGCCCAGCATCCCGGGCCAAGCGGCTGCCTTCCGTCACTGAGCCTGGCTCGCCCGGAAGATCGTAGCACGCGTTGGCTGCAGCGGCGAGCAAAGCCAAGCCGGCAGCAATGTCGCCGCCGCTGCAGCCAACGCGCGCTACGATCTTCCGGGCCAGCCAGGCTCAGTGACGGAAGGCAGCCGCTTGGCCCGGGATGCTGGGCCGAAAGGAGCCAGGCTTGAAGATCGCAGCGCGCGTTGGCTGCGGTGGCGAGGGCTTGCGATGGAGGGTGGAGGAAGCGGCCATGGGAGGGTGAACTGCCTCAGGGAGGAGGATCGGGCGGGACCAGGTGGGGGCTGGAATTTCTCCGCTGGGAAGAAGTGGCCAGGGCGAAGGGCGGGCGAGCGGCGAAGGGCGGGCGAGCGGGTGCTGGGGAGGGCTTCTCGCCCTCCCGCCAGCAAGAGGGGGAGCGAACGGCGTGGGCGGGCGAAGGGCGAGCGGCAGCGAGGAGTTTGCGTGGGCGGTGGGGAAACTCCTCGCTGATGCCAGCAAGAGGGGGAAGACCCAGGGAAGCCGCCCAGCAGCTGATCTGCCGGGCGCCATCTACACATGCGTGCCCATAGAAAAAAAGGGCACGCATGCGTAGATGGTGTTTTGACTTCCGGGTTGAAAAATCGCGAATTACCCTGTTCGCAATGGTCGGGGACGCAATAACCGGGGGATCACTGTATATACACAACATTATGGATATTAAATGATCCCACAATATCATTTTTAGCAATATTAAATTTGATATAAAATTTCCAGGAAATTCTACGGTTTTGAAAATAAAACCTTTTTCCAGTGGTTTTCAATCTTTTCTTCACCAATATCTTTTGTGGTGACAGGCCATGACACTGGCCCCCAACACCTAATTCAAGATTTAAATCATAACACTTCTTCAAGCTTTCACAGACTCCCTGCGATGGCATCGTGCCCTTCCTCCCAGAAGTCTGCAAGTTGAGAACCATTGTGTTACCTCATTCTAATTACGTGTAAAAGAAATGAAATAATCAAAAGATGTGAGACTTGTTTCAGTTGCTTTTTAAACTGCTCAAATATAGATTTTATCCCCCATTCATACTGGACTGCAATTCCCAATTCAATAAAAACAAAAAACACCAGATCAGCTACTCTAGTCAGTTCATACATATCTTATAAACTAGCATACAAATCAGAAAGACATCCTTATTTAAAATCCCCCTAAAGGTTTCTAGATGATGCTTCATTTCCAATTCCAAATTAGAAAGAATATAATTTTGTGTGTGATACATGGCATTTTTAAGTATTAATTTGTACATAATGGAATTAATTCCAAGTTTGATTTTCCGTTTGTGCTGACTAAAGATTACAGAATATTCAGTAATGAGCTCTTACAATTTTTCTGCAGTGTCTAGGATTTTAAAGAAGTTAAAGCAAAATAATATTCCTAATGAAAGCTAAGCAATATAACCTAATGGACATTGATGACTTGTGTTACTATAGCTGATCAATCTTAATAATTGGTTCTTAAATTTGCTGCAACCTGATTCAAATTAGTTAGCCCTATAAAGAAATAATTTAAGATAAGGCAATTTACACATTTATTTATGTTCCGCAATTTATGTTCCGATGTCCAATTGGAAAGCAAAAAAAAATAACAAAGTTCTTAAAAACAAAACAGATCCTATATTTTGTTAAGTTTTACATAACTAGAATATAATATTATCAATTAGCCAATGCTTGAGCAAGATATCAGTTTCAATGGCCCAGGTTGCTGGCAGAGGTGGGTCTTTAGAGCTTTGCGAAAGGCAGGGAAAGTGGGGGCAATATGAATCTCTTGGGGGAGCTCATTCATTCAGCATGGCTACAAAGCAGGCTCTTCCCCTAGGCCCCCGCCAGGTGACATTGTCTGGCTGACGGGACCTGGAGAAGGCCAACTCTGTGGGAGCAGACTGGCTGCTGGGATATATGAGACAGAAGATGGTCCCGTAAGTAATCGCTTCGCTTCCGGCGCATGTGCATCTCCATTTCTGCTATCACACTATAATGTGGCTCGTACAGTAGTGCAACCCACTACTGGATACCATATTCCTATCCTATTCCTATCCCTATTCTAAGACAAAAGGTCCTATGCCTAAAACCATAATCTAGACCTGAAAAAGACAGGAATAAACATAAATGACACCAGAGGTCTGCCTTCATTAACATGTGGATGTACAACTGTCTATTTATGCAATTATTTTGCATATAGTTTTAAAATATTATTCAACAACCTCTTTTTTGTTGTTATTTCTATTGTTTTATTATACTGCATTGATTCTGACTTATTCTATATAGTGCAAAATTAGAAACAAATACAAAAACATTTGCCTCTTGAGGACTGAAATTTATAATAACAGTATTTTAACTTTTTACAGGGTCTCAAAGTTCAAAAACGGGTCTCACATACCCGAAGAGAACAGCAGGGTTTTAATGAAGTTCTGGATGAACATTTTAAATAACCTTTTAATGAAATAATAAATATGAAGAACATATAGAGATGACAGATTTACAATCTTTTTCTACATGCATACCTTTGAAAAATGTATTATCCTACTTATCTTCAATTTGAAAGATCTATAGTTTTAGTGATAACATTTTTATATTCATTCCCTAATATTTATTTCTTTATTTATTTATTCAAAAAAAAGATTATACCGCCCTACTCCTTAGACTCAGGGCGGCTTACAACATGTTAGCAATAAGCACTTTTTAAATAGAGCCAGCATATTGCCCAATAATCCGGGTCCTTATTTACCCACCTCGGAAGGATGGAAGTAAAAAAACACTTTGGAGGAAAAAATGTGAATGCTATTTCAAATTAATGTTTGTTTAAATCAGGGAAAACTGTATTTAAAGCATCAGTGAAAATTGCTCATACAAGCCAAAATGTAGGCGAACATTCAGGTGTGGCTTAAAAAAATTGGAATTTTTCAATAGGCATTTTGAAGCTTATTATAGACAACAAGTTAATTACAAGACAAGGTCAAATTAATTTTAAAATGCAAATAAAAGGAAATTGATAATAAAATAAATTCTTCTATTCCAAAATCCTAGTACTGTATTACAAAGAGTTTCTAAATTATAAACCTGCATACTTAAACTTGATAACCAACAAGCTAATGCATTCAATAAATTTGAATTTGAAAGTGAATTTACATGAAAAGAATAGCAATTAGACTTATAAAGCACTTCACAGTGTCTTACAGCCCGCCCCCCCAAGTGATTTTGAGTCAGTACATTGCCCCCAACAATCTGGATCTTCATTTTACTGATCTTGGAAGGAAGGAAGGCTGAGTCAACCTTTAGCTGATAAGAATCCAACTGCCAAACTTTAGCTGATAAGAATCAAACTGCCAAACAGCAGGGTTTTAATGAAGTTCTGGATGAACATTTTAAATAACCTTTTAATGAAATAATAAATATGAAGAACATATAGAGATGACAGATTTACAATCTTTGTCTACATGCATACCTTTGAAAAATGTATTATTTGTCTACATGCATACCTTTGAAAAATGTATTGTCACTTGTAGTTGAACCTGAAGCACTGCATTTAACACTCTTGATTTACCCACTATGAAGAGATTTCAGTAATCACAATAAATAATCACTTTAGAAATTGTTTATGCTGATTACACATTTCATGCACTTCTAAAACACATGACAATCCAAAAACTGCAATAACAAAAACAGGCAACAGCCAGAAAGATTGATGCATTACAGAACCAACTGAAAAAAGACACTGCTAATATATATATGCTAATCAACCTACAGCCATCTTAATGAGCTACATTAAAGAATTTAAAATTTAAAGCTGAAAATGGCTGCACCCAAATCAGATTATTATTATCATCTGTGACAAGGATGTTTTGTAAATTTAACTGCATATTGCTTTGGATCTTAAAGCATTTTATGCCATATTTAATTTGATACCATATCTGTATTGGTTTGGACAGAAATAAATGTCTGAATTATTAGTTTATTGAAGCTAATTCCAAGCCATAATGAGAAAAAATATTTCTATCTTCATATTTCTTGCAAACAAATCTACAATCTTCTTCATACAAGTGTATCATTGGTTTCCTAGATAGAAGGTTTGGGCCCTGCTACAGTAAGTACATTGGCATTATAAATTGATTTGGGTTCTATCATATCAATGGTGAGAAAACAGAACAAGAGAGCCACTCTATTAACTAAAGAAAATGAAGTCATTTTAATTGGACCCCAAACACTATTCATCATTATAAGGGAATAAAAACTGACTTTTTTCCAATGTCATTCTATGTCTAAGAACTTTGGCCTATCTTTATTATATTAAAAAAAGTTTTAAAATGAAATTAAATGTTACTTGTTAAGAGTAGGTTACTTAACCACTAAAGTATTAATTAGTTAGCAATGATTAAATCATTTACTGTACTGTAAGGGAAGAGGAAAGAACATGTTTTTAGAATATTAGGTGACCACCTCAATAGCATTACATGATCTTCGCATTTATGAAGCAATAAATTGAACACTCCGTTCAGCTAAAGGAAAAAAATTAATTTTGTACTGCATTGTCATGAAACTATTATACACAGTAGGCAGACAGCTCATGTGACATTTCTCTAGTTTCTTTCAACATTTCATGTGATTGTCTTCTAAGAACTTGGAACTCAAAATTTGTTTAATAAGAAAATTGTTATTGGCATTTTAGGCACCATCCTGAACCTTCAATCAATTGCAGGTCACATGGGGGAAGCATTGGTGGGAGTCTTTTTTCTTTGCAGTCCGAAGCAGATCTAGTGTATTTCAAAGTTATTGTTTTTCCCCCTGCCATACCAAATTTGATTGTTTTTTTCCCCCCAGAGGCCTTGTCTGTTGAAAAACAGAGCCCCTTTTCATAATTTATTTCCAATATTCCAGTGGACTGGAAAAATAGAAAAGGATGCTATTGCTAAAACAGAGAATATAAAATGGAGGCCCTTCTGTTTTTATGTATGGAAACACATGCCTGTTATAAGCAAAATTAACTGACATAAAATGAAAGATTATTTCCTACGGTACCTTAATGCAAGGGATATCGAAAATTCGAGCAAAACAGAAAGAAAGGTATAACCAAATCCTTATATAAAAGGAGAAAATCTTCCAAGATAATGTTTTCATGATTTATAATAAAATAGATACCTTC
This sequence comes from Erythrolamprus reginae, assembly GCF_031021105.1. NCBI lineage: Eukaryota > Metazoa > Chordata > Lepidosauria > Squamata > Dipsadidae > Erythrolamprus > Erythrolamprus reginae. The sequence goes on from NC_091952.1 coordinate 204,703,868, forward strand.
TTATTCCCTGCAGTGATCCTTAGCAGGGAATTGGAGAGCAGACTTCATTACATTGCATCGATCTTGCTAAACAAAGTGATCTGAACATATTGATCTAACCCAGCTAAACCTCGAACTGTTTGCCAGAATATGCATGATATATAGTTTTGGAGAACTCAAGAACAAAACAATAACAAAATGGATGTTGGTCTTACTCGATACACCCATCTCATGGCGATCTGAAGGTTCTGACTAAGTTATAACATTTAGGACTGCCTCCCACTTGGGTCTCCAGATGCCACTGTACCACCGGTCACTGGGTTCATGTTGATAGAAGAAGTCCTAAGGAAACTCCCTCTTGGGCCAGAAACACACACAACTCCCCCAAAGGCAAAACCCCAAAAAAAAAGTTATAGGGAGGGTCGGCCTCTCCTTCGGATCTCCATGAGAACGGGTATATCAGGCAAGATCAATGCACCTTCTCCATGGCATGGAGGCCAGAATGGGACATATTGAAGCTTAGCATGCCCTAAGGGTGGGGGTCTGAATTTTCTTGAACCCCATCATGATCATGGAACTGCTGCAGAACTCTCCTGCCAAAGGCAACTTCCGTTGATGCAAAGGCAGATGAACAGCAATGGAGATGTCCACATTGCCACCCTGCAAATCTCTTCCACTGGAGCAGCGGTTCTCAATCTGGGGGTCGGGACCCTTTGGGGGTCGAATGATTGTTTCAGAAGTTGCTTAAGACCATGGGAAAAGACAAATTTCCCGTGGTGTCGGGAACTAAAGCTTCTATTCTGGTGTCTTGGAACATATTTTTATAATCTGATCCATCAGGCGTTTACAGTGGGGTGTCCCTCTGACCTTCCTGCCAATCAACTTAAAGCTCTGTTGGGAGAATTGGTGCTAGACTTATGGTTGGGGGTCACCACAACCTGAGGAATGGTATTAAGGGGTCAAGGCATTAGAAAGGTTGAGAACCACTGCAATGGAGTTTGATTGGCCCAGGTCGCAGTAGTAGACATGCTCCTGGGTGAATGAGCAGTGATCCCCTGGAAAACTGGGAACACCTGAGCCTGTGTGCCACCTCTAGCATGCGTATCATAGGTTCACCTTCACAGTATAAAGAATCAGATTAGATGTCAGATCCCTAACGTGATACTGCCATTCAAGTGGAGCCAGCAGGCAGGGTTTATGGGGATAAACTGCATTTTATAATCTTTTTCCTGGCACATAAGCATACTGCAATATTCTCATCTTTCGATGGGATGAAATAAGGAGGGAGGGCCATGTGGATTACTTCAGATCATTGAAAGTGAAAGATGGCGGGTTACAATAAACATCATCACACCTATGGTTTGGCTGGAATCCACATCTGAATGGAGGGATTCTAAATACCTATTTCTAACTGTACAGCATTGGAGGGAATTTAGAATCTGCTTTGTTCTACTATCACTTCTTCTGAATAAAAGATTCTGTTTGAAATACAATGTTTCTGGAGTCTATACCTTTTTGGGAAAAAGGCTTGTTCATGGATGGCATAGGAATAAGAGACTGCTTGCCTACCTAAATAAACAGTCATTATCATCATTTTCTACTCTCTTTTTGCATGAAGCTGAAATAGCTTAAATCAGTACACACAGTAGAGCTAAACCAAAATGAGCCTCAATATTCATAAGAGTGAACGTCAGATTAGTAAAAAGAGAATGATATCTAATATTTTATATAGTTAAGATTATCATCAAAGCTACTGTGCAAAAAATGAATAAATGTATAAATAGTATTATTTCATTTAATAATTATGCTTTAAATTACCACTAGAATTAATTTTATTCTGTATAGTTGCATTCCATATTGTTATTTCAAGAATCTATTCAAGGGGAAACTTCAGAGATTTTTATGTCTTTGTAACATTAAAAGTTGAAAACTCAGCATTTACATTCATTGTACATGTAAATAGTACAATTGCACATACAATTATATACACAATGAAAAACCATTAACTTTATACAGAAATGTCACAAACACCTACTTTGACTCTACTATCCTTTTGATAGATTTTTTAATGTTATTTTTTAAAAAATCTGTTTTTTAAATAAATGATTTACTTTTAAACTCTACTGCAGTGTTTGTCAATATCAACAACTTTTAAGATATATGGATGTACATAATGTTGGACACTACTCTATTGCATACCTTTGTACCTTTACTACTACTTTCATAATTCCTATAGCTATATAAATTATCCATCATTTAATAATTTGATACCCAGTGGTGTAAAATCATATGAAATCTTTCTTTGCAAAAATACTAAGTAACAATACACAATGGAAATAAAGGAACAAAAAAATGTCAGATTGCATTTCTCCATCAATTGGAGGCTGAAAATCCATGCTGCTCAACGTGCAGCTGTAAATATTAATAATTTGATAAACCAAAGTCCTCCTGGTTTTGCCAATTCATGGTATATATTTAAATTGATAAAAATTGCAGCTTCAATGCAAATATTCTTTCTATGAAAAATACCTAATACTGTATTTTGTAAAGTATAAAATATATTTTATTTTTTAATTCACACAATTATACTTTAAAAAATTAAAACCATAATTTTAGGAGATTTAATTTTCTGTTCTCTTCTACATTTGTTTTTTTGAAGTGTATACCGTTCCAAGGATTGAATCTGTATTGTTTTGGATTCATTATTGTATAACATGTTATTCAGAGTGCCAGTTTTATTCAGTGAGGCTGAGTAGGAAACATCAGTAGCATTTGCAAATTCTGGCTCTTCTAAGCAGAATGATGAAAGCAGTGTTCCAGCATCAAGTTCATTGTTCCTGACATCTCCTATCCTCCTGCAGATACCTCTGGAAATGGTCTATTTTATATATCACATTGTTTGAAACACCAATAGTTAGTTTTTCAATTTACCAGTAATTTTTCAATTTCTATAACTTTATGAAAATATATTAATTGCACATGAAGCAATTTGGCAGTTATTCTCATCAATAGATCTTTTTCCTGCATCATAGTAAATCAAAAGTGTGAATAATTCTTGTAATATAAAACAAATGTAGATCTAAATGATAGTGCAATGTTTAAAGTCATGTAAATATCCTTAGAATATTGTCATGTTAAACTGAAGAACCAGTATGGTCTAGTAGAAATCAGGACATTGTGAATTCTAGTCCTGCGTCTGGATGACTTTAGGCCTGTCATATACGTGGGATACAAATAGCTATTTACAAAGTTTAAATTATGACTTTCTTTTATTCTCAACGGTTTTAGAAGAATCTTTATTAATTCCCAGCCTTGCATATGAGAAAATGTTTACTAAACAATGTAGAATTGTTATCTGAAATTAGAACACTTTTGAATATTATCCTTTTATATTTAACTAGCCATGCCTAATCCCATGCCATACTAAAAATGTGATAAGAACTTGAAGGAGGTTGCCAGGGAAGCACATTTCTACTTTAAGTAACATTCCATTCCCAAATATAGAGATCAGTTGGATGCTGAGCATACCAGAAAGTTCACCAGCCATGCACCAAAGATAAAATTGTCTACAGTACTTCAGAATCAAGATAATCATTTTATAGCGCTGAGCTAATTTCATTTTCTTTTTAGTATTTTAAGCAACTCCAAATTTTGCCATTTAAAAAAAACACTATATTTGTCTAATAATTTTCTATCTTTCATTTAACACATCTGCATTGTTTTATATATTTATTATTGCATTTATGCAAAGCTCACCTACAAAGTTATACAGAAAAGATATATAGTTACAAAAACGAAAAACATAGAATAAAATCATCAAGATCACTCAATGTAACAGGTCATAATTGTCAACACAATACACTTTTAATCCCAGGATAAAATCCCATTGGGTTCTGGTAATCAAAGGCCCTAAAATATTTAACAGGCAAGGGGGCGAAATCAACAATACCATTGGACTCATGGCTCTATGGCTACCTCATAATTCAGCAAAAACTACAATATTTTAGCAATTTAGAAATTGCAGTTTACTGTATATCTCAATATTTCTGCCAAAGGTCATAATAGGCAAAGTGGTATTTTTTGTTGAAGGGTAGAAGACATCCTGTTACATTTTTTTAATATTCACATTTAGTTTCTTACTAAAAATTAATGGAGAATTATTTCTTTGCATTCTGTTACCGAGAGCAAGTAAAACTATGACATAAGCAACAGTGGGCTATGAGCCAGAGCGCTAAATTGTGCTCGCCGCAGCGGCTCGTAAGTTCTTGCGGGGCCAGCACGATTTTGCTTCTGCACCTGTGGAGGTAGCAAAATCGTGCATGGAGCCGCAGGTGCGCCCGTGTTTCAGCATGCGCGGAAGCAAAAAAATCTCGCCAAAACATGGGCACGCCTGCGGCTCACTGCACGATTTTGCTACCTCCACAGGTGCAGAAGCAAAATCGCGTTGGCCCCGCAAAAACGTATGAGCCACGGCTGCGAGCTCAATTTAGCATTTCAGCTCATAGCCCACCGTTGGACCTAAGGCTCCTCAAAACAGGCACCCAGGCCCATAATTTATACTATTCTTCATTTACTCACACTACTTTAATAGTGTGGATGCTTTTTTGATTCCATACCTTATGTATGTTCCATTTAAGGCTCCATTCCTTTAGAAAGGATTTTAATACATCACTTAACTGCACTTCCTGTTCTGTCTCCTGCTGTGCTCACATTTGTTAATAGTAAGCTGCAACTAGAAAACAGATATCTGCCTACTTTAGACAACATGTTCCTTCTTGGCTTTCATCTGTGTTTCTCTCCCTGCTAAAGCCATCTATAAAACCTGCCCAAACATTTGTCCACAGATCTCATTCATGTGTTGCTGAAATGTGGATTTATGTCTATAAATAAAAAGTTAGGAGAAAAGTACTTTAAAGAATATTGGCTATTTTTTTGTTAATATGATTAGGGAAGAAAAATATTTTGGGACTATTAGAGAAGCTAAATGCCTTTTTTTTTAACAAAGTGTTATTCAAAACAAATAATTAACAAATTAACAAATAATTTCTTATTATTATCTTCATTTCTGTTATTTATATAAAGATGGGCAGCTGGTAATATTCAGACAAATAATTCTGACTGAAGATTAGGACTCTATAGAATCTTTTAGAGAAGCTGTCATTTAAAGCCATTGTTCTAACTGCCCTTATGCCATCTCCTTTCAAAAGTTACCAGTAGGCACTCCTGTTATGATTCCTAGTGAGCTGGCCAAATGGCTTTCACTGTCCGACTGGAAACACATTTGTCGCTGATTAAGACATTGCTTGACCATCAACATTTATTCTCTGTCAGGTACTGACTGTTTTTTGTAGTGCACAGTACAACTTCCTTCCGTCGATTTATTTGTCGCCCAACTCCCTAGGGATTCCCTAGGGCAATGAGGGCGAACCTATGGCACAAGTGTCACACTGAGCCATATTTGCTGGCACGTGAGCCGTTGTCCTAGCTCAGCTCTAACGTACATGTCTGTGCCGGCCAGCTGATTTTTTTGCTCACATAAGAGGCTCTAGCAGGGCGTTTTTTGTTTCCAGAGAGCTTCTGGAGGGGTGGGGGAGGCATTTTTACCCTTTCCCGGCTCCAGGAAAGCCTTGGGAGCCTGAGAAGGGCGAAACATGAGCCATCCACCAGAAGTTGAGAAATAGGACATTTCTGGCCTCCAGGGGGGTATGGGAAGCAGTTTTCGCCTTCCCCAGGCATTGAATTATGGGTGTGGGCACTCGTGCATGTGCGGTATTGCACACATACTATCTTTCAGCACCCAAGGAAAAAAAGGTTTGCCCTCACTGTCCTAGGGACTCTCTTATCAAACTGGGCAAATTCATTCCTTTTAGAAAATCTAAACATTCATATCACAAACTTCCAATCTTATGAACACTTTTCTGATGGAACACCATAAGCAGTAATCTTCTGGATCAGACTCCTGACCCATATCCCAGTGCCAAACAACTGCACAAGGAACTCCAAAAGTATTCCAGCAGATGACCTTCAGAGACAGTCACAAGGCCATCAAGACTAATAGCCATGATACACATGACCTCCTTGAATTGGTCCATTTAAAAAAAAAAAAAAACAGTCAATCTGGATGCAAGTTCCACTAAAACTGGCCCATGTATATGAGTCTTCTATGAAAGTCATTTTGTAAAGTTTTTTATTCTAGAAAGTAACCTAGAAATATTCATTTGAGAATAATATTGTTAATCACTTTTCTTCTGCCAACATCTTAAGCACTCAGCCGATCAAAACCCAGTTGGCAATAGCCAAAAAAGAAATAGCTTTTTATATTACCCATTTGGTCTAAAAAACCCTCATCATTTTCATAGAATGCACTATTAAAAGTAGTTAAAATGCATGCAATAAAAAGAAAATGAAAGTAATTACAGATATAAAGAAACATAAATACCGAAACATAAAAAATCATTTTCCTCTGAATTTTGCATACAGTTCTCATCTTTTAAATAATGTGGATAGTAATGCATATTTTAGGAAAAATGTATATAAAAATCTGTGCATTTGGAAAAATTGGCAAAGAATTCATATAATAGTGAAAAATGCAACAAAATATTAGACCAATTTAGCCAATATAAAAAAACACATTTGAAATATCTTCTGATATTAAATGGGCAAGCAGGCCTAATGTAAAATTTAATTTGACTTATGACATTAAAACAAGGTAGAGTTAGTTTGATTTTTAAAAATTAAAATGAATGTTCCCTCCCTAAAAATAGTAAGAAAAAATGCTGCAGTAATACATTTTAAAAAAATACATATCAGTTTAAATATAATCAGCAAGTTTCAAAAAATACTTATGGGAAAAAATAAATAAATTCACACACACACACAAATTTTAAGTGACACAATGTAACTCCCAACCAGTTGAATTTGAAGTAGATTTGAAGTAATAAAAGTGTAACTATGCCAAGGGTCATATGGAAATGCCGGAATGTGAGAAGACATTCAGAAGATATAGAATTGTTTTCTACAGAAATTATTTTTAAGGTAAATTTTATACTTTGAAGAGAAACAATGTACAGAAATTGCCTTTCCTAAATTTTCATAGCAAAAGAAACATGAAAAAAAAGCTAGTGTACCTGTATTTTACAGGTAAGAGAATACAATTTCCACCTTTTCAAAAAACTGAATATGGCTTTTAAACTGCATTAATCTCTATAGAAAATACATACACTGCAAAATCCAAAACTTCCATTGATATAAATCTGAACCAACCCCAAGAATATAATTGAATTTACGAATCTTGTGTCAAGCCTTAGAACTCTTTCCCTCCCCCACATTCTGGCTCTCAGCAAGGTACACTTAACTTCCATTACCACATGCATCTAGTTTAATAACTAGAAACTGGACTTTAGACAACAATAGCACTTCAAAATGACAGTGTAATTAAATTTTAAGTCAAAGCCATCCAATGATGCCTTGTAAATTTATTAAACCAGCAAATGATGTGCTTTCAAGCATATCGGTGCTCTTATGAAAATTAACCATTAAAATAATTTGTCTAAGAAGTTACTCTGGGAGGAAAAAAAAGGATGACCCACAAAATTTGTTAAGTAATTCATATTAATCCATAGCATGATTCATTCCCAAACAAAATATAAACTGCTTTAAAGCAAAGATTTTTTGAATAAATCATATAGTGAATGTAGTGGTTGCCTCATATGTACAGTGATATGTCTACTTAATAACTTAATTCATTCCATGACCAGGTTCTTAAGTAGAAAAGTTGGTAAGTAGAAGCAATTTTTCCCATAGGAATCAACGTAAAAGCAAATAATGCGTGCAAACCCATTAGGGAAGAAATAAAAGCTCCAAATTTGGGTGAGAGGAGAAGGAGGAAGAAGAGGAGGAGGACGGTCGCTGCCGAATGAAGAAGGTGAGGTGAGGGCGGAATCAAAAAAATTCAAAACTTTAAGGCTTAAAAATAAAAAAGAGGGACTCCCATACACTGCTCCAGAAAGAGAAACCCAGGGGGAATGGCAGGAAACTGGCCAGGCCTTCATGCCGCTCTCAAATTTCCTGGGAAATTTAATCCAGCTCGGGTTCTTAAGTAGGAAATAGTTCTTAAGAAGAGGCAAAAAAATATTGAACACCCAGTTCTTATCTAGAAAGGTTCTGAAGTGGAGGTGTTCTTATGTAGAGGTACCACTGTATAAGTAAAGTGCTATCCATTTATATTTATTTATTTATTTAATTTTAAAATTAATTAATGTGTACACCTTCCTCTTTCACTGAAAATATGCAAGATTTTGGACTTTCAGATCAAGAAACATACTGACCTGATTACTTCAAGCTAGTTTGTAGTAATAAATGAGAAATATATCATACTTTTATTTTTAGCCATCAGATATTAATGGGATATCTACAGTAATATGATGCCATAATTAATGAAAAAAAAGGCAATGTAATCCCTTTCAGACATTTGGGGTCTCCATATTTGGTAAGAATTTTTGGGGACTGAAGTTCCAATACGTTTAAGACTATGTGTCAGCGAACCAGCTAGAATCTGAGAAATAAAACCCAATCTACTGCTGAGTAAACACGGAAAGTTCTGTTTATTATCAGAGCCATGTCTGGATTCTTGCCATGAATTATCAACACTGAAATTCACTTCCGTAATTATTTATGTTAAAGTTCATTTTCATAACCCTTCACCCACAAGTGCATCACATGTACCAATCTGGGGAAGGGAATGCTGGCTTCTTTCCTTGTTCAGTCGATCTAGGACTCTGCACAAGGAATGTGCCATGGTGCCAATCTCTCTCTCTCTCTCTCTCTCTCACTTCTCCCATATCCCTATCACTGTTACAATGTCAGGTGGCCTGACAGGCGCCCCACTTCCCCAAACCCCCATCTCCTGGAACAATTGAGTAAAGCATCAGGGCAGTACCACTTCCAAAACATTCTACCTCCTCCCTCCGGGAACCCTTGGCTTATTCGGGTAATTCTCATGGAACTGCCTGACTAAGCTATCAGCCTTGACATCCCGACTCTTTACCCAGGTAGCCTCTGATAGCGGGTACTCCTTCCAATGAATTAGATACTGTAAATTTCCTCTAAAAATTCGGGAATCCAAATTTTTTTCCACTTCGTAGTAGGATTCCCCCTGAGTCACAACAGGGGGAAGGAGGCAGCTGTGCATGTGGCCTAACGTTGGACCCGATCACCGGCTTAAGCAGGCTGCAGTGAAATACAGGGTGGATCATCCCTAGAATTCTAGGCAACGCAAGCTGCACCATGATTGGGTTGATTACTTTCACAATTGGGAAAGGGCCCAGGAATTTGGGACCTAGCTTTTTGCTAGGCAACCTCAACTGAATGTACTTGGTAGATAGGAAAACCTTATCTCCCATTCTAAAAGGGGGTTGGGGAGATCAGTGTTTATCTGCTTGCTTCTTGTAGGCTTGCACTGCCACCACCAGCGCCTTCTTGGTGTCCTCCCATCCTCTCTTCAGTTTCTCCATCCACTTCGCTGGACGAGAGAGGTTCTGTAGGTATTTCTGGCATGGGAACAAAATCTCAACCACTGGTAACCTGGAAAGGAGTAGTACCGTGCTACTGTGTACAGAATTGTTGTAAACTACTTCTGCGAAAAGCAACAATTCAGCCCAATCGATCTGCTAGTAACTCACATAACATCTAAGGTATTGTTCCACTAGAGCGTTAGCTCTCTCTACTGCTCCATCCTTGGCTGGAACCAATGGTGCCAACAAATTCTCTTCAGAATCTGGCAGTGAATTGAACCCCCCGATCTGATATGATCCTACGTGGGACTCCATGCAACCTGTAAATGTATTTTAGGAATAACTTCGCCAAGTGTCTGGAAGCAGGTGGAACAAGCTATTAAAAATTAGGCATTAAATAAAAGCAGAACACAATCAATCTAAACTGCTAATGGTACTTATTTGAAAATAAGTCAGGTGTTTTCCCCAAATCATTTACTTTCAAAATTGTAAAGTTTTTCCAATTTCTGGAAAAATGGAAATGGAGACTCTTGGAGGGAAGGGGCGGTAGGATACCGAATTCAGGATTGTATTTCTTTATAATAAATATAGTCCTTGAAAATGAATACATGTGAAAGCCTTGAAGATTCCAGAACTACTTATTTTGGTAACATGAATATCAAGGAATGCAAAGAATTATTTCATTTTAAATGTAGTTAAAGCCAGCATATCATAATTAGTATGAAAAACGTTTTATTATTATTTCTGATCATATTGAAATTACAGATTTATGTTTTATGTCCGATTAAAATCCAACGCATACAGTTGATATGTAACAACAAATTACTAAGCCACAATTTAGTAACTAAGCCACAATTTAGTTTGTTTTCCATCGATAACCAGCCAATGAACTTTTGTATTCACTACAGATTAGGATCACACCTGCATTTTCAAGTGTACTTAATTGTAATGATATGATGAAAAAATATCATAAAGATATTTAAAATTCAATCTTCATATTTTCTATTATCAAACTTACATTCAAACATCTTGCTACTAATTATACATATATATTTTTATTTCATCCCTTCTCTTTTACCCTATTCCAATGTTTTAATCCTCTTTTCATATTCTTTTTTGTTGCCTCCCCCATATTTCTTTTAACTTTCTTATTTCTACCTTTAACTTGCTTTTTTATATTAAAATCTCTATCTTTCATCTTTTTTTTCTTTTCTAATATTCTAGTATTCCCTCTTTTCTAGCCTTGACTTACTTTCCTGTTTTAGCTTTCTTTCCTTTGTTCATCTTTTATCAAATATTGTTCCCTCCTGCTTTACTACCTTTTTCTCCCTCTGTGTTTCAATCATCCCCTTGTTGCATATTTCTTGTTTCCTCTGTTGCTTTCAGTCTTCCAAAATTCTTCATATTTTCCTCCTTTATTTGAATGGCATTTATTTTTATTATATTTTCCAGTTTTAAATCTATATGATCAATTATTATAATTTGAAGTCTTCTTTTCATTTCAATATGCTGTTTTTTAAAGGTCTTAATATGCTGATGTGTGCTTTCCATTTCTTTATTTCCAAATGGTGTCATTTTAACATCAGAATTCAGGGAGAAAGCATTTTGAAATTCCCTGATATTTTACTTACATTTTCCTGTAACTTGCGATCTAGTTAAGGCGCGGTCATAGATGACGTTATACCAAACGGCTAAGCCATGGAGAAATATCAGTAGCTGAGGAATCAAGTTATTGCCACAGTTATGCTCATTTTTGCTTGACTCTGCCAGGCAGCACGATCCGAATTTTTTACATGATTTTTCCCTGATTTTTACACATTTTAATAGTTTGTTTTTCCCCAATTTATTCTGTTTTTTTCAAGAATTTCTTGATAATTCCGTGATATTTCCTGAACCGCCGATTTCCCTGATATTTCCCTGATAATTCCCTGATTTTCCAGGGTTGCTGGGCACCCTATCAATCCATGTTATATCCAACAAAGTTCCAAAGCTTGGGCTTCAAATCAGAAATTTATCTTCGTTATTTTTGCTCAATTTATCCTTTTAAGTTTATCAATCCAATGAATATAACAGTCAATTTATGGTAAAGAAGAGGTACCTTCCAGTTAAATAACAAGGTTTTTCCCTCTTTAAAATAATATAAATTCCAAAGCCACTTTTCCTGGAAAACACTTTTTTCCCACCTAATTAAGTATTTTCTTTTACTATTTTAGCACTCTTAATCTGCCACTAATCTTGTTTCCTTATTCTCCCCCCCCTTTATTTTTGCAAGTATTTAACAAAAAGGAGAGCAGTTTTTGTTATGTCAAATTGCAAATAATTTGCTTTTTATCCTGCAGAATATTGCTTCTGGCTTTCCTTTGGCTTGTGGCAGCCATGTTTGCTGCCTCGGCTCCGTACTGTCAGCTGGGGATTCACCAGTTTGGGGAGGAGAGATGCAGCTCCTCTCTAAATTCCTGGTATTCCCCTTTTCCTTCACCCCTCCTTTACAGGGGTGTTTAAGCCCAAATTTGGACCCTCAGGCATGGAGTGTTCGGAGCAGGCTGCGGAGGTCGCGGTCTCACTTTCCGATCACGCCAAAGTAGGAATTGGAAGTCAATATGATATGATGAATTTGTGTGAGCTAAATATAAAACTGGTTTAATAATATTATATTGTTTATTTATACTTATTTTGTTTATACATAAAAACCACACAATAAAACAAAACTACTATAGTTTGTGTTTTTGCAGAATATTTTGTCATTTTCAAAAATGACTCAAGTCCTAAACAAAATATATGAAATATGAAACTTGTCTGGTTTAAACACAAAAGTGCTTTATTAAGTCAGGTTTTAAATAACTTAAAATTGATTTGGGAATCAATTGTTGTTATAAAATATCAAAAACATAATGGCAAGAAGATTATGGTGAGCAAAATAGTTTAAACTCAAAGACAGCTTTTATTTTAAGGATCAATTGGATTTGCAGTCTCATTTAAAAATCTTTCTCATTTATTTAATTCTTGATCCACACAACTATAATTATTTTGTAGTGAAATAATGGAATAAATCAAATTAGGTTTTTTTTAACATAAATTTGGAACTTGTTGAAACCAATCTTCTTGATCAGCATTGTAATTTTTAAATTAGCTTCAAAGTAGTTTCAATGTCATTCACAATTAGAAAACATAAAATATGTTTTTATATGCCAAGAACCTGTACGGATAATTAAAATTGCAACTAAATGTACAGGAGTATGTAAATAAATATGGATATTATTTAGCACAAAGAATGAACAAATATATTTTTAATAAAAGTGGAAATAATTACATTAACCACAAGTACAGTGATCCCCCGAGTTTCGCGCTCTCGATCATTGCTAATCGCTATATCGCGATTTTTCCACCCGGAAGTAAAAACACCATCTGCACATGCGCGCCCCTTTTTTTCTATGGCCACGCATGCGTAGATGGTGGAGTTTGCGTTCCCCAGGCAGATCAGCTGCTGGGCGGCTTCCCTGGGTCTTCCCCCTCTTGCTGGCGGGAGGGCGAGCAGTCGGCATCAGCGAGGAGCCGGGGTTTCCCCTTTGCGTGGGCGGCCAGTAAGACCCCAGCGCCGCTTCCCAGCTGAGTCCCGAAGCCAAACGCGGAAGTTCGCCTTTGCCTTCTGGCTTCAGGACTCAGCTGGGAAGCGGCGCGAGCGAACGGCGTGGGCGGGCGAAGGGCGGGCGAGCGGCAGCGAGGAGTTTGCGTGGGCGGTGGGGAAACCCCAGCGCCGCTTCCCAGCTGAGTCCCGAAGCCAAACGCGGAAGTTCGCCTTTGCCTTCTGGCTTCAGGACTCAGCTGGGAAGCGGCGCGAGCAAACGGCGTGGGCGGGCAAAGGGCGGGCGAGCGGCAGGCGAGCGGGCAGGCGGCGGACAAGCGGCGGGCGGACAAGACAAGCGGCGGGCGCGGCAGCAGCGAGGAGTTTGCGTGGGCGGCGGGGAAACCCCAATCTTTGGCTCCTCGCTGCTTCGGCGGAAGTAAAAACACCATCTGCGCATGCGCAGATGGTGTTTTTACTTCCGCACCGCTACTTCGCGAAGAATCGATTGTCGCGAGGGGTCCTGGAACGGAACCCTCGCGATAATCGGGGGACCACTGTATACCAACACTGATATTGGAACAATCCCTTTGTTATACTAATTTAAATTGCAAAGTATTATACAAACTTTTAACTTCTTTAGGACTATTCGTTAAGAAAGAAAGAAAAACAGAGAAATGACTGAGTTGAAATACTGTTCCCCAAATTACAGAAATAAGATGCCAATTTAAAGAGGATTACTAAGTGGAGAAAGTTATGATTGTCTATATCATTCTACAGATTCATATTTGTATTCTCATCCTTGCTTATGTTTGGAAAAAAGAGCAAGCAAGTTTTTGTTTTTAAAAGGATATTTATATAATTAAATGTTGAATCTATAGCTTTCGTAAACTAAATGACACCAATAAATGTTACATTACTTCTGCAAATCTTTTGCAGCCAAAACATGAAAAAAGTTATGTTCAACGTTTAAAATTATGTGTGGAGTGGAAAGACGCACTGAAGACACTGTGTTTCCCTGGAAGCAGTATTTGTTTAAACTCAATATAGAATTTAAGCACCATATGTAGAAGCAGTCAGCATACAATTCACAAAAGTTTTCAAAATATCTAAAAAAAGGCATACAAAGCAGAAGGAATAAACATTACACTGCAGTTTCTGATATAATAGTGGAACTTACTTTGAAGCATAATATATATTCTTCTCTGATAAATAAGTAACTTCAGGAAACTTACAGATCTTGAGAACAATATTTATTAAACAAAAACATTTTACCCAAGAGATATTTTAATAAACTTCTCTAGCAAACTCCTCAAAATACAAAGAACAAACTAATATAAGTACTGATTTCAAAGTTCTAAGTTATATCATTGATACAAGATATAAGTTATTCTTAGGATCTACCATTTGTAAAGTGCCATCTATTATATCAACTCCAGAATTCAGAGAGGAATTGAGCAGCATGTATAAAACAGAATAAGAAATGTTCAACAAATACCATTCAGAAGAGGCTGTCCTTCGTTTACTCCCTTGGATATGACTGCATTGTAAATGTCTTCAGAAAATCCAGTCTTGCATAATGTGCCTTCTTCACAAGTTGCCTTTATAGGTGCCTGAAATGCGAGACAAAATTTATGTAATACAGTACTTGCACATCCATTCAACTGAGAAACATTCAACTTGGCATGAACCAATGATTTTGCTACTATCTTGTACAAACAGCCTCTTTGTTTCTAAATGGCTGCAATTAGAATTCTAGGGGCAAAGGGTTAATCTTTCTGATAACTGGAATGGAAGGAACAAATCCCTCTTGTCCAGCAAAATCTAAATAATATGCAAACTTGATTTGTTAATCCACTGAATGCTTGAACTAAAACAGTCATTTAGTTTGAAATAGAATTATGGGAGAGAACAATCACATTTCTTCAAATAGAACTAAATCTTATATAAAATGAATTTTTTCAAATATTATGTTATATTCATGAGCCTTAAAAATTAAAAGGATGATCACTAAGAACATTAATACATTTTTACTATAATGTTTCAACTTAGCCTTTATCTACACAGAAATATAATTTGTTGGTCTATCTAAATGACTATCAAGTACTGTATGTCATTAAGAAAGCATGTTGCAGCTCATAAAATATTTTTCATAATAAAGGAAGACTAAATAAAAGGTATGTTACCAGAATGAAAAAAAACCTGCTTTACATTTCCCTTAATTAATTTGGCTGAATTGAAATATTTTTTTAAAATGGGAAAACTGTATTTATTAATGAATCAAGAAGTTTACTTCTACATATCACAAGCTTGGTTTTAATTAATAAGCCAAACATGTTTCTTTCATTAAGGTAAGCCTTTTCTTAATATAGGGACTTTTAAAGGAAAATTAACATCTGTTTCCATCTTAGGTTCCTGTATATATCCTGGCAAAAAGCAACACCACACAAAGTGTCACAAGTGGCAAATGATTCCTATACAGTGGTCCCCCGATTATTGCGAGGGTTCCGTTCCAGGACCCCTCGCAATGATCGGTTTTTCGCGAAGTAGCGGTGCGGAAGTAAAAACACCATCTGCGCATGCGCAGATGGTGTTTTTACTTCCGCCGCAGCAGCGAGGAGCCGAAGATTGGGGTTTCCCTGCCGCCCACGCAAACTCCTCGCTGCTGCCGCGCCCGCCGCTTGGCTTGTCCGCCCGCCGCTTGTCCACTGCCTGCCTGCCCGCTCGCCCGCCCTTCGCCCGCCCACGCCGTTCGCTCGCGCCGCTTCCCAGCTGAGTCCCGAAGCCAAACGCGGAAGTTTGCCTTTGCCTTCTGGCTTCAGAACTCAGCTGGGAAGCGGCACGAGCGAACGGCGTGGGCGGGCAAAGGGCGGGCGAGCAGGCAGGCAGGCGGCGGACAAGACAAGCGGCAGGCGCGGCAGCAGCGAGGAGTTTGCGTGGGCGGTGGGGAAACTCCTCGCTGATGCCCGCCGCTCGCCCTCCCGCCAGCAAGAGGGGGAAGACCCAGGGAAGCCGCCCAGCAGCTGATCTGCCCGGCGCCATCTACGCATGCGTGGCCATAGAAAAAAGGGGTGCGCATGCGCAGATGGTGTTTTGACTTCCGGGTTGAAAAATCGCCATATAGCCGTTCGCAATGATCGGTATCGCGATACCCGGGGGATCACTGTATTATAAAACTAAGTATTGAGATTATTTCTTAAAAGGAAGAAACAAATGGGGTTACCACCCAGAAATAGAAGCACCGGAAATATTTCAGGCCAAAATGCAGATCACATTCCATAAGCTTTTAAGCTACACATGGAGATTGTTGCTACCTTTTGAACTTCTTCAGAAACAGATAATTCCTAGGGGAGCTGTGTGATGAACAAAATTTTAAACCAATTTATAATATGTATTGGAATCTGTCAATCTCTCCAGCACTCCATTTATATTAAACAACTAATATAAACTTTAAAAAATGTGCAATGAAATATAAAAACTTATGAAATAAAAGATTTTTAATGTTTTCATTTGCAACCTTTCATTTTTTTTCCAGAAACAAGAGTCTCTTTCCTCAAATTAGTCAATTATCACATTCCTTAGTCACAAACACAAGAGGAATGAGAGAATTTAATTCAATCAGTAAATTATGGCCGACTGCCAATCCTAAAACTGCTTCCTGCCATTCCATGCAAGAAAACTATCTCATTCTTTCCTGCATGTAAAGCTCTGCTTTGTTTTTGCCTTTTCTTCAAAGAATAGTAAAGCCTCTTTTAGTCTTCTTTGAGCAGTTGACTTGAATTTAATATAAGCATTATACCTTTCACAGAAAAGCTAAACTAGCTATTCTTTATTGCTTCATGGTGAGTCACTGGTGTGTACAAAGCAGCTGATGTTGTGGGGATGTTAATATGCCCTATATAGAAGTGAACTCTTACACAAACTAGATAAACAACTCTTTTATTTTATGAAATGTTTAAATTATTTCCCAATATTTAAACTAAAACATATTAGGTATTGGTATCTATTAAAATCGTGGTATTGCTCTAACAGATATACAGTGGTACCTCAAGATACGAACCCCTCGTCTTGCAAACAACTTGTGATACGAACCCGGGGTTCAGAAAAATTTTGCCTCTTCTTACGAACTTTTTTCGAGTTACGAACCGGCGTTCGGAGACTGCTGGGAAGCCGCGCGGCTGTTTTAAAAGGTGACAGCCGGGCGGCGGGGCTTCCCAGAAGCCTCCCGAACGCCGGTTCGTAACTCGAACAAAGTTCGTAAGAAGAGGCAAAATTTTTCTGAACTCCGGGTTCGGTTCGGGAGGTTGCTGGGAAGCCCCCCAGCCCGGCTGTCACCTTTTAAAACAGCCTCGCCGCTTCCCAGCTGTCTCTCGAAGCCGAACGCGGAAGTTCGGCTTTAGCGTTCGGCTTCAGGAGACAGCTGGGAAGCGGCGTGGCTGTTTTAAAAGGTCGCAGCCAGCCTGGGGGGCTTCCCCAGGCCGGCTGCGACCTTTTAAAACATCCGCGCCGCTTCCCAGCTGTCTCCCGAAGCCGAACGCGGAAGTTCGGCTTTAGCGTTCGCCTTCAGGAGACAGCTGGGAAGCGGCGCGGATGTTTTAAAAGGTCGCAGCCGGCCTGGGGGGCTTCCCAGCACCCCCCCGAACCCGGGTTCGGGGTGTGCTGGCAAGCCCCCCAGGCCGGTTGCAACCTTTTAAAACAGCCGCGCCGCTTCCCAGCTGTCTCCTGAAGCCGAACTTCCGCGTTCGGCTTCAGGAGACAGCTGGGAAGCGGCGCGGCTGTTTTAAAAGGTCGCAGCCGGCCTGGGGGGCTTGCCAGCACCCCCCGAACCCGGATTCGGGGTTCGGGGTTAGCTGGGAAGCCCCCCAGGCCGGCTGTCACCTTTTAAAACAGCCGCGCCGCTTCCCAGCACTCGCCGAAAGCCGTTTTTTTGCGGGGGTTTTTTTGGTTGCACGGATTAATTGACTTTACATTGTTTCCTATGGGAAACAATGTTTTGTCTTACGAACCTTTCGTCTGACGAACCTCCTCCTTGCACCAATTAAGTTCGTATCATGAGGTATTACTGTAATGCTATAAGAGAGCCTTGCAAAATCAATCAAAAATTTTGCTGCTGAGGTATTACCAGATACAGTGGTACCTCGTCTTACAAACTTAATTCGTTCCATGACGAGGTTCGTAAGTGGAAAAGTTTGTAAGATAAAACAATGTTTGCCATAGGAATCAATGTAAAAGCAAATAAGGTGTGCAAACCCTTTAGGAAAATCCAAACTTTAAGGCTTAAAAAAAAAAGCGGTGGGCAGACAAAGTGAAGGCTAACTGAGTGGAGACAGGCAACGAGGAGAAGTGAGGAATGGAGGTCCTCACAAAGGCTAATGCCACCCCAAATTGCTCCCAAAATCACCCCTCCAGATGCTTCCTACGTTGCCCCAAATCGATCCCAAAATCACCCCGCCAGACGCTTCATACGCCGCCCCAAATCTCTCCCAAAATCACCCCTCCAGATACTTCCTATGCCACCCCAAATTGCCTCCAAAATCACCTCTCCAAAAGCTTCCTACGCCGCCCCAAATCGCTCCTAAAATCATCCCTTCAAAACCTTCCTACGCTGCCCCAAATCACTCCTAAAATCACCCCTCCAAAACCTTCCTACATTACCCCAAACCACTCCAAAAATTACCCCTCCAAAAGCTTCTAAGTTGCCCCAAATCTCTCCTAAAATCACTCCTCCACCCACTTCCTATGCCATCGTAAACCGAGGTCCTAACGAAGGCAAATGGAGTGAAGAAAGGCAGCAAGGAGAAACGAAGCATTTTGAAAGGAGAGGTGATTTTGAAAGACTTTGGAAGTTATTTGGGGTGGCGTAAGAAGCTTTTGCAGGAGCGATTTTGGAGGCAATTTGGGGTGGCATAGGGAGCCTTTGGAGGAGTGATTTTGGGAGCAATTTGGAGCAGTGTAGGAAGCTTTTGGAGAAGCAACTTTGGAGGCGATTTGGGGAGGTGTAGGAAGCTTTTGGGGGAACGATTTTGGAGATGATTTGGGGCAGTGTAGTAAGCTTTTGGAGGGGTGATTTTGGGAGCAATTTGGAGCGGTGTAGGAAGCCTTTGGGGGAGTGATTTTGTCTGCAATTTGGGGCGGTGTAGAAAGATTTTGGAGGGATAGGTTTGGGAGCAATTTGGAGCGGTGTTGGAAGCTTTTGGAGGGGTGATTTTAGCAGCGAGATGGGGCAAAGGAAGCGGTAGGTTAGGGGGATTTTTGGCAGCGGGATGGGGCGGTTGTGGAGGAAGTGGAGGGCTAGGGAGGAAAGGGCAGGGAAATGGGGCAGCTCCGATGTTCCCCACCTCAGGACTGCAGGTGGAAGCAAAAGGAGGCAGGGAATCCCAGCAGGGCGGCAAGCAAATGGGAAATCCCAGCGGTGACAGTCACAAGGCAGGGGAATCGCTGCGGCAGTAAGAGAGCCCACGCACCTGGGCTCGAGTTCGTAAGGTGAAAATGGTTCTTAAGAAGAGGCAAACAAATTTTAAACACCAGGTTCGTATCTCAAAAAGTTCATATGAGGAGGCATTCATAAGATGAGGTATCACTGTATAACTAATGAAACAGCTAATGAAAATAAAATAGAAGTCTATATACAGTACGATTTGTTCTATCTTGTTGTGAGCCGCCCCGAGTCTTCGGAGAGGGGCGGCATACAAATCTAAATAATAAATAAATAAATAAATAATTCTAAAATTTACGCCATACTACAACTCTACTCAAACTGGTAAAAATGATAGAAAAGCATCAGTTGTTCTGAATAACATAATGGAAAATATCTTAGTGTACCCAATACTCCATAGTCAAGTGGCAATGAATTATTATTTTTTAGTTCTAAAAATTGATATTTCTTCAAGGAAGTCATAAAAGGCAAGTTGGAGGTTGAGGCAATGCAATGAAACCTTTCATACATATACCAACATGATACATGTGTATAATGAAAAGGATCTACAACTGCATTGCTACAATCACTATTTTGCTTTTTTTGATGTCTGTGGCTATTGGGTTTCAACATTCTAATTGGCATTCTGACTATAATATTGTTATATAAGGTACTATCAAAAACTGGAGTGTTTATTAAACCCAGAAAGCATTTATAGGAATCAACCATTCCTTCACACAAAGTCAACTTTGTTAGATCAACTGATAACATTACTGCCATGTCTCATTACTATGATAGATATATCATGGCTGTCAAAGCTACAAATAAATACAATTATTTTAATTACAAATTTTCTAAATTTCTAACTGGTGTTAAAACTGGTAAAGAACTTAAAAATCATGCTTAAAATGAAAAATTGTTGAAGAACTAGTGTGAAATATTCATAAAATTCCACAAATATAAAGTACAGTGATCCCCCGGTTATTGCGTCCCCGACCATTGCGAACAGGGTAATTTGCGATTTTTCAACCCGGAAGTCAAAACACCATCTACGCATGCGTGCCCTTTTTTTCTATGGGCACGCATGCGTAGATGGCGCCCGGCAGATCAGCTGCTGGGCGGCTTCCCTGGGTCTTCCCCCTCTTGCTGGCATCAGCGAGGAGTTTCCCCACCGCCCACGCAAACTCCTCGCTGCCGCTCGCCCGCCCTTCGCCCGCCCACGCCGTTCGCTCCCCCTCTTGCTGGCGGGATGGCGAGAAGCCCTCCCCAGCACCCGCTCGCCCGCCCTTCGACACTCGCCCGCCCTTCGCCCTGGCCGCTTCTTCCCAGCGGAGAAATTCCAGCCCCCACCTGGTCCCGCCCGATCCTCCTCCCTGAGGCAGCTCGCCCTCCCATGGCCGCTTCCTCCACCCTCCATCGCAAGCCCTCGCCACCGCAGCCAACGCGCGCTGCGATCTTCAAGCCCGGCTCCTTTCGGCCCAGCATCCCGGGCCAAGCAGCTGCCTTCCGTGACTGAGCCTGGCTCGCCCGGAAGATCGTAGCGCGCATTGGCTGCAGCGGCGGCGACGTTGCTGCCGGCTTGGCTTCCCTCACCAGCGCAGCCAACATGCGCTACGATCTTCCGGGCGAGCCAGGCTCAGTGACGGAAGGCAGCCGCTTGGCCCGGGATGCTGGGCCGAGAGGAGCTGGGCTTGATCCGCTGAGCCTGGCTGGCCCGGAAGATCGTAGCGCGCGTTGGCTGCAGCGGCGGCGACATTGCTGCCGGCTTGGCTTCGCTCGCCGCTACAGCCAACGTGCGCTACGATCTTCCGGGCCAGCCAGGCTCAGCGGATCAAGCCCGGCTCCTCTCGGCCCAGCATCCCGGGCCAAGCGGCTGCCTTCCGTCACTGAGCCTGGCTGGCCCGGAAGATCGTAGCGCGCGTTGGCTGCAGCGGCGAGCGAAGCCAAGCAGGCGCGCCATTCTCCGCTGACTCCTAAAGCGGGGAAGTTCACCAGGAGTCAGCGGAGAATGGCGCAACTGTTTTAAAACGATCGGAGCTTTCCAATGAGTCCCGAAGACAAACGTCAAACTTCCGCGTTTGTCTTCGGGACTCATTGGAAAGCCGCGCGGGTGTTTTAAAACATCCCCGCCGACATGGGGGGCTTGCTAGCACCCCCCCCAAACCCGGGTTGGAGGTTCGGGGGGTGCTAGCGAGGCCCCCATGTCGGCGGCAACGTTTTAAAACAGCCGCCCCGCCCCCCAATCTTCGGCTCCTCGCTAGCGCTGCGGAAGTTAAAAACACCATCTGCACATGCGCAGATGGTGTTTTTACTTCCGCAGCGCTACTTCGCGAAAACCCGCTCGTTGCGGGGGTCCTGGAACGGAACCCTCGCAACGAGCGGGGGATCACTGTATTATATTTTGACCTACGGGGGTGGACAAAAAAAATGGAAACACCTTGAAAAATCATCAAAATATATTTTAATATGTTGTTGGTCCACCTTTTGCGGCAAATTGAGCCGGAGTGCAGGCCACTGAAGCTGACTTGTAGATCTGAAGGTCAGCGGTTCAAATCACATCACTGGCTCAAGGTTGACTCAGCCTTCCATCCTTCCGAGGTGGGTAAAATGAGGACCCGGATTGTGGGGGCAATAGCCTAGCTCTGTTTAAAAAGTGCTATTGCTAACATGTTGTAAGCCGCCCTGAGTCTAAGGAGAAGGGCGCCATAAAAATTGAATAAATAAATAAATAAATACAGCCTCAATTCTCCGAGGCATAGATTCATACAAATTGTGAATTGTTTCTAAAGGAATTTTAGCCCATTCTTCAGTTAAAGCACCCTCCAGTTCTTTCAGAGATGATGGTGGTGGTAATCGACTTTACTTGAATCTCCAAAATCGACCATAACTGCTCAATAATATTGAGGTCTGGTGATTGTGGTGGCCAGATGAGATGTTGAACTTCACTAAAATGTTCCTCGTGCCATTCTTTAACAATTCTTGTTCTATGGATTGGTGCATTATCATCTTAAAAGATGGCATCTCCCTCTGGAAACAGTTCTTGAACCATAGGATGAATTTGGTCTGCCAAAATTTCTAAAAAGTGATGGCTGTTAATTCTTCCTTGAAGGAAAATAATTGACCGGCAGATTTCCAAGAAATAGCACCCCAGATCATCACTGAACCCCCACCATGTTTGACGGTTGGGAGAAGGCAGTCTGGATGAAATGATTCTTTTGGCTGTCTCCAAACATAAACACGTCCAAAGGTCAGAAAAATTGTAAACGATGATTCGTCAGAGAAAATCACATTTTGCCACTGTTGAAGAGCTTGAGGACTCTGATACAGATAGTGTTTATGAATTAGTGGTAGGCCCTAGGTTACAGGTATTAGAACAGGTGGGAGGCCAGCCACAGGATGTTGCTATGAGTCCAGAATCTAGTGAGGAAGAAACAGACATTCGCTGGGTCAATCCTCAATTCAGAAGGGTTCAAAAACGCAAGGAACAGGTGTTAGGAAAAAGATATTAAGGGGAGGAATGGGTTAAATACTGGAGTGATGTATTTGGTACGTTAGGGGGCCAGTGGGGAAGAAGGGTGGAGTTTCAATGTTGTAGTGCTAAAATGAAATGTGTTTCAGTTCAGCTCCGGAGCGAGCAAGTTCATTCTGTGTTATTTTACAGTCATTCCCGCTGTTTTTGAATCATGCTGTGAGTACATAAATCTTGGTAAACGGAGGAGGCTGGAAGGAATGTTGTGGAATGTAATTAAGAGAGATAACGGGAGAAAAGGAATGTACTAGTTTGAACTGCATTTTGAATACGGAAGTGAAGAGAATAAAAATGGAGTTTATGAAATACAGTAATACCTCATGATACGAACTTAATTGGTGCAAGGAGGAGGTTCGTAAGACGAAAGGTTCGTAAGACGAAACATTATTTCCCATAGGAAACAATGTAAAGTCAATTAATCCGTGCAACCAAAAAAACCCCCCGCAAAAAAAGGCGTTTGGCGACTGCTGGGAAGCCGCGCGGCTGTTTTAAAAGGTGACAGCCGGCCTGGGGGGCTTCCCAGCAACCTCCCGAACCCCGAACTTGGAAGTTCGGCAAAAGTTCGGGATTCGGGAGGTTGCTGGGAAGCCCCCCAGGCCGGCTGTCACCTTTTAAAACAGCCGCGCGGCTTCCCAGCAGCTTCCAGAAGCCGAACGCCAAACCCGAACTTCTGCGTTCGGCGACTGCTGGGAAGCCGCGCGGCTGTTTTAAAAGGTGACAGCCGGCCTGGGGGGCTTCCCAGCACCCCCCCCCCGAACCCGGAAGTTCGACAAAAGTTCAGGGTTCGGGGGGGGTGCTGGGAAGCCCCCGAGGCCGGCTGTCACCTTTTAAAACAGCCGCGCGGCTTCCCAGCAGTCTCCGAACGCCGGTTCGTAACTCGAAGAAAGTTCGTAAGAAGAGGCAAAATTTTTCTGAACCCCGGGTTCGTATCACGAGTTGTTCGTAAGACCAGGGGTTCGTATCTTGAGGTACCACTATACTGCATTTAATAAGTTATTTTTAATAGCTAAAGTTCTACCAGAAACCAGAACAGTCACTGCTCGAGAGACCATTTCTGGTGGTTTATACACCACTCTAAACGCTTTGAAACATTTTTCTTTGAGAGCAGAGGTTTTCTAATTGCAGCTCTTCCGTGGAATCCAGATTTGTGAAGTTCCCTTCGAACAAACTGTTTTGTACGTGTCTATTGAGCTCTGCAGTGATTTTAGGAGCTGTGGTCTTGCGATCCACTCTAACATTATGCTTTAGAGTCCGACGGTCTCTCTCAGACAACTTTGACTTTCGACCAGACCTGTGCTTGGCTGAGGACGTTTTCCCTTCACTTTCAAAAGCAGCCATTACTTTTGAGATATTACCTCTTGAAACGCCAAACATTCGGGCACTTTCTGTTACACTAGCGCCTGCCATTCGAGCACCAACAATTTGCCCTCTTTGAAAGTCTGAGAGGTCTGCCATTTCTAGGTTATAACCAATTTCCTTAAATTTCTGTTTGAAAAAGGTAGTTTAAAATACATATCAAATAACAGAATTTTAAAAAATATGTCAAGTTTTGATTGATTTGAACATGTTCAAATATTATGATGCCAAAAAGTCAAGTAGTTCCATTTTTTTGTCATGTTAGTTAACTGACCTAATGAACATTTAACTATAATTAGTTATTAGCACGTGGAGTATGATGTATCATTTAATTTCTTTAAAATGAAAGTGGGCAATCTGGGCAGGAACGTGGCCTACACTCAATTTATTTATAAAATAAAATCCCACAGAAACAGAACTGTATGTAGTTCAGATTTAAAACTATGGTTAGTATGGTTAATGGAAACTTTAGATTTACTCTCATAAAGTTATAGATTCAAAATACCAATTCACTCCTTAGCCAAAACAATTTGAATAAAAAAACTT
This sequence comes from Erythrolamprus reginae, assembly GCF_031021105.1. Taxonomy (NCBI): domain Eukaryota; kingdom Metazoa; phylum Chordata; class Lepidosauria; order Squamata; family Dipsadidae; genus Erythrolamprus; species Erythrolamprus reginae. Next base: position 204,728,767 of record NC_091952.1, read on the forward strand.
TTTTTTTCCAAGATGCCTTTTCAAACTGCATATTATCCCTTTTCACGTCATTCTCACAAAAGGGAACTTTACATGAGCACTGGAAACAGGAATAGACATACTCCTAAACACATGGAAGGCTAAGCTGCCTATGTATATGCTGTTTGCTTATGTAAATTAATGTAACTGAGAAACTGCAGGAGGCCTGAGAACCCCTATGGTAGGGATTATCATGCGCATATTATTGAACTTTATTGTTTAATCTATACAAATTTTTGTGCACACAGAATTGCAATACAGACAAATGCTACATTTTTGGAAATAAATCCAAAGTATTCTACAACCTAAATTTCAGTTCTGTAACAGCCGTAGGGCCAATAACCACCTTTTTAATTCTTATCTTATTAATTTATTTTATTAATTAATTTATTTAATTGTTTAGATTTGTATGCCGCCCCTCTCCGAAGACTCGGATGCCTGATTAATGCCTGATTAATAAACTAAAGATACATGTATAAAATTGTTGACATCATTAAAAGAAGCTGAATCTCCAGTATCATCTCAGGCAGATAATACAATCAAATACAATCCGCGGTGCTTATTTCCCTCCCTGCCTCACCTATTTTTAGATATTTTTAATTAAAATAAAATGAACAGGAAGCTGGAATGCTACGAAGTACTCACTGCAAAAGCATAACCTTTATTTCTAAAAATGTCTTTCAGTTCCTCATCTATCTGAGATTCTTCTATAGAAAATAAAATGATAGTGGGCTGCAATCCAGGACTTAATTTGCTTCCAACTATATAGCTATTCTGGGACTGGCCAAACCATGACATATATTTCATGAAAATACACATAAAAGTGCTAAAAATTCTAAATAAACACCTCAGATTGGGAATGCTTAAAGTGTAATGCTGTGGAAAATCCAGGTAAATAATACATCTTTTTCAGCCCCATCCTGTTTTTCCTACATGAATATGCATTATTTTATTATTTATAACTGCTTTATGTTTAAGCCATAATACCTTAATACTTTTCAAACAATGACTGACAACTTCATAGAAAGTTGACATTCAAAAGGGTTCTGTTTTTTCTAATGGGTAGAATATAAATTGTGCTGAGCTGCAATATCCATCCTCACTGTTCTTTTTTATCTGGTTGGTTGTTTGATTGCAGAGGTGGCTTCCTCTTGGTTTGCCCGAACGGTATCAACCTGCTGGTAATGTCATGGAACTGGACCAGTCAATGCCGGTCCGTGAGAGCCGCCATCTTTTTAAAAAAAGAATCTGGTTTTTTCCTTCTGCACATGCAGAATCTGTTCCCTATGTGCTTGGAAGTGGGCCCACCCTTCCGCCCCATTTATTGATTCTTCCAAAGCCCAACAGACCTTTATTGATTCTTCCAAAGCCCAACTGATTAGTATCTCAGCTGCTTTTTAACTTGAACTTGTACTTAACTACTGAGCATGAACTGAAGCTAATTTACTTCCACATGCATGAAAGCAAAACGTTCGCTTCTGTCGTGATGCGAACTGGTGGGAAAGGTAAGTAGAACCCACATCTGGTTGGTTGGCAGAATAAAACTAATTTATCTAATGCCTTTTATTTTATCTCTTCTGTCAGAAAAATACATTGACTGGAAAACCCAACTCCACAAACCTTTTAAGTTTATTGTTAAAGGTACAGAAGGAAAATCTATAGTACCCCTTTAAAACCATATAATATTTTCAAATTATAAAAAAAAACCCTAGAAGAAATTGCAATGTTTAATTTGTTGGGTTTTTTTAAATTGACCTATGGGCAGAAATATTTCCCTGCATGAGTTTTGTTTTGAAAACCAATCTCATAATATAAAGTTTTGACGGGTATTATAAAAACATTCTCATTAATCTTTTAAATTTCATAAAATCCTAAGAAAACTTTCACTGACTGCCCATAAGAAGACCTATTTAAGTTCTTATTAATCAAGAAATTAAAAACAAAATTTAGGAAAATATCCATTTTCAACACTGAAGATCTTGGGTGTTAGTTTTATGTTAGGCAGAAAATCTGTAGATTGAATCTGTATTATTTTTAGTATATGTACAGTATTTAGAAGTTTTAAGACATTTCTAAAGAAAGAAATTTCAATGATAGCTCTTTAATAAATCCACTTATTCTTCTATCTTAACAAACAGATTTGTGGATAGAGCTAACTAATTATCAATATCTGTCATGCTCAAATTGTCTGTAAGATGATCTGGTAAAATATAATCACTCAAGACTGTCAAATCCATTGGTTTTAGCATATTCCATAGACAAAGAATGTTCTTTCTGCGCCAACTCAGGAAACTCAAACTTCCTTTCTTTTTAATATACTGGATTTGTGACATTATATTCTGTTGTGAGCCGCTCCGAGTCCTCGGAGAGGGGCGGCATACAAATATTATTATCATCATCATCATCATCATCATTATCATCATCTGCCCAAGGTGCTGCTGATACCGTTCTACAGAGGAATCATTGAGTCTGTCATATGCATCTCTATAAATGTAGGGTTTGGTTCTGCAACCCAACAAGACCTACACGAGGATAATCAGAACTGTAAAAACAACAACAACCCCCAATTGCTGCCAACCTGCCTTCCATTCAGGACCTGTATACTGCACAAGTCAAAAAGAGGGCGGTGAAAATATTTACTGACCCTTTGCATCCTGGACACAAACTGTTTCAACTCCTACCCTCAAAACGTCGCTGCAGAGCACTGCACACTAAGATAAGAACAGTTTTTCCCCCAAACACCATCACTCTACTAAACAATAATTCCCTCCACACTGTCAAACTTTTTACTAAGTCTGCACTTCTATTTCTACTAACTTTTTCTCATCATTCCTATCATCCTTTTCCTCCCACTTAGGACTGTATGACTGTAACTTGTTGCTTGTATCCTAAGATTTGTATTAATATTATTTCTTCATTGTTTATTTGACCCCCTATGACAATCATTAAGTGTTGTACCACATGATTCTTGACAAATGTATCTTTTTCTTTTATGTACACTGAGATCATATGCACCAAGACAAATTCCTTGTGTGTCCAATCATACTTGGCCAATAAAGAATTATATTCTATTCTATCCTATCCTAAAAGTCAAAATAAATTTGGTTCACCAAAACAAAAATGTTTCCATTCTCTACTGAGGGGCTCTTAAGATTAAATCAGCTAAGAGATGTTTGGAACTTTTTTCTTCCATCATAATCAATGAAAGCAAGGACAGCAAAAAAAACCCCAAAACCCCTTATCTTACTATATTAAAAGAAGAGTCAGAAATAAAACTTATTTATTTCTGCTGTATCTGGAATCAGGCCTCTGTTGAAAACACCAATTTATTAGTTGGTTTTCAAAACTTTGCCTACATTAAACTGTACAATTAAATGTTAGAATCCTACCACAGTTAACATATCGTAAGAAAAATTGGGAATATGTTGTAATTATGTCCAAAACAGGGATAAAATTCAAAAAATTTCCCTACCAGTTCTGTGGGTGTGGCCTGGTGGGTATGGTAGGGGAAGGATACTGCAAAATCTCCATTCCCACTCAACTCTAGGGCCAGCCAGAGGTGGTTTTTGCCGGTTCTCTGAAATACTCAAAATTTCCAGAACCTGTCAGAACCTTCTGAATTTCACCCCTGGTCCAAAGCATCCAATACTTTAATCAAAATGGCAAGTGCCATCTCTGTTGTAACATATACAGTGTTCCCTCGATTTTCGCGGGTTCAAACTTCGCGAAAAGTCTATACCACGGTTTTTCAAAAATATTAATTAAAAAATACTTCCTGGTTTTTTTCCCTATACCACGGTTTTTCCTGCCCGATGACGTCATATGTCATTGCCAAACTTTTGTTTGCCTTTAATAAATATTTTTTTTTAATAAACTTTAATAAATAAACAGGGTGAGTAATAATCTAAATGGTTGCTAAGGGAATGCGAAATTGCAATTTAGGTGTTTAAAGTGCTAAGGGAAAGCTTGTGATACTGTTCATAGCCAAAAATAGTGTATTTACTTCCGCATCTCTACTTTGCGGAAATTCGACTTTCGCGGCCAGTCTCAGAACGCATCCCCCGCGAAAATCGAGGGAACTCTGTATACAACTTTATCAAACTCAGATGAACAAGGCCAAATTTATGCAACACTACTTATTTGTCTATTACATACTACTGTGTTTGTTTTGCTTTGAAATGAATTTCACCTAACTTCTCCTGTGACTGGAAACTCAGCTACACCATGCCACACAGAAGCCCTTATTTTAGGTTTCAACATGCAGCTGTTTTAAGCAGATGATTTACCAAAGCTTGTGAAGCTCTAAAGCAGCTGCACCTTTTTTCAATTTCATGTGGAATCCAGAAAAAAAGTGGGGCTCGTTTAAGAATAGCAGAGAGTGCTGTGCACATTCCAGCTGCAAGGCATTTCTTCAGAACCATAATCAAGCATGCACAGCCCCTTACAGTATTAGATATAAAATAAAATAAAAACAGTGATGGAACAATGCCTTCCTGAAACTGAATGGTCTGGTATGCAATTGCAAGAACTGATCTGAAATTCAAAGTTTTTCGCCTGACATAGAAAAATGACATTATTCAAAATATTAACATAGTTGTTTAATTAAAACATGCAATTTATTCACTCATATATAATTTATGCACATTTGACTGTCCACATATTTTGAATTCTACAAACTATATGCAATTGTCCCCTAACTGTAGCAAGATAGAAGACAGCTGTATCTAGCGTTGAAACAGATCACAAAATATTTTTGATAATTTATTTCAAATTCTAATATAAATTGCACAGTTCCGAGTCTACGGAGAGGGGCGGCATACAAATCTAAATAATAATAATAATAATAATAATAATAATAATAATAATAATAATAATAATAATACAGTTCATTATAACAACCCTCAAACATTTGTATTTTCTTCTAAGACATTGATTTCAGATGAATACTATTGCAAGTCCTCATTTAACAACTACTTTCATTCAACAACTTGGTTGACAACCAACTTTGATTTCTGACCGTCGCAGTGTCCCATGGTTATGTGGTGAAGATTCCTGGCCTTCTTTGCAAAGTTAATGGGGAAGCTGGCAGGAAGTCAGAAGTTGCACTCACATGATGTACTCACTTAACAATGGAATTTCCATTGCTGTATGGAAAGGTCACCTAATGTTGAGTTTTATGACTGAATTGCTTAGTGATGAAAATTCTAATCCCAATTTCTTGGGATTAGAAAGATCATGAAGCAAGGTCTACCTGAATTGCATGTTAGCTACTACTTGCATTATATTTTTTCCATTACTGAACTATCAGTAAAAAATTTTGCTTTCTGACACATTTTGTTCCTTTATTCTGAATATGGGATAAAAAATGACAAAGGATCATACTTAATTTCTAATTCTGTCTGAGGAAGATGCATTAGTAGATCTTTGTGGTATAAAAACAAGGAGTATCTAACACATAAGAAACTCAGTCCGATTCAAATGTGATTTGCAACCTGATGCATATTGGTGATTTTAAAAACTTGCCTTTGTCAGACCCAACTATCTGGATGGTATGTGCTGCCAATCATTGTGCTAATAATATGTACAGTGTTCCCTCGATTTTCGCGGGTTCGAACTTCGCGAATAGCCTATACCACGGTTTTTAAAAAAATATTAATTAAAAAATACTTCACGTTTTTTTCCTATATCACGTTTTTTCCATCCGATAACGTCATACGTCATCACCAAACTAATAATTTTTGCAAATAAATAACAAAAATAATAATTATTGTTAATAAATAATTATGTTTATAAATATCAGGATCATTATTCAATGGTGAATACCAGTAATAATGGTGACTAAATGGTTGTTAAGGGAAAGGGAAATGGTAATTTAGGGGCTTAAAGTGTTAAGGGAAGGCTTGTGATACTGTCCATAACCAAAAATGGTGTATTTACTTCCGCATCTCTACTTTGCGGAAATTCGACTTTCGCGGGCGGTCTCGAAACGCATCCCCCGCGGAAATCGAGGGAACACTGTAAATCGAGTATTTGCCAGTATTTTCTTATTTCATTCATGGCCTGTTTGTCTTCTTATATTGGCATCTTCAGCAGTTTACAATAATTAACAGAGAAAAGTAATAGTTTCTATGGGGGGGGAGGTGCAAACCTGGTATTAGATGGCATTTTCATTTTCCAGTAACTAGAGTGATTTTGTCCAATCAAATTTTTTGTAACTGACAAAGTTTATAGGATTGTTGTACGGATAAAACAAGAGAAAACCTGAGCCACCTTTAATTCCTAGAATGATAATAAAATATTAATCTAATTCATTCCAATTTTAAGTGGAATAAAATCATTTTCTATTCATACATATCAGTAAAATAAAAATATTTATCCACTGACAAAAAGGACAATGTTCTCAGCTACATGCATAGTTCCCTCTAAGCTGAGCAGTGAGCAATTGCTTACTTAAAAATTATCATCAACTCAGAGTTTTCCAAACCTGCCCAGAAGCCGAGAGGGAAAGAGTGAGAGGGAAGGAGAGAGAGAGGAAGAGAGAGAAACAGATAGAAAAAAGAGAGGAAGGAAAAGAGAAAGAAAAAGAATGGGAGTAAGGAAGAGAGAAAGAAAATCAAAATCTAGTTTGAAACTAGCTCAACTATTTAAGTGGCATTTTGATATTGATAGAGTTGCCCTATTATGAGCTCACTGTTATAGACACACAGTACAGTATTTTATTTTGAAATTCTCTGAGGCAAAACAGGGTGGGTTTTTTATTTGTTTGTTTATTAATTATTTCTGTGCCACCCAGTCCCGAAGGGACTGCTGCTCAGACACGATACTTTTCCGCCCACCCCCCAAAAAAATTAGAGGGAACACTGGCTACATGAATCATGTTAACTATAAGAAGTCTCTAACTACCATAAACTATCATAATTCTTTAGATAACCTATAGATTTTTTAAACATATCCTTTAACAGGAGGAAGCAGAAAGCATACAAATGGAACTCATCAGTTTTCTAAATGAAGAATAATGACAAGAAATAAGCAGAAATATGACAAGAATAAGCAATGCAAGTCATCAAGCAGCCATCTTCATTTAATGAAAATAGTTCCATTGAATTTCTTGTATTTATTGTTACAAGGTGCCCAGAAGATTTCTGAAGCAAATGGAATATGGGTTCTTTGCTTTCCATAAAAGATAATTTTTAAGAATGGTTAGCCTTCTTTTTGAACTACTTTAATTTACAAAGTTTTGCTTCTGCTATTATAGCAAACTTTATTTTCACTGTTCCAGATATAAAGCTGATAATCCTTCACAGGGACCTATCAGGGATGGGAGGAAATATTGGCCCCTTGATTTCCATATAAAGTTCAATGCCAGGATATACAATATGCAAAACTGTTGTGACATCACTGCACAGCTGTCTTATTCTGTCACTGTAGCTACCATAGACTTTTTGGTCTAAAATATGGTCAAAAATTATTGAAACCATACAAACCTGTTCAAAGTATCAGGCAAAGGAAGCAACAATGGCAACAGGAAATTAGACTCATTCTAATTACAACAAAATCCTAGGATTTTGAAGATCCTAATGGTTGGATGGAAGTAATTCAAATGCAGGAGAGGAAAAGAGATTTGGAAGATTCCATAACCCTCAAATGCAGTCTTTGAATGGTACACAGTACTGTATAATGGAGCAAACAGGAAAATAGACAAAACCTTCCTTGTTGGCAGTAAAATTCTGTTGCAGGTACAATGTGTTAATCCAGTTGTAAGCCTATCACAAAATAGAACAGGATCATGGATGGCAGAGCCAAGGAATAATTCTCTCATAGTAAGTTTAAGCCAAGGAAGTTAAAATTATTCTAAAATTCTTCAAATTATTGCTGAAAACTCTAATGTTGGATGGTCAAACTTCCGACCCATGGGCTGCATGTTTAAGAAAGGGGAGAAAGTCCAAATACCTTGCATGATGATGCTGTGAGGTTAGTTTGACACACCTGCTCTAAGGCTAATATTTCTAAATAATTATTTTTTAAAAAATGTAAATATGCTGTAAATATTTAGAGTCTACAGGGAGGGGCGGCATACAAATCTAATAAATAAATAAATAAATATATTTGTAACATTGTTATTTACTATATCATAATTTACCTGTTTAATAGGAAACAAAGCATTTCTTTAGAAAAATCATTTCTTTTGAGCTTCCAGAGAAAATGAATGACATCAAACAAACCTAATACAGTAGTACCTTGTGATACGAACCCCTTGTCATACAAACTTTTCGAGATACGAATCCAGGGTTCAGAATTTTTTGCCTCTTTTTTCGCCTTACGAACCCACGGCCGCGAACGCCAAACCCGGAAGTTCGGCAAAAGTTCGGGTTTGGCGTTCGGGTGCGGGAGAACGCCGAGAAGCGCCGCTGCCCGGCTGTCACCTTCCCAGAAGAGCCGTGGAGCTGTCGGCCGGTCGGGAGGCTCAAATGGAGGTGGGGAATCCCAGTAGGGAATTCCAGGGGCGGAGCTTTGACATCACGGAGACGTCCTTCCTGAAGTCTATGTTTCGGCCGGCCAGGAAGGACGTCTCTGTGACATCAAAGCTCCGCCCCTGGAATTCCCTATTGGGATTCCCCACCTCCGTTTGAGCCTCCCGACCGGCCGACAGCTCCACAGCTCTTCTGGGAAGGTCACAGCCAGGCGGCAGTGCTTCTCGGCGTTCTCCCAAACCCGAACTTTTGCCGAACTTCCGGTGTTCAGAACGCCGAGAAGCCCCCCGGCTGTTTCAAAAGGTGACAGACAGGCGGCGGCGCTTCTCGGCGTTCTTCCGAACCCGAACCCTAACTTTTGCCGACGGGCGGCGGTGACACCCAGCAGAGCGCCGTTTTTGCAATTTTTTTTTGGCTTGCACGCATTAATCAGTTTCCATTGTTTCCTATGGGAAACATTGTTTCATCTTACGAACTTTAAACCTTACGAACCTCCTCCCGGAACCAATTAAGTTCATAAGACAAGGTATCACTATATTAGTTTTTTTTTAAATATCAGTACATTTAGGTATCATTAACACTAGTACCAAAACAAACAAGTAATAAAACATGAAATCCTGGATATTTCCCAATATGCATTAACATTTCTTACACTGAAATTTATTCAGAACAGAAATAAGAACGTTTCATGCAGATTTTGGGGTGGGGGGGGAATAGGACAAAACTGTAACATTACACAACTTTCTTTTTTTTTAAAAAAATGTATTTTTGAAAAGTAATACGGAACTATGAAAAATATACCTACATAAAGAAAATGTAATAGTACAAAAGGGTCCCACCTATTAATCTACCGCAGAATCTTAAGATTAATTTGAAATATAGTCTTAAACCTCTTTATTAATTAATAGGAACTATATGTAATGGCTGTCATAATCATGACGTACTAAGTGGTTAACCTATTCTTAACCACTGATTGATGTAGACATGGGTTTGCACTACAGAAAAAGACATCACACAATTTCTAGATTATAAGAAAAACAAATAGTGGCAACAGTTCCATATCATGTAAAAGTTTAAGTTAATAGTTTGCACCTCCACTGTCTTATCTAGCCATTAGAAATATATGATACAAATTCAGGCAACGGATTGATAAAGATCAAGAAAGGTGTTGCCAGCACAGAAAATGTTAATGAACAGGGAACAAATGTTTCCCAGTCATCTCTCACTAAATCCAATTCCAATCCTTAACAAGTGTATCTATTCTACTTTGCTGTTCTTTTAAAACCCAAGATCCATTCTTTTCATAATAATCTACTTTCCTTTGCAGTATTAGTATACCTTTTTATTCTATGATGTTGTTATAGACTTGGCTAACAAATAATATTTATTGCTAAAGACTGGACATTTAGGTATTTTCACTATCAATGCCTACTAATGCTTTTGCCCTTTCTCCATTTTTAAAACAATATTTATCTGCACTTTTCCTCAAACATAATTCTTTCCACAAACTCAGAAGCACTGATATTATTATTCCAGATTCTATACAATATATTGAAAATTCATTTATTTTATTTGTCAAATGCAGTATTTGTCATATACGTAGATATAACATTGTCTATATGCATAAGATGAATACTGATAAGATGGAACAATTGGGCAGGGTTGGTAGGCATACTGGTGCGCATGCCCCTCCAAGCACTGGGAACGAGTGAAACCTTGAGACTGGTCCAATAATATTCTATCCAGTCTTTCATCTTCAATGTCCATGGAGTATCAGTTTCAGTTAAGTTCCTAAATAATATATTTCATGAAATACATTCTATGAACTTCATTCATTTTAGAATTTTTTAATTTTTTTTTAAAAAAACTTGGCAAATAAAGAAAAAAGAGCAATAAAGTTAAAAAACCCTCATACACGTTTTGAAACAATGCCTCAAACTTTCTATTGCATAAAAGTATATATAGATAATGCAAAACTTTTAAGCTATTTCTAATTTGTAACAATTCTTAATAACTAAATAATTAAATAACAAAGCCAGGAAGCCAGGCCAGCCATTAAAATAAAACTATTTTCCAAGCCTAGGTTTATGAAACTGAATTCATTCCTAAATTCTAGCTTTACAGTGTTTGAAGTCTTAACCAGAGTTAATGGATATCCAAACAAGGAGGAAATTGGATTCTCCAACCATGACATGCCACTGACATTAAGTTATACATAAAACCAAAATAACTTTCTCTGTCTATAATTCAAACTGTTTTAATTTAAAAACAGTCTTAGGAAGAACACATACAGAAAATGGAATAACATCATGGTTCAGACTTCAACTTATCTTTATCAAACCAAAACGTGGAGTACTAAAAGGTTAAAAATACCAGGGATAACTAAAAGAAAAATTATTCTAGGCAGATTGGTACAAATATGAATTGAACTTTAAAGGAAAGATCAATAGTTCAAATCATAACTATTTCTAAATCTAGTAATATAAAACAATCCTTCAAAGGAGGAGGATGGGACATTTAAATGAAGGAGACTGGAGATAGGAACCCAAAAGAAAAATTCTCAAATGCTTCATTCATATTAATTGTTTTAAACACCTTTAATGCATGAGGAAACCATCATAACTACCAATTTTTTTTAAAAAAAATGCTAAATATTATAGCAGCAAAAAGTGCTCCTGCCCTTGAGGCATTGAATGGTATATCCAGTTCATATTTGCAGAATAGTTTTGCTCCATAGCCATGTAAATAGTCATATAGCCACACAATATTTAAAACAGACACTATCCAGTGCCAAAAGGTAGCCCGGTCAGTAACTCATAGACAATCAGAAATACTCTTTTCTCCCTGCAAAGAAAAAATGCTTTTACCTTTAAAAAAAAATATGTTCCAACCAGAAATGCCATTAAGAGCCAGAGATATGTACCATCTGTCTCTGAAATGTACTGTATTCCTTTCGTCTTTTGCTCTAAGATGAAAATTTTATACTCACCAAAGAACTAGTGTCAATGCTGCATATCTCACCCTGGCACCAATTCAAGGAAACCCTAGAAAACTTTCAACCTTTACTACAAGCGTGTATAGAACTCAAATGTCCTGCTATCAAAATAAATGAAGATTATTTAATCTAAACCTGCTTCAAACAACCACATTCCCTCTTGCCAGGATACATCGGAAAAGCACTAAAATGCAGAAGTCTTCAACTGAGACAGATGCCTTCAGCTTCTATAACTAATATCTGCTTCATAAAATACAATCCTACAAAAAGACCCTTTTATTATCTAGACTGCCCTTGGTGCCCAGGACAATTCCATGCACATCACGCATTCATTTAATGAGCCATGACAACTCTATTATCAGTTTCCAAAATCTGCACCACCCATGCATTTTCTCTCTGGGATAACTAAACTCTTATTCCAGAAAGCTCAAGACCTCTTGCAATTTTCATCCTCTCAACCTGACTATAGTCCCTAACCCTATTGGAAGATGCACCTAATTTTATTTTTATTCACAGAAAGGTGCAAAGCTTTATCTCCAGCTGCTCATAAACTCAACAAAGCAACCACCACATTCTACCACCAGTGCACAACTGTATGCACTACATAAGGAATCCACCACCATTCTCTGTGGCTTTCAAACCTTACAAGTCTCAGCAAATGTAAAAACCTTGATATGGGTTTTGACTTTGAAAATGCTGAACTCTCAACTTTGAAAATGCTAAATTCCTCAATAAAGGAGGTATGCACTCCTCCTTGCAAATGTGTAAATAGAAATACAGTGGCAGGTCAAATAGCGGATCCATGCCTGCACTCCTGCATCTAAGAGAGGGAAGTTCAGCAGAAACTAAAGATAGAGTAGCCTTGGGTCTACTCTGTCAGCCCAGCCTCCTGTTGGCTGAGGGACGTGATAAGCTTTAACCCAAAGTAACCCAGGTCACTCCGGTGGAAATTCTCGCTAGTTGCTGCAGTAGCAGCAGCAAACAGTAGGAGCCAAGCTGAGGAGGAGGGGAAGCGGAGGCGGCGGCTGATTAAATTCTTCCCGGGAAGAGATTAGTGGATTGAGCTGAGGGGCGACGTAACAGTTTGAGCGCTCTTCTCTTTCACAGGACCCGAGTCGACAGAAGGGGGCGTTATACACACGTTTGACCCACTGCAACTTTGGGGGCTGTAAATTACTTTCGTAAGAGTCATTGAGGGCTCATTTCCTGACCCTTCCGGGTGGACGCTACACGGCTATTTGGCACCTTGCCGCCTGATACTTCCAGGCCGCTAATACGACTTTAAATCCCCTCCTTATTCAAAGGTAGACTTGGGAAACAAATTCAAATTCTTTTTTTCCCCTCCTCCTTCTGGTGAATGGACCGAGGAAGACAGCAAAAGGAGTCGTAAATAGTAAACGGGCCAGCCTGCGCCACATTACACCGGGTTCGACCTTCCAAGGTTGCTACGACTAGGAACAACGCGGAGCATCTGCCGTAGGGAACTCCAGGCAAACAGCGCGTGTGAGCGCTGAGTGGGCAGTCAGCAAGGCCAAACCACGGGTGGCCCCTGCCACGCCTATTGGTGAATAGAATCCGCACCCTATTCTCCAACTCGAAGGGGAGGGGGGGAGTCGAAAACAAGCCCAACTTTCTTAGTCACGTAATATTTCTACCCTCCTAATCTAGACTTCGACATCACCAAGTCCGCGCGCGTTTCGTTTCCCCGCCTGCCCGCAGGAAAGGCGCACCATTTCCATAATAATCCCCAGGAGATGTGGGTGGTAGCGGCGATTCCTTTCCCACGCTCCTCTCCTAGGAAGAGATGGCGCCAAGACTGCCCCGTGTCTTCATCTCCTTCAAGTCCAAAAAATAAATCCTTGTTCACAATCTCCGTTTCATTCACCTGCTTACTTGGCCTTTCCTTATAATAATTCCCCCGACAGTCCCTTTCTTCGCAACCGCCCTGCCAGCTTTAGGGGTTTTTTTCCCCCTCTCTCACGCGTGGAAGGCCAACTATCACATTCTCACAACAGCGTGTTCAGAGAATAACTTGCTTCTAACTTATCCCCTTTTTACTCCTCTGGGTCTGACCTACCCTCAAGTAGGACTTGACGCCGAAGCAGCCACCTGCTCTGCTCACAGCCCTAGAAAAAGAAGAACGGGGTCTCTTAACTCCCCGTGCAAGAAGCTCAAAAAAATAAATTAAAAATCAGGAGCTTCCGCCGCTTGCTAACCTAAACCCGGCTCTGCAATGTGAAAATCCTCTATACAATTCGATGCACCCCCGGCTCCTTCTTCTTCCCGGATTGAGGAGGGGGCGCTTCTGCTCAAGCCTCTTTCCCCGAAGCTGCTTCTGCCCAAACAGCAGTTTTCCGGAGAGCCCGGTCCTCTCTCCCCTTCTTCTCCAAAACCGGCACCAGCACCCTCCTCAACCGCAGGCCCACCAAGCCCTACAAGGCGTTTGAAAGAGAGAAAGCAGTCGCCCTTCCTTCCCCATTTCCACTTCGCCCCGTCCGATCGCCGACGTCCCTAGACCCCCGCCACCGCCCATCGCCGGGAACAAAGAGGCCCCGAGCCCAGCTTTCCTTTTTTTCCCCCTCCTTCGCCCTTCTTTTATTACCTGCTGCAGGGCCGCCAGTACGAGCCAGAGCAGCGGCGGCGGCGAGATCCGAGGCGGCGTTCCCGCTTTCCGGCACATGGAGGCGAAGGCAGGCGAAGAGATGCACAAAGCGGGAGAGAGGGGAGAAAAAGTCCGCGGGTCGCCTGGAGGGAGGCTCGACCGTCTTGGGCCAAGGTGAGAGAGAGGGAGAAAAGGCAAGAGGAGGGGGCCGCCGGAGGATCGGCAGGGCTGGTCTCGAGGGGGAAAAAGGGCGAGCGGACTCGAGGTCAGCGGCGGCTCGGCTCTTTGATCCCTCCCCTCGCGTCCTGGGTACCGGCGACGGTCGGCGCGCACAAAAAAAGCAGCGGGCTGCTCAGTCTAAAATCCGGGGCGGGTGAGGGGGGTAGCGGCTCCTTCTTGGAATATAGCCCGCTTCCTGTTTCTCAGGCTGCCTTCGCCGGCGACTTGAAGCAGTCGGTCCCCTTTTCTTAGTACGTCCCCAACTGTGCCTTGGCACCGCCGCTCGGATGCCGGCTAAAGCTGTTTCGGCATGCTCCGTCCCGGCTCCCTTTTATTTTAATTTTTTTTTTTTGGCCCCCTTCACTTTCCTAATCCTCCCCGAGCAGCGGTAACAGCCGCCGCCTCCGCTCGCTCCCAAGGATAACAATACCGGAGCAGCTTTTTGCCTAGCTCGCGCTGCGTGCTTCTTCTGGCTGCCTGTGTGTGTGCGCGCCCGCGTGTGTGCGTGCGTGTGCGCTTTTCCTTGTGCGAGGCTGCCGCTGGCGGCTTCGTCTCTCTCTCTTCTCCACCCACCCACCCCTCCCCGGCTCTCCCTGCCGGCCTCACCGGCCAATGAGAAACCACCGGCTTCAGCTCGGCCCTCGCTTTCGGCCGGCAAGCCGCCCACAGCTCGCTACCCCCAACAAGCCAAAGGCCTGAGCTTCCGTGCCGCAGCTGCTGCAGCCGGAGATGCGCCGAAGAAGCCTCGGAAATGATTGCCGGGCCGGCGAAGGGGCGGCGGGCTGACGGGGGGAGGGGGGAGCAGGGTGTGTCTGGCATGGCACGAGCAACACGCGCGCGCGAATGCGATTTGAGGTGGCCCGGGAAAGGGGGAGGGGAAAGAGAGAAGAGAGACTTGAAGTGATGTTTTAATGAATCCGCGTGAGGATAGCTCCGGCGGTGTTCTTATTTGCGGGCTGAGGGGGAAAGGCGCGAAGGCCGGGGGGGGAAAAAGAAGAAGCGAAGAGCTGGTCGACGCCAAGGAACGCTGCTCGGGCTTCCCATTGTCTTGAAGGCGCTTCGCCATGAAGCCACCTGCTGGGGGAGGGAGGGGGGAAAGAAGCCGTTATTTGAGGCGGAGGCATTTGCTTTTGTTTTTATTCCTCTCCCACCAATGCTTGAAAGAGCCTGGAATTTGACCAGCCGGCCAATTAGAAAAGTTCCCGGCCCTGCGGTTTTATTGGTTTAGCAAGCCTTTTGTCTCTGGTCTGGGGCCTCTTCTTTTTTTTCTCCGCCCCGCCTTCCTACGATCCGTTATACCTGCTTCAGTGGTCAAGAAATGCGGTTGTGTTGCTTTGTGGGGCGGGGGAAGGGGTTGTGTGTGGTTGTTGTTCGTGTTGTTTTTTGAAAAGGGGAGAGAAAGCCGTTTTGTTTGGCTCCGGGCTGAGCTCCAATCCGTAGGTCCAAAAAAAAAATGTCAGGCTGCATAACGGAAATTAGGAAGGTTGCTGAAGTGCACCGTTAACAGCGAGTATCAGTGCTGGGTCATTTGCAGAGCCGGCAAGGATTTTCCCTCACCCTGCAGGTCACTGAGCAAACTTGTTTTGCGTCCATGCTTCAAAGCCTCCAGCCTTAGAAAAGAAAAGAAAAGCAAAAGGGAGGGATGGGCGCTAGACGGGAGGCTCTCTGATCCGAGTGGCTATCTTGATTTTTTTTAAACGGACTTTGCCTGGAAAGCTGGAAAATATTATAATATATTATAATATTCTGTTGTGACCCAAGGGTTTTTCAGGCATGCAGATTTGGTCCTTGCGTTCGTAACCTGTAAGGTAAAATAGTTCAGGATTTCTCTCTTTTTTTTTACCCAAAATGAAATTTATTGAACGGAAGGCCGAAGTAAAGTTTCTGCCTGCCCAAAACAAAGGCGACTTTAAAGTTAACACTCACTCACCCTCCATTGAAAACAAGGATATATAGACACCAGGCTTAACATGAGTCAGCTTTTTATCCTTCTCACTTGAAGCAATCAACTCCCGTTGAAATAATTTCTGCATGGTTTTTCTTCACCAACTAAAGCATGCATGTAATATCGTATGTAGTGCATGAACGTGTACATGTAAATATACTGGGCAGAGACCGCCTGCCAAAAAAGAGCAAGGCCAGAACAAAACATTACACTGATAACTGATTTAAGTAATCATTACTGAGTAACTAATTGCTTGTTAAATAAGGCATTAAAATGAATTGATCCTCATCTGCATATATTGTATAGGCATAAACCATTTCTCCCTTCTCTTACCAACCCCAAATTGTATGTTTGCACATTCACATAGGGAAAAATAGTAGCAATATTCGTTTTATAAGGATAAATCTGAGTATTCTCACTGTGCAACAAGCCCTGCTGTGATAAAACCTATCTCCCAGGTAAATGCGCATAGGTTACTGCACTGCTGGAAATGTACTGTATCTGTTTAGCCCAATTTAATTTTTGAAAGCTGAAGTAGAGATTCTTTAGCTATGCAGCTGTTTTCCCTGTTTGCAACAACACTGGGTTCATAAATGGTCTATACTGGTTAATAGCAGAAGAAATCTATACAGAAGGAAATCTATGCAGGCTTACTTTGAATCCTTTTTCTTCAGTTAGTATACTTAGAAGTAAATTACATGCAGATGAGAATGGCAGAATGAAGCCATTTACTTGGGTAAAAACTTTCAGTGCAGAGTGGCCTTTTTTGTAGCTGGTGGGAGATGGCCAGACAAAGACTTTTCCCTATCTCCCTTGAGGTGAGGGCTGTGTCTTCCAATTTCCTGCTTATTTCAGCACTCTCTTTCATTATTTTGTTTCAGCACTCCATTTGCAACTCCTGCCAACTGATGCCTTTCAATAACGTTTTCTCTTACTTAATACACTCAGCAAAAATAAGACAATCCTTCTAGTTTACCAGTAATGTAAAAGAGACCTTTCCATTTTAGGCAAACATGGTAGCGGAGAATATAATGAAGCACAGGTTGATTCTGATGCATTGAGTTTCAGTTCTGCATAGTTGCCATATACTAAAGCAAATTGTCTGGAATATGACTTAATTTTACTGAGGGCAAAGCCACATGGGCACATGAGTGGTGGGTTCCTACCGCTACGCCTAATTGCACACAGTTCGCAGCTCTGGCACGCAAGCGCGTTCAAGATGAATTTTGCTTCCTATGCAGGTATCAAAATCTCGCACGGGGATGTGCGTGTTTTGATGAGGTTTTTTGCTTTCGCGCATGCTTCCGAGCCAAAATTTTTGTCAAAACATGCATACATGTGCGTCCCCATACAAGCTTTTGCTACTGCACAGGTGCAGGAATTAAAATTGTGCTCAAATGCACGCTTGCGTGCCAGAGCTGCAGAGCTGCACGCAATTATGCATACCAGTAGGAAACCATTACTGGGACACATTACACATTACAAGTACTATCACTAATCCTTTAGCCAAAACAATGTGGTGGGGAAAATGTTGCTGTCCTCAATGCAGAGGCCTATACTGCCATATTAATGAGTTTTATTAAGATAATGAAAGCAATTGTGAGATTCTCCCATCTTCAAGTTCCCTCCCAGCTACCATCACCTGCCAGTATAAAAGTAACCATCAAATGTACCGGCTGGGCTGTGATGGATAAATATACAGGTAGTCTAACTTATGACCATTTAATGTTAACGACCCATGCTCAAAAGCTACAACTATCAAGTGATCCAATTTTGGATGCTTGGCAACTAGCTCATATTTACAAATAGTTGTAAATATGAGTAGTATTTACACCTATTTATATGAAAACGTGTAATGCTAACTATTTTCTAGCTATTTTCTGGGGGGGAAACCACCTAAGCTGAATTGAAGCTTAACAGCCTGCAAAAATAATTGAAAAATTGAAGCCAATCACATGATGACTCAATTTATGACTGCAGTGATTTACAACCAAACTTCCAGGCTAAATTGTAAAATCAAAAATAGAGTGTGTTTGCTTGAGTTAAATGCCAATGTGGGCACAGTACAGCATCATGTAGTATTGCATGCTACATTGTACAACAGAAAGAAAACTTGCTTATTTCATATATTTTTAATATATAATTACCGATGCTTATTATACCATGACCTCATTTATATCCATATAGAAAACTACTTGAGGCTTGCCTTATAATCTTCTCATAATGGATTATTGTGGGGAAAATAGGAGGGGGAAGTGTGTTGGATATGTTCATGCCTTCAGTTATTTGTAAAAATAACAAAGGCGGGATACAAATTAATAAAAACAATTGGAGCTTTTTGTTTATATAAGTTGATATAGCTGATATTTGGCAATGTGGATAGAGGGGAAGGTCTTTAGGCTTTGGATCATTTCTAACACGACCTTTCTGTGACTGACCAGGCTATACACATATTTACAAATAAGCTATTTGGAGACAGTGTTAATTTCATAATCTTGACTGAGTAAACAATGAACCAGTTTCAGCCTTATAATAAAATGAGAATTATGATTTTCTCACAGGTTTTTTTTCAACAATAGGTGATTGATATGTGTTTAGCCACCTGTCAAATTGCCGAATCATAGCCCATGGATGTGAAGATATCCCATACCTGTGACTTGCTCACAAATACAGATCTAGCACTTGCCTAAACAAGTGTTAATTTCATGATTTTTTCAAAAGATTGTGAAATTCATGTTGAAAAAAGCCATGTAAACTTGACTGGTGCTGGGATCAGGTAACAGTAACCCAAGCAAAATCTGTTCATCATAGCAACCCAAGCAAAATCACAACAAACATGATCAAAGGATAATGTGTTTGTGTGTGTCTTCTGTAGTCTAAAGAAGATGATAGGAATGGTTCAGGAATTGCTCAGTTCCCAACACCTATTTGCATCAGCAACTATATTCAGCAAGCATGCCAGATTATATCCTTGCAAAAAAAATCTATTAAGTGAGCCACTGCAGTCATCAATTGGTAACACAGTTGTTAAGTGACTCTAGTTTCCCCATTGACTTTGCTTGTTTGAAAGTCACAAAAAGAGATTACAGTACATCTGTCTGGGACACTGCAACTATCATAAATATTGTCCAGCATGCAAATTTTGATCATGTGACCACGGTAATACTGCCACAGTCATAAGTGAAAAATGGTTATAAATCCCTTTTTTAAGCACTGTTGTAACTTCAAACATTAATTTAAACAAAATGTTGTAAGTCAAGAACTGCCTTGACGAAAGTCGGCTGGGTGACTTTGGGCTAGTCATTCTGTGTCAGGCTAGACTTCCTCACAGGATTGTTGTGGACAAAATGGAAAGAGGAAAGACTAGGTGGGTTTGCTGTCTTGAGCTATTTATAAAAATAATGATGAAAATAAAAATAAAAAGCAGTAAACACTTCAGGTTAACAAAGGGCTCTTGGAAATGGGTAACCTATTTTTCTTGGAAAAGGCATTATTCCAAAGCTATATATAGTACTTAAATCATGATATTTTTACAATAAATTTTGTATTTGATTATACTATAGTAATTATTTGGTATTAGTAAATCATGATGACACGTTTAGTGTACAAAGTAGTTTTTCTTAGGGGGAAATGTTTATCTTTTTGGATTTTTCTTTTTCTTTAAGGATTGTTCTATTTAATTGTGTTTATTTTTGGAGGTTTTTTTCTATATGTTGGATTTTTCTAAATTTAATATTTTGCTAAAATATTTAGAAATATGCTTAGCTCAGCCAATAATGTTTTATTGGGAAAAGAAGACTTCTTCAAATTCATGTTTGTCCAATTGCTTTGAAAAATTGTTTCTAATGCTTAAAGAAGGAAAGCATTGCAGTGACCAGCATGAGCTCTTCCTTTTTCTCTTTTGTTTTCTTTACTAGAAGAGGAGCCTGAAGTGTAGTGGACCATGCTTGGTTTCAAAGTATAAAAGGAAAACAATAATAAGACTAGAGTGTAAATGTGTAGGTGTGTTTTGGAAGAAGATTTGTGTCACACGGGACAAGAGAGAGAGAGAATAAAGCACTGTTCCGCTCAGCAGGCAATTGATGGGGAAGGAGAAGATGGCTTGGACTTCAACACACCAGTAGCAGAGCAGCTGAAGGGAAAGCCGAGCCCATCAGTTTGGTTAATGGTTAAGACTGTTAGGAGAATAGAACTGTTCAAATAGACTAGAGATTAGATAAGTGCATAGACTTTAGCATGGCACAGTACACTAACATGGATTTAGTGAAAAGTGTTAAGGTAGAAATCAGGAAAATAAGTAAATTTGGTAATTTTTATATACAGTAATAAAAATTGGACTTCAACACACCAGTAGCAGAGCAGCTGAAGGGAAAGCCGAGCCCATCAGTTTGGTTAATGGTTAAGACTGTTAGGAGAATAGAACTGTTCAAATAGACTAGAGATTAGATAAGTGCATAGACTTTAGCATGGCACAGTACACTAACATGGATTTAGTGAAAAGTGTTAAGGTAGAAATCAGGAAAATAAGTAAATTTGGTAATTTTTATATAATAAAAAACCTACCTGGAAATACAGAGAAGATAATAACCATATCTTTGCTGGTGCTGTGTTCCATTTTGCACTGATTCCATTTTCAATCTATTGGAGAAGAAAATATGAAATAACATTCTGATAAAATTCTGCACAATTATTTTGTCTTCTGAGTTGCACCTGAAGTGGAAAAGGGCGTCAGAAGTGATGCAACTGTGCTTGCAATGTCAATTGCATATTCTTAGAAGAAGCTGTGTATTTTATTGGATTCACATGACCCCAGGATAACATGCACTTGAGTTAAGGAGGTGACAACAGTACTATGATTCACTTTCCAGCCACCTTCTATTTCCTTAACTATAATATTTATTTTCTTGTGGTTACATGGCTCTACAGCAAGCCCACCAAAAAGATACAGCTTTAAAGAAAATGTCTGTGGGTGAAGGAAGAAAATCTGCACCCTCCAGATTTCCTTTTGTACGTTTAGATAAGTGATGTTAAATTTGATTTCATTGAGGATTGTGTTTGACCTTGGAGGGAGTGGGATGTGCGGCCAGCATGATGTCACTCATGGAGGGGTGCTGTGGCCCAAGCACTTTGCCAGCAAAATTGGACTCATGGGCTCCAGTTTTGGCTGGGACTTCCTCCTGCAACCCTCTGCCAGCGAAAACGGAGCTCAGGAGCCCATTAAAGGGCTGGTCCTTTGCTATTTCCAGGGCAACCTCACAGGTCAGATCTAAGCACACTACAGGCTGGATCGGGCTCTTGGGCCTTGAAACTTTTTATAAGTTATTTTTATTTAATTCAGGTATTCTTGCTTTGGAACAAGTTGTATGGTCTGATATTCATTGTGTTTGGATATCAATATGTAATGTATATCTATTAGTACCTATATTTGTTCTTTAAATGTTTTACACACACAAAACACAGCACAGACACACAGAATATATATAAACTGAAAACTTTGAAAGAAAAAAAGTTAATGTTAATAGTAAGGATTTAAAAGTACTTGTACTATAAAAATGCAAGTAAAGAAAAATTGGAGAAAAATAAAAAATAAGCAAAATGGATATTAAAAAGTGGCCTCCAATACTCTTCATAAAGTTACCTTACTTTTACTTCTCTTCCCATAGATTATAATTTATACTGTCTAATCATCAGAAAAATAAATCACATTTTGCATACAAATCATTGTATGCAAAAGTCATAAAAAGCTTCCAGTACAATAGATGTAGCTAATGTCTTTTAAGCTGTGAATAATTTTCAGACTGTCCCAGCTATGCCCTAGTCATATTTCACTTGATTATTATAATGCACAATGATGGGTTATCTGTTAAGATAATTTGGAAATTTCATTGCTGTAGCCAGGCTGGTATAGAATTGGGATGCACAGCTTGTAGCCCAGATTCCTTAAAAGAACAGCTTTGTATAGACATTAAGATCTTCCAAAGTGCTCTTTCTGCAATGCTTTCTCTTGATTTCTGCTTGTTTGTGCATACACAAAAATAGTTAAAAGTGAGATGGTCAGAGAAGCGAATCAAACATCTGGTAACAACCTTTAAAGCAGCTGTTCTGAACCTTCTGGGAAGTTCAGCTGCTTTTATGCTTTGAGGAGAGATCTTTTGTTTGCACCAATGCCCTTCAGAAAGCACCCCTTGAATATTTTTGCATAGCTGAGCAAATATATATAAGAAGCTGCCATGTCAAACCGCTGTCTTATCTATCTCAGTTACACCTCCATAATTTTGGACAGCAGTATTTTTTTTTTTAGCTGAGCTATATTATATTTTTAAAAGATGATAAAGTGAAATAAAAACACCAGAAATGGTAGCATGTTTTAAAATATAGGTAAATAAGGTATCCATTGGAGCTTCTGCTTTTAGAGTCAAAATAATTGTTTCTGCAAGAGGAAAAACGTAATTCTCTTTGTTTACAGAAGGACACTCTTTGAATTTCTCCAGATGATGAAGATTCAGGCATGTTGGGCCATGCATCATTACTGTTTGTAAATCAGACAGCATTATCATGTTCTTCATAAATGGATTGGACAGGATGTGACTCATGACCCAACTAGTGAAGCTTTTTAGTCACCTTGAATTATAAGTTCTTCTTGAAGGACCACTAGGTTCAGATGTTAGCAAAAGGAAATTCAGTCATAAGGAAATGTATCATCACCCCCGCTATCTAAATAAGGCTTAAGTAGGGATTAATTAAGTATCTGAAATTACCTTTTGTGCTGGTGTGAATTTCACTGTACATTAATTTTAACTAGGAAGAATGCAGGCTAATAAATCTGAACACTAAAAGTTCATACTGTCCAGAGTCCAATAGCAGAGGACCATGGGGTGCTAACGAGGGATACCAATCTCCAGCATTCGACATCTGTTAACAAATGAGTCTCCAGCTATGCATAAAGCAACACAAAAGCTGAAACTCTCTTCTGCAGTGTCCAGAAATACCAATATCCTGTTTAATAGATAGAAAACTGAATCTAAAAGCAGGAATCTTGACGAAGGTCATCTGGAGGACCCCCAATCAAGGACTGCAGAGTTTCAGACTTTTTTTTATCATATGTGGTGGACATGTGCAGAAGCTAAAAACTTGAATCTGGATTCAAATATGGATAGAAAAAACGGTAAAACAGAATATACAGTAAAACCTAGATGTTTTTACTTAAGCCGTTCCGAGGCTCCGGAGAGGGGCAGCATACAAATCTAATAAATTATTATTATTATTATTATTATTATTATTATTATTATTATTATTATTATTATGCATTTTTCCTGAGAAATTTAATAAAGATACATATCTAATTGTACAGGTGGTAACAGCAGCTTGAATTGCATTTGCATAAAAATGGAAAGCAACCAAAATTCCATCTTAAGGAGAAGTACTTAAGAAAATACTGGACTGCACAGAAATGAATAGACTGACAATGAAAATTAAAGACAAAGAAAATACAGAAATTATAATGGATGGGTGAAATTTTATGATTAGCTAGAAAATAAATGAATATTAATAGAAATTAAAATAGAATAAACATAGAAGAAAAGGGAGAATAAATGGTGGTAGATGTAGGTGACAAAATTAGATTTAAGGAGGCAGCATTAGACTTAATAGTACAGTATATACCTAGAACAGATATACACTGTATATATATAGAGAGAGAGATTGCAAAAAATTATGATTTTAGAAGAGACCAATATTTTAAAGATGTACAGGAATATGTTATCAGTCTGTTGAATATAAGATGAATTATGATAGGAATCACTCAGGGAAAAATAAAAAGCAAGAAAGAGGAAGTAGAAAGGTGAAGTGAGAAGAGCAGTGGTTCTCAACCTTTCTAATGCAATCCCTTAATACTGTTTCTCATGTGACCCTCGACTATAAGTCTAGCGACAATTCTCCCAACAGAGCTTTAAGCTGATTAGCAGGAAGGTCAGAGGGACACACCCACTGTAAATGCCTGATTGGTCAGATTGTAAAAATGTGTTCCAAGGCACCAGAATAGAAGCTTTAGGTCCTAACACTAAGGGAATTTGTCTTTTCCCATGGTCTTAGGTGACCCCTGTGAAATGGTTGTTCAACCTCCAGGTTGATAACCACTGGACTAGAGAGAAGTAGGAAGAGGGAGAGAAGGATTAAGAAGGTAGAGGTAAGGAATGGAGATGGAGGGGGGTTGGATATTGAATTATGACTGACTGGATAAAAATCTATAATTTTGTGGAGGAAATTTTTTAAAAAGAAAAAGAACTACAAAGTTGATGTCGATGAATTGGCCAGACCTCAAACTTAATACTTAAAGAAGCAGGTAACCTCATAAGCTAGTAAATATAAGAACATAATCAAGAATAGGGACTGTACAAATACATGATTTTTAGACACTCCTATGCAAGGAAATTAAAAAAATTGGCTTTGGATTAACTGCCTGTATGTTGTACATACTGTATATATGTATGTATATGTGAATATATGAGTGAGTTCTTCAAGCCTGCTAGTGATTTTTTGACTAAGTCTTCCCATATATGCGGAAGATCTGTCTAATGTACAAAAAGAAAGATCTAATTGCTACAGAGCTGATCTCTCATTTCATAATTGTTCAAGAACTTTTACAAATCAGACTGCAGAAGTCTATATATTCTTGAAATACAAGTAGTAGAACAGTTTTAATACAAGTGGTACTCACTTAACAATGGTATTTGGGACCACAATTTCCATTGCTAAATGATGCAGTCATAAAATGTGGATATTACATGACCATATCACTTAGCAGCTGCAACGATGAAATGATTGCATGAGGAACACGAATAATTAAGAGACGACTTACGTGCAACTTGCTGACTTCCTACAAGCAAATCAGCATGGGTAATAAGCAGGAAGTTGCAAGTCAAGCAGGCTGGCAGGCAGGTTTGAGAGCTGCACAGATGGTTGCAGTGGTGCACAAGAGCAATTCTGGACCCAAAGGTGGCTGCATTTGGGCAGGGAAGACATACTGGAGCAAGTATAGTCCAGTGGTAGCAAACCTTTTTTTCTTCGGGTGCCGGAAGAGCATGCATGCACATTATCACACATGTGCGAGTGGCCACACCCATAATTCAATGCCTGGGGAGGGCAAAAACAGCTTTCCCGCCACTGAAACGGCCTGTTTCCCAACTTCTGGTGGGCCCAGTAAGCTTGGGTTTCACCCTTCCTAGGCTCCAAAGACTTCTCTGGAGCTGGTGGAGGGTAAAAATGCTGTCTCTTCCCCCCCACACCCCGCCGGAGGCTCTCTGGAAGCCCAAAATGCCCTCCCAGAGCCTCTGCAAGCCAAAAATCAGTTGGCCTAGACACACATGCACTTTATGCTGATCTAGGGCATCATCTCATGTGCCAGCAAATATGGCTCCATGTGCCACCTGTGGCACTATGCACCTATCCGTTGTGGTTAGCTCTGGCCCAGCTCCTGCCCCAAGGAATGTGCAGGTGGATGTCAAGGAAACATCCACATGCTGCAGGCCTATTTTGCTCCCGATGGAATCTGCCGACGGAGCCTGCTCTGACCAAGGAAGCGTGAGTGACAGGGAAGAGGGGAGTTTGGCAGACAGCCCAGGAGGAAATCAATCATCTGTATCATCCCTGGATTCTGAACAAGAATTAATGACACATCCGCACATGCGTAGAGTGATGCATAGGAGACAACAACTGAAGGATTATTACAAGAGAAAATGAGGCCACCTGTGGTTGGGTGGGGCTGCTGTAATTAGTGCTACAGATAAAAGTGCAGCTTGGTGTTTTAGCCTCATGGCAGTTTATCTGATTCATTGTTTCATCAAGATCATGGTTTTTGTGCTGTTCAAGATTGTGTGTGGACTCTCTGGACTTTAGAATTGGACTCAATTTCCCAGTTATTGGGTGAGCAATTGGATTGCATTTAACCTGTGTCTTGTGTGTACCAGAAAATCCCTTTGACATTTAAAAAGGGAGATGTTTCTGTTTTTCTGTTTATAAAAACTTTTGGGTTTTCCTTTTATCGTGTGGTGTGTGTCTTCCTGGACTAATTACCCTGTAATTACGGGCGGTTGAAACACGCCGGCAGAACACTATCAATGGTATAGACTTTCCTGGCAGCTTCTTAATTGATTTTGCTTGTGGGAAGCTGGGTAATCATAGGTTACTGCAAGCTTCGTAAGTAAACTGGTTGCCAAGCATCCAGATAGCAATCATCAGAACTGGTATGATAGCCATAACC
Organism: Erythrolamprus reginae; assembly: GCF_031021105.1. Lineage (NCBI taxonomy): Eukaryota > Metazoa > Chordata > Lepidosauria > Squamata > Dipsadidae > Erythrolamprus > Erythrolamprus reginae. Next base: position 204,755,275 of record NC_091952.1, read on the forward strand.
TTTGAGGAACAATAGTAACACTCAGTCAGACAGCACTGTCACAACTTTGAATGAGACTACCTGCATTGGACTGCTGACAACTGAGTCACAAGATGTCAGGCACAGGCACAGTCCTGTTTTTGTTGAACTAGAATTATAATCTAATGAGTTTTTTTTCATAAATGAATGAGATTTCATGTAAAATTCAATTGAAGTTTTTAAACCTTCAATTGTACATTGTTATCTGGGACAATAGTCCACTGATATATGAGTAAATGTGGATGATTACTTTGCAGGCCATTGGATGACTCACTATCTTCTATAACATGAATATATTTTGAGTTTAGAGGGGTCATGTTGAATGATAGCTTAGGAGTAAGACTTCTGAATTGGTAAATTGATGATTGCATTGTTAATTTCTACACAAAGAAGGCAGTACTCATACCTGGTCCTGGAAGTCATATCTTATTTTTTCGTAACATACTCTTAATCATTCATAAAGTGTGAAATTTTACTTTCTTCTATGTTTATATCAATTTGCCTATGCAGATGACTCATAATAATTCCACTTTGACAAGTGCCTTAGTATATATGCCTGCATGGTGACCTTTTACTATTAAATACTCCCATAGCACCTCTAGCAGAGTGACATTTGAGTTGGTAGCTAGTAAATCTGTTTTGTGGATATTATGATGAGATGATTAAAAATTGCTGACACAAAGATAAACAATTAGCATTTTCAGAAACATATCTTCTGGTCATGACATTTACAAAAGCAAAATATTTTGAAGAGTTTTCTCAGAAACAAAATATGATAACATACACTAAAATGTAACTTCTTTTTCAAATTTAAATATATTTTTTGTTCCTGAAATTGTCCTAAGGCTTTGTTTTCCTTTGCCTTTTAGCTCTAGATAAGTACTTCCCCTCTTCTTTTTGGAAGTAAGGAAATAGATCTCAAGAGCATGCACAGAGATTTTTCCTTGGTGTGTATCTTCAGAACTGAAAAATATTTCTGAATAACTTTCTTTTCGGTATATTTTTTTTTTATTTTTCTCCACCATAAAATAAAACAATATATGGTTATAAACACAACAACAATGCTTAAAATCAGTTATATACAAACATTTCTTTTCTCGTTACTCACTCCATGGAAGGTCTTACCTCTCTTCCTGTATAAAATTTTCTGTTAATTTTATACAATATTAGCAATTCTTAAAATTCTAAATTAAAATTCTCCCCTCACCGTCTTACTACTAAAGGTTACAACAATGTAAAGAATAATAAAATCTCTTTTATCTAAATTTAATCTTATATCATATAGTTGATTAAAAATTATCTCTCTATATATATATCTGTAGTAAGGGAAACTGTTCATAAAATGTAACCTACATCATAAAATAAAGTTCTATGTATTTAAATCTAAACAATAGGTAAATTTTGTGTTATATCATTATATAGTGCTACCACCATTTCCATCTGGTTTGCAAGCTTAAATCAAATTCACTTGTTTCTATTTTTCCAAAATTAACCAATTACTGATGATACATAATGTGTCTCTTAATTTTCTATCCAATCATAAAACTTCCCCCAAATTTTATAATAATCAGAGTCTTCTTTATCTTTAAGTTTCAAAGTCAATCTACTGATACTCTGAATAACTTTCTTGAATAGAATCTTAAATATTGGCAACAAACAAAATTATAAAAATCACTTAACACTTTATCAAAATAAATAAATTTATCTTATATTTAAGCAAAATTAAAATAAATAACAGGTCTAATAAATCTTATAAATCAGTCTGTTTTTTTTAAAAAAAACACAGCTTAAGTATTTTATACGTTTAGCCTTCATTCCCACTTCTCAATCTTTTGTTCTTGTCGATAATAGATAACTCATTGACTCTAAATAAAAAATCTATAATTTAGTATATTCTTTTCCAACCCAACAGAATGAGACTTCTGCCCAGTATCTTAGCTCTCCCTAGCTCTGCACTGCATTTCTGAACAGAGAGTTGTGATGTTGCTCCTAGGATTTGTTGGAACCACTCTTACCAGCTTAGGAGTATGAAGGAATGTGCATCTGAGGACATAGTAGAGTGGAGTCTTGCCAGCACAGAGCTTTTCCAGGACGGAGGCAGAATATTCCATTAGAGAAACTCAAATTAAGAGACTGCAGTCCAGAGCTAGATGAGGGAAGAGATAAGAGACTTGAGGTATCCACATCCTAGAATTTCTCACTACATATTGTAATAGATGCCAATACACGGTTCCAGTGAATTATTCTTTATTTTCTACAGGCGTTAACAAGCGGCTGTAACACTTTCTCTCAGCCGCACTTTCACTGACAGAAGACGCGTAAGACCGGGAGCCGCGCTATTTATATGAACTCGCCCAGCAACAGCGGCGGCTGACAGCTCCTTATTCTTGGCGCCAGAATACAACAGCCAATCAGCAACAGGTAAACATTTACAGTACTTCTACTTAGTTTTGCTTAACAACAAGTGTCTTATTCTACCCAGGAACAATTCCTAATATTATTATCTAATACATAACACCCCTCCCCTTATGGTTACTTTATTGTATAATGATTTATTCAGACAAATAGGTAATGTAATCATTTAACCGCGCAGGTCTTCTGGGTGTCCTATCAGACCGACGAGGCTCCTGGAAGACTTGTGAATCAACGGAAGAGGACGGCTCTTCCTGTCCAGAGGAATACGAATCTCCACGGCTGGCATGCTGCACAGAAGGGGCTGCGCTGGAGAGGGCAGTATGTCCAGGTAAGTCCCAGTCTATTTGTTCGGTTTCTGCCCGATTCCTGCTCAGCCTGTTATAACTCCCTGCAGGGAGTGAATGAGTAGAGATCCCATTATTATTATTGTCCCCCTGTTGTGGAGTCCCTGGTGTATCTTGCCTGCCCCTAATATGGTCTATATCAGAGGTCCCCAACCTTTTTTGCACCAGGGACCGGCTTTAAGCTAGACCAGTTTTCCATGGCCCGGTGGGGGGGGGGAGCTCGCTGTCAGCGGCGCCGTAAAAGGGGCGATCAAGAGAGGAATGGGTGAATGAATGGACGGAGGGTGGGAAGGAAGGAAGGAAAGAGGGAAGGGACAGGAACAAAAGAAGGGTGCAAAGGAAGCAAGGAAAGGTGTGAAAGGGGAGAGTAAGAGAGGAAGGAGTGAAAGAAGGGAATGGGGGAGGAAAGAAGGGAGGAAGGAAAAGGAAAGCAAGAAATGGAGGGAGGAAAGGAAGGAAAGAAAGAAAGAAAGAAAGAAAGGGGGAAGGGACAGGAACAGAGGAAGGAAGCAAGGAAACTTATGAAAGGGGAGAGTAAGGGAAGAAGGTAGGAAGGAGAAAGAAAAGAAGAAATAGAGGAAGGGAAGGTAAAAGAGAGAAAGAAAAAGAGCAAGAAAGAAAGCAAGAAAGAGAAAGAAAGAAAGAAAGGCAACTTCAAAGAAAGGCTCACTGAGCATCTCTCACTCTCTCTCTCTTTCTATCCCTCTTTCTTTCTTTCTCTTCCTTTCTCTCTCTCCTCTTCCTTTATCTCCTCTCTCTCTCCCTCTCTCTTTCTCTCCCCCCTCTCTCCCCCTTTCCCTCTCTCCCTCTCTTGCTATCTCTCCCCCCTCTCCCTCTCTCTTTCTCCCTCTCCCTCTCTTTCTCTCTCCCCCCCTCTCTCTTTCTCTCTCTCTCTCCCTCTTTCTCTCTCTTCTTCTCACTTTCTCTCTCTTGTTTTCTTTCTGTCTCTTTTGCTTTCTCTCTCTCTCACTCTTTCTTGTTTTCTTTCTCACGCTCTTTCTCTCTCTTGTTCTCTCTCTTGCTATCTCTTTCTCTCCCCCCCTTTCTCACTCTCTCTTTCTCACTTTCTCTCTATCTTGCTGTCTGTTGCTCTCACTCACTCTCGTTCTCTCTCCGTTCTTCTCAGCGATGACGCGCGCACGCCCTGCCCGCCTCACCTTTGCGAGAGCACTTTCGCCCCGGGCTCTCAGCAAGGGGGTTTGCAGGAGAGGCGGGGCCGGCGAAGGTGATATTGAATGTCGGGGGAGAACGGGCGGTTGCGCGCGCTCCCTATCCCCCTGCTAGCCCACTCGGAATATTCAAAATAAGAAAAGCCTTCGCCGGCAAAGGTTTTTCTTATTTTGAATATTCCGAGTGGGCTAGCAGGGAGATAGGGAGCGCGCGCAACCGCCCGTTCTCCCCCGACATTCAATATCACCTTCGCCGGCCTCCGCTGAGGAAAGCCTTTGCCGGCATTTCCTCTCGGCGTCAAGGAGGCGCAGCGGCGGGCGGAGAGAGGGAAGGGGGGGCAGCGGCGTCCCTCCTGGCCTTGGCGGGCCGCCCAACCCTCCCCACCTCCTGCAAACGCGGCGGGCGGCGGGGGGAGAGCGAGGAGCCGGTTCCGGCGGGCGCGGGGCTTGGCTGGCTGGCGGGGGGAGCGCCGCTGGTGGTGCGGAAAGGCCGAGGGGGCCCTGGCGCCGCGGACCGGCTGAAAAGCCCCAACGGCCCGGTCCCGGTCCGCGGACCGGCGGTTGGGGACCTCTGGTCTATATGACATTGCCAGAGACGACCATCTAATAAAGTGATTTTATAGGTTTTTGGTCCAGTTTTATCAATTACTGTACCACGTTCCCATTGCTTCCCCCTGTCAAAATTTTTGACAAACACGTGCTGGCCAATGTATACTTCTCTTTCTGGCATAGATATAATAACACTTTTCTTTTGCACATAAGAGGGGTGCAGTCTGTCCAGAGGGGACCTCAATCTCCTCCCCATCAATAGCTCAGCTGGACTCTTGTTGGTAGAAACACTGGGTGTAATGTGTTGAGCCAGAAGGAAGGTGTCCAGCCTCTCTTGTATTTCCCCTGGGGCGGACCTTTTAATGGCCTCTTTGGCCACTCGGACATACCTTTCAGCCATGCCGTTGGCCCACGCTGCGTGGACTGATGTTAATGCTTGCCTGACCCCCAAGTGTGCTAGGAACTCTCTGAATTCTGAGGACGTGAATTGGGGCCCATTGTCCGACACCAGGACGTCTGGGCACCCGTGAGTTGCAAACAATTTTCTTAAAGTCCTTATGACCGCCTGTGATGTAGTGGACCCCAATACCATAATCTCCAACCATTTGGAGTACGCATCTACTACAATGAGGAACATAGTATTTCTCACTGGCCCTGCTAAATCTATATGCACTCGGGACCAAGGGCTTTTAGGCAAGTCCCACTCTGCAGGGGAGGTTTTAGGAGGATTTGGCCTAGATTCCTGACAATGAGTGCATGTGGCCACCCAATCTTCAATAGCCTTATCCATTCCAGGCCACCATACATATCCCCTGGCCAGGGCCTTCATCCTGACCACTCCTGGGTGACCTTTGTGTAACATTTTCATAACCTGTAACCTGAGGTTGGGGGGAATGATTACTCTGTCTCCCCACAGAACACAATCATGCATTACAGAGAGCTCTAGGCGTTTGGTCTTGTAGTCTGAAACATCATGGTCTTCTCCATTAGGTGGCCATCCTTTTAGAATAAATTGTAATACTTTATGCAATAATGGATCTTTCCTGGTTTCAATGGCTACTTCATGGGCAGTCACTAAGGGGTCAGCTTGTAAGTCTATAAGCAGGACATCAGCTACCGGAGCGGGGTCCTCAACTCGCAGACCTAAGGGGCAGCGGCTAAGTCCGTCTGCGTGGTTGATTAATGAACCCCCCTTATGGACAAGTACATAGTCATACCCCGCTAAGAATATTGCCCACCTGGACATTCGTGGAGACATGAATGGAGGGGTAGGGCGACCAGTGGCTAAGAGACCCAATAGAGGCTTGTGGTCTGTAACTAATTGGAAGGGGCGTCCTAATAAATAATGGTGAAATTTTTTCACCCCAGCCACTAGTGATAGTGCCTCTCTATCAATCTGTGCATAGTTTCTTTCATCTAAGGATAGAGTTCTTGAGAAATAAGCCACTGGGGCTTCTTGCCCATTAGGTAAAATATGGGCTAATACGCCGCCCACGCCGTACGGTGAAGCATCACAGGTGAGCCTGAGTGGAAGGGTTGAGCTATACTGAATGACAACACTGTTTGAAGACAGGAGATTTTTGACAGCTTGGAACGCTTCTTGTTCCGTATGTCCCCATGTCCACACTGCCCCCTTGTGGAGGAGGCGATGAAGCGGCTCAGCTGCCGAAGCCTTTTGACGCAAGAAAACTGAATAAAAATTTAAAAGTCCCAAAAAGGCTTGTAGCTCAGCTTTGCAAGTGGGGGCAGGGGCATCTTTGATGGCCTTTACTTTATCATCCGTGGGGTGAATACCCTGCGAATCTATGCGGAACCCCAAAAAGTCAATAGAAGAAGTTTCCCATACACATTTCTCAGGCTTTAAGCGTAATCCCTTATCCCGTAACCGGGATAGGACTTGTCTAATGCGTTTATGAAGTTGGTCAGGGGTGTCCCCACAAATTAATATGTCGTCGAAATAAGGGACCACCCCCTTGAGACCCACGAGAAGTCTTTCCATTAATCGTTGAAAGATACCTGGAGCCACACTGACTCCAAACTGTAAACGAGTACATTTGAATGCCCCTCGGTGAGTGACAATTGTCTGAGCCATTGCTGTGGCATCATCTACGGTTAACTGCTGATATGCCTGGGCCAGGTCCAAGCGTGCAAATAGGGACCCCGAGCCCAGGGTGTGCAGCAGCTGTTGGACAACAGGTATGGGGTAGGAATTATGCTGCAAAGCTTTGTTCAATGTAGATTTATAGTCTGCATACACTCTGAGTGTGCCATCTGGCTTCAATGGTGTCACTATAGGAGTCTCCCAGGGCGCGTGTTCAACTGGCACTAAGATGCCTTGATGTTGCAGCTTTTGCAGTTGTGCATCCAACTTCTCAAGTAATGGAAGTGGCACCCTTCGCGGCTTTAGCCGAAGGGGGGGGACATTAGGGTCTAAAGAAAAAGAAATAGGGGGTCCCTTGTAGGTGCCCAAACCCTCCTGAAACACCTCAGGAAACTCGCAAACAAAATTAGGCACCCCCTGTGTCCCTTGTGCAGTAATCTTGTGGAGGCCAGTGACAGCTAAACCTAACGGGGCCATCCACTCCAATCCCAACAATGAATGATTTGCTCCTTCCACAACTAACAATGGAAGAATGACATGTACATTTTTAAAAGTAACTGGCACATTGGTTCTGCCTAATACCCGAATAGGGTGTCCCTGAAAGTCATTTATAGAAATGTCCAGAGGTTGCAAGGAGTCCCGAGAGAGGGCTGGCACATAAAGGTGCAACTTGTGCCAAGGCATTAATGTATATTTGGAGCCAGTGTCCAGCTCCATGGGACATGGCTTGTGATTAAGTAGGATGGGGACAACAATTTTATTAATGGGGGAGAAAGAAGAGCCAGAGTTTGGGCAGTAAATGTTACCTCGAGGGTTCCATGGACGCCGGTTCCCTCTGCCTTGCAGTCTCGGGGGTCGAGAAAAGCGCTGGGAAGAAAAAGTAGGCAGGAGGTCTTGAGAGCCCGAGAAGTCATCTGGAAGGACGGCTCGGCAAACAGGAGCGATGTGTCCTCGCTTGTCACAGCGTCGGCAGAAGGCGTCCTTGAAAGGGCACCGAGATCTTGGATGTTGTCCTCGGCATCCGGCACAAGGCTGGTATGAGGGACGGGGCTGCCTGGATGGTGGTCCACGAATCTGACAGCAGTAGTCATCAAACGGGTCTTGATCTTGTAGCTGGTAGTCGTACGGTCGAGACATCTGGGCACGGCTGTCCGAGATCTTGCAGACCGTCGGTAGTTTATCATTTGTTTTAAGATCGGCTGCAGCGGCTTCGGCCACCTCTGCCGTTTGCGCCGCTTTGATGACATCTTGAAGTGTTGACTCTTCAGTTGCCAGCAGTTTATTGCGAATAGTAACATTTCGCATTCCAAAAATTATTGCATCTGTCAATCTCGCCTCAGGATTTTCAAACTGGCACTTTGCTAAAATTGTCCTGAGGCGAGTTGCAAATTGATTAATTGACTCGCCTTTAGCCTGTGCTGTGCGCGAGAATTGATGCCTGTAAACTCGAGCAGGCTTCGTTGGCTTAAAATGAGAAGCCAGTTTTTCTTTTAAAACTTCCCACTGTACAGAGTTAGCGGGCTCAGGATCTGTTAAAGTGCCCGCTAATTCAAAAACTTGAGTCCCACAATAATTCAAAAAGAGAGCCCTTTTTCTGCTGTCTTCAGCATCACGCATGCCGGCTGCTTCCAGGAAAATGTCAAATTTCGCCATATAGGCTGTCCAGGTAGACCTCTCGGGGTCAAAGAGCTCGGGAGGCTGGATGATCGAAGGGGTCGACATTCTATATTTTCTCTAATTTTTTCGAGAAAAAAAAATAACCTCGAGACCCTCGTCGCCAATGTAATAGATGCCAATACACGGTTCCAGTGAATTATTCTTTATTTTCTACAGGCGTTAACAAGCGGCTGTAACACTTTCTCTCAGCCGCACTTTCACTGACAGAAGACGCGTAAGACCGGGAGCCGCGCTATTTATATGAACTCGCCCAGCAACAGCGGCGGCTGACAGCTCCTTATTCTTGGCGCCAGAATACAACAGCCAATCAGCAACAGGTAAACATTTACAGTACTTCTACTTAGTTTTGCTTAACAACAAGTGTCTTATTCTACCCAGGAACAATTCCTAATATTATTATCTAATACACAACACATATCTATTAGGGTAGAAGGTTATTGATGACATTTGAGAAGATTCCATTCAATAGGTGTAATCGATAAAGTACTGGACTTTATTGGACTAAAGGATTCCACTGTGTCATACTTGGAGCTTGGACTCACAGAGTACAGCCCCAAGGGTTCCTACCATGACTGGTACCACTTTGGTCTTTTCTTTCCACACCTTCTCCAGTTTCTCCTCCATACCCTGGTACATCTCCAACTGCTCATGTTCCTTCTTCCTGATATTGCTGTACAGTAATTTGTTTCCACTATCATCACCACTGTCTTCTGGTCCTTGTGATGTCTGACTGATTGGCCAGTTCCTGCCTGTCCATCTGGATTTGGAAGTCCCACAAGAGTTTAGCCTTGTGGAACCAACTCCCCCCCCCCCCTGATGTTCGCACTGTTGCCACTTTACTAGCCTTTCAAAAAGCTGTTAAGATCTGGCTTTGCTGACAGGGCTGGGGGCCGTGAATTTTAACATTCGACACGCCCAAATTATGTTTATGTTGTTAGATTGGATTTAGAGTTTATATAGGGGGTTATTTTAGTTTGGGTCTATAATGGGGTTTTATAACTATTATTAATATTTGACTTCTTTTTTATTATTGTATTGTATTATTGTATTGTTTGTATTGTTGTAAGCCACCCTGAGACCTATGGGATTGGGCAGCATAGAAGTCAAATAAATTAAATTAAATTGTTACTCTCCACTATTTTCTGTGAAATCCCCTGTATAGACTTGGGAGGGTCTAGCTCTGTGCCATCCATAGGTCGTATTGCTTCAGTATGTTCTGCCCCTACCTACTTCAGTCGTCAGAGAGGGTTGGCATAGGAATCAAATAAATAAATAAACAAATAAACAAACAAATAAAAAATAGATAGATAGATAGATAGATAGATAGATAGATAGATAGATAGATAGATAGATAGATAGATAGATAGATAATGCATCTTACTCCTTGACATCATACGTTAGACCATTTCTGAGGTCTCCCTGCATAGTTTGCACCTCAAATCCTACCTTATGTGGTAGATGTCTGCTTTTATGGATTTGGTATTTATTGACTGTTCTCATGCGGCTATGGTCTGTACTTAAGTGTCGTCTCTTAGTTCAGTCCTTTCCATTCAGTGGTAAGTCTTCCTGGTATTAATCACTTCAGTTCTCTGTCAACAGGGATCATCCAAGGTCATGTATTGCCATGGGACTTCTTCTGTTTGATCTTCATCTAATGTTTACTTCTACCTCAAGAATTGTCTCAGCAGCTTTGGGTGCTTAGTAAAGTACTCTTGGTTGCTTTGAGTTTCATCCAGGACAGTGGCTTTGACACTCACCATATCTCATCTGTCCTCTTTCTGGCTGGGGGTTGGACGTTGGATGGAAATCTCTGTACATTGTGAGGAATTTCTAGATCTTCACATTGACAGCCTCCAAGTCATCCTTGGCTAACTGATTATATCAGCAGGATGTCTGATGACTGTCAGAGTGCGCATTGATGGTATGGAACTTGTTATTTTTATTGAGTTGGCTCTTCAGGATCTCTCTTATCTTTTGGTGGTATTGGATGTTGCTGCCTTTCTTGTCTCATCCTATGGTTACTATGACACTATGGGATGTCAATGTAGCTGGCCTGTGTATCTGCTACGTAGACGCCTGGTATTTCTATTCTATGTACAAGACAACTCAAGAGAGTAAACAAGCTCCTGCCTTTTAAAAAAATCATTCTTTTATAGTTAATTTCTTTACCTGGATAGTACAGAAATAAATCCTGGATCATTTTTTCCTTTGTACCAGAGGTTCTCTTACTCTCCAAATGAGTGGCCCAAAAGGCAAGCAAGAAAACTGGGAAATAAACAGGGAGCACACTCGCTAGCTTTGGTGATGTTGTTACCTAGTCAGTTAATTAAATGTCTAGAACAGTGGTGGAATTCATTTTTGTTAATTATCAGTTCTGTGGGTGTGGCTTGTGGCCATGGTGTGGTATGGTGAGTGTAGCTTGGTGGGCATGGCAGGGTAAGGTTACTGCAAAATCTCCATTCCCACCCCACTTTGGGGCCTGCCAGGGGTAGTATCTTCAAACTACTCAAAATTTTGGCTACCAGTTCTCCAGAACCTGTCACCCCTGGTGTAGAAGAAAACAATCAAGCTCAGAGAGAACCAAGGACTTCACAGTTTAACCTGAGCTACATATATTCTCTCATAAGAGAAGTGCATCGGACAGTGAAATGAATCAAAGCAATGCAGAACTTGTTCTTCTTTTCAAAACAACTTGATTAAATTCAATTGGTATGATAGATGGTTTCATAATTCCAAGTTCTGATAACTTGATTTTTTTATCTTGTGTACTTAAAACCTCTTGGTAATTTTCAGAATATAAAATATATACTGTAAATTTCAATATGGTTTAATCTGTACCAGTTATTCTTCATAGAACAAATCCTGGAGAATTCTTTATTCTATCTTTTATTAAAAGTTTAAAAAATAAAATAGATTTTATAACAGGCTTGAAAGATGTCCAGGCATTCATTTGGGCTGTCAATCTACATGGTGCTGTTATTGGCAATCCAATTATTAACTGAAATAGCAATCTTGTGAATGTAAGAATGCTTTTTCATCAACTTTTGCTGACATGTGGGATCCTATCTTTCAGTTTTAAAGTTGTCTCAAATTCAAATATGACTCATGACATTTGCCTATTGCCACAATAAAATATTTCATAGTATTTGTTTTTAAAGTTATTGCAAGAGCTATTTTAAAATGTTTTGAGAGGGCTGAAATCCCAGCAAATGTAATTTGGATCAATCAATAAGTAACACCATTAATTTATATATGGATCCTCAAAAGCGAACTCTTTTGATAGGGATAATTTATCACAATTATTCTTTTTTATTTATTCAATTTATATGCCACCCGTTTCAGTGTCAAACACCTCTGAGTGGCTAAAAGTACAGTATAAAACAGTTAAAACATTCAGCCATAAAAATAAAAACTAATTAAATTAATTAAAATTAATTGTAAGTAAGCAGCACTCCATTCAGTATAAATTATTCCTTTAAATAATATTATACACATTTTTTTTAAAAAATGTTTTATTTGCTATATTGCTACAAGCAAAGTCTTCTGCCAAAGACATCCTTCAAATCATGGAAGTCACTCGTCTACTTGAAGACTTTCATGTCATGGCTGCTATAAAGAAGCTTATTTGCAAATTGAAGAACATGCAGAAACAATATTCAGTCTTACTGAGTAAATGTTTACATTTATAAATGCAACCTTTATAAATTTATAAATGTTATGATTAACTAATTTAAAATGGAAAGGGAAAGGTATTCAATGAAATATTTTAATTAGGGGAAGAAAGAGGTCGCATTATTATTATTAGTAGTATTGAGACCCCTTCTCAAGAAGCTCTCCCTGGATCCAGCAGAACTGAAGAATTTTCGTCCAGTCTCCAACCTTCGTTTTGTAGGAAAGATTGTAGAGAAAGTGGTGGCACTCCAGCTCCTATGGTTGTTGGAGGAAACAGATTATCTAGACCCCTGGTTCCCAACACAGGGCCCAAATTGTCCCCCAAAGGCAATTTCATTTTTAATGGGGGAAATTGAAACCTTGCTTAAACCCAGTTAATGGCCTTTTAGGCTTCCTCCACGTGAGTAGTTCACTTTTTGAATAATAAAAATTATACGTCATGGGGGAAGGCCTTGGGATTTTAGAGATGCTTAGGTGGGGCATGGCCAAAAAAAGGTTGGGGACCAGTGATCTAGACCATTTTCAATTGGGTTTCAGGCCTGAATACAGCACAGAAATTGCTTTGGTTTCTCTGATGGATGATCTTTGACCCTGAGATGGGGGGTCATTCCTCTATCTTGGTGCTACCTTGCTGCTGCTTGTTCTTGATCAGCTGCTTTCAATACCATTGACCATGGTATCCTTCTGCCCAGACTAAGAGAGCTGGGATTGGGAGGCACAGTATTATGGTGGTTCTCCTCTTATCTCTCTGGTTGATCGCAGTCAGTTTTGGTGGAAGGGCAGAGGTTGACCCCTGGACCATTTGCAGGATTTCTTAGGGCTCGGTCCTCTCTCCCCTACTATTTAACATTTACATGAAACTACAGGATGAGATCATCCGAAGACATGGGGTTAGGTTTCAGCAATATGCTGATGACACCCAGCTATATATCTCCATCCCATGTCAGTTCAGTGAAGCAGTGGAGGTGGTGTGCCAGTGCCTGGATGAGGTGAGGGTCTGGATAGGAGTCAACAGGTTCAAACAACTCGGACATGACCAAGTGGCTGTGGACACTGTCTCTGAAAGACTATGTCAACTGTTCTTCCTTGGTTCTCAGCAAGAGACATTAACCCCTTCAGAACAGGTTCTCAATTTGGGTTTCATCCTAGACTCATAGTTAAAATTAGATCAACACTTGACAGCTGTAGCTAGGGGGCCCTTTGCACAGGTTTGACTAATGCAGCAATTGCGACCCTACTTGGATCAAGAGGCTCTTCTCATGGTCACTCATGTCTTTATCCTCTCATGCTGGATTATTGCAACATGCTCTAAATGGGGCTACCCTTGAAGAGTGTTTGGAGACTACAGTTGGTCCAGAATGCAGCTTCATGAGCTGTGATGGGTAAGGCCATATACACCCACACTACACCAATTCTTCACAAACTGCACTGGCTTCCTATCGGTCTCCGGTCACAATTCAAGGTGTTGGTTATCCTACATAGCTCAGGGCCAGAATATCTTTGAGACCGCCTTCTATCACATACCTCCCAGCAACTGGTTAGATCCCACAGGGCTGATCTTCTTTGGGTCTCGTCACCTAAACAGTGTCAGCTGGTGGGTCCACGGGGAAGATCCTTCTCTGGAATCAGCTACCTCCTGAGATCCTCACTGCTCCCACCTTATTGGCCTTCTGGAAAGCCATAAAGATCTGGGTTTTCCAACAGGCCTGGGACTATTGACATTCAAAGTTGCTTGTATTGCTAAAAATGAGTCTAACAGAATTTTTTTTAAAGAACAAATTAGGATCTCTTCTGAAAAATCTCATGCCCTCATGTTTTTCACAATTGTATTATATTTTTCTATGTATTATTCTGGGGAAAAAACTGCTTTCTTTTATAATTCTTAGTACTGGTTTTACAATCAGAATAAAAATAAATGTAGAGAGAAGTATTTTACTATATAATAAAAAGTAAACCAAGAGTAGTTGCTTCAGAAAAATGTAAGATAAGTTACTACAAATTATCTGTTCTCTACGATCTTTATATGATAAACCATTCCTTTTCAAAATTATAATCCAAATATTTTATTGTTAGGCTATATTTGCTTCAATATATGTACCATATTTTTCTGCCTTATCTGTAATTCCAAAGACTATCAGGATCAAGGATTATGGAGCTTGCTCAAATTCCAAGAAGCAGTTTTATCAAAAGTGTTATAATTTAATAACCAAGGATTCTATGTTTAAAAACAGAATTTATGATTTGTTTTGCACAGAAGAGTTTTGCTTTTTTAACTGATCACAATTTTGATGTTTTAAGTTTATGATTATAATTGTGTCAGACTTTTTGTATCCAGCTATTCATTTAATTTTCAGTAAAGGGATAAACTAGTATGTCCCCTTGCTAAATGTTTTCCAGCAGGGATGCTGATAGAGCATTGACACAAAATGGACACATACTATTCCTTTGTAGTATCAACGATGGTAGGAATCCAGGGTTTCCAATGTTATAAATACAAAATTTTAAAAAGCTATGTTATTTTGTGATAACCAAAAATCAGGAGGACTCTAGTAAGCTCCTTTTCAGACTGACAGAGACTTTGAGAAGTACAGCTCATTTCATCTCTGGTTAGCTAAACTGATCTAGGATTTTAATTGGGAAGTTGAAGGAAGCAGAAAATATGGAGGAGAGGGTAGTTATGCAGATAAATTACAAGCACTTTTCAATTTACATTGCTGCAGCGCCTGGCAGAGCCTCCATCTTTTCTGTTGCTTGTGAGAATCTTTTTCAGCTTGCTTATAACACACCCAGATATCAGACTGCCACTGTATTTACATTAACTGCATAATCATAGGCTTCAGTATTGGAAGAACATTCATATGTTCTTAACATGTGATATATGTTACTGTTTGCCAGCAATGTGTTGTTTCTACTCAAGACAAATAGATCAAAAGTTGTAAAGAAAAAGAAGAAGAAGAACAATGGACACAAGTTTGAAACCAGAGACTCAAAACCAGGGTACTTCTGGTCTAACAAAGAGAAATATATGGTTGTTGTATTAAATTACAAAGGAAAATATACTTGTAATATATGTATATTGTTACCTCAAATGACATATTGCTAAAATTAGTTCAGCAAGTAACTAAAATATGCAGGTCTTTATCATTCATTATACAGTGGTACCTCTACTTACGAACTTAATTCGTTCCATGACCAGGTTCTTAAGGAGAAAAGTTTGTAAGAAGAAGCAATTTTTCCCATAGCAATCAATGTAAAAGCAAACAATGTGTGCGATTGGGAAACCACAGGGAGGTGGAGGCCCTGTTTCCTCCCAGGAGAATCCTAGAGAGGCCCCACGGAGGCTTCTCCCTGCCTTTTCTGGGTACAGTTTCAGAGGCTTGGGTTTCTTATCTAGAAAAGTTTATAAGTAGAGGCGTTTGTAGGTAAAGGCATGCATTATTTGCTTTTACATTGATTTCTATGGGAAAATATTGCTTCTTCTTACAAACCTTTCTACTTAAGAACCTGGTCACGAAACGAATTAAATTTGTAAGTAGAGGTATCACTGTATTGTCAACAATTTCATCTGTATTACTGATTCAGAGGTTAAGTATCTCAAATAGTTTTGAGACCAAGCTTCATAAATATTTATCTTAATTGATAAATGACAATGCACGAGAACAGTGGTTCTCCACCTGTGGCTTACAGACCCCTGGGGCCATGATGTCATAACAGGGAGGGTCAGCCAAGGCTTATGAAATGCTATGATTTAAATCTTAAGTCTTGGTCACAAAAGGTATTTAAAGCAGGTTCGTGATAAAGAAAAGGTTGAAAACCATTAAACTAATGTTATGCGAGCAACTAAAATGTAGTTTCTAGATAGTAAATAATTGTTCTAAGAGTTTAAAGAAATAAATAAATTACTTTGGGGATATAATAAATTAAGTCCCCTGCATGTATTTGGAATAAAGTTTCTTCTTGTTGTAATCTGTCATCAGATGTTGGCAATCATGTTGGTAATCCTATTTTTATCAACAGGCGCATGAAAATGTGCTGCTGAGTTTTGTCCAAACCAGTCCCTTCAATTTTGAAACCATAATGTTCTTCTTCTGCTTGGACCTCATTTACCTTCCATCTTTCCTTGGAGGATTAAGTGAAGTATGGCGTATTTTTCCAGGTGTCATATCACATGTCCCAAATATTCTAACTTTCACTTTTTAATGGTTTTGATGATCTCCCTTGGCTTTCCCAGGCAACTTATCACCTCTTCATTTCTGATTTTGTCAACCCAGTTTAAGAGGACTTAACAGCTGTCTGTAAATCCGGATTTCAAATGCTTCTAGTCTCTTCAAATGGCTTTCTGTCATAGACCAACTATGTACTCCGTAGAGCAGTTACAGCAAAGATGTAACATCTGACAAGCCTCATTTTTAGTCTTAAGCTTATGTTGTGACTGCAGAAGACATTTTTCATTTTGAAGAATGCTGTTCAAACTTTCTCTATTCTTGTTTTTACTTCAGTGGTCATGTTCCAGCTTTCATGTAAACTAGAACTGAGGTATGTGAGCCTTTAAATTTTTTCTAGTGGTATGCCTTTCAATATGTATTGGTGGTAAATTAATGGGTTATTTTCTGATGACCATGAGCTTGGTTTTTGAGTTGTTAAGCTTCAAGCTGTATTTTTCAGATATTTCTCTGACTGTTGATGAGCTGAAGATCTTCACGTTCTTATTCTTTGAATGAAATGTAGTAATTTTCATATTTCTTAGGTTGTAGAGCAAAAGATACCCAGCCGATGATACCCAGTTATACATCTCCACCCCATGTCCAGTCAACGAAGCAGTGGAAGTGATGTGCCGGTGCCTGGAGCCTGTTGGGGCCTGGATGGGTGTCAACAAACTCAAACTCAATCCAGACAAGACGGAGTGGCTGTGGGTCTTGTCTCCCAAGGACAATTCCATCTGTCCGTCCATTACACTGGGGGGAGAATCATTGACCCCCTCAGAGAGGGTTCACAACTTGGGTGTCCTCCTCGATCCACAGCTCACATTAGAGGAACATCTTTCAGCTGTGGCGAGGGGGGCATTCGCCCAGGTTCGCCTGGTGCACCAGTTGCGACCCTATTTGGACCGGGAGTCACTGCTCACAGTCACTCATGCCCTTATCACCTCGAGGCTCGACTACTGTAACGCTCTCTATGTGGGGCTACCTTTGAAAAGTGTTTGGAAACTTCAGATCATGCAGAATGCAGCTGCGAGAGCAATCATGGGCTTTCCCAAATATGCCCATGTTACACCAACACTCCGCAGTCTGCATTGGTTGCCGATCAGTTTCCGGTCACAATTCAAAGTGTTGGTTATGACCTATAAAGCCCTTCATGGCACCGGCCCGGATTATCTCAGGGACCGCCTTCTGCTGCACGAATCCCAGTAACCAGTTAGGTCCCACAGAGTGGGTCTTCTCCGGGTCCCATTAACTAAGCAATGTCGTTTTGCGGGACCCAGGGGAAGAACCTTCTCTGTGGCGGCCCCGGCCCTCTGGAACCAACTCCCCCCAGAGATTAGAATTGCCCCCACCCTCCTTGCCTTTCGTAAACTGCTTAAAACCCACCTCTGCCGCCAGGCATAGGGTAATTGAGATACTCTTTCCCCCTAAGACTTTACAATTTTATGCATGGTATGTCTGTATGTATGTTTGGTTTTTATTATAATGGGTTTTTAACTGTTTTTTAGTATTGGATTATTATTATATGCTGTTTTATTATTGCTGTTAGCCGCCCCGAGTCTCCGGAGAAGGGTGGCATACAAATCCAATAAATAAATAAATAAAATAAATAAATAATAAATAAAATAACTATTTTTAAAAATTAGCAAGAATTTACGACTTTATTTTCTAATTACTATTAGACTCTCAAACCACAATTCTTTATGAATCTCCAGCAACAAAAACTGTAATATCAGAATCTTCACAAATTATCTGATACTCAGAACTGTCTCCCAAAACTTTCTGCTTTTATCAAAATGACAAAACAGTTGTATGTTCCACCTGTTTTGTACCACCTGTAACATCACTATGTATAAGTCATGGGCTCCTCCCCCCAGCCAGTGGAAATGGCCCGGGAATGGCATGCTGATAGATTTCAGCCCAAGAACAGCATGATGGACAGATTCTTGGGCCGAAATTTGCCGGGGTTTTTTGCTTCTGCGCACGCGCGGAAGCAAAAATATAAGTGAAAATAGCCAAAATCTCACGAGATTTGTCTTGCTGCACATGCACAGAAGCCAAATTTCATGTGTGGCACACACGCACACATGTTGGCAATGCCCGCGCTGGCGGCCAAGGACCAGCCGGTTAGCGCAGTATGTGGCTGCCCAATACTGCTATGAATATATTAAAATGTCAGAGTTGTAATAGAATTATGTCCCTTTCCTTAATTTGTCCTTCCCCCATAGCTGATGACTAAGAAGGATCTTTTAGATCAGGGGTCTCCAATCTTGGAAACTTTAAGATTTGTGGACTTAAAGCTGGCTGAGGAATTCTGGGAGTAGAAGTCCATAAGTCTTAAAGTTGTCTAGGTTGGAAACCCCTGTTTTGGATAGAAGAACAGAAAGTCAGCCGCTGAACCATGATTCTCTCTGAATCACCTCAGCATCAATCATGGGGAATACGGTAATTTCTTTTTTCCAAGACTCCAGAATATGAATATTACTAGAATGAAAAATGGCATATCTTTAGTTTTGATCAGGCAAACGTTGATCAATATTGAAATATTTGTGGGTTTGCTACAATCTCTTTATCATTTCCCTTCAGATTTATTTGTCATGTGGAAAACCTCCACAAGTAGATAAAGGCCCCACAGAAGCTATTTAGGCAGGGATAAAATAATGATGGGGAATGCAGTTAGCCTAGTTTGTGCTTACCTAAAGGCAACATCAAGTCTGTGAAAACCCTTTTTACATGAGGTAGATTTGCTGCCCATCATCATCAACATCATCATCAATCATCATCATCTTTAATTTGCATTCTGCCCAACCTCAAATGACTCTGGAAGAGTATCATTTACAGTGGTATCTCTACCAAAGAATGCCTCTACTTAAGAACTTTTCTAAATAAAAACTGGGTGTCCAAGATTTTTTCCCTCTTCTTAAGAACCATTTTCTACTTAAGAACCCGACCCTGGAAGAATTTCTCAGGAAATTTGAGAGCGGCATCCAGTTTCCTGCTATTCCCCTGGGGTTTCTCTTTCTGGTGCAGTGTATGGGAGGCAGCCTCGTGCCGGGTGTGTAGGAGGCGCGTGATCCTCGCCACCTCAGAGTCCCTCTTTTTTTTTTAAGCCTTAAAGTTTTGGATTTTTTTCGATTCCCCTCACCTCACTTTCTTCCTTCGGCAATAACTGTTTTCCTTCTCTTCTTCCTCCTCCTTCTCCCACCCAAATTCCAAGCTTTTATTTCTTTCCTAATGGGATTGCATGTATTATTTGCTTTTACATTGATTCCTATGGGAAAAATTGCTTCTACTTATAAACTTTTCTACTTAAGAACCTGGTCATGGAATGAATTAAGTTCTTAAGTAGAGGTACCACTGTATTTATTTTAAATACACAGTTTATGGGGATCTTCAAAAATAAAGTGCTAGACTCCAGCTGTTTTGGTTTTACAAAAATGTTTCTGAGCATTACACAGGGATTATTATAAATCAAGGGGTGGCTGCAGTTCAATGTTTTTTGAGAAGAATGTGTCTCCAGCCAAACCCAGGAAGACAGAGGTAAGCTAAGACAGTAGGAAGCATCCTGGAAGAAATCTAAGGGATAATGGGGATCAGCATCACTGGTTTGCCATCTGTTAAATGGATATTTTGTGCTGGCTTATTTCAGATGAAAAAACATTTTGAGACAGTACCTACCTGCATATTAAAAGAGTGCACGTTAGTTCAAAAACAGATTACCAGGTGTAGAATTAGCCTTCATACATTGCACATACTTTTAGCAGGTATTGCGTCATACAATGTAGATATTATCAACAGTAATTTACTATTAAGTAACCTATAACTAATACGCTTCCCCACAAAATATTCTCTTTTGTAAGAAAAGCTATTTTCATCAATAGTGCAGCACTGTGACTTTGAATAATGAGATTAATTTTAAAAACAGGCTTGCTTTCAGACTTCATGTCCAAAGGCAATGACTTGATTATTGTTATTGTCTTGCAAGAAAATTAAAAGTTTAAGCTGATGGAAAACATGCCTGTCTGTGGTGATTAAACAGTGATGAGTTGTGCTTAAAACTGATGGGTAAAACAATCTGAGGTATGTTTTAGAAGGATTTTTTTAAAGACAGTATAAATATTGGTATTGATTTTATAAAGATTTCTGCTGTAATAACCCTGCACGCTGAGTCCAGAATTTCCTAGCATTTGCTCTTGGGAATCTCTATCAAGCAAGATGAAGGACACTGAACAAGATTACTTTCATCCTACATTCTGCCTCAGATTTAAGAGGAAATATTTACTTCTGTTGCAATTTTTCTCTGCTGTTTTTAAAACTAGTATCCTTAGATAGATGATAGATAGATAGATAGATAGATAGATAGATAGATAGATAGATAGATAGATAGAAAATTACCCATTTGTCAGTACTATTCATTGTTTTTAGCACATGCAACAAATAACACAAGCCAAACACTTGTTTTACCTTGAAGGTTTAATTTTTTCCCCAACAATATTTACTTACAGTAATTCAATACTTTTTCTTTAATTAATATTCATTCAGAATTATAACATTGATAACAGATTGATTAGCTGGTCTATAAATATAGTTTGTGAAAATTGTAGAAAGAAAAAAGAAAATTGTAAAAAGAAAAAGAAATATATGGTAACAAACTAGAGTTCACAATTACAATATTAGCTACACAGCATATATGTAGCTTTCTCCAACAAATAACTAAGACTAGATGGGTATACCACTATGAACTACTCATATTTTTGGGGAGAGTAAGGTTAACAGCTCATTGTTGTGAAGTTCAATAAATAATCTGAGGCTGATTGCTGTCTCTTTGCCTGATCTATGGGATAAGACAATTATGAATATAAAATAGGAATAATAGCAGCTCCCTTTGCTCAGGAAGAAAAGTTGATTGTAAATATCAATAACTTCTTATGTAAATAACCATAATTATTTACATAATATGTGAGAAAGATATAACTGGGGCAGCAGCAGTTTCAAACAATGGAGGAAACTCAGTACAGTAGCAAACTACCCTCAGTCTCTGCCTGTTTATATGTACATAAAACTTTAAATGTTGGTTATTTAATAAGGGTAAAGAGGACGATGTACATTTAATGACTGCAGAGACTATTTTCCCCTCTGCTGTGAACATGCTTGATGTTATTTTAATAGCAGCGCTGGGTGTGTCAGAGGCTTCTTCTATGCGACAGTTTGCTGACATAAAATTATATATTAATATAAGGCAAACCACAGGAAAGTTTTTCATGTGTTTCCAAGATACATTTTTAAATGTCAATTTAACTTAACAACATATATTATGTCTAAATACTGTTTATGTTGCTCATGGCCTTGCTGTTTCATATCTGATTATTTATAATCTTTCGCTTGTTCTTCATTACTGGCACCTCCAGCATGCCTTTGTCTATCTTTTGCTAGGAAAATATAATAGATACCATGCTAGCATACAGATTAAAGATTACTGGTGGCTTTGTGTTATATTCCTATACAGACTTAAGCTAAGTGAGACTTATGGAGAAGGCTGTCTGAAAAACCACAAAAGAGATGAAGAATAGGAATAGGTAAAAATAGGAAGTGCCATATCAAATCCTACTCCCGTCAATGGTGGTGTCTCTCA
The DNA here is from genome assembly GCF_031021105.1 of Erythrolamprus reginae. Lineage (NCBI taxonomy): Eukaryota > Metazoa > Chordata > Lepidosauria > Squamata > Dipsadidae > Erythrolamprus > Erythrolamprus reginae. The sequence continues at coordinate 204,777,054 of NC_091952.1, forward strand.
AGGCAGTGGTCTAGGACCAACACTCTTCATACTCTACATTAACGACCTCTGTGATCATATTATAAGCAACTGTGTGTGGGGGGGGGGGGGTTTGCTGATGATGTTAAACTATTTAATACCACTGACAATGTTGCTACCCTTCAAAAAGACCTTGGCCATATAGCAGAATGGTCAAACAACTGGCAACTTCGAATCTCAACAAACAAATGCTCTGTCTTACACATTGGCAAAAAGAATCAGAATACAAAATACAAACTTGGAGGAAACAGACTTGTAGATTACCCTCACTCTGTCAAAGACCTTGGAGTACTCATATCTAATGACCTAAGTGCTAGAGCCCACTGTAACAACATTGGCAAAAAAGCACTAAGAGTTGTTAATCTAAATTTATGTAGCTTCTTCTCTGGCAATATTAATCTGCTAATCAGAGTTTACAAAATATTTTTTAGGCCAATTCTGGAATACAGCTTACCTGCCTGGAACCCGCATTGCATATCAGACATTAATACAATCGAGAGAGTCCAGAAATATTTCACAAGAACTCCTCCGCTCACAACAAAATACCTTATTCCACTAGACTTGAAATACTGGGATTATACAGTTTACAACTACGTCACCTCCGATCTGATCTAAATATAGTTCATAAAATCATATACCAAAATGTCCTCTCTGTTAATGACTACTTCACCTTCAACCGCAGCAATACACAAGCACATAACAGATTCAAATTAAATGTAAACCTCTCTAAACTCGACAGCAGAAAATATGGCTTCAGCAATAAAGTTATCAGTGCCTGCAATGCACTACCTGACTCCATGGTCTCTTCCCCAAACCCCAAAAACTTTAACCCTTAACAGCCTAAGGATTATCTACTGTCGACCTCTCTCCATTTCTAAGAGGTCTGTAAGGGGCAGGCATAAGTGCACCACTGTGCCTACTGTTCCTGTCCTACTGTCCTATTGTCCTCTTTTATCGTTATTTTTTACTTATGTTATGCTTATACAAACTACTACAATCCTATATATGTTTGATAAATAAATAAATAAATAAATAAATAAATAAATAAATAAATAAAATGAGATTAAAGTGTCATACAGTTCAATATTACATGCACATTTATTTAGAAGCATATCCATTGAGTTGACTGGAATTTATAGTCAGGAAAATGATCTTACCATTTAGATATTTGTGAATTGATTATGACAAAAAGGAGTACAGAATTTGTACTAAAATGTGAAAGAGAAGAACTACCACTCAAGTATAGAATTCATCATAATCCTGCCCTTCAATGTACATGTACATGTTGCATATATTCCATACCTTTTTGAGTTCTTTGCATGTAATTGATTACCATAAAATCTGTTTGTTTGTTTGTTTATTTATTTATCCTATTCATTATTTTTATAAATAACTCAAGGCAGGGAACATATCCCACACACCTTCTTCCTACTATTTTCCCCACAATAACAACCCTGTGATTTGTCTGGAAGAGAATGGGCGTTGGTCTTACCTGATATGCCCGTCTTGTAGGGTGGAGATGACCTCGCCCCCTTAGCCAATGAGGACAGAATGACAATTAATATATGATCATCCCTTGCCTCTATTCTCCCTATTCTATTCTCCTCTTATGATGAAGGATGACGGTCAGACTCAATAAGCAGCTTCCAGGTACACAAGATATGTCACCACAAGACCATGCCTCGAATGCCAGACCAGACCACTTTTGGGTGGGATTGGAGATTAGCTCTACCTTACGAGAAGGGTCATATCAGGTAAGACCAATACCCATTCTCTATAGTGGGTAGAGCTAACTTCAAGAATTAGACATACCAAAGCAGTCTGTCCATTGGGAGGATTAAGTCTGGCTGTCCTCTAGAGACCCCAAAACCATGTGTTGCAAAACCCTGTGCCCAAATGCAGTGTCTGCCAAAGCAAAGCTGTCCAGTTAATAATAACAGATGAACGGCATATGCGAAGCCCAAGTAGCTGCCCAGAAAACCTCCTCGATAAAGGTTTACATGGACCATGTCACTGCTGTAGCTGCACTGTAGGTTGAGTGCACCATCACTCTACAAGGCCACGGCAAAGACTGCAGGTCATAGGCTGTGGCAATGGCAGTGCACAACTAGCAGCCCACCATGGAAGGAGAAACCCTTTGTCCAAAGAACGCAGGCTGAAAGGAGATGAATAATGCCTCAGTCTTCTGCATGCCACCTGTGGCATGAATACCATAGATTCACCATCACAGACCTAGGTCATCAAATGAAAAACCTCAGGGGGGTGGAGAAGAATTCCAGGAAGAGCCCAGAAGACACTGTCTCCCTGACCCAAGCATCTGTTATAAACTCCTCCGACCTGGAAGTGAATAAAGTCTACGAGTCTACAGAGAGGGGTGGCATACAAATCTAATAAATAAATAAATAAATAAAGCCAGCCAGCCACCAGTGGAAGGGGTGACCTCCAGCCCCTTGAAAGGACCTCTTGTACTGCCTGCCTCTGCCTGCTCTGTAAGGAGCCTGCTGCTGCCTGCCCACATATTGCCCCTGTCCCCTGTGGAAATCAGATTCCTGATCAGAGGCATGAAATAAACATTTTGGGAAAGGGGAAGAGCAAAAGGAGCTCTTACGATGGAAAGTGAACAAGACATTCCATTTATCACAGGTCTCAATAATGATGGGATTTAGAACTTCCCTGAATAAGGGTTGAGCTTGATAAGACACTAAAGCCAAACACCATTTATTGTGCATATCAGATTGCCAGTTGAAGAGCCAGTGCATCCACCTAACCACTGCTGAAGCATCCATGGATCACAGGATCATTAACATGGACCAAAGTTTTAGAGGCTGTGCGGTGCTTGAGGGATTTGGCTGCCTCTGCCATAGTTTAGATAGATTTTGTGAGAGCTGTTGTGGAAAGTAGGCCCAGAAAAAGAAGAAAAGGCTGAATATTTGTAAGACAAAAACAATCAGTTGTAGGCCTGTATTGTGTTGGCAAGGAAAATGGCCACAGCCCTTACAGTGAGGCTCTTAAAATGGCTGCCACTCTCAGTGTGGTGCTGTTAAGATGACTGCCTATGAAGTTTCCAAAATGGCCACTGGCAAGTTAGGGCATTCAAAATGGCTGCTGGCCTATCTTTGGCTTCAAAAATGACCTCTAGCGAGGATGATTCAAAATGGCTACTCCCTGATTCAAAATGACCACACCCTTACCAGTGTCAATATGACTTCTGCCCTTGTGAGAGCTATCAAGATGGTCACTGCACTGTGTCAGCTTCAAAAGGGTCACTGCCCTTATGAGTAGACAAGATGGCTGCTGTTCCTCTCAGAGGCTCCCGAATGTTGGCTGAAAAGCACAGGAAGCTGCCAGCTGTCAGAGCCAAAGGCACTCAGAGAGGTAAGCAATTGCCTGCTTTCGAGTGAATGTCAGTGAGGAGACAAGGATCTGGGCAGTGAAGCCGGTAGTGAGGAGCAAGCCCCTGGGCCGGCTGCTGGTAGCAGGGCATCCACATGAGTGTGAAGACCAGCAGTCTCTGTCACTTTGTTATGAGAATAGGATTGCCACAAGCCAGAATGTAGGCAATGGAAAGTGCTTTATATTTAAAAACTGGAGATCCCATCAGCCTGATGAAACTGGCCAGATGGAAAAACTCACAAAATCCTTAATCAAGTCAGAGAGCAGGCCTCAAGGAAAGGGAGCGTAGTAATGTACGCATCCTGTTCAGCGAGGAACGGAGTTAGAAGAGGGGGAATAGAGGCAAGAATGATCATATATTAATTGTCAGACTCAGTCCTCATTGGCTGAAGGGATGGGGTCATCCCATTCTTGGAGGTTAGTTCCCCCAACTATGGAGAATGATTAGCCCAAGGTCACCCGATTTGCTTTCATGGTTAAGGGATTTTAACTCATTGTATCATTGTTTTCTACATTCTAGCCTGGTGCTTAACCATTAGGTCAACGGGCTCCTAAAATTGTAGGATAAAGACCTTTCATTATGAAAATATAAACTACTGTTCTCGTTCATGCAAATTTATACATGAATAGTTTTTGACTTCCCAATGACTGACCCAAGATCATCCAATCTACCCACCTTTTGGGTCAAGGGAGGATAAAACCTCAATTCTAACCATAATCCATTCATAGGTTGGCCTCTTAATTACTAACTGCACTGCCTCTCAATTATATATTTCTTGTGGACATCCTGATAATGTTGGAAGAATAGATTTGGATATTTCAGGCTTCAATGATATTTCAGCATATTTAACTCAAATGTCCCAATATTTGAATACGTTCTAATGACTTGGAAAGCTTTTATGGTTTCACAGACATTTGCTTCTAGGTAATATTTATGAAAATTAATGCATCACAATTTATAACTGGTCGCATACCATCACTCGCATTCTCTTGAAGTAAACTGTTGTTGTTAGAATCCTCTTCTCCCAAGATAAATTTTGGGATTATCTTAGAATTTAGCAAGGTGGTATGCATAGTGAACTCCTCAGAAGTTGTATTTAAAGAAGTATTTTAGTGAGAGTAACTGATTGTGTCAATGTTTCTTATCTCAGTTTGCCTCATTCCATCTTAAACTTACTTTTTGTAAAACAAAGAAGACTGAAAATATGCTTGACTCCTGTTGATGGCTACCATTTCTGTACATTTGCATGGTCCTTAAAATATGCAATTTGCATCCCCAATAGTAGCTGAAATGCATGCTGCAAGAACCCCTTCTTATTTCAGAATATTCTTATTTGAGAACAATTTTTGCACATTTTTCATCTAGTTCTCTGTTAGTGTTATTACAGGAGTTTGTCTTGTTGGGATAAAATAATATTATTACAATGATCTTTATAGCAACAGCACTTAGACTTATATATACCACTTCACAGTGCTTTATAGCCCTCTCTAAGCGGTTTCCAGAGTCAGCATATTGCTCCTCAAAATCTGGGTCCTCATTTTACTGACCTCAGAAGGATGAAGGCTGAGTCACCTTGAGCCTGGCGACATTTAAAATGGTAAATTACAAGCAGCTGGCAGTCAGCAGAAATATCCTGCAGTACTACACTCTAACCATTCTGCCACCATGGCTCATTGTTGTGCTTGAGTTGTTGTGTCTACCCACAGCTCATAGCTTTATTTTATAATTTTAAAACCTGGTGAATAGTGTGAATTGTAATAGGATAGGCTATAAGTATGCTTTATAAATAAAATACCAAAGTTTAAGTTCAATGTATATGGTTTCTTTCAAAGTTGTTTACCAGATAACAGCTGCCTGGTTAAATGTTAGCCTCCCTGAATCCTGTCGGAGTGGAAGCATATAAATATGAACAATCAATCAATCAATAAATCAACCAATCAATAAATCAATAAATCAATCAACAAACAAACAAACAAACAAATAAACAAATAAATAAAATAACAATCAACACAACCAGTTGTTATAGAGTAAAAACTTTGAAGTTTTACATACTATCCAGCAAAATTATAAAAGATAAAAAGCATAAAGAGCCGAGGTGGCGCAGTGGGTAGAGTTCAGTACTGCAGGCCACTAAAGCTGACTGCTAGATCTGTAGGTCAGCGGTTCAAATCTCATCACGAGCTCAAGGTTGACTCAGCCTTCCATCCTTCCGAGGTGGGTAAAACGAGGACCTGGATTGAGGGGGCAATATGCCGGCTCTGTTAAAAAGTGCTAGTGCTAACATGTTGTAAGCCGCCCCGAGTCTAAGGAGAAGGGCAACATAAAACAATCAAGTAAGTAAGTAAGTAAGTAAGTAGGTAAGTAGGTAAGTAAGTAAATGCATACATGCGTACATACATACATACATACATACATACATACATACAAATCTCTTTTTAGGCAGGATTAGTGTCATGAGACAGTCACAAAATATTCACTATTTCGGTTTTTCCTATTTGCTACTACAGTTTTTTATGTTCGATGCCAAAATAATTTGGCATTATTTTGTGTAAGTGGGACATTATACACAAAGATTTTGGTACATCCTGCTCTGGCTCTGAAAGTGTACAGATATGTCCAATATGTGGTAAGGGAACCAAATCATTACTAAATTAACTAAATTAACTGGGTCCTGCCCTCAAATATTGGCTACTTAGCTGTGGTGTAGTGACAAATATATAACATTAATTTTTATATCAAAAAGGGTGAGAAAAGAGTAATTCCCAATATAATACTTAAAATTTCATAAAGATGATTCATGGTGCTTCCCTGCTGATAAGCACCTGTTTTAAAGCTGTTGCTGAAAAACACTGATAAAATTTTTATAACAATGCAGTGCAACATTTTTTACCATCTCAAGTTTTCTATGTTTTAATCAAACGGTATACAGTATGAACAGTTTCCTATTTCAAAGTACCATTGTAATTATTTTTCTACATCCAGCTAAAGCAAAAGCCCAGCTATATCTTGGGGTATTTTTCTTTTTAACTTTCATCACAATAGGATTTATATTTACTCTAAGCTGAATTCTATCATGTTTAATGGAAAATGCATCCAGGATTTTGCAACTATGGCTTGTATATAAATTGATAGGCCAGTGACCTTGAACTGAATTGAGATATACCTACTTTTATAGTTATTAAAACTCATTCTCCCTTAGTTATTTATACTAATGATTGCCATACTGCCATAATGCCATCATTTTCATCCCCAGGCCATGAGAAGCAGTTTGAAAGCAATTCCTAATTATATTATATATCTTCCTTTCTGTTGACTTGAAATGTTTAGGTGTACCCAAGGAATAAAGATCTCTGCCCCACTCCCGATGCTATGGCAAACAGGTAACATTATTTATTGCCACTCTACACACGTTTGTGTATGTGCGTGGCTAACAGAACCAGAAACTGATGAAATATTAAGAATTTTCTTTGGTATTTAAAGATTATGCTTAATTTCAATCATGGTTTTGTTTATAACCTAATAAATATATGAAAGGCTATCCATCAAGAAAGTGCTCTTGAATATACAGATTTGACAGGAAATGATTATTCAGAAAACAAAACATTTTTAAAACAACTTTTAAAGATTCTAACATAATTAAATCTAACGACTAATATTTAGAGAAAAATAAATGAGAAAAAAGTGAAAAATGAAAAGCAAAATAGTTCAGAAAGAAAAAAATACAAAGAAATGACTTCCTTTTAAAACAGATGTAAGTATATAATTACAATGAAACTAATATTTACATTAAAGAAGGTGAGCATTGAGAGTTAACATCTGATCATCAAATGTCTATTTATATTAATATTTTTAATTTGAATGCAAATTTATTTTTCAAATTATGAGGTTGATTTACTGAATTCTGGAATTCTGTAAATCTAATTTTAAGTATACCACATGATGAATCTTTCAGAAATGAGGAAATTAGCAAGAAAATAAAAACTAAAGCAGCTTTTTTACGCAATTCAACATGTGGCTTGCACAAATGGAACCACCATCATAGATTAAAGCAGGGGTGGGCAATTAATTTTGCCATGGGTCTGCCTGAGAAATTGGGATGGTTTTAGAAGGCTGGACTAATATAATTAACTCAGTTCTACCCAATACTGTAAAGACCCAGACCCTGGCCTGACCTAAACACCCAGACTCACTCTACAGACCCCTAATTGTTTGCTTTACGGCAACACGGTGCACCAAAGTCACTGCACTGGAGTGTTAGCATGGTTTATGTGCTTGGCCACTCTCGGTAGGAGGTCAAGGTCTGCTCCAGTGCGAGGATAAAAGAGCTCATCGCGTCTGCTGGTGCTCCTCCAATTCTTACTTTCCTCATGATTCCTCAGGAAATCAGGAACCGGAGCAGTCCCGGCAGACGCAGTAAGCTCTTTCATCCTAGCATTGGAGAGGCCCCGACCTCTGTGGACCGGTTACAGATAGCGGGTGGGCTGGTCACAGACAGCGGGCAGGCCGGATGCGGTCCGCAGGCCACCCCTTGCCCAGGTCTGGATTAAAGGCACATCTTTCCTATCACCTACATCAACATTCCTTATTGAAATCATCCACATGGTTTGGAGTGCAACTTCCATTGGCAGTCAAAATGGCAATTGGAGAAGGCTGGCATAAAAAAAATATTTTTTTACTTGCACATTTTCAGAGATAATATACTGATTTATGAATGAACAGTGTATTGGTGTGCAGATGTTCTTTGAATGGGGTCTCATAATCCTTCATGATTGGCTATAACGTCGAAGACTAGTTAGATTTGCAGTTCTATAGCATAATAGGCCCACACTTTGCCTATCTTATTACTGACGCACATACATTTTTGAATTAGATCTAAGAGACGTGTTGTGCTGTCGAATTTTGTTCAGGATTTAATTCACATTTCTAGCAGGTGGTGAGTAATTCTGTGAATATGTCTTCAATAAACAATAGGAGAGTTTTCTGTTTTTCAAATCTCTGAACTTTTATCATCTCCCTAAATCAGCTTTTAAAATATTCTCTAAGGTTTTAGGTGCATTTACGAAGAAATATAACGTCATTGCCGTTCCATTCTGTAGTTTAATTTCTTAGCAACAACCAACTATTTCTCAGAAGCTCACATACGTCTATCAAGAAAGAGAGGTGATCCTGGATTAAGCAGCTCATATCCAGGATCCTTTCAGGAACCCCAATAATGCTATTAATACATGTTAAAGGAAAGTAAATTAGGTAGAAAAAAAAGACATAAAAACCAATTTAAAGACAAAAGCAATATGCTCTCTTCACTGGCTAGAAACGTTAAAGATCAGAAGGTTTAAAAACTCAGGTGAGTTCTGAAAGTATGCATTTGAATGAGAGATTTCATTCAAATTATTCCAGAATTACTTCAGTTCTGTGCAGGATTACACTATCTGGTCTGTAAAAATCCAGGCAATTACTAGCAGTACCAAGAAAGGGTGGAGTTTGGAAAATCCTATAACTGTTTCCAGATCTCTACACCCTTGTATAATAGCACTATCTGTGAAGTCTGTAACTTCTCTAGCCTTGGAGCTTTCCACCTAGTCAGAAATTGAGCCGGGATGGTGCAGCAGGTAGAGTGCTGTACTGCAGGCCACTGAAGCTGACTTGTAGATCTGAAGGTCAGCGGTTCAAATCTCATCACCGGCTCAAGGTTGACTCAGCCTTCCATCCTTCCGAGGTGGGTAAAATGAGGACCCGGATTGTGGGGGCAATATGCTGGCTCTGTTAAAAAGTGCTATTGCTAACATGCTGTAAGCTGCTCTGAGTTTAAGGACAAGGGCGGCATAAAAATCGAATGAATGAATGAATGAATGAATAAATAAATAAATAAATAAATAAATTGTTTTAACACTGTGAAAGAGCTAAGAATGGAGGGCAGAATACAGTACATTTTAACCACGCTACTCTTTAGTTCTTATGATATCTCACATCACTCTAATCTTTGATTATTTTTGATATTATCTGTTGACATAACCATTCCAGAAAATAGAAATGCGGGGCTGAAAATTTAAATATTGAAATAGCTGTTGGTGCTTCGTATTTTATTGTGTATAGCATGGAGAACACTTGCCTATAAAGTCACCAATAGTCAGACACAACTAAATGGTTAAAATAATAGCTGTATTTTTAACTTAACTAGTTTTACTACCTTGAAGAAATTGATTCATCTGAGTATTTTATATATTGCATTTTTTAATGTACCATTTTGCAGTCGCTCCACTCATGTAAGAATAGGGAAATCTATTTTTCTAGATGTCCTGTGTAGAATAGCACGAGCGAATGAGAGATTTGTGGCCTTGCCTTTTTTTAAAAAAAATAAAATTTGGAACCAGAAAAAATGGGCAAATATTGCTCAAGTGATGTGGATAATCAATACATTACAAGCCAGAATAGATAGGGACAACATTTGTTTTTTAAAAAAACTAATTAAAAGCTAAGCAAGGCCTGATTATATCACACACATTTGGCAGGCAGGTATTTAAACTGACATTCTATGAGGGCAAACAAGCAGAAAATAAATATTTGCCAGAGAGGTTTTGTCTGGAGAAATAGTGGGTGAGCCCATCGCTTCCCAAGAAAGACCTGCTTATACAAAGAAATTGCAACAAAAACAGACACTGGGTAGAATTGACTGTTTTGAAAATGGTTCTGGCACTCCAACTGTTCTTTGACAATGTTGAAATAGCTACTTCTCAAGCAAACACTTCAAAAGCTAATGGTGTAATAAATGTCTTAGCCTTTACTAATGCTGTGCTGTAGAATTCTTCACTATTTTTTCTGTTCTCTCTCAGTTTTTTAAAAAAATCCAAAACAGAGTACAGTGGTCCCTCGATTTTCGTGGGTTCGAACTTCGCGAACCGGCTATACCACGGTTTTTCAAAAATATTAATTAAAAAATACTTTGCTGCTTTTTCCCTTCACCACGGTTTTTCCCGCCCGATGACATCATACATCATCGCCAAACTTTCGTCTACCTTTAATAAATATTTTTTTTTATAAACTTTAATAAATAAACATGGTGAGTAATAATCTAAATGGTTGCTAAGGGAATGAGAAATTGCAGTTTAGGGGTTTAAAGTGTTAAGGGAAGGCTTGTGATACTGTTCATAGCCAAAAATAGTGTATTTACTTCCGCATCTCTACTTCGCGGAAATTCGACTTTCGCGGGCAGTCTCGGAACGCATTCCCCGTGAAAATCGAGGGAACACTGAATTTAAAAAGAATATTTGTGGATGGAGTTGAATTTCCTGTAACTTAACTACATTGTGTAGTGAAGTTAGTTGTTTCCAGTGATGGGCTACCAAAATTTTTACTACCACACTGTGGGCATGACTTATGCATTTTGTTTCAACATCTTTCAGTTCAAATTGGGTGCTTTGGGGTGGAGCTCCAAATTTTGCTACCGGAACTGCGTTCCTGACCGTTCCCGTAGGAGCCCATCACTTGGTTTTTCTCAATCTCAGTTACTTCAATATGTGTGAACTTCATAACTCAGAATTCCCCAGCCATCATGATGGGCTGGACAATTCTGCAATTAGTCCATGCATTTTATACTTGCTGAGGTAGATAATATAAAAATGTTAATTTATTAATATTAATAATAATATTTATTAATAATGTTTCAGCAATAATATTTCCCAAAATTCCATTGGACTTTCTCAGACCTGAAAAATATAAGGCAGAAATGCTGCTCGTTGAGAGGAAATGTGTAAAAATAACACAGAAAATAGATAGATTTCAGCAAAGTATTAGTCATCAGTATTTCACAAACTCTTGCTATATTAACTATTCCTATTGAGTTAACATACTTAGTAACACTACAGTCAGAGAAGGATGTGATGATTTCTTAGACTAATTAAAAACATAAAATAGACCAAATGAGGTGGGAGGTGAAACCAAAATAATTCAATAGCAATAAGCTAGATTTTAGGTATTCATTCGATGCAATGTTTTGTATTTTAGTCAGTACTCATAGCTAAAATACAATCTGTTCTTTTATTATTTCTCTGATCATTTATTTCATCTGCAGGCCCCTTTCCATCAGACCTTAAGGTGCATACTCATTTCTCTTCTGGTTTTATATCCCACAACTTTGTGAGCTTGGAAAGGATTTTAAAGCTTTTGACTGAGACTTATTTAAACCTATTTAAGCCCCTTTTCCATATGTCTTTATGATTTTAATGTAATGATGAAAAAAATTGTTACAGCTGATTAACGTCCATCCATTCACCTCACAAAGCACACATTACTCTGTATTTACTCTGTTCCTTTCACATATTACTCTGTATACAACTAATGGAATTTAGTTATTTCATTCTAGATATTTAATAGAGAACAAAAGAGTTGGAAGGGACTTTGGAGGTCTTTTAGTCCAACCTCCTCCTCAAGCAAAAAATCATCTGACATTTCAGACAAATGGTTTTCCAATCACTTCTTAAAAACCTCCAGTGTTGGTGCACAACTTCTGGAGGGAAGTTATTCCATGGATTAATTGTTCTAACTGTCAGGAAAGATCTCCTTAGTTCTAGGTTGGTTCTTTCATTAGTTTCCATCCATTGCTTCTTGACTTGCCTTCAGTTGCTTTGGAGAATAGCTTGATCCCCTCTTTTTTGTGGTACCTCCCTTAGATAGGAGGGCTATTGTAATACTGCTATCAAGTCACCCCAATCCTTCTTTTCATTAAACGGGATATATCCAATTCCTGCAATCATTCTTTATATGTTTCAGCCTTCAGTCCCTTAATCATCTCTGTTGCTCTTCTGTGCACTCTTTCTAGAGTCTCAACATATTTTTTATGGCATGGCAACCAGAACTAGTATGTGTTATGCCCCTGTTGGAGCCTGAATCCGCAGGGGAGGATGAGTTGGAGCTGGGGTCAACAGAGGTTGAGGGGGCAACCTCATTGGCTTTGGAGGAAGAGGATGAGGCATCCCTAGATCCCTTGGGCTTGGAATGGCTTGCCAGCAGAGATGAATGGGAGCAGGATGACCCAGAGAAGGCAGGCAGTGGAGATGAGGAGTGATAGAGCTCAGGCAATGAGCAAGGACTGCCCCCTTCCAATCCCCAAGCATAGAGAGTGGAGAGGAGGTGGGAACAGCACGGGCCAACCTGATGACTCAGGAGAAGAGTGCCCCGCCCCTTTTCACAAGGCACACCTGGAGACAGACTTAAGGAGATGCTGCAGAGAAAGGTGTTTGTCAAGAACAAATGCTGAATTCATGGAGTTTTGTGTGGTGTTGCCAACGTTTGGAATTTGCTGGACTCATTGCTTTATTTCTTGCTTTATGGACTCATTGCCTTATTCCTTTGCCTCACTGGACTTCTTGCTTTGAAGCTGTTGTGCTAACAGCATTTTGCTGGACTACTCAGAGCCATAGGCTGCTCTCTCTCTCTCTCTCTCTCTCTCTCTCTCTCTCTCTCTCTCTCTGTGTGTGTGTGTGTGTGTATGTGAAGGCTTTGCTCTAGCAATGTGGAAGCGTTTGGAAAAAGTTGGAACAAGAAACGGAAGTTTGAACTAACAACTGGCTGTGTTGCTTCATGCCTTGGCCCAGGACATCACAGTCTTATCAGGCCATTAGAAAATGATATTAACCCTTCATGTGATCTTGATTCTATAGTTCTGTTAATGCAGCCTAGGACTGTGTTGGGTTTTGGCCAACTGCAGCACACTGGAGCAGTAATATCAGCCATAAATTATCAAGCCAGCTTCTGCAGAACACCCTTTTCTGTCAAGACTATGAGACTGCCTGGTTGATTTTGATTCTGGTCTTCTCACAATGTGTAGCATATGGACAGTATTTATGAAATATTTATTATTAGTAATACATTGTTAGTATTCATATGCAGTGCTGCATTCATCTCTGATGCTTTTGTCACTGAACTCAGTACATTAAATCAGAAAGCATCAAAAATAATATTCAGTGTTATACATGACAACTGGGATCTAGAGCAAAAGATCGCTGTTTATCCTTACATCCCCTGCCCCATCCATGATACTTTGTCTCCAAGTGGAAAATTGAATAAAATAAATGGGACAGAGCAACTTAAACTAATCAGCATGTTCTTTCTGCCCAGTTTTTCCGTATTTCTCTTCTAGCTGACATTTTTAATTTAATATTTAAAATCCACTGAGAATGCACAGTCCCATTTGGATTCCACCTCCCATGTATAACATTTTTCTAGCTTGTCTTTTTTAAAAACTAAATATGTTTTGTACTTTTTCATAAATGTGCTTCACCTCTTTCTTATTTTTATTATCTTCATTATCTTCATGAATACCATTAACCTGTTCTAAATTTATGAATTGCTTTCAGCTTCTTTTGCTAACCTGATAAGATCAATTTTCATTTTATTTCTGTTTTAAAAGATATTAACCATCCCACCCACTTTTAAGTCATCTTGCAAACCTGATAACATTTTTTTCCAAACCATTAGTAATAATATTTAAAAGCAGAAGACCAAGGACTGCTCTTTGAAGAAGCTTGTTTTTACAAGCTAACATGATAAAGAACCATTGATGGGCACCTTTAGTTTGATTTTCAAACTAACTATCCATTTAATTGCCCTGCCAAATTATTCTACAATTCTGTTGCTTATTGGGCATGCCAGGCAGTACTTTGTCTACTGAAGTTAAGTTATATCATTCCATTTATTAAGAATAAAAAAGAAATAACATTGGTAACATTTGTTCTGTGGAGTCTTTGTGGCTCTCTGAGCATGATGGTTTTCTTGCAGACAATTTATTACCAAACTAGGTAACATTGTGCTACAAGGGTGTGGGGTTTACTCTTATTTTTATATACTTTTGGCTTGTTCTGTCAGTTTGATGACAGTTCTTGATAGTTCTTTCACTAGACTATTGTTTACTGCCAGCTTGTTTGCCTGCAGTGGTCATTCTTGATGTTGGGCTAATATTAATTTTGGTATTAATGTCTGCTCATATTGATGTTGATTGCTGGTGAGGAAGTGTTTTGGTGTTTTGTCTCTTGAGTGGTATGTAGATATTGTTTATCTCTATGTGCCTGGTTATTTGGTACCTGGTGCATTTATCTGAGTGCCAGACCTCCAGGAATTTTCTTGCTTTTTTTGGCAAGCCGCAAGTATAAAAGTAACCCGCTCTTTCTAGCATCAGTGAAGTTACAAAGTTTGGTAATGAAGCATCTGCAAGAAAACTAAGCTGAGATAGCACCAAGAATCGCACAGTTCAACCCCAAGTTACAAATATTCTCTTCTGTCAGTAACATTTGTTCTAAAGAAATTCATGCTGATTTCCTGTAATTACTACTTTGTTTCAAAGCAGATAATTGTTTTTATTTTTATTTTATTCTCCAAACAGTACTTTTAACTTTGATTTCCGGGCATCAAAGAATAAATTGTTGCAAAATCAGTCAGAAATTTTCTGGAAAGAGGATGCTTAGCAATTTATTTCATAATACAGTGTTCCCTCGATTTTCGCGGGGGATACGTTCCGAGACTGCCCGCGAAAGTCGAATTTCCGCGAAGTAGAGATGTGGAAGTAAATACACTATTTTTGGCTATGAACAGTATCACAAGCCTTCCCTTAACACTTTAAACCCCTAAAGTGCAATTTCCCATTCCCTTAGCAACCATTTAGATCATTACTCACCATGTTTATTTATTAAAGTTTATTTAAAAAAATATTTATTAAAGTCGGATGAAAGTTTGGCAATGACATATGACATCATTGGGCGGGGGAAAACGTGGTATAGGGGAAAAACCCGCAAAGTATTTTTTAATTAATATTTTTGAAAAACCGTGGTATAGACTTTTCGCGAAGTTCGAACCCGCAAAAATCGAGGGAACACTGTACAGTGTTCCCTCCATTTTCACTGGTTCGAACTTCGCAAAAAGTCTATACCACAGTTCTTCAAAAATATTAATTAAAAAATACTTCACTGTTTTTTTCCCTATACCACGTTTTTTCCCGCCTGATGACGTCATATGTCACCGCTAAACTT
The DNA here is from genome assembly GCF_031021105.1 of Erythrolamprus reginae. Lineage (NCBI taxonomy): Eukaryota > Metazoa > Chordata > Lepidosauria > Squamata > Dipsadidae > Erythrolamprus > Erythrolamprus reginae. The sequence continues at coordinate 204,792,483 of NC_091952.1, forward strand.
TCGTCCGCCTTTAATAAATATTTTTTTAATAAACTTTAATAAATAAACATGGTGAGTAATAATCTAAATGGTTGCTAAGGGAATGGGAAATTGTAATTTAGTGGTTTAAAGTGTTAAAGGAAGGCTTGTGATACTGTTCATAGCCAAAAATAGTGTATTTACTTCCGCATCTCTACTTTACGGAAATTTGACTTCCGTTGGCGGTCTCGGAATGCATCCCCCGCAAAAATTAAGGGAACACTGTATATGTCAAAATACTTAAAAATGCTATCCTATAGGATATTATATTAAAAAATAACATCAAGCATCTTTGAAAAAACTGAAGTTGGACAACTTTATCCACATGTTCCATTTGCTTGGTGAGGCTTCAGTAGATGCTAACAAAAGTACTGCTCTTGTTAGTTGTATTATGCATTATTGTCAGATTTGCTCATTAGCATTTCTGAGCTGAAATGCATATTTTTAACACACAGTGTTCTTTCTTTCTTTTTCTGACAATTCTTTTTTATTGCCAATCTTCCTTTTGAACAAATTATAAGTTTTAATTGGTTCTTTCTTACCATCTCACTGGGTTTCCAGTATCATGATTAAATCATATTTGCCTTTTTAATACTCTTAAGAAATAATATATAGACAATGAAAACCATGTCATTTTAAAGCTCTTTGTAATCAGAAGTTCTTTCTGATTTTTGACTGAATGATTTTAAGAGGCTTCCTTTTAGCCTCTTAAACACTCCTGAAATACATAATTACGTCTCTTAGGTCCTTCAGAGCTTTCAGTTATGCTAAGTTGTTTTCAGGCAGAAACAGAAACATAGAGCATACATTGCAAGTCATAATTGCAGACTCCCAAATATTCAACATCAGTGGTTTTTTTAAAAACAATAACAACAACAACCAGGGCTCCCTCTATTGAAATCTATTTATTTTTTCCTTCTTCTTCCCTTTTCAGGAATTCAGAATAGCAAGGTACAAAGCCTTCATATAGAGCAGGGGCATCAAACTTGCATCATTATGATGGTGTCACGTGATGTATCAAACCTTTTCCCCCTGGGCGTGGGTTTGGCCAGCGTGTGATGTATCCAGTAAGGGCTACCAAAACTTTTACTACCACACTGTAGGTGTAGTTTATGTAGGACGCCCTGCATTTTCTTTCAGCATCTTTCAATGCAAATTGGGTGCTCTGGGATGGAGCTCCATTTTTGCTACCCCACCACCACCAACCTGGGCAGCAGCCCACCCCTAGATATATCCGGGTCCACAGGCCATGGGTTTGGCAGCCCTGATATAGAGGATACATTTCTTAGGAACTTCATTTAAAACTATCCAGATTCCTCTATTCAGTTGTTCTGGATGGAACTGTTTATTAGGGACATTTTCTGAAATGTACTGATTCTTTATTAATTATCTGATACATGATAGCTGTTGGAGCTTTTTTTATACTCCTAAAAGTTCTTACCAGCTTAATGCATAATATGCAGGATTTGCAGATGCAGATATAATGTGTATGTCCAAGAGTGCTGATTGGAAGGCAACATTACTTCCACATCTTGCCCTCCCCTGAAATTTTGTATATGCACTATGGGTAAAATGGGAATCAGTGGTATCCAGGCCAGAGATACAGTAACTATTATACAAACATACATCAACTGCTCATCTTTAGAACTTCTATATATCCACTAAGAGCTGTGGAGGCACAGAGGTTAGAATACAGTATTCCAGGATCATTCTGCCAACTGTTCAAGGTTGACCAAGCCTTCCATCCTCCCAAGGTCAATACAATGAGGACCCAGATTGTTGAGGGCAATATGCTGACTCTGTCAGCAGACCCTGAGAGGGTCAGAGAGGGCTGTAAAGTGTTGTGAAGCTGTATATAAGTCTAAATACTGTTGCTATTAATTTAGATGTGTAGGAAACGGAAATTCAGGTTTAAGGCTTAAGCTTCCTCTGAATGCCACTTTCTTTTTGACACTAGTAACAGATGATCGACTGCTATACATGCCTTTATTTTTGTCTGCAACAAAGATTCTTGTCTAGCAAAGTACCATTGTGAGTCTTCTGCCAAGCAGGTTCCAATGCTTTCAGCAAAATGAAGAGTGAATGTCATGCTATATTACACCACAATGTGCATCTCTTTTTAAAATATATTGTATCACTCATATTATTGTATCAATGGGTCTAAAGGTGAGCAATGTTTTTGCTTCTTCTTTTTTAAAAAAAGAGCTGAAAATGGTGTGATACAACAATCATGACATATGGTTTATGTTAGATAACCCTCATATTTTGCTGTCCAAATGTATTTCACTACAGTTCCTATAAAATTCTGGTTCCAAGCCATAACAATACGTTTTTATTAGAATTACAAAACCAATAATGGAAATAGTAGGAGTTGTCCAATGGATCTGGAAAGTAACAAATGGAGGTTGGCTGAATTACATCTTAATCATTTCTTTTTATATCTGATCAAAGAGGTTAAGCAGTTATCGGTAATGGTTCCCAGACATATATGATTCAGAAGACAGTTTTGTAAATAGCCAGTCGCCTGCTTCTCCATAATACAGTAAATGAAAAGACCTTCCTCTCTACATCCCACAGGAAGGCTGTTAGAAAGAAACTAAAAAGTTAAGTACAGAGACCTATTTAATGGGTTCTAAATGGAGAATAGTTCAGTTGCTGAAATTCTTGTATTCTTCATCTGAATAAATCTTGCTAAAAGATTTGGGATCTTTCTGCAAAGTGTTTGTTTTGTTCTAAAGAATCTGGCAAAGTGCTTAACAGACTCTACACACTACAAAGACCTGAAAATGTAAGAACACATAGGACAAGTGTCACAAACGTTGCCATCCATCTTGAATTCCATTAAGACAAACTGACTCCTTCAAAGAGCATAAATAAGTGATATAGTAAAGCTTTGCCTGGTTCAATACATGGCATTTATAAGTAGATCTGAGAACTCTCACCTGAAAATCTGGAGAGCTGCTTCCAGAAAGCAGAAATGATACATAGCTAGATGAATTAATAATGTCATTTAGTCCAAGATAAAAAGTATTAATGTTCTTTAAGCTCAGGATACCAGATTCCTGAAGATACAACTAATACAACTGTATTAAATTCCAGCCAGATGTTTGTTTGTTTGTTGATTGGATTTATATGCTGCCCCTCTCTGAGGACATAATGATGATTGTGATAAGGAAAAAAAATCATGTAGATTTTTAAATTCAACTTTTGTAATAACTGAATGAAATATGTGTCTAAGTTTTCTATATTAAGCTGTTCATAAGCCTAGCATCCAGTAGTTTCATTTAAATAGGTGTCATATATAACATTTCTTGGAAAAAATAATACATATTATATATATATATATATCTCGCTATGTATTTTTTATCAGATATAGTCAGGAAATGATTTTATATATGCATTGTTTATACTTGCAGTAATATAATAAGTATAAAGTACAGAAATTGCTCCTTATTTCTTCTAAGTGGTGCTAGGAATAATAACATGCTTGGGTAACAAATATTTTGATCATTATAAAACAAGAAAATGATTCTGCACAAGCCTCCTCCCAGCCATAAATTGGGCACTTAGTGATTTTAGTAAATCTAGACAATATTGTTGCAGATTATCTACCTTTCTTATTGAAGCATCAGCATAATTGCAAAACCTCACCAATATTACTATTGCAAGCGATAGGAAAATGGTACAGAAAACAATGGTATATCTGTATATATATGCATATGTATGCATATGTGTGTATACATACACATATGCATATATATATATACACACCACTATTTTTAATTTGTTTACATTTGAGTTATGCATGAAATGGCCATTAGACCAACGGCTAGAAAAAGCAGGAAGTGCTTTAAAACATATAGAACATAAAAATTTATTTAATTACACCAACATTTTGTCAGATTGCTGCTGTTCTTTAATTTTAACAGTTAATTTAAAATTCCCCATCTCACTTGTATCTTTCAGTATATTTTAAAAGTCTAGGATTCCTTTTCCTGGTTCTTCTCTACATATTATATGTCTTTTCTTTAATGCTTTTCCTTGCTTCTTCTTTTGAAGCTATTTTCTCAGCTTGAATATTTTTGCATTTTTTTTTTACATATTTGGGTGTTTGAACAAACAGTCTTTTCTCCATCGTTTTCATGGTTCCAAAACTTAGTACAAGTTTTGAATTTGCATGTTTTAATATTAAAGGCGAACAACTGAGCTCTTCAATTTTCTTGCTTACAAATATGATTTCCCTTTCCTGGTAGCATTAATAAATACCCAACATATTCCTCCTGTATCAATTCTGATTTAGTGCTGGGTAAACATTATGGTTCTCATGGCTGGAAGGCCAAGATATGTAGGATTGCTATGGGAAATGCAGAGTTAATTTTTTTAACAGTTTATTTATATATTTTCATATTACATACATAAGTGCTTAGTGAACAGCGTATTGTCTGGATCAATTTTTTTATATATAATAATAGTTTTCCCATTTCTAATTTCTACCTCTACTATTCAACCATTTATAAAACAAGTCCCATGTTCGAAAATACTCTGTACCTTCTTTTTCTTTTCTTTTTTAATCTTTTCATTTTTGCACAATCTATTTTTATTAGTTATATCATCCTCTGTGGATGTTTCCTTATGTTTTCAGAGTTAAATTTTCATTCTCCATAAAACCACATGTCCTACCTGATGGTGGAAGATACATTCTTCTGCATACTTATTCAGAATGTCTTTGCATGAGCTTTGGCTACCAATTCTTCTTTTGTATTTCTCTAAGAACTGAATTAAATATGACCACCACACACTTAAATTCCTGATCCAGGTGACATCCAGCAAGCAGATGTGTTAGGCTGTCAATTAATTGGGGTAAAATGTCTACAGAAGACCTGAAGCTTAGACAATCCAACTACTAAGTATGTACTGATGGAAGAAAATATTTATAGCTCAGAGTTGAACTGTGGGTTCCTTCATGCTCTCTGAGCTGGGTTATTTTCTATCAGATGTTTCATTACCTAACAATATAACATCATCAGTTTAAATGAGCTTGGGGTTTGGTTTATATACAGTACATACCCTGCCAATGTTAGTCACTGAGTCCTGGCTGGTCTTTTCCATATAATTCATTATAATTTTTCATTGTTTTTTTGGTTTAGCAACCTAGGAACTACCAAGACCACTCCCACTAATATTGACAGGGTTAATATGAGAGGAAATACAACCCTTTCTAAATTAGAATATGTGAAATAACATTTTATTTGTGGCCATCAATTAAGTAGACCATGCAAACCATATTGTATGACTTGAATGAATGGTGAGAATTCCAGTAGAGCTTTGTAAGAATTTCAATCTTGTAAATGTATTGAATACATACAACTAGCAACTTTCTCTGTTTATCTGCAACAATCTGATATTAAACAGTTTTATATTGTTACTGTTAAGGTTACTGAACTACATTTTCCATCTCTTTTGAGAAGATCACAAAAATGTTCAAAACCACAAAGCTGAAATATCTGACTTTAGAAATGTTTCTCAGACATTAACACATTTCTCTCCCCCCCCCTCACTCTCTAACAATCTCTCTGAAATGTGAAATTACATGTGACATAAATAAGATTTTTAATAGCATCCTGAATTTAACTTATTATTTTTTGTGGGGGGAAAGCAATTTAATGAAACTGAATGGTGGGGATTCAGTACAGATAAAATAAAATGTAGTTACAGTAGGAAATTTGTTACCAACGCAAACGCTAGTGAACATTACACACAGCTCTGGGAAATGTAGAAAAGAGATGTCTTCTTGGAAGATTTTATTTTATTTAGAAACTGTCCCTCTTTTTCAGAGTGGGTCTCTGGCCAGTGTACAAGTAAAATGTGGTAGATGTTAATCCTTGGGGTTCACTCTGGAGTATAATTCTATATATATTAGTCATTGGGATACATGAGTGGGAGAACACATTTGCTCTGCTTATGGACTTCCAATGCACATGAATTTGGCCACAATGCTGAACTAGACATTTTTCTAGATTTCTGTATGTATGAATTTTCTGCAGGAATTACTCGTGAACAGAAAAGATGTTCTGAATCATCATACTCTGGCTGTTTGTTCTTCAAACTAAATATTGAGTTTATGCATTTTTTTTTTTTAGTAAAAAATGTTTTTCATACTAGAGATAGTCCTTGTTTGGTAATGACAATTGGACCCAGCAATTTGGTTGTTTAGTGCAGTGTTTCCCAACCTTGGCAACTTGAAGATATTTGGACTTCAACTCCCAGAATTCCCCAGCCAGCAAATGCTGGCTGGGGAATTCTGGGAGTTGAGGTCCAAATAGCTTCAAGTTGTCAAGGTTGGGAAACACTGGTTTAGTGAACTAATTGAAGCTAATTGAAACCATGAACGTGTGTGTGTGTATCTGTGCGCATGCGCACGCTTGTGTGTGTGTGTGTAACACCCGGAGTGTGTGTGTGTAAAAGTTATTTTATAGCTCAAACAAATAAACCTCCATGGAATGATGGAAATGTATTGGTTTGTTAAGTACAATTCAATACTACAGTTCAGTATACAGGACTCTTTTTGCGTAGTTTTTCCTGCTATTAACATGTATCTCTTTTTAAAAAGGAGGTAACTGTTTTGGGAATCAGTCCTTGATATTATGAAAAGAAGTAGGAAGTGATAACTGAGTTCCAAAACAAGCAGACTGCATGTATCAAGTAAGTTACCTATGCCATAGTATTTGTCTTATCACTAGCTTTTCCTGTCTAAGAGAAGCTGAATTTTGCTTTACTTATCATTAGCACTGCCTACAGTTTGCTTCCCTTTTGCCTAATTCCTTTCTATCTCTAACATAACATGGCTATAGTGTGAAAAAGGGGAGTCAAATTAACAAGTGAGAAAGTTATTCCCAAGATGGAAAATACCAGTAAGTTGTATATTTCAACCACGAGAAATTTGACAAGGAATTCCTCCACCCACAAGCCCCCAAATTAGGTAGCAATTATTTTTGATGGCTTGGCATCAAAGTAAACGAGAAGGGGCAAGACAGGAAAAAAAATGAAAATCATTATTCATTGAATGAATAATATTACTCTGAAGCAGGCAAAATGTATTCAGCATGAGGAGAAAACAGAAGAAATTTTAATTTAGCAAGAATATGCAACACGACAAGAGAATTTGAATTAATCGTTGTAAAAGTTCCTCTTGACAGAGTTAAATAAAAGATGCAGGAAATGTTTTAAGGCATTTTTTTTGAAGGGACTGTCTCTCCTCATCCTGTTAGATAGGCAGGGAAAGCATCCCCTAACTCCCATCCAAGAGATTATGTCACCTGTCAGGACCCAGGACCTTCTTTTGGAATAATAATTTTAATAATTTAATAATTTATTAGATTTGTATGCCACCCCTCTCCAAGAACTCGGGGCAGCTCACAACAATAATAACAATGTACAATATTAGATACTATTATAAGAAATCCAAACATCAACAATAGTCAATTCGACTTTAAAGATAAAATATCGGTAACATAATTTTCTACTTTTCTAACTACTTTTAACCTAACTTATAATTTTTTTAAAATTATAATTATTTAATATGGACTTAATTTCATATTAACTTTTTATATCTTTTTACCATGTACACCTACTACTCCAATGCATTATTATGTCGCATATCCTACAAACGTCTGTGATTGTGCAGATTCTCTTTACCCACTCTCTTTTTCCTATACTTATCTTTTTCTATTCTATATTTCTTTTCTGATTCTTCTATTTTTCTCCCTTTTTTCAGGGTCCTTTATAATGGTGTTTTACTTACTAGTTAGTATATATTATGTGCATATACTTTATACTTGTTGTACATACACTTTATATCTGTTGTTTATGAAATGTAATCCTTTTTACAAGACAATTATTTATATCATTGATAATTTTCTATATACCTCAGAATTTCTCGCACAATGATGTAACCATTTGCTTAACACTTTCAATTCTTTTGACCCTCTTCCCCCTCCCTTTTCTCCTGTTTTTTATATGTGAAACTTAATAAACTATTTTTTAAAAAAACAATGTTCAAATCCAATATTTAAAAACACAATTTAAAAATGCTTATTAATAAAATAATCACACAACCCAATCAAATCATACATAAAGTAGTAGTTAGGAGAGGTATCAATTTTTCCATGCCTTGCGGCAAAGGTGAGTTTTCAACAACTTATGAAAGCAAGGAGGGTGGGGGCAGTTCTGATCTCCAGGGGGAGTTGGTTCCAGAAGGCTGGGGCCGCCACAGAGAAGGCTCTTCCCTTGGACCCCACCAGACAACATTGCTTAGTCGACGGGACCCAGAGAAGGCCCACTCTGTGGGACCTAATCGGCCGCTGGGATTTGTGCAGCAGAAGACGGTCCCGGAGGTATTCTGGTCTGATGCCATGTACGGCTTCATAGGTCATAACCAACACTTTGAATTGTGACCGGAAACTGATTGGCAGTCAGGGCAGGCCATGGAGGGTTGATGAGACCTGGGTGTACCTAGGGAGGCCCATGATTGCTTTCGTGGCTGCATTCTACACGATCTGGAGTTTCCAAACACTTTTCAAAGGTAGCCCCATTTAGAGAGCATTGCAGTAGTTGAACCTCGAGGTGATGAGCATATGAGCAACTGTGAGCAATGCCTCCCTGTCCAAATGCCAAATGCCCCTCCCGTCAAGAAACCAGACTTGCTCCATGCCTCCAAGTCCTTTCATATGGCATTAAAAAAACAAGGTTTGCTATCAAACCCAGGGCCTTGATAGTATTAGTAAGCCTGTAAAGTTTGAGTGCTTAGGACTATTCTTGGCTGCTCTTTTTATGTTATTTCCATTGTTTTGATCTGAGTTGTTTCATTATTTTACATTATTTTAATAGTCATTAAACTAATACCAAGGACTGATTGCCAAAACATTCATCATTTTTTAAAATTGAGAGCTGCTACACAGAGAGACATGTTAATAGCAGGAAAAGCTGCACAAAAGAGTATTGTATACTAAACTGTATGTATGTGTGTGTATATATGCTCAGAGTCATAAATGGATTACCTAGATATTTAATATAAATAACTAACTAATTCCCCAGCCAGGGACTAAGAGAAGCACTGGGGATTGGTCCTTGAAATGATTACCGTAGTTAGATATTTATATTTTCCCCTTAAACAAAAATAAAGAAGAAAGACAAGAAAAATACACAGACTGTGATCGCAGCAGATAACATTCGCAGCATTCTTAATTTTATAGCTTTGTTTAGTGTTTCTATTGCGTTTTTATAAATGTGGGGAAACACTTAACATTTTTTACATGGCAATATCCCAATTTGGAAAAATAACAGCATTGTTTTAACGTTGCCAGAGAAAGACTGTGCCATCTTGCTTTAAAAAAGAATAGAAATACCGGTAAGTGGTTTAAAGCCTTTCCCTTTTCCTATGTCTTCCAGATGTGTTGGACTACACCAATAATTCCAGCCCGTTGATTTAATTGGTGCTTAATTTATACATGCTGCTAATAATATCATATCTTATGGTGGACTGAAATGGGCAGATGACCAGAATGAGGAGACTCTAACAAGATAAAAATGAGATGAAAGGAATCTCAATCGGGCGCAAAACTGAAGAGGTCTAAAAAACCCCTATCTGGTTCTCATGAAAATAAAGGGAGCAGTGGGGAAATGGCATTAGGATTTTGTGGTAAAATTACAATTTATGTTTTATTTATTTATTTTGTCAAGCATGTGTTAGATACCGGTAATTGATATGAGTATAAACATGATTATGAATAGCCACGCTGGTATGCTTATGCACAGCCCTTAAAGACCTGTTAGGAATGGGGTGAAGTTGACAGTAGACTGTCTAAGGTTGAAGTTTTTAATAGGAAAGTGAACACAAGAACAAGGGGGCACAATCTGAAGTTAGTTGGGGAAAAGATCAAAAGCAACGTGAGAAAATATTATTTCACTGAAAGAGTAGTAGATCCTTGGAACAAACTTCCAGCAGACGTGGTAGATAAATCCACAGTAACTGAATTTAAACATGCCTGGGATAAACATATATCCATCCTAAGATAAAATTCAGAAAATAGTATAAGGGCAGACTAGATGGATCATGAGGTCTTTTTCTGTTGTCAGTCTTCTATGTTTCTATGTTTCTAAGTTATGGGGATTTGGGGAATAAACCAGAGTGTCAGGTAGTGCATTTCAGGCACTGATAACTCTGTTACTGAAATTATATTTTCTGCAATCACGTTTGGGGCGGTTTACCATAGGTTTGTATCTATTATGTGCCTGTGTATTGTTGTGGTTGAAGCTGAAGTATTCATTTACAGGTAGGACATTGCAGCAGATAATTTTATATATGTTTAGGTCAGATCAAAGACGGCAATGTTATAAACTGTCTAAGCCCAAAATTTGGAATCTGATGGCATAAGGTATTCTGTTGTGAGCAGAGTGGAGGACTCTTCTCATGGAATATCACTGGACTCATTTGATTGTATTAATGTCTGCTATGCAGTACAGCTTTCAGATAAATGAGCCATATTCAAGAATTGGTCTAGCAAAAGTTTTATATGTCCTAGTTTGCAATTCAATATTACTGGAGATGAAGCTATGTAAGATTAGGTTAACAACTCTTAATGCCTTTTTGGCAATGCTGTTATAGTGAGCTCCAGCACTTATGTCACTAAAATTTTATAATAAAAAATAGTATTCAGAGACATAATTTGGTTTCCTAGTCTGGACTATTTTGAAGGGCTGACATGAACAATAAAGTCTCTAGTGATGTGTTGTCTGCTTTTCTTTTCACTGTCATGGTATAAATAACTCTTCCACCTTTTCCATTCTTCTGAATTTGATGAAATTTTCTTTGCCCTCATGAACTGCTAGGACTTGCTGACTCATTTCATTATAATCTTTATTAACTTTTTCTGCCCAGAAGAAGCTCATTTGTAAAATTTATATTTCATCTCATGTAGGCCTTTCATACTAATCTGTCCTGTTACTGAATTCAGAGACCATATATCTTTGTACTGTCACTATTATATTGAATTATTTCCACTGTGTCAACATTGCAGGGATTATGAAATCCTTTTCTGGTTTTGAAATCCCTTAACAGGTATTTTAGGTTTTTTGGATATTGAAATGAATATTGTACTTTTCTGTCACTCATATATGATGCAGATGGTATTTTACAGTAAAACTACCAATGAAATTATAGTTTTTTATTGCGAAATGTTTGGTGCAACATAATGTAATTTAATTTCAGAAGATTCTCCATTTGATGCTAGTACTTAGTGGTTTATTTGAAGAGAGAAGTATATTAGAATAATTTAAATAAAAGGCAGAATATTATATGAAATAATGATTTAGCACAGAACAACTTAAGAGTCTTTTAATTTTGGAAATGATTGTTTCCATGGATCAAGAAGCACTGTGAAGGGATTGAATGCAACTTTTTATCAATACCTGTTATATTTATTTATTTTACTTATTTTAATAAATATTAATATTATTTTGAAAAATTCTTAATCATGTTACAATTTAAATTCTATACATATTATTTATATACCACCTATTCAACCAAATCTCATCCCTTGTACCTTAATAAGTTCTTTTGGGATACCGTCTTATTACAAATTATGGAATTTCAGAATTATTCTACTAAACATATAACATAGTCAGGCACAGGACATGCAAAAGCAAAAATATTTATTTCTTGTGAGATCTCCTCCATATCCAACAGTTATTGTTTTATCATTGCCAAATTAATCCATAGAGAAAAGTAGATACAATAGCATTTATAATGTCATAATTATAAAAAGATTAGAAAATTTTACCATAAAAAGAATTTCAAAAAGTTGACCAAATTTATATAAATATATAAAACTTTTTCCCCTCTCTCTCCCGCATAGATCAATGTTGATGAATAAGATGTATCAAAATTGTTTTTGGTTAATCCAATCCCCAAATCTAAAATATTTGATGCTCAATAAATTTGATAGTTTAAATATATAGCTAATGAAGATGTAGCCAACTTTAACAGAATATAAAGTCATGAACAATTCTGGAAATTTTGAGTAAAAAATATGGCAAAAGAATGATCTTAAATTTAAATTCCTATTCCTAAATCTCATTTCTAACAGCAAGGTGATTACAGTATATCAAACTCTTATTAAAATCTCAAGAGTATTCTATATTTGGAAAAAAGGTTGCATTGTCCTAATTTTAAGTTCAAAACCAAATAATTGAAAATCTTTAAAGCAAATTTCTATTGGTTTACCAGAACAGGACTTTCAAAGTAATTATTCCAGATATTATATACATAATTACTGTCAGTTTCACCAACCACCTATAAAAAATGGATTGCTGGCTCTGCCACAATTAGGCAAGACAAAAAGGAACCGATGGAAGTATATTGATTGTGTTGAGGTGTTTGTGGGATAAAGAGAAGAAAGGTATAGACTGTGGAATCTAGCTTCCCAAGCCCCATAGACACATAATCAGGGGCGAGTTACTACTCGGACGGGGGGGACGGGACGCAGTGGGGTAGTGAAAATGGAGCTCCACCCAGAGCACCCAATTTGCACTGAAAGATGTTGAAAGAAGATGCAGGGCGTCCTGTATAAGCCACGCCCACAGTGTGGTAGTAAAAATGTTGGTGGCCCTTCACTGCTCATAGTCATGTCATTCATGGCTTGATTATCCAGATTTTAGACTGGAACAAAATCCTCACAAATAACATAATCAATAAACTGAAAATTAGTTATATTAAAAATAGAAAGACAAATTCTTTTGGAAATTGAAAATGATATGTCTTTAAAAATTGTTGAAAAGAGCTAAATAATGAATGTCCAGTAGAGTAATAGAATTAAAATAAAAGTGGTGAAATGATTTTAGGAGGAAGCTGAAATGAAAGCATGTTGGAAAGGATATTTTAAAGATGTGTATGGGAATGATCCAAGCTATAATAAGGGTTTAATTCATTAAAGTGCAAAGACATCACAAAATGATAAAAAAAAGCAACATGTTGTGAAGGCCATAGCTTTCCCAGCTGCAATATACTGCTGCAAAACTGGACCATGTGAAACACTAAACAAAGAACAATTAATGTTTTTGAGCTGTGGTGCTAAGAAAATTTGCTGACAATTGCTTGAATGCAAGAATAATACTAGATGGGGGAAAATCATGAAGCACTAAGACTGAACTAAAGCTAAATGATTTTGAAGACATGTCATAATGTCACAGGCTGCCAGAAGTTTGGCAGATTGAATACCAATAGGCTCAAGGTTGACTCAGTCTTCCATCCTTCCAAGGTCAGTTAAATGAAGATCCAGATTGTTGGGGGTAATATGCTTACTCTCCATAAACCGCTTAGAGAGGGTTGTAAACAGTGAAGGGCTACCAACTTTTTACTACCACACTGTGGGCATGGCTTATGCAGGACGCCCTGTATTTTCTTTCAACATCTTTCAGTGCAAATTGGATGCTCTGGGGTGGAGCTTCATTTTCACTACCCCACTACATAGTCCCGCCCCCCCGGTCTGGGCAGCAGCCCACACCTGACTGTAAAGCACTGTGAAGTGGTATATAAGTCTAAATGCTATTGCTATAATGTGAAGTTGAAAATCACTGGAAAAGATCCTTATGCTAGAAAAATCAAATACAATTGAAAAGCAGATTGACAATGTCACTGGTGACTTTCTTTTTTTAATTTTTTTTTTCATTTTTTCCAATTTATATATCAATAAACATTTTTAACATCACTCTATCATATGTTTCATATGGTTATTTACATTTATTTCTTTATTTCTGTTCTGACCAATTATACCACTTATTCCACATGTCATAAAAGTATGTTTCTTCCTGGCCTTTCATTTCTAATGTGAGCTTATACCTGTACATCTCTTCACATTCCAGTATCTTATGTATAGACCTTTCATTGCTTGGGGTATTTTCAAGTTTCCAACATTGAATCTATACAGTTCTTGCTGCAGTCACTAGGTGTAAAATGATGTATTGGAGTTGCTGGAATTGAACAATAATTTCACTGATGTCTCAAGTGGGAGCTTTTAAGAACTGAAAAAGAAATTTCTGAAAAATACTCCTAGTAAAATAATATACATTTCATCACAAAAAGTCAGAACCTATTTTATTACTGAACAACAGAAATGATAGTAATTCAGCATATCAAAAAGGAGAACTGAAATGAGTGTTGTAAATGTTATTGTCAATTTAAAAAATTAGGCAAAGGAAACATAGAAACATAGAAGTCTGACGGCAGAAAAAGACCTCATGGTCCATCTAGTCTGCCCTTATACTATTTTCTGTATTTTATCTTAGGATGGATATATGTTTATCCCAGGCATGTTTAAATTCAGTTACTGTGGATTTATCTACCACGTCTGCTGGAAGTTTGTTCCAACTCCAACTTCCTACTCTTTCAATAAAATAATATTTTCTCATGTTGCTTTTGATCTTTCCCCCAACTAACTTCAGATTGTGTCCCCTTGTTATTGTGTTCACTTTCCTATTAAAAACACTTCTCTCCTGGACCTTATTTAACCCTTTAACATATTTAAATGTTTCGATCATGTCCCTCCTTTTCCTTCTTTCCTCCAGCCTATACAGAGTGAGTTCATTAAGTCTTTCCTTTTACGTTTTATGCTTAAGACCTTCCACCATTCTTGTAGCCCGTCTTTGGACCCGTTCAATTTTGTCAATATCTTTTTGTAGGTGAGGTCTCCAGAACTGAACACAGTATTCCAAATGTGGTCTCACCAGCACTCTATATAGCAGGATCATAATCTCCCTCTTCCTGCTTGTTATACCTCTAGCTATGCAGCCAAGCATCCTACTTGCTTTCCCTACTGCCTGACTGCACTGTTCACCCATTTTGAGACTGTCAGAAATCACTACCCCTAAATCCTTTTCTTCTGAAGTTTTTGCTAACACAGAACTGCCAACATGACAACATGTTGTGACATAGTATAGTAGAAATACAGTAATGCCATCAGTATTGAAAAAATATTCAAATATGGATGTAGTTTGCAAATGGGATACATGCAATTTTTATGTTCCTACTGCAAAATATATTTTAAGTATAAAATCTTATTTAGTATTTTGAAAGTATGGATAAAAATAATAAGTATTTTACATGTGATGACATTCATTCATCATGTTCGAAGAGGACCTTGACATCTAAGAGATTGTGGGCTGTCCACAGATAGTTGGTAAGGCCTATATGGGCACGAAATGTTCTGCCACAGGCATGCATTATTATTATTACTTATTATTTGGATTTGTATGCCGCCCCTCTCCGAAGACTCGGGGCACCATTGTGACAACATTTGCAGCTCTGGCTTTGTGGAGTGCTCACTTCTCTGATGCTATGATAGTTCTTCTGTCCTCAGATGTCTGGCAGGCTTGGTGGATCAGCATGTGCTGTGTTAGTCGATCTTGTGCCAGGGTTTCCCAAGAGGTGGTGTCGATATCAAGGGACTTGAAGGAGACTTTCAATGTGTCTTTGTATCACTTCCTTTGCCCCCCTTTGCTTTCCTTTAGACAGCTCACCATAGAAGAACTGTTTAGGGATAGGATGGGATGGCATCCTTGCAACATGCCTGCCAAGCATTTCTGGACTTTCATCAGCAGGGTGTGAATTGATGGCAAGCCTGCTCTGGAGAGGACTTCTGTGTCTGGCATCTTCTCCTGCCACCAGTTCTTCATAATTCTACAGAGGAAGGTCATGTGGAAGTGGTTCAATTGCCTAGCATGTCTACTGTATATAGTCCAAGTCCCATTAGCATACATCAGGTAGTTAGCATATAAAACTACAAAACATAAGGGACTGTAATTATTTGTTGCTCCTGCTCTCTGGAACATCTCCCCTCCATGTGAGATTGGGCCCAAATCTTCCTATCTTTTCATAAGGGCCTAAAGACATGCTCTGCTGATTGAATATTAATAGATCCCACCTCCTCCCCCTCTGCCCCTGACTTCCCCATGTGTCCTTGGGTTTAATGCCTTATTTTAACTTTTTATGTTTTAACTGTATATGTAACTGTAAACAACTAAGAGTTACCCTACAGCAGTGCTTCTCAAAGAGTGGGGTGTCCCCTGGGGGGGCACAGAGCCATACGGGGGGGTATGGCTCTGTGACCCTGAGGAAAATGCTTTTTTTGCCACAGGGAGTAGGACGTGCATCCAGGGATGGGCTATTCTCTGGAACGGCAGGAATGTCGTTCTGTTGACGGAAATGGAACGCATAGCCTTGCTCCATCACCAGTGGGTGTGCACACACAACAGGCATGATTCTGCTAAAATTTACTGGGCTTTTTGCTTCCACAACTCTAGGAATTCCTTAGCCAGCCACGCAGCTAACTTTGGAGAGTCCTGATTTAAAGCAACAGCGCTTGTTTTTCTTCCTTGCCAAGCGATATCCTGGCTGGAAAGTGAGTTCTGATTTTTTCCTTCTAACACCTAGTTCTTTCTTTCTACCTTCCCTTCCTTTCTCTTCCCCCTCTATCTTCTTTCTTTCTTTTTTTCAGGCCAATTAGAAGGGGGGAAAGGCTTTAAAAACCAGGAAGCGATTATATTAGGGTGTGTGCCTCATGCTGGAGCCTCATGCTGTCATTATTGGTTGTTTGAATCAGCCATTGCAACCGCTACCTACTCACCTTAACTAGGCCGAACCAGGAAGATTTAACTCCTAGAAAGAAATGTGTTTAATATTCCTCTTTATAAGTGAGCAAAACATTGGTCAAAAGAGTATGAGAGACAGGGGTGGGCCCCATCTCCATTACCTCCAGCCATGCACGTGCTGTGCACACCCGCAACCAGTGAGATTCTGGTGAAGATCATTGGTTTTTTGCTTCCACGGATATGTGGAAGTAAAGAAATTGGTGATTTTTACTGAAATCTCGCTGAGTGAGGAACATTCGCATGAGATTTCAGTTGCTGCATAGGCACAGCAGCTGAATCTCGCCACAGCACCTAGAGCAGCAGAGCCCTAGCCCTGCATATAGCAACAACAGCGGTGGCACCGAGCTCTGGCCACCCGGCCTACTCCTGCACTGTATCTTCTTGGCACGGCCAGGGCAAACTGAAAAAGGGTGCCGCTGCAGGAGGGGTGTGCCATGCATGAAGGATCGAGAAACCACACAGCCTTGGCTCTTCTCCAAAAGGTAAGGGATGGGGACAGATGTGCTGTGAGTCCAGCCTGGGCTGGGTGGGCTGCTGGGCCACAATCTCTGGGGCCGCAAGCATCAGAGCTGGGTGGGCCATGAGCATTGGGCCCTCCATTACCCTGGGGGGGGGGAATTATTGACCCCCTCAGAGAGGGTCCGCAACTTGGGCGTCCTCCTCGATCCACAGCTCACATTAGAAAAACACCTTTCAGCTGTGGCGAGGGGGGCGTTTGCCCAGGTTCGCCTGGTGCGCCAGTTGCGGCCCTATTTGGACCGGGAGTCATTGCTCACAGTCACTCATGCCCTCATCACCTCGAGGCTCTAGTACTGTAACGCTCTCTACATGGGGCTACCTTTGAAAAGTGTTCGGAAACTTCAGATCGTGCAGAATGCAGCTGCGAGAGCAATTATGGGCTTCTCCAAGTATGCCCATATCACTCCAACACTCCGCAGTCTGCATTGGCTGCCGATCAGTTTCCAGGCACAATTCAAAGTGTTGGTTATGACCTATAAAGCCCTTCATGGCACCGGACCAGAATATCTTCGGGACCGCCTCCTGCCGCACGAATCCCAGCAACCGGTTAGGTCCCACAGAGTTGGCCTTCTCCGGGTCCCGTCGACTAAACAATGTCGTCTGGCGGGACCCAGGGGAAGAGCCTTCTCTGTGGGGGCCCCGACCCTCTGGAACCAGCTCCCCCCTGAGATTAGGATTGTCCCCACCCTCCCTGCCTTTCGTAAACTCCTTAAGACCCACCTTTGCCATCAGGCATGGGGGAACTAAAACACCTCCCCCTTGCCCATGTTGTTTTGTTGATTGATTGACTGTGTGCCTGTTTTTTATATATACTGTTTTTTATGAGATTATTAATTTAAATTGGAACTGGATGGGTGGGCATTGGATTTGGTATTGTGTACTGTACTGTTTTTTATTATTGTTGTGAGCCGCCCCGAGTTTACGGAGAGGGGCGGCATATAAATCCAATAAACCTAAACCTAAACCATTGGTGGGGCTGGGAGGACCACTGGGCTGCAAGCACTGGGGCCATGAATGTCAGGGCTGGGCAGGCAGCAAGTGCTGGTGGGGCTGGGCAGGCTTCAGGGCTGTGAGTGCTGGGGCCGTGAGTGTCATGGCTGGGCAGACAGGGAGTGCGGGGAAGGGCAGCGAGTATGGGGACAGGCAATGACTGTGAGAACCCTACTTGGTTTTCCTCCATTTTTGCCTCTTTTTTTTGCTTCTGCCCATGCATGAAAACAAACAAAAAGCAAAAATCTTGTTCTTGCGTGAGATTTGGCTTCTGTGCATGCACAGAAGCTGGATCTCATGCCGGGCACACACACACATACAAACACACACACACACTCCCAGCCCATTCTGGTAGACCCTGGAAATGGTGGCCTGCCGCTGATGAGAGGAGTGACAATTTTGGAAATGCCAGGAAGGGATGTGAAAAAAACATGTTTCTTCCTCAACGAGTCAGTGAGAAAGATATGAATGTGGTTAGAAACAAACTTTAGCTTACAATTGTGGGTGAATAGAAATTGTACCATACAATGTATAAGCACGATTTAAAGAATATTATGCATGACTGTGGAGCTGAAGGGTATTATATTATATTGAATATAATAATATGATTTTACAGTGGTAGTAAAACATCTGTGAGGAAAAAAAATTATGCGTTATAGAGGGTTCAGGACTGAGTGGAAAATAATACAAGGATGTGTTATATTTGAGGGGTCCTTGATGCTCTCTCAGCTTGCTTGTTTTCTTGCAAGCTTTTTGTTGTATCCTGGAATGGCTACCTTGTAACGCTGTAAATAGTTTGTTCCTCTTTTCCAGCGCTGTCTGAGCCCAAGCAGGAAGTCGCTCCTGATTGGCTCAGACGCGGCCGGCTCTAGCTTTGGCGGGAACCGCAAAAGTATAAAAGAAGCGGTTTCTCCCGGCAGAGCCAGTCGGTACTCGCTGAATTGTCACTTTACCTTGCTGAGCTGTCACTTGTTCTCTGAGCTGAATAAAAGTACCGATTGCTCAAAACCCTGTCTCTGGGTCTACTTCACTTTTCATTACCCAAACTAAGTAACACCTTCAGTGTTAGTCCTGATGATATTACCTCACTGGGGTACTGAAACATTTGCAAGAAAACAAGCATGCTCAGAGAGCACCAAGGAATCCTCATTTAAACTCTCAGATACAAATATTCTCCTTTTTGTATGATATTTTCTTGGTGGTTCAATGTATTTATGGATTTTATATATCTACGGAATGTTTGTGGTGATGGTAGAACTGTAGTAGCCAATTACAAGAACGTTTGCAATTTATGTAGTCTTATTGGCAGAAGACCCACATGATTCACATTGAATGTTATATAGATTGTATAATGAATTAAAAGCATGAATTTTAGAAAATGTAGTTGTGTTTGGCTTGGAAAATAGAACGAACAATTGATTATACGTTTATTTATTTTGCCACCCACTTCCCTCAAAGATTTATACATGAATAACTCACAACTGGGCAATTAAAGAAATATTTCATTTATTTATTTGTTATTTATTTTGTCAAACAAGATAACAGGTACAAGATAACCGATATGTACAAGATAACAGGTATAGCATAAACATAAATATGAACATAATAAATGGGTATGAAAAATGGAGACAGTAGGACAGGGATGGTAGGCATGCTGGTGCATTCCAGGCATGTTACTGAAATCATATTTTCTGCAATCAAGTTTGGAGTTGTTTACTTAAGTTTGTATCTATTGTGTGTTCATGTATTATTGCGGTTGAAGCTGAAGTAGTCATTAACAGGTGGTATATTGTGGCAAATAATTTTATTTGTTACGTTTAGGTTGGACTGTAGGCGGTGTAGTTCTAAGTTGGCCAAGCCTAAGCTTTCAAGCCTGCTAAGGTAAGGCATTTTATTGCAAGTAGAAGAGCAGAGTACTCTTCTTGTGAAATAACTCTGGACTTGCTCAATTGTGTTAATGTCCGATATGCAGTGCAGATTCCAGGCAGATGAGCTGTATTCGAGAATTGGTCTATCAAATGTTTTGTATGTCCTAGTTTGGCATACAAAATATTACTGTAAAAAAAAAACTTCGCAAGATTAGGTTGACAACTCTTAATGCCTTTTTGGCAACACTGTTACATTGATCTCTGGTACTTAAGTCATTTGAGATGAGAAGTCCAGTTCCCTCCTGAAATAAGCACCTTTGGGACAACCATGACCTGAATGACTGAGAATCTCTACAGGTCTTATAGTCTGTGTAGAGGGGCGGCATACAAATCTAATTAATAATAATAATAATAATAATAATAATAATAATAATAATAATTACTAAATATAGAAAAATGGATTAAAATAAGATATGTAAATATTAATTCAAAGGTAGAGAGTAGTATGTTTATCTTTTGTAAGCAACGAATGTTCATTGAAAGAGTAACAAGGCTATATATAAGAGTGCCTTCCTACTGACTATGTTATATGGAAATAAGAACCAGGTATTGTAAAAGTTGGTTTTCAGATCAGATTGATAAAAATTCAAGCACCGCTTATGTAAACAACCAGCTGCTGAATCCCCAGTTATTAATGAAACAGCTGCCACTTCTCTGGTGCTCCCTAAGGCTGTGGCAAAAGACAAAGAAAGTCTTATCTTCCATGTATGCTCAAGTATATTGGTTCTAAATTGTAGTTACTTGCTGTGATTCTTGTACCACTATCCTTTAATCTTAAATAAATCTTGCTAATAGATCTATGTGAGAACAGAGCTCAGAGAAGTATCATTTTCAGTCCAGGCATCTGCTAAATGATGCTGATAGGTATGCTGGGGTAAACATAAAAGTAAATTGAATGCAGCGGAAGAGAAGCATTTAACAAGTTTGCCTGGAAAACCAAAAGAGGAAGAGTCAAGAACAAATAAATGAATATGGATAGAATGTAATGATGAGTGACCTTACAAAAATATATCGATAATAGGATCATAATACACACACACACACACACACACACACAAAATAAATTAAAGAAGATTGTGTGGGTTGTGACAGTGGTGAAGATCAGGTTGTTTTTAGATGGAGAGAAGAAATCATTTTCAAAAGTGAGAAAGGTAAAGACCAAAAGACAATTTATGAAGTGATGTATGGAGCTGCTACAAGTGGGGATGGTTTACAAGAATAAAAAAGCAAAGCAATATATTACCTTTTCTTATATTCTTCCATTTATTTGGCCTACTATTTATTTTTCCTTTTCTGTGTTTTGCTTAAAGTTGCTTACTTTCTTGAATAAATCCTGGTTGAGATGAATGTCCCGTAGTCAGAAGATCATACTGTAATTTATGGACAGTAATTGTTAAAATATTTCCATTAATATTGTTTAATGCAGTGTTTCTCAAACAGTGGGGTGGGGCCCCCTGGGGGGGGGAGCGTGGAGCGATGCCGGTGTGTGTGTGTGACTCCAAGGTACGTGCTTTTTTTTTTTTCTGGAAGGAGTAGGGTTTTTGGCACCAAACAATAGCACACAGCACAGAGTAGGAGATATGAAGTGCATATAACATATAGGTTTTTGAGAGAAAATGTGCTGAATATTGCAAACAATCGTCCTGGCAGAGAGTTGGGATGAGCACAAAATGTTTACTTCCTCCTAGAGGGTGGGGCTAACAGAAAATAACTGGTTTAATGTGACAGATCAAACCACAAAGCACAAATAATTTGACAAATATCTAACACACTTTCAACTAGAATATCCACCATAGCCTCCAATAAAACATAAGATACAAATTGAATATACATTTTGTATCTAGCACATGAAAACTTTCCAAGACCAGGTGTATTCTCCAGTTTAAAAAAGTAAACTTTGCTAATGATTCCTGGCATAAATAAAAAGATAAAATAACATTATCTATAGGAGAGGGGCAGCATACAAATCTAATAAATTTATTATTAATAATAATAATTATTATTAGCATGTTCCTGAAATAACTGAAAATGTCATATTTGGTTAAAAAAAATCCCAACAAAAGCATTATTTTTTTAAAAAAACCTTTGTTTGTTAAGATGTAGAATTAATATATAATTTCCTACTGGTTCCTGAAGCGTACAGTGGTACCTCTACCTACGAACGGCTATACATACGAACTTTTCTAGATAAGAACCGGGTGTTCAAGATTCTTTTACCTCTTCTCAAGAACCATTTCCCACTTACAAACCCGAGCTTCTGAAACTAACTGGAAAAGGCAGGGAGATGCCTCCATGGGGCCTCTAGGAATCTCCTGGGAGAAAACAGGGCCGGAAAAGGTGGGGAGAAGCATCTGTGGGGCCTGTCTAGGAATCTCCTGGGAGAAAACAGGGCTGAAAAAGGCGGGGAGAAGCCTCCTTGGGGCCTCTCTAGGAATCTCTTGGGAGGAAACAGGGCTGGAAAAGGCAGGGAGAGGCCTCCATGGGGCCTCTCTAGGAATCTCCTGAGAGAAAACAGGGCCTCCACTCTCCCTGTGGTTTCCCCAATCGCATGCATTATTTGCTTTTACATTGATTCCTAGGGCAAAAATTGCTTCTCTTACAAACTTTTCTACTTACGAACCTGGCCACGGAATGAATTAAGTTTGTAAGCAGAGGTACCACTGTGTTTATTGTTTTCATTATTTTATTTTTAAGTAAAGCCATTAAGTTCAAGAAGGGTGGTCTGAAACTCTTTATTGTACCTGATAAATTTTGATAGGCATGTGGAAAATAAGTAGCAGTCATTAATATGGACAATGTAATTTTAATCTTTTCATTATACTTAAGTGTTTGGCACAAAGAAGAAAACAAATAATTGGTATTGCATTATTGCAATGGTCTGTTGATTTTTCAAAACAAAGAACCATGAAGCTACAACAGATGCTCTGTTAATTAGATTAGGAATAGTGAGGCACTGGTGATAGGATCCAAGTTACAAAAAAGCAATGCCTCCAGAGGCAACCCAATTAATGAGAAATATATGTGACCATGGAGGACATCACAGTCTGGACAGAGATTTCTAAATTATATTAAAATCATACAGAACTCAATGGAGGCAGTAAATATTATTTACTGATGGTAGTGATAGAGGCAGGCATGTCAAAATGACATTTGTTATTTCTTAATCTGTTTTTCTTTGCTTTGAAATAGGGAAAATTCTACCCTGTTTGAAAGTGGGTGGGCCATATTATGTGAAGAACTATTACTATTCCCATGAAAGCAAACCCAAATATTATTATTATTATTATTATTATTATTATTATTATTATTATTATTATTATTATTATTATTATTATTATTATTATTATTTATTATTATTATTATTATTATTATTATTATTATTATTATTATTATTATTATTATTATTAACTGGAACTTGTGCCGGAACTACCATTTACCAGTGGCAAAGAACTGGTGGGATCATAAGCCCGAAAAAGTGGTCGAAAATGAGCAAGCAAAACTACTGTGGGATTTCTGACTTCAGACTGACGGAATTCTGAAGCATAACACACCAGACATTGTGATCATGGAGAAAAAGAAAGTATGGATCATCGACATCGCAATCCCAGGAGACAGCAGAATTGAGGAGAAGCAGCTAGAGAAATTAGTGAAATACGAAGATCTAAAAATCGAGCTGCAACAACTCTGGCAGAAGCCAGTGAAAGTGGTCCCAGTGGTACTTGGCACGCTGGGCACAGTACCAAAAGCTCTCAGCGGACATTTGAAAACCATCGGAATTCACAAAATCTCCATCTGTCAATTGCAAAAGGCCGCTTTACTGGGATCGGCAAACATAATTCGCCGCTACATCACATCACGCAGTCCTAGGTGCTTGGGAAGTGCCCGATTGGTGATGAAATACGAAATCCAGCATAGTGATCTCGTTTGCTGTGTTGTATTGACATAATAATAATAATAATAATAATAATAATAATAATAATAATAATAATTTATTAGATTTGTATGCCGCCCCTCTCCAAAGACCATCTACATTTTTAAGAACAAAAGATAATGGTTTTGTATTCATAAGTAAATTAAATAATAAAACATAGTGGGATAGAAAATTATTTTTGAGTTCCCTCTCCTATTTGCTTAATACTCAAAAAGATACATCATTTGATAACTTTTGGCCAAAGTAAGTAATCATTTAGTAGGTTTATTGCATTTTACACAATTTTTCACAACAGAAAAGAGATTTTTATTGCCAGTTAGCATATCTTAATTACATATTCCCTAGTCCAATGATGGTGAATTGTTTTGTCCCCCTGTCAAAAGTGCATGCACATGCATTACAGCATATGTGAAGGGTCCCACACCCATAATTCAATGTGGTGTAGTTCAGATGGGGACTAGGTGGCATGCTGGCAGAAAGGTCTCCATGTGCAACATGTAGCACACATGTCATAGGTTTGCCATCACGGCCCTAGCCTAATGCCTTTCAGATCTATTGAATTATATACAGGATGTAGCTAATATTGGTGGAATGAGGTATTCATGAAGGAGTTGGGCTAGGACCTGCAGATTTAGTTTCAAATTTATTCTCATCCATGCAAGATGTGAGTTGGACCAGCCAGTGTTTGTCGGTGCAACCTCCAATCTGATGAATGTGTTGCAAGAAAATGAGAGAAGGTGTGCTCTTACAGTATGTTGCCTTAATCTTCTGTAAATAAGACAAACAAGAGTCTGGATGATAATATTTTTCTTCTCTAATTTTATTTATTGTATTTGTAATTGTGAAGCTTTAGAAGAGACAACTGAGATAAAGACAAAAACAACATTGGCACAATTTTCTCAACTACAGTACCTAATTGCCTAAACCAGCTTCTTTTTATAAAGCCAGATGGCTTGTATTGAACTTTATTTTTAAAAAATGCACTTTCCCTGGGATAATATGCCCACTGTTTTTACTTAAAGAAACTTGCCCCTAAATTTGGGTTATTGTTTTAAAATCAAAAATTTGAAAGCTGCTCGCTACATTATGCAAAGTAACAGCATTTAATAGCTTCTGCACTTTTGCTTTTAATCTATACAACTATATCTCACTTTGCAACCTCGTTAACTCTAGATTATTTGAAAAACATCACATTTCTCATGAACCATATTTTTAGAAATTCTAAGGTTCCTTCTTTTATTACTTTCCCTCCTTCCACTTCTAAGTGCAGACAGATCTCTTTTCCCCCATCACTCTGGAAAGTAGTTTCAAGGACAGACATCATTGTAAAATTATGAATAGCTGCAAAGTCTTTAATTTGTATTATATCCTGTGTTGAAATGTCAGGGTTTTTGATGCCAAGCTTCCAGGATATAATGCAGAGTCATTTTGCTGCAGGGTAATAATTTTCCCACCTGCTTTTCAGTGACAGGGCATCTGTTTTTAAGAGACATATCCTTTCCTGCATGTGCATATTCATGCAATGTGAGACACCACACAACCTCGCTCTTAAGCCTGACATGTCAGAAGTGTTAAATGAAGTATTTTTTTTCCTTGCATGGATTCAGGCAAGATATTTTCATTTAATTTTATTTTCTAACAGCAGAATAACTGACCCAGTTCTTATCCCCAACGTTATACAGCTGCAAAGCCGACACATATGTAGTATAGATACAGAGAAAATAAATAACAACAATAAACTATTCCCTTGATTGAATTTGCATGCTTCAGTTGTATATTTCTACTTCTCTGCTCTCTCTAATTGTTTTCATCTTTCTTCTCAAACGGCACTGTTTAATACATGGCCTGTCCAACTAAAGAATACAGAGAAAGTCCCATTTATTTTCTGGAAATGTTTCTTAATTTTCACGGGAATTAAAACATTTGATACACGAAAGAGCATGCATCACAGCAAAAGTATCATTATCATCATCATATTATTGTTTCTATTATTAAAAATTCAAATCAGTTTGCAAACACAAATTAAAATACAAACAGTAAATTAAAATCATGTAAAAATAGCTCTGAGTACAGTGGGATGCATAGTGTTCAAAAGAGATGATTTCTCTTCCGTTTTGGATACAGGAAGGAGCATGTATCACAGCCAAAGCATCATGATCGTATTATTGTTTCCATTGTTAAAAATTCAAAGCAATTTACAATCATGAATTAAAACACAAACAGCCCACTAAAATAATATGGAAATAGCTCTGGATAAAGCGATTCAAAACTTTGAAAAGAGGTGATCTGCAAAATGAGATAATATGAACAAAGCTTTTCTCTATCATTCTATCAACTGTATCCTTTGCTCAAGGCCGCTTGAATCTCTCCCTGGCTGCTTCAACAAGCATGTTCATGTGCAGCCATATTGCTGTGCAGAAGCAGCTGGAACAATGTCCAGAGCAGCTGGGCAAGCTTTGTAAAAGATGTGGCTTCTTAAACTATTCAAAGACAGGTGTCCTATTTACCGTAATGCAAGTAGCAAAAACATTATCCTAGTTATTTTCCACTGTCCTGATATTCAATTTAAAAAATGAAGCAGCTAAAGAATGACAAGCAAACAAAAATAATTCATATAAACTTCATTTCAGGAGAGTCACCAATCTTTAAAACTGCCTTATGACTTTCAAGACAGAGACCAGTCCAGAATGCAGGCACTACTACTGATGTGTTACCTTTTTGGCAATTAAGTTGTTTGAGGGAAAATACAACATGCATAGCATACTTGCATTGAAGGGCTACCAAATTTCTACTACCACACTGTGGGCGTGGCTTATGCAGGACACCCTGCATTTTCTTTCAACATCTTTCAGTGCAAATTGGGTGCTCTGAGTTGGAGCTCTATTTTTGCTACACCACTGTGCCCCCCCCCCCCCAGGCACTAGCCCAGCCTTGGCCGCTTGCTTCATTCAACATGATCTACCAGCTCTGCTTTTAGGCTAAACACAATGGTAAGTCACACTGAAGGAATTTAAATGTACATTTAACAATTTAAGCCTAATGTCAGGAGGCCATCCTTGTACAAGATAGTATGTAAAAGTGCACCAACTCAATCGGGTAATAGGCATTCCTAATCATGAAGTTCTTGAGCCTGTAATGACAGGGAAAGGTTTAAAGCCTACCAAGATCACTCCAAGCATTCGATTGAATGGGATAACAATGATTTTGGAGGACAGTATAACTGTAATGAACTAAAATCCTATACTTACTTTTGGAGAATGTGATGTATCATATTGCATTAATGCTTTCCCAACTGCCCTTTCCAAGCATTATCTATTGAGAAAGTAAAATAAACCAATAGTAATAATGCCTTATTAACTAGAAACTTAATGTAGAAAATAGGAGGGAGGGAAAGAGGAAAAGTTGGAAAAAGTGGTTTCAAAGGGAATCTATAAATATATTTGGCATAGAAGTAAAACATATTTTTCATATATCCAAATGAAATCTCTTCTGGTAAACAAACAACCAAAACTAATCCTGTTTACTCATTTCCAGAAATCAGAATTAATGATTCAGGGTCTACTTTGGGAAACGTTCCAAGGAAATTTAAGAGGGGGAAGTTGTACACATTGAAGCTTTGGCAAGAGTCCAAACAAACTGAAGAGAAGCTTTGTGACACTGAAACTGGTAGGAAGAGATTAAGCACCAGAAAATTACAACTAAGACTTCATTAGTGCTTAGCAAGATTCCGAATGTGGAAGTAGAAGAAACAAGTAGCTGGAGACAATTTCTCAAAACAGTTGCTTTTCTGTAAAACCTCCAAGTGGAATTCATTTTCATACACATTAGGGCACTGAAGCACAGAAGGAAATCACCAGTCTTACCTAGCTTGCAATACAATCGGTTTCATTCCCTTTTATTCCCAAATTCTATTTCCAGGACCCATGATACAACATTTGGAGCATAATTCTTCCAAAGCAATAATCCAAGAGTGAAAATAAAACATGAAACTACAGGTTGTTAGATAAAAGATTGTCATGAAACAACTAACAGGAAATGAAATATATTATTTTAGTTGCCAGAGGAGCCTTTCGGTGGCACTTAAGGAGGCTTTGGTAGCACAGAGAGAACGGAGTGTTTTCCTTTCTCTGGGCACTTGGAGAGGGAATAAACCACTTTGCTGTGGTGACTCCTTCACGCTGCCTCCCATACACCCAACGTGAGGTTTCCTCCCAGAGCTTCTGGGCATGCAAAGGCAAAAGGGGGGGCTTTGCCCCAGCCGGATCAACTCAGCTTCAGACAAACTGAGGAGTCCCCACAGTGAAGGAAAGGCACCAGCTACAAAGAGAGCAAGCGAGAGGAGAGGGGAGCCCTTCAGCATGGGAAGGAAGAGGAAGCAGCCACCTTTCGGTCAAAGGAATGGGAGTTTTCCCCCTCTCACCCTCCTGGGCTTCCCTATCTTGTACAGTGTATGGGAGGCAGCCTCACACTGGGTGTATGGGAGATGCGTGCTCCTCCTCACTGCCTCAGAGTCCCTCTTTTTTTTAAAAGCCTTACAGTTTTGGATTTTTTTGATTCCCCTCAACTCACCTTCTTCCTTCGGCAGCAACTGTCCTCCTCCTCTTCTTCTTCCTTCTCCTCCCACCCAAATTTCAAGCTTTTATTTCTTTCCTAATGGTTTTGCATGCATTATTTGCTTTTACATTGATTCCTATGGGAAAAATTGCTTCTACAGTACTTACAAACCTTTCTACTGAAGAACCTGGTCATAGAATGAGTTAAGTTATTAAGTTGAGATACCACTATATAAACAAAATATATTAAGGTTTTATATATACATAAAGCCTTTAACAATGCTTCATGATCTGGGGAATCCTGAGCATGATACTATGGTCTTTCGAGACTGAAGGATGCCAATGCAAATATAAAATAAAATATATATTTCCAGGGTGGAAACTAATCAGAGAGAGAAGCAACTTAGAACTAAACAGAAATTTCCTGACAGAACAATTGATCAGTGGAACAGCTTGCCCCCATAAATTGTGAATGCTCCAACACTGGAACTTTTAAAGAAGATGTTGGATAACCATTTGTCTGAAGTGGTGTAGGGTTTCGTGCCTAAGTGGGCTCCCTTCCAACTCTGTTATTCTATTCTATTCTATTCTATTTGATAGAATATCTTTGAGTGTTGAGGTTTCCAACTGGTGAGAATGTTTTCCCCCATAGAAATGCATTTTCTCTGACTCTCTTTAAACTTGTAAGTGAAGGAAAAAATATATCAAATTCTTCACTCACTAAGATTGTAAATCATTCATTTTTTAGAATGGCTCTTTACTTCTGCTACTTCTGATGATGTGCCTGAATGAACAATTCCTGCTATTTCTGTTAGTATGTTACATTTGTCTGGCAAAGGTTGCTTTTAATCACTTTTAGACTATGTTGAAGCTGAATAGTATTCTGTCTTCATAGAGAAAAGAAGAAATTAAATCTTTCTGCGTGTTGAATTAACCAGAACCAATAGCTTTCAAAAGGACATTCCCTCCTTTTACTTATCTAAATGCGAAAAACTATAGAATGATCCCCTTTATAGTAGATGAGCTTTTTCAGAATTGTTTGTTTTTCGCTTTTTGCTTGAACAATGGGGCCTCTTCTCTTTTTCACAATGCCAGTGACTGATGGATGAGCCCTAAAATTT
This sequence comes from Erythrolamprus reginae, assembly GCF_031021105.1. NCBI lineage: Eukaryota > Metazoa > Chordata > Lepidosauria > Squamata > Dipsadidae > Erythrolamprus > Erythrolamprus reginae. The sequence continues at coordinate 204,822,244 of NC_091952.1, forward strand.
TACTGAGGAGTATAGAGGAACCCAAGTTAAAATAAGCCTGATTCCTTAGCCTAATTTGCAACCTTTGAGGTAGATTAGTAGATCAGGCCTAAAATATAGGAAAGAGGGGAAGGTAAACTTTTTAGCAATCATCTTTTATTAAAAAGAACCACTGACTTCTAACATGCATTATGATGGTTAATGAGATACAGCACACTGGAACTCAAAGCTATCTGTCACAAAGGCACAGCTGAAAATTTGTAAATTGATGTATTTTAACTTTTCATTGCAATTATCTCCTTGGTAACATTTGTTGCAGTCACGATTTATCCTGGCACTAGGCTAAGGGAAAGAAGTGGCCATGAGCCTCATTTTTGTTTTGAATATTCAGTAGAAGATTGCTTTTCCATCTTTTTAAAAGACGCTTCCATTTATGTCCATCTAACTAATGCCATTGTTGGCATCTAGTGGGCCCCATCATCCCACAACCCCCCCCCCCCAAAAACCTGACAGGCCTCTTTTCAAGAGGAATTCTTCTTTTGCAGTCACTAAATAATATTGGACAAACAGGAGGCCTTACGTTTTGCATTCCTGTCACTATTTTACATGTGAAGCTATTATGCCTGTTAGGTAGTCAACATAAAACCATGGTTTGTTTTTAAAAAAAGGAAAAAAGAAAATGCTGTATCTAGTCTGAATGTATTTTGTTTATCTATCTAATCATAAATATTGATATATTTCTTTTTAGTAACCTTCCAGGCTGATTTATAAAATCAAGATGAAATAAATAAAGGTAGTCCTCACCTTATGACCACAGTTGAGCCCCAAATTTCTTTTGTTAAGCGAGATATTTTTAAAGTGAGTTTTGCCCATTTTACCACAATTGTTAAGTGAATCACTGCAGTTGGTAAGTTAGTAGCATGATTGTTAAATGAATCTGGCTTCTACATTGACTTTGCTTGCCAGAAGGTTGCAATAAGGGATCACCGGACACGACATCCATCATAAATATGAGTCAGTTGTCTAAATTTTGATCACATGACTTTGGAGATTCTGCAATGGTTGTGTGAAAAATGGTAAAAAGTCACTTTTTTTCAATGCCATTGTAATTTTGAACGATCACAAAACGAACTGTAAAGGATAATTGAAATCACTATCTAGCCAACCAACTAAATAAATTTTCAGTATCAAGTTGGTGAAAAATAAATTCCAATCACTTTTTGTATGTAAAGAAAAGTAAACCGGAGCCAAGGAAGAAATTGAAATTTATTGTAAATAATTTAACCCCCTAAATGGTGGTGGGGTTTATTGGTGTTGGGCACTTTTTCTTTAAGATTTTTTGTTTGTTTGTTTGTAGTAATAAAAATTTAATAAATATATATATATATATAAAAAAAAGTTGGCTTTTTGGGAAAAGAATATTGTGAAAATTCTTTCAGCTCTACCAAGATGACCTTCTTTACCACTGAGAGAAGTTATTTAGAGGATCTCAGATGATTCTCTCCATAAACAATTATTTTCTGTCACCCCCCTCAACTCTCTGATCTGGGCCCAATGGAATTTTAGTGTTAATATTTATTATTTTATTTATTATAAGCTGCAAGCAAACTGTTGGCTGGGAAAGGCTGCTCTACCCACTTACCTGGCAGTAAGTCACACAGAACTCAGTGAAGCCTATTTTCAGTTATAGGCTACCCTGGTTAGGCCCCTCTTTTGACACAGGGCCAGGCCAGCTTAATGAAGCTGATGTTTTGGGGTCACTGGCCTGGCCCATAAGTGCCGCCTCTACCGGGCACTCACAGTGAATGGTGTGTAAGGAGACTTTAGGGTGCCATTCGAAGCTTTCACCCAGCAGCAGAGGATGCTACTCCTTGTCCAGCAGCAGGTTTGCCATGCCGTTCATGGCTACCATGGTGCCCATCGAAAACAACAACCCACGCAGCTGCCCTGCCCTGCTGGCCACCTTCGCTTCTGGGCTCAGAGCAGCGTACCACTGGGAAAACACTCTCCATCTGGGGGAATCGATCAAGAGTGACCACACATGTTTACTAGGGTGAAATGTGAACCTCTTGGCATTGCTCTGTGCCCCGCCCAGGGGAGCACGCCCCACTATTTGAGAAGCACTACACTAAAGTCACACATATGTCCAAATAGCCAGCAAGAAATAACCTGCATATGTATTGTTTCACATTGATATTTCATTAACAGAAATAGATGATTTCTGAAAACACAGATTGCAATTCTGATTATTATAGTGGGTAATCAGACATGATACAGTTGTCTTCTCTCCTGAGCCTTTTTAAAAGATGTATTGTAGTAACTGTAAAAGAGAAATCCTTGCAAACAATGCAGTTCGTGGGTCAATTATGCAGAGTAGGTTGAAGAACTGTCTCATTTCATTTGTGTTAACTCGTGGCCTCCTGATTTCAGCAAAATAACTCAAATCTTTTGTATTATTCAAAGTGTCAGGACATTGATTTTATCTGCAGTGTGGCTTAAAATGTTCTCACTTCAAGTATTGAAAATTGTGCTGAGGAACAATGCAATATTATGCATGTTAGGCAAGGTGGAAGATCCTAATTCCATGTTTAAATTAATGAGGTCTGAATTAGCTGTTGATGAGTCAGAACAAAAGTTCTTGGAGAGTTTGTATCCTGATAAAGAAAAACTCATAGTGCTTTTAATATATATATTTATATTATCAGTATGTGAGCATAGTTTTTTGTCTTTCAAACAACTTCATCTGTAACCACATCAGAACGCAAAGATTGGACAAACCATACACATTATTTGTATTAGTTGAAAGGTCTTACTAATTACTGCTATATGCCAACCCCCAACTTTCTTGAATTACCAAGGGATATTGTGATGTGAAGCAAAGGATAGATCTAGCCTTAGGCACAAGATAAATAATGTCCTATTATACAATGCAGACAGCATCGGGAAATATCCATGCTTGCCAGTTTCACTATGCATTGAAGCAGGAACAGAAAGCATAGGGTTCATCCTTTTAGCCAATAATAATCCAAAGGCTTCACCTTTTTTCTTCTTTACTTTTCCTAAAAAAAGGTACCTTTTTGTCAAAGTTAATAAAGAAAAGAAAGTAAGAGAGAGAGAGAGATGGTCAGAAGATGAGAATTTATTCATTCATTCACTCACTCACTCATTCATTCATTCATTCATTCATTTATTAGATTTGTATGCCGCCCCTCTCTGTAGACTCGGGGTGGTTCACAACAACAATAAAACAATGCATGGCAAGTCTAATAATTTAAAAACATTTTAAAAACCCGTTATTAAAAGAGACATACACACAAGCACACCATACATAAATTGTATAGGCCCAGGGGAGATTTCTCAATTCCCCCATGCCTGATGGCAGAGGTGGGTTTTAAGGAGTTTACAAAAGGCAAGAAGGGTGGGGGCAGTTCTAATCTCAGGGGGGAGCTGGTTCCAGAGGGTCGGGGCCGCCACAGAGAAGGCTCTTCCCCTGGGACCCGCCAAATAACATTGTTTAGTCGACGGGACCCGGAGAAGGCCAACTCTGTGGGACCTAATCGGTCGCTGGGATTCGTACAGCAGAAGGCAGTCCTGCAGATATTCTGGTCCAATGCCATGAAGGACTTTATAGGTCATAACCAACACTTTGAATTGTGACCGGAAATTTATCGGCAACCAATGCAGACTACGGAGTGTTGGTATAACATGGGCATGCCTTAGGAAGTCTATGATTGCTCTCACAGCTGCATTCTGCACGATCTGAAGTTTCCGAACACTTTTCAAAGGTAGCCCCATGTAGAGAGCATTACAGTAGTCGAATCTCGAGGTGATGAGGGCATGAGTGACTGTGAGCATTGAGTCCCGATCCAGATAGGGCTGCAACTGGTGCACCAGGTGAACCTGGGCAAACGTCCCCCTCGCCACAGCTGAAAGATGTTTCTCTAATGTGAGCTGTGGATCAAGGAGGATGCCCAAGTTGCGGACCCTCTCTGAATGTAAGGGGCATAGCAGGTGTATTTGGAACTCCATAAGTTAATTAAATAGGATTTCTGATCCACAACATATATCTGTCTGTCTATCTATCTGAAAAGCATTCTGCCACATTTCTATGAATGGCCCCAAATAAACAAGCCCAATATACTTCTTCATCCAATTGTGCCATCAATTACCACAGATTCCAACATACAACATAGCCAAAGAACTTGTAACATGTCACAGGGGAAAGTGGATATTAAGTTACCCCTAAAATAGCTCCAGAAAACCAAAGACCTAAAGAATAGAATATGAAATCATGGTTACGTTTTATATCTTGACATCCATAGATCCAAATTAGTGAAAGAATCAATGGCAGTAGTATCACATAACACATCTGACATCTGACCTAAGATCAAAATACCCAGGATCAGAGATCTTATCAAAACCTATCCCTCTCTACACTCAGTTGCACTGATTTGGTTATCTTTTCGGGTAATGAAACATCTGGAAGAAAACAACCAAGCTCAGGCAGCATCAAGGACTCTCTTTTTATACTGTCTTCTCTCTTTTTCTCCATCAAGGGAATGCAACAAGAACTTGCTCGAAGAACTCAAAAAACTTAAAATGACAGTGCTGCTCCCTCTTCAAAATGATAGTCCTTCTTTTTCAAACAACAACAATCCTCTTTGTAGCTATTATTCAATTATCTTGGACCAAATATCCCTCCTAGAAATCTCTAAGGGCTGCAAAAATTAAACAAGGTAGACTGAGCACACTTCCAGCCCATACAACAAGTATTAGCCAGTCTGTATTTGGAGACATTGGCAGATAACTTGATGCTAGATCAGTATCCACTTCTTCAAGAACTAACCTGTCATGGCTTTTGCTCCAGTCTAGCGAAGGTGTGTAAGTGATATGTTTTTCTGGAGGAAAGCACAGAGTGTCTCCTGCCAATTCAATTTATGATTTTCTGTTTGATGCTGGCACTAATTGCAACTTTAGAGCATCTTGCTTTGGCAGCCACAGTAGGAGTAAAGCTGTCTTAGCTAAAGTAGCCAGAAACAGAAGTCTGGTAGTACCTTTTCCAACTAACTAGTCTTATTAAAATGCATAATGAGTTTTTACTTCAGTAGCAAAACTTGATCTGATTCTGCCAAGAATATGTAAATTGAAAATTTGCACATACATTTTGTGCATATTAATGTATATTACTGTTTGATTTTGCACTTGTTGATGGTATGGCATACTGTGCCAACTAATGAATGGTAAGTTATAATATTTTTTGTTCAGTTGATTGTAAAAGAAGCGTTGCTTTCTTATTGTTTTCCCCAGAGCATTTTCTAATTATTTTGGAAATACTTTTGGGGTGGGGATTGCGCATGTGCCGAATTGCTTTCTAGGCATTTCACCTCTGGCTCCGAACAAAGATAAAATGTAAAGAGTTTTCTCCCTCTTAAAAAGACTATAAATCTTCCTTAGAAAAATATAGGAAGAAACAAGAATCTGTCGGCATCAAAGTGAGTTTGAAGATTTATCATTTCAAGCAAAGACGGAGGTGCTTTCGCTGTAACAAGGAAGTGATAAGTGAGTACAATAAATCTTAAAATGGCGGAGGGAGGGAAAGACCTCTCTAGTCTGACGAATATTGAGCAGAAGTTAGATAAGCTGCTGGAGATCTGTAGCGGGTTTGAAAAGAGATTCAACAAAGTTGAGAATAAAATGGAACAGATGGAGTTAGAAGTTAAACAAATTAAAAAGGAAGGAGATTCTTCTGCTGAAAAGATACTGAAAGTGGAGAAACAAGTGATGGATTACGATGGAAAAATAAGACAAATAAATGACAGAATCGCAAATTTGGAGGACAGACAGAGAAGGAGGAATTTGCGTTTACGAGGGTTCAGAATGGATTTGCCCTCTGAATTTAAGCTAACAGAAGCTGTCTTGGCTTGGTTAAATAAACAGACAGGTGTGGAGGTCAGCGTGGAGGAGCTGTTGCGTGTTCATTGGGCAGCCCCCAGGAGAAACGGCAGACAGAGAGATGTGATCATCGCTTTCCTTAGTGAAAAAAAAGCAGAGATGATTTATAAAACTTTGAAGACTTCTACGAGCCTTAAACAAGACGGAAATGAGATAAGGGTTCTGAGGGATCTTTCCTGGGAAACCCTGAGAGCGAGAGCTGTGTTGAAACCAATTGCAAGCCGGCTATATCAAAGTGGAACCAGATTTAGCTGGGTCTATCCAGTGGCCATCTTGGTGTTCCAGGACAATAAAATGTACAGAGCACGCTCATTGGAGGAGGGAAAGACTTTGCTGGATCAACTGGGGATTAAGTTTGATGAAACTGGAGCACTAGCATATGAAGGAGAAGAGGCTTTTGACGGTCGGAGTACCCCAGATGAGGAGGAAAGACGAAGGGAAGAGCAGCTGAAGGAGTTAAGCGGGCAGGTGGAGGCCATCAGAAAGGAGCAGAGAAGAACACGGGCTCAGCGGGAGAAGAGAGCCAGAAAGTGATGGTGTTTGGTCCCTTGTCTTGTTGTGGGGGGGGGGGGGAAAGGCAAAGGAAAAGAATTATTACTATTACAATTACTATTAATGTTGTTATTATTATTATTTTTCTTGGAGATGCCTTGGGATTCCTGTATATCGGTTATTCAGTGGGGGAAGTCTAAGGGGGAAAAAAAAAGGGGGTTTAAGAATTTAAAATTAAAGAAGAAATTAAAGAAGGAATTATTTAAAGGAGAAAGGAGGGAGGGAGAAATTTTCTCTTTTATAAAATTAAAAAGGGTTGAAAGAGGAGCTAGTTTGAGTGGGAACGCAATCCAGAAAATGTGCCTCAGGTATGGGCAAGGTTTTTTCTTGTCTTCTCCCCTCTCAGTGGGGGGAGCACAGGGGGAGGCACGTTGGGGGGGGGTAATAGGGGTAAAGAAAAGGGAAAAATACAAACCAAGGGCAAAACAAGAGGGGAAAAGGGTGTTTTTGGTATATTATGACGGAGTGTAAGATAATGGTTTTAAATGTGAATGGTTTGGGATCGGATTTGAAACGTTTTAGGATATTAAGGATGGCTAAGCAATATAAGGTGGATATTATGATTTTGACAGAAACACATAAAAGAAGGGGAGGAAGGGACAACTTGATTAATGATAGAAATTGGAAATGGGTGTTTGAGTCAAGAGGAACGCAAAATAGTCGAGGCACAGCGATTCTGATTCATCAGAGGGTTAATTTTGAAGAGGTGGGAATTCAGAAAGACAGAGAAGGAAGGTGGATATTTGTTAAAGGGAAAATAAATCAAAAGAAGTTGACATTAGCAGCAATTTATGCCCCAAATGGGAAAACAAAACAATTTATAATAAATACTAAGAAGAAGTTAGACAATTTTAAGGAGGGCTCAACTTTTTTGGCAGGAGATTTTAATATGCAATTAACAAATGGGAATGCAAATAGCAGGATGTTACATTTAAATAGACTTAATATGGTGGATTTACATGCAGATATTTTAAATAGAGCTACATATTACTCGGCAAGACATCACACATTTAGCTGCATAGACTACATATTAATGAATAGGGGAGGTAATATACAAGTTAAAAAAGTAGACATTAAAAGTATATGGATATCAGATCATGCCCCACTATTGGCAGAATTGGAAATAGGTCAGGAACGAAATCAAAAAATTTGGAGATATAATGCAGTTGTAACTGCTAGGGAACAAGATAAAGAGAAATTGCAAACAGAGTTATCAGAATATTTTAGAATTAATGATGTGGGAGGTATTAAACAATCAACTGTATGGGATGCATGTAAGGCCTTCATGAGGGGACAATGTATATGTATGGAAGCAGATATTAGGAAGAGGTGGGGTAGAGAGAGGGAAAGGAAGATAAGGGAAATAGATTTGATACAAGAGCAGTTAAGAATGACGAAAAGTAGAGATTGGAATAGTTTACTGAAATTGAAAAAGAAACAGTTGATGGTGTATGATGAGATTAAATGGAATAAGATGAGAATGGCGATGCGACAAAAAATACAGAGTTGGGGGACAAGATCAATGCAGCAAATGGCGAGATATCTGAAGAAGAGGAAAGAAAAATCATGTATTTTAGCATTGAGGGACACCAGTGGAGTGGTTAGATTTGGTAATGACCAGTTAGAGGAGATAATGAGGAAATATTATGAAGATTTGTATAAAGAGGAGCAAGTGAAGATAGAAGTCCTCAAGGTTGGGAAAATAGTAAGTGAAGAAGACAAACAAATTTTGAATGCAGAAATCACACAAGATGAAATTGCTAGAGTAATTAAAGGGTTAAAACAAGCCAAAGCACCGGGCCCAGATGGGTTTACAGGGGAATTTTATAAAACTTATGTGAATGTTTTGCTTCCGCATTTGGGGAAATTGTTTAATAATATATTGTCAAATCGTGATATCCCGCAGACATGGAAGCTTTCAGAAATTGTTACCATTCCGAAGATGGGTCGAGATTTAAGGGAGCCTGGGTCTTACCGTCCGATCAGTTTGGCAAATCAGGATTATAAAATATTTATGAAAATACTGGCAAATAGACTAGAAAATATTTTACCAAAAATAATTGAAGAGGATCAATATGGATTCGTGAAGGGAAGGAAAATAAGTGAACCAATTAGAAATGTAATGAATGTGATGCACCATGCTACCGTTACTAAAAGGAAATTGGGAATTTTGAAATTAGATGTTTATAAAGCGTTCGATAAAGTTAACCATAGTTATTTATATAAATTATGTAACAAATTAAATATGGGGGAAAAATTTTGTGAAACTATAAAAGAGATCTATAAAGGAAATGAAGCATATATAAGAGTGAATGGACAAAGAACGCAGAGTATTAAAATATTAAATGGCACCAAGCAGGGATGCCCTCTGTCTCCAAAATTATTCGTAATAGCAATAGAGATCTTAGCTAATAAGATAAGACAAGATAACACTTGGGCAGGATATAGAATAGGGAAATTAGAAATGAAAATAAATTTATTTGCAGATGATGCAATTATATTGACCCAGACCCCGATGGAGATGATTAAAGGTATAATAAATATTTTACAAGAGTTTAAGCAGGAATCGGGACTGTCGGTTAATATGGAAAAATCAGAGATTATGTGTTTAAATACAGATCCGAGAGAACAGATAGAAATTAGGAAAGAATCAGGGTTGAAATTAGGACTTAAAAAAATAAAATATTTGGGAATTTGGTTATTAAAAAACCCAGGGAAAATGGAAGAGATTAATTATAGAATAACATGGAGGAAAATGTTGAAACAGATGAGGAGCTGGAAAGATAAAAAGCTAAGGAGACTCTCTAAAATAAGAGCTTTAAAAATGATGATAGCTCCCAAGATGATGTACCTATTTCAGGTGCTGTCGGGGGGGTTATCGGTATGTAAGGTTAAAGAGTGGGACAAAAAATTAAATTATTGGATTGAAGAAGATAAGAGACCAAGAATAAGAAAAAAGTGGTTAATTGCGAATGAAAAAGAGGGGGGATGGGGTGTTCCATGTTTGGAGCTGTATAGGGAAGCCTTTCAAATGGAAAGGTTAATGGAGTTGCAATTAAGTGAAAATAAATGGGCGAAATTGGAAAAACAGATAAACGGGATGAATAATAGAGAATTGATTTTTAGGAAGTGGAATAGGAAAGATATAGGGAAATTAATAGGCCCAATGAAAGGGACTATGGAAATTTGGAAAAAATGGCAAGGGAAAATAGGATCATATAAATCTAAACTGTCATCGCTTTATGTAATAAATAGAGAAAACGAAACTAACTTAAATAGGGTTATAGGAGAGTTGAAGGGAAGAGGGATAACTAAGATAGAACAGTTATACGAGAAGGACGGCAGGCCAAGTAGAAATCGCATAGAATGGTGGTTAGGTAAGGGAAGGTGGCTACAAATAAATGCAATATGTAAATATCTAAATGAAAGGGAGAATAAAGAAGTATTATGGCGGGAGGAGACAGGGTTAGAGAAAATAATAAGAGAAAAAAGTGAGGGGATAAAGGCGCAAGCAACTAATATATACAAACTGCTAGTGCAGTCAGATGGGGACACGATTGATGGATTGACTAAATGGTGGCAAAATGAGATATTAGTAGAGGTACAAGAAATGGAAAATATAGTAGAAGATATAAGGAAAATTAAAAATACAAGAATTAGGGAAATGAGAAGGAAAATATTACATAAGTGGTATTTTACTCCCGTTCAATTTGCACATTTTCAGCAGAATGTTAGGGGGAATTGTTGGCATGGTTGTCAAGATAAAGGAGTGTTTATGCATATGTTTTGGGAATGCCCAATAGTGCAGGAATTTTGGCAAAAAGTGAAAGAGGATATTAATGGAATGTTAAATATACAATGGACAATCACTAAGGAAATGGCAGTACTAGTAAAAAGCAATGCGATGGGAGAATTTAGAGAAATAAAAAAAGCAGCAATAGAAAGTGCTCAGGCAGTAATAGTTTTGGGTTGGAAGGATGCGACAAAATGGACAATGCAAAATTGGTATAGGTACATGGTGGATCATATTCAATTTGAAATTATGGAAAAAAGGATAAATTTGGATAATGAAACTGATTTGGGACAGCTGATGGGACGGTGGGACAAGGTAAGACGATATATGACGAGCAGAATCCGAGACCAAGCTACAAGAAATAAACTAGAATCACTCTATAATATGTAGACAGATATATTGCTCTTGGGTTAAGTGGATTAAAAAAGAAATACCCCCAATTTGGTGGTGGGGAATGTGTGTATGTCGGGGGGATGGGCACAATTCACATCTCACTATGCACTGTTTTATGTTGTGTGATTTAAATTGTTAAAAATCAATAAATAAAAATTAAAAAAAAAAAAAAAAAGGAAATACTTTTGGGGTTATTTTACGGTTGTGTCATGATTGAGTTTGTAAAAAGAATTGTTTTGTTTTTTCATTGCACATCTTTCCATTATTGTGAACCTTTTCTTCGAAGTCCTCCTTCCTGATATGAGATGTCTTTCCTTGAGAAAGATATTTTGGGTCTTTCTTTCTTTGAGAAATGTCTTTGCTTGAGAAAAAGAATTTATTAATGTTCCTAATAAAAATTCAAGAATTATGCATTTCCCCCAAATCTCCTCTGAGAAAGAAGAAATTAAGAACCCATTGTTTATTGTGAAACTAATAGCATATGATAAAAGTGCAAAAAGAAATGTTTAATACCATGACATAGAAGTAATTTGTAGTATAAATGGGATTCACTGGTATGCAGCTAGGCCCCTTAAAAGCGTCGGTGGCCTGCAGTCAGTTTGCTAACTGGTGGTTAAGTTTTTTACCAGTTCGGAGAATTGGCTAATCCCATCTTTGGCTGGCCCCTCCCCACCCCGCCCGTCCCAGGAGTCTCCTCGTCTGCCCCATTTTAGATTCCAGTTTAATGCAGAAGGCCTTCCAGATATATATTTTATTTTATGTACGCTGAGAGCATATGCACCAAGACAAATTCCTTGTGTGTCCAATCACACTTGGCCAATAAAAATTCTATTCTATTCTATTCTATTCTATATAAAACAGGGCATCTTTACTCATTATTATCATTATTGTAGGGTGAATTTGAAATGGGGATTTGGCACAATCATTATGGTGGGTTGAGTTTGAAAGGCATGATCGCCTACATTAATGCTAGATAATCTTGCACTAACATGGTGTTTATACTTCATAAAGTGGCCTGAAACAACTTTATGAAGTATAAAGTTAATTAAGCAACAATAATTAATTTTATCTATAATAACTAAATGATACAAACAGTTTACAATGCCTAGGATTACTTTATCTGGGTGAAATTTCATTCACTTCGTTGATAATCCCTTCTTTCATTTGTAAAACTGCTTATTTTGGATAGAATCAACCTCATCATATTTGATTCAAAAGATTGGACTTAGAATATATTTAAATTCTCTCTTGAATCAAGCCCAGCTTCTGGTGCCTATATTTTAATTTTGAAGCCACTAGCTATTATCTGGGAGTTGGGCAACCTGCAAATAAAATAGATACCTGGACACATGTTTACTTGGCAATAGTACAGAAGTGATTTATTGCTATTTTCTCTTGAATTTATATATACAGTATACTGTATTCTTAGGTCTGGGTGTTGCCACTTGATGTGATACATAACATTGTTAAGATCCATAGTGGTCAAACTATGCATTTGTTGGGGCCTCTCAAAATTGTGGGTTATCTTTCTTGCCGTTTTATTCTTCTTTCTTCTAAATGGGTTACTCATTTACAATTAAAAACTTTTGTGAAGGCTCTTTAAGGCAAGAGTGCATTCCAGGCATGAGGATAAGAATGCTGGTTACTACTGGTGATGTGATTATTATTTGCTTAGACTCATTTAGGTCCTCAGCTGTTGCTTGTATTAGGTTGTTGTGTTGTTTTTAAATGCTTTAGGTTGCCTGGAGTTCCAACTGTGAGATGAGCAGTTATATAAATTGAATCAATCAATCAATCAAAAAGAAAATAATTTCCAAAACCTAGAAATTGGGAATATGGGAACATAATAGATAGACAGATAGTGTCTGCCAGCAAATGATTCCATTTTTCTGAACATTTGAGGAAAGATAGCAGGAAGTAAAAGAGCAGCTTTTGGTATACCAGTAACTTATTTTTGTTGACTCTCCTGCTTACTTGCATTCTAGTGGGGAGGAAATGCTGAATTAAATCACTAGGACAACTGCTGCAATAATACACAAGCACAGAGTTAGCATAGTGTGTGTGTGTGAGAGAGAGAGAGAGAGAGAGGGGGAGAGAGAAGGGGGGGGTAGAGTATTATGCCAACATACCAAGATGTGATAAGTAAAATATAATTTCTTTCCATAAGAATACTCAGAGGAGCTGTGAATCTATTTTTAATGAGACCGTACATTCCACATCTATTTAAGGGAAATATGCTGAAACACTATATCCTCACAACATCTGGGGGTTTATTTGATGCCTTTTTTTGTTTATTTGTTTTAGAGTAATTCCTTTCAGACTATAATATCTAAGCCTCTTTGTCCCAGTTCTACGTCTCTTAGGTAGAATTTAAACCAAGATTGTTGAGATAAAAAAAAATCTTTCCCAAATAAGCTCATCTGAATATAATGTGAAACATTTTTAAAAATAGAAGTAACATTGCATAAATTGTTTTCTTTTCTCCAAATTTCTTCATTATTTATTTGAAACTGTGGCTTACAAAGTGAGTGCAACTGCATAATTAGGAAGCCTTGTTCTTTTTTACATGCAAAGCATATATATAAAAAGGATGCTATCCTTTATACAATTGGATTTCAAACTCAACTTTTTTAACCTCCTCCCTTCATTCTACAGATTCTTCTGGTCTTCTTTCAGCATCCCAGCAAGAGACCTAATATATACATCTGCAGAATTCAGAATAGGAAGCTTAACTTGAAAATAGGGAATTTTTTTTCTATGTGTATGGCTTAGAACCCAATATTCAGAAAATTGTTCTTTAGGCCAGTGTTTCTCAAATAGTGAGGTGAGCCCCCTGGGGGTCATGGAGTGATGCCAGGGATGGGCGCATGACCCTGGGGGATGTGCTTTTTTTTTGCCACAGGCAGTAAGGTTTTTTTGCACCGAACAGTAGCACACAGCACAGAGTAGGAGATATGAAGTGCATATAACTAACCCTTAAGAGACACCATAGAAAAATATTTAACAGAGATGAAAAGAAAGGAGGAAAGAAATGGAGATAATGAGACAAACTATGTCTCCTGAAAGCTAAGATGCGGAAATATGATGAAACGTATGTAGCACTTGGCTTCATTGTGACTACAGTGGAAGACGAGGGAAGACTGGTATGTTTACCGTGTCTAAAAATGTTGGCAGCAGACAGCATGAAGCCAAATAAATTAAGGCATCACTTAAACACATTACACCCCAATCACGCTGATAAGCTGCATGAGTTTTTTCAGTGAAAATGTGCTGAATATTGCAAACAATTGTCCCGACAGAGAGTTGGGGGAGGGTGCATGAAATGTTTACCTCTTCCTGGGGGTGGGGGCCTAACAGAAAATAATTGAGAAACACTGCTTTAGGCAAATAATACTGTAACAAAACAATAACATATGTTAAGCAGTTTCACAAATAACTGCTTGCTTGCTTGCTTACTTACTTAATTATAATTTATATTTAGTATAACTGCAATAAAACCAAAGCAGTTTCAGAAATGACAAATCTGTCCATCTGTCTGTTTGTCTATCTAATATAACTGCCTACTGACAATCACTTTATATGGCTTACAGATGATAAAACTACAATATACAAAAATTAGAAGTAATAAAAATTAAACAATAATAACATAATAATAAATTAACACACCCACACACAGGGCAACAACACAGTCAAATCATCCATTTAATGGTCTCCATCCCACTCTGGATTCTCCAGGCCCATTGGCAAAACCATGTCTTTGGGACCTTACAAAAGAGTGTTGGGTGGGAGAGTCTAATTTCTGGAGGAATAATGTTTCAGAGGGAGGTACATGACACGATAGATATCGTTGGCATCCATCAGTCTTGAAAGACCATGGTATCATGTCTGCATCCCCCAGAGCATGAACCATGAAGAGAGGGGGGATTTGCTGCTTAGGTAACAGTCTATCCTCCGTACTAATATACCCCATGATAGATAATAGCTCCCCCCGGAGATTAGAACTGTCCCCACCCTCCTTGTCTTTCGTAAACTCCTTAAAACCCACCTCTGCCATCAGGCATAGGGGAATTAAGACATCTCCCCCGGGCCTATACAATTTATGTATGGTGTGTTTGTTTGTATGTCTGTTTTAATAAATAAATAATAATTTAAATGTTTTTAAATTATTAGATTTGCCATAAATTGTTTTATTATTGTTGTGAGCCGCCCCGAGTCTATGGAGCGGGGCGGCATACAAATCAAATCAATCAATCAATCAATCAATCAATCAATCAATCAATATTGAGTAAGAAGTGCATCTCAGTAAAATCTCCTTTGATATTTTTATATCCTTTTGATATTATCATTTTTATTTTTAAATATATCCGTATCTGACTTTTTTCTTTAATGTAAAATAAGGCTGTTTTTCTCCATATGTTCTTGATGCTGTTGCTGGGTTTTTGTTGGTAAATGCCTTGGTATCAATGAGTAATGTCCAAGACAGACTTTGGCAGAATGTTTCTGGGGATAGTGTCTCTATGGCTTTTGCATTTGGAATTCCTTTTAAAATCCTTCAGAAAGAAATATGTTTACTTTTAAAGAATTTTTCATCCAGAAAATCACCCAGCTACTGTTCCAGACTGATGGGCATATTTGAAATTTTGGGCAAGGTTCCATAGGTAACACTTCCAAAGTAAAGGATAACATATAACCATCAACCATTAATGTTATCGTACATTCAGAAGCATTCAAAATAAAGATGTTGGAGATGTTTTGCTTTTCTCCTATCTGCTTAATTATATCATTTGATGTTCCGTTCCTATGTCCCTGCTTTAATCATTGACTGAACCCTGGGATTTTCAATCATTCTATCACACGCTATTTGTGGCAATTATGTTCCACAGTCAGTGAAAACTTCAGTATATATGGATTAAAGGGTTAAATTCTTGACTTCCATAAAATATTATCTACAAAAGTAGGTAATTTAATGATACATAATGATATCATTATCATTATGTATCATTATATGATTTTGCCATGTCAGATTATCCACTTCAACATTCTGATTTTTAAGAAGAAATGAAAAAGGAATAAAGGAAGAATAGAAAGAAGGAAAGAAAGAGACGGAGAAATAAAGAAAGAAAGAGAAATAAATTTAAAGAAAAGAAAAGGAAAGAAAAAAGGAAAGGAAAGGAAAAAAAGACTATAATGACCAGGTGTGCACTTATATTAATGCAGATAACAAAATCCAATTTTAATGGTTTATGAGAAATAGACTTATTGTAACATTCCTTGTACTGGTTTTCATTTCTTCTGTTGGCCATCCCTTTTTTGAAAACTTTCTCTGGCCATTGTTGTCCAATAGGAATCATAAGATAAATATTTCATGAATGTAGTAAATGTATACTTGGGTGAGAATGTGTGTGCAGAGGAGACTTATGTCTCAGGAATAAAAAGAATTATCTTTCTCTCCCCTTTATCTGTATTTTCATCTTCCATTATGGTTTGGTCTGAGTAGACTCAGAAGCAGATAGAAATAAACAATTTGAAAACAACTTCAGCTTTACTTTTATATTTTGAGTATTCTTCTTAGCCTCCTGCTAAAGTACTATCAATTGTTGTAATTTTAATCTCATTGTTGAAACATATTTATATCTCTGAGTCAGTTGGCATCTTACAATGATTAAATGGAAATGCAACATATCTAAAGAGGGCACTCTCTATAGACTCATACAAAACTGAGAGGAATATTGGAAGAATTGAGAGTTTTTAAATACAAAGCACGAGTTATTTGAATGATATATTTACTTTACAATTATGTATTTCTTCTAAAACTTAAAACACACTTAATTCTCTATATCCTGAAAACTTAAAAAAAAGCTCCCTAGTGGAGTATAATTCTTTTTCAATGTCATAACAAAGCTAATTTGTTGGCTGAACTA
Source organism: Erythrolamprus reginae (assembly GCF_031021105.1). Lineage (NCBI taxonomy): Eukaryota > Metazoa > Chordata > Lepidosauria > Squamata > Dipsadidae > Erythrolamprus > Erythrolamprus reginae. The sequence continues at coordinate 204,838,834 of NC_091952.1, forward strand.
AAGCAAAACAAAGCATATCAGCTTTAAACTTAGTTTTATACAGACAGAATTATGTTGTATGATGATTCAGTGAGGAAACATGCTAATTTTATAATAAAATCCTGATTAAAAGAAAAATATATGATAAAAAATCTGGGTTTCTGTTGATCATGTGGTTTGTCCTTAATGAAATTAATTATATTTATTTATTATTTTATTTATTATTTGGATTTGTATGCCGCCCCTCTCCAAAGACTCGGAGATATCTTCAAAAGTACTCACTCAAGAAAAGTAAACGATGAGAAAGAATTTCATTGGTGCTTCTTGGATGCTAACTTCAGAAAGCAAAATGGCTGTTGGGTATTTACAAGTACCCCTGGGACAACTAATTACAAATCACATGGAAGGATATAATACATCATTCCAAAAACAAAAAAAGTATCTATCCCCTTTATACTGTATGCAGTTATTTATATAGAGACAAATTTATACAGAGCCGCCCCGAGTCTAAGAAAAGGGGCGGCATACAAATCTAATAAATAAATAAATAAACAAACAAACAAATAAATAAATAGATAGATAGATAGACAGACAGACAGACAGACAGACAAACAATAAAATAAAATAAAATAAAATAAAATAAAATAAATCTGAACCTAATATGGGCAGAATACCTTTCCAAAGTGAGAAATGAGGAAGTGATATCTCATTTTACTGTTCTAGTATTAGTTAATAACAGGTAGCTTCAAAGCTTCTTAAATTCTTTTAAGGTTCCTTGAAAGGTAATGGACAGGGGTGGAAAGCTCCTGATTTTCTTGTGCCTGTCAATCATCGGAGAGCCGGTCACAAAGGGAGGATGAGGCTCTACCCACCCACTTTGCACATGTGCAGATGGTAAAAGATCCCAAATGGCAGCATCCGGATGGGTGGGTGGAGCCTGGCGCTGCCCTCACGTCCGGCTCTCTAATGACTGACAGGCATGAGCAAACTGGAAGCATTTCATCCCTGGTAATGGAGAACCTCAATAGAGAACACTCTGAAATAAGTAATTATGCTGGGACAACGCTAGAAAAAAACTTTGTTGAAAAGATGGACATGGGCCACCCCAAAGAGCAGGCCTTCTATAAGGATGTTTTGGTCTAGCATCTGCTCATGTTTGTGACAACTTTGTTTTCCAGAATGTGAAGAATAAGTTGTATATAAAAATACTTTTAATTAGTCTCTTCTGCTTTCTACCACAACTCTCGTGTTTTATCTGTCTGAAATAATATGATTATAGATGTCAGAAGAGCCCAATTGTTCTAATGTTGCTCAAAAGCTCATTTTTATATAACTTTCTGATGGATATCGGCTTTGTAGAAACCCAAATAGAAATGATATTTCATGGTCTATAAATCTTTTAGCTGAAAAATATCATGAAAATTAGGAAACCAAGCTTTCTTCTTGTTTTCCTCCTCCCCTCTTTCTCTGTGTATCATTTGTATAATACTTATTTGCATCTAATAAAATTACTACCAGTACAGTTTTGTTTCTGAACAAGTAAATGAACTTCTAGGTATTCACATTCCTTTCCATTAGTGCACATACCTTCAAGCTCTGTTAGAATGAAAATTCCATTATCCTGAAAATCGAAATAATCTCAATTTTCAAAGAGGTTAAGTGTTCCATGAAATAGCTTCCATATTACTCGATATTCATAATTCTTAATATGAAACATATAATACCTATTTGTGCTACAGTGATATTAGAATACACACAATTGCAAGTTATTTCAGAGTAGCAAGTAAGATTCAAACATTAACATTATTTTAAAATGGGTTACCTTCCATTGGAACCATATAGTGTCATTGGTAGGTAATAGTTTCATGGAAAATAAGTTCTTCTATCTCAGTTCTCCCTGTGATCAGTTATATACTGTACTATGAAAACTTAAAGGCACTCTAGATTGGAGAGCTAGAAATAATGACAATATTTGAGATATGTTCAAATCCTAGTTCTTATCTCAGTGAAACTTCATACTGATTTCATGGAATATAATTGCTAAAAAAGTATACATTTTCTTGCAGTTAAATAGTTAATTACTGATTAGAATTAATTTCATTCTACTTTGTTCACATTACTATCGATGTGTTTCATATTCAATGAAATATGAAAACACTTAAGAAATATTTCCTGTTTGGGGAATTTAATTCTTTTTATTTATACAATGCTCCAAGACCTATTTAATATATTCCAGTGTAAATTGTGCTGTGCTTCATTGGAATACCATATGCACTGTATACAGAGGTTGCAAAAACTTCAGGAACTGGATTGTTTTTGTTTTAGAACCTATTTTATCTTCAGCAAATTTCAGTGTTTTTGGTGTAGTTGAGCTTAGACCCTTAAGTCACCAATGTGCACCCTTTGTGGACCCTACCATGGCAGATACAGTTAATTTTATTTTCCACTTTGTAGAAATCATTCTAGGAAACAAACCATCACTAGAGTTGGAGTGAACCCCATTGCAATATCAGGAGAGATTCAAAACATTATTTATTTTTACAAAAATATGTATTTTACCCCTTCCAAAGACTCTTAATGATTTATAATAAGAACCAACATAAACTTTACAAAAGTGGACCAAATGATCTAACATATTTTTTGGAGTATAAGACGCACTCTTTTTCCTCCTTAAAAGAAGTTGAAAATTTGGGTGCGTCTTATACTCTGAATGTATGGGAGTTTTTTTCAAAACATGTTTTTCAGCCCTAACTAGGTGCTAACGATCTTCGCAGCTCTTCCCAGCTTGCAGGCTCTTTCATTGTTACTTTCTCTGAAGAATGTTTTTCCAGTCCTACATCTTTGCAGGCTTTTTTTCATTGCTCTACTTGCTTTGAATAAGTTCCTTTCCAGTCCTAACGAGGTGATAATGATGCTTCTAGCTCTTACTGGCTTGCAAGCTCTTTTATTGTTACTCTCTCTGAATAGCTTTTTTTAAGCCCAAACCAGGGGATAAAATAATGTGCTGACGCTGACCAGACTAAGGATGCTAGCCTGATGAATACCTTGTAGGCAGATTTCGCCCCCTATTTTCCTCCCCCAAAACTAGGGTGCATTTTATACTCCAGTGCTACTTATACTCTAAGAACTACGGTAAACAACAACAAAACATGACTTCCAAATCATGTCAAAAAGGCATCTCATTCATTTCTGCCCTAAATTCCCTGAAACAAAGGCTTACAGGATAGATGGGAGTCATAGAGCAACTTATTCTATAGTTTAGGACAGTGATGACAAACCTATGGCAGGATGCCACAGGTGGCATGCGGAGCCATATCTGAGGGCATGCGAGAGGTTGCCCTATATCTGTTCCAGCATGCATGTGCGTGCTAATCAGCTGATTTTCGGCCTGCTTTTCAGCCATTTTCGCTCTTCCCAGGCTTCAGGAAGACCTCCTAAACCCTGGGGACAGCGAAAACAGCCCAGGCACACACCCTTTTGGCACCTGAGGCAAAAAAGGTTTGCCATCACTGGTTTAGGAAATAAACCAAAAAGCAAACAAACTTTTCCTGAGAAGGGACCTTTATATAGTCCTTTAAAATATTTAATCTGTTTCAAAAGGATTCTTATAATGTTTTAATAATATTTTTTTTTAAGTTCTGTTTTAATTGTATTTGCATAAGCCATTAAAATGCAGGTACCATTCAGATAGTAAATAAACAAGAAAATATTTACCATGGAATCTTAGAAAGCCTCACTAACCAACTGGCAGGATTAATCATCTGAAACAGAGTAACACAATTTTCTACACTTGCATAAAAGACGACTAGTGTGAATTACCCAGCCTCAGATCTGTTGGACATGATGAGTCCAAGTGATAGGACAGATATTTCTCAAATGATATTAAAAAAAATAGATGGAAAATAGAGGCCAAGATAAATTGGGAGGCTCACTTAGAAAGCCCCACTAACCAACTGGGAGGATTAATCATTTGAAACAGTGTAACACAATTTTCTACACTTGCATCAAAGAAGACTAATGTGAATTTGCCACCCTCAGATCTATTGGACATGATGAGTCCAAGTCATAGGACGCATATTTCTCAAATGATTAAAAAAATAGATGGAAAATGGAGGCCAAGATAAATTGGGAGGCTCACAAGTACCAGACAGAAGTTGTGCCAGACAGTGTTGCTGAGAATGAAACAATGAGGCAGACAGTTTGCAGGATCAGGATTTTTTTGAAGCAGCATCCAAAAAAGTAGCCTATGTGTTAGGAAAAGTGCCATTAAAGTCTCAGTATTTCACTGTTAAGCTCTCAATGTCTAAAAGAAAATGATCACTCTTGCTTGCCCTCCTTCCAACCTGTGAAATTTAGTATGTCTGTTCTTTGAAACCCCATTGCTTGGCCAACTTGAATTGTTCTTATCACCTCTCACGCTCAAACTGGAATTTTGCTACCCAGTTTCTCAAAACTTGATCCTAAATTTTGGACACGTTCTCATGTCTTATCATCTGCAACGCTTTGGACTGGTTTAAGGGCTACTCAATTAATCTCTTGCAATTGTTCTGCTTTAGGCCATAATATAATGAAATATAATTCATTTGAATCAGCAGAACTTTAATTCATTCCTTTTTCTATGTTTTATGGTCTTGTAAGAAAATTCTTATACAAAAGAATGAATCCTGGTCTGAGGACAACCAGGGAAAAATATCCTCTGACTTCCTTGTCAATAATACTTATTGGTGATAATACCATTCACTGCGACCCAGTAGCAAACTGCTGGCGATGTCACAATTGTTGGGTATTTTGATTATTATTAATATTATTTGTATTAGCAGAGTTCAGCTGGCTTAATTTGCTGTGGAGTTGGCATGGCAAGAAATAACACGTGGTTCAGAATCCCATTTGTTATCAATGAATGACCACTCCTTCATAAAGATGAAAAATACAATCTTTACTTGCAATTATGTTGATTCATGCAATTGATAGATTGCAGGCAGATAAGTTTATATTCCAGTCCATATTAATAACTTCTGGATGGTCCCATGTGTGAGGATGGCTTTGGATTTCATCTCACACATGTATCCTCAGACGAGGACAATGGAGCACACAGGAGTTCAGAAGAAAAAGGTAGAATAGGAAGAAGAGAAGGGTGGAGCATCTACTCTGCAGAGGTTTATATAGTCTGCAGAGTACCTGCCCCTTTTGGTCATCAAAAGGTGACACACTGGTCAGTTAATTGCAACCCAGACCATAGAGATGTGTTTACAAGACAGTGCAAGCATGTAGTAGAGTAGTTAAACCCAACAACAATGATGTCACAGAACCAGATCAGTCAGTCCCAGTCCTTTTTAAAAAACATTTTTGGAACGTTTTTTAATTTTTTAAAAATTGAATTTTTTTCAGGGTCTTTTTCTTCTGCACATGCTCCGAAGCTGAATTTCCAGCACTGCGCATGCATTGTGACCTTGTTTAAAGTTCTTTTTTTCCCCAGATTTTTTTGCTAGTCCGTATGCACATGCACAAGTTGTGACCACGTGGTGCAGGAGGAAGCAAACCAGTAGCAAGGTAAGTTAGAAACCTTCCCTGATTCACTGTAAGGGTGCCGACTAAACCACATTACAATTTCCCAAACAACTCAGATCAATGCTGTTGCAGGACATGGAAGAAAATCAAATGATACTTTGATTCAGCTACCTGGTGATACACAGTTTGCTTGGTCAGAAAAGAAAAATAACAGAGAGATCCGGAACCAGCCTCGTGCCAGGAGATTCTTATTCACTTCTCTGAGATGCTTCATCTTGCTTTACAGCCTCCTTGATCAGTCACAAAGCTGAACAGGGTTGTTTCTATGTGCTGAGCATAAATGCTGACCTGCTGCAGGGAAGAGTTTATAACATGAATAACATGATGCAGCCTCTTCACAAAGGTTCACAAAGCAGTTGGGAGATGTTATGCCTGAGCCTTCACTAAAGAACCCAATAATAAAGCCGAGTGAAGAACTTGAATCAGAAGGTTATGTATGCCACTGATTTACCTATCTACAATTGAAAGAAAGGTTTAAACTGGATTTTTTAAAAGGATTTGATTTTATTAAAAAGGAAGGGGAAATTTCATTATTTGTTTGTGTTGTGGTTAGCTCTGGCCCAGCTCCTGCCCCAAGGACTGTGGGTGTGGGGGAAACATCCACATGCTGCAGGCCTGTTTTGCCCCCGGTGGAATCTGCTGATGAAGGCTCCTCTGACCAAGAAGACATGAGTGACAGGGAGGAGGAAAGTGTGGCAGACAGCTCAGAAGGAGATCAATTATCTAGCTCCTCCTTGGATTCAGAACAAGAGTTAATGATACAGCCACGCATGCGGAGAGTGATGCATAGGCAACAACTGAGATATTATTATCAAAGAAAATGAGGCCACCTGTGGTTGGGTGGGGCTGTGGTAATTAGTGAGGCTGCTATGAAGAGCAGCCTGTGGGTTTGGCCATTGTGGAGGATTATCTGATCATTCTGATTCATGACTGCTTTACTGCCTTTGACTTTTTGTGTGCTGATTTTTCCCTGCTTTGAAACTAAACCAGAGCAAAGTGTGTTTCACTTTGTGAAAGAAGAAGGACTGTGAATTGCCTCACAGCTGCAAGCTAAGTATCACAGAACTGATAAGGGACTTGTATAAATTACCAGTTTGTTTGGAGACGAATGCTCTTTGCTATACCAAGAGAGGGCTTAGTTTAAGTGAATTTTCATTATAAAGAACATTGTTTTGAATTTTCAAACGTGTGTGTGTCTGAAATTTGTACCTGTGAATTTTTGGGAGGATTCTACCAGAGAGCCCGACAGAACAGTTTTTTTGTTTTTTTGTTGAATTTATATTGCTTCCTATTTATCCATGGCAACTCAAGACAACTTACAGAATATAAAACCACATTTAAAACAAAAACTCCCTGCAGAAGGAATCAAATAAATTAATATAGTACAATATAATAAAGTCAACCCTTGTCTTGGCGACTGCAGATCACACGAGCCATTTAATGGGCCCCATCCCACTCTGGGTTCTCTAGACCTGCTGGCAGAAACAGATCTTCAGGACCTTCTGGAAGAATATTAGAGTGGGGGCCATTCTAATCTCTGGGGGAATGACTTTACAGAGAGAGGGAGCCACCATGGAGAAGGCCAATTATGTGGCAATGATGAACATATTATTGCTAAAATCTGTAAAATGTTATTGAACCAAATTTGGAAAATGAACATGTAAAATCATTTTATGATTCAGTGGGCAAGGCATTTCCCCAAACCCCAAACTTTAACCTTAGATTGCCTACAGATGACCTCTCCCCTAAGAGGTTTCTAAGAGGTGTGTAAGGGGCGTGCATAAACACACAATTATGCATACTGTACCTTTACTACTGTCCTATTGTCCTCTTTTATCGTTGTTTTTTATTTACTTTATGTTTATACAAATCATTACTATCCTATACATGTTTGACAAATAAATAAAATGAAATAAATATAAAGTCATGTTTGAACAATGGGAAAATATATGAATGAAGGGTTTAAAATTAATATTAAATTACAATCTAGAAAAAGAACTAGAAGAAAATTTGGAAATTTGTTACTATATATGTTGACAGCAGCCACGTCTGCACAAAATAGAAGGACAGTTAGATTCTCACTATGGATGAATGATTGCAGAAAATCACGACTCACAACTTTTTTATCCAAAAAAAGTTGTGATTTGATGTTAATGCCTTATTTTACTGTAACAGAGTCAGAAGTCAACAGTTCTTTTTCTTTCTTTCTTATTCTTTCCTAAGCTCTCCTTCCCCTTTCCCTCCCCACTGCTTTCCTATTTACTTTGTATTTTGTATTTTATATTACTCTATAATTCAATAAAAATGTTAACTGAAAAAAGAAAGAAAGAGAACTTTGTCGAGTGACTGTCATTCTCACCCAAACAAAAGATTTCACTGGTGATTCTTAATTTTATAAAGATTTTTATTTTATATCCTTAGCAAAAATGATTTTTGTTCTGCCAGGAGAAAAACGGTGCTGATCTTTATATATAGTGCAGTAGATGAAAGCATGAAACATCAAGAAGCTATGTAACAAAAATCCTGGATTCTTTTCCTGAATTGTTTTTGAAACTCTCCCACATTGAGGTCAGTCTTATCATCCCAAGTAAAAAGTTTCAGTTCAACAATTACTGCCTGTGGAGCCTGGTTAAAACCAGTGACCATTATCATATGAATTGTATTTATTTTAAATATCTAGTTACATTAAAGTGCATGCATTTCAGTCACAGTCAAAAGAGTATTTTCTTGCATAAGAAAGAGGATATTTTCTCAATTTCAGCTGTGTGGTCTGTCTACTCCTGTGTTTTCATGAATTTCATCTAACCTGTTTATGTTGCTCATATTATTTTATACTTGAAAAACAACAGATTGGATGTAACATGATTATGTTAAAAATTGAAGTCTCCATCAAATCAAATTCAGCTCTAGTGAGCTGTCCAAGTAGTTTTCATGGCAACAGTATGGAAATAGTTTGTGATCACTTTCTTTCAAGATTTTTTTTTTCAACTTACCAGTGTACAATAAGACAATTTATGTGGGTATCCTATCAATTAAAAACCAAGTCTAAAACTACTTACTTTTCTGATGTATTGCAAAATTGGTTGGGGCTGCAACCTGCCATCAATATGATCATTTAAACACTCACTAGAAGAGATACTCCATTTTTATATGTACACCGGTATATGATTAAATGCTATGTTTTGACTAAGATATAGTATTTATGTTGTTAACCTAAGTGCTGTTTACTAAATTATTTGCATTAAAAAATCTATTTTTGACATTAATTTAGGGACCAAATTCCTTATAATTTATTCTAAGCTCTCAAAAAAGTCCTCACATTCACAAATAGTGGGGACGACCTAATCCTGACAAGATGATTAATATGTTTATTTTATCCATATAATCAAAAAATAAAGCATTTCAGAAAATGGCTTGGTTAGCTGTAAAATGGTCTAGTACCATGATGGTGAACCTATGGCATGTGTACCAGAGGTGGCACGGTGAGCCCTCTCTCTGGCATGTGTGCTGTCGCCCTAGGTTAGATAGCATTTCTTTCATGAGCCATTTCATTCATGAGCTTCTATTTGCCTGCAAATGACAAAACAGAATTTCATCAGTGAAATCTCAGAAAAAGATGTTAGCTCTTGCAGAGCTGCCAGTGTTGAGATGCGCTGCCTCCCACTGTCCAGCTGGTCTTTGGGTCTTTGCTGCACATGTGTGCATGTCTATGCATGCATGCACGTATGTGCACACATGTGAATCTTTAAGTTTGGGCACTCATAGAAACATAGAAGATTGACAGCAGAAAAAGACCTCATGGTCCATCTATTACAATACTAGATAACACAGTATCAACAGTAGAGACCTTCAAATATCTAGGTTCTACCATATCACAAGATCTAAAATGGAGACCTAACATCAAAAACATCAGCAAAAAAGCACAGCAAGGAATATTTTTTCTGCACCAAGTCAGAAAGGTCAAGCTGCCCAAGGAGCTGCAAATACAGAAGGATCACTGAGTCTGTCATCTGCACCTCTATAACTGTCTGGTTGGTTCTGCAACCCAACAAGACAGAAATAGACTTCAGAGGATAATTAGAATTGCACAAAAAACAATTACTATCAACCTGCCTTCCATTGAACATCTGTTTGCTGCACAAGTCAAAAAGAGGGCTGTGAAAATATTTATAGACCTCTCATATCCTAGACATAAACTGTGTCAACTCCTACTCTCAAAATGACACTATAGGGCACTGCACAACAGAACAACTAGAAACAAGAGCAGTTTTTTCCTGAACATCGTCATTCTGCTAAATAAACAATTTCCTTAACAATGTCAAACTATTTATTAAATCTGCACTACTATTAATTTTCTCATCATTCATATCACCCATCTCCACCCACTTATGACTGCATGACTGTAACTTTGTTGTTTGTATCCTTACTATTTATATTGATTGTTTCCTAATGTGATTTGACCGATTATCTACACTCTATGACTATCATTAAGTGTTATACTTTGTTTCATAATGAATGTATCTTTTCTTTTACATACACTGAGAGCATATGCACCAAGACAAATTCCTTGTGTGTCCAATCACACTTGGCCAAGAAAGAATTCCATCTATATGCTTGTGTTAGCACAATGTGTTTCAGATCATCATATACCTGTACATAAGAACAATTCTTAAATTAAGGCATTAAAAAATGGTTTAGAGATAAACCTCTGATTTGAGAATTTTATTTCAGAGTTTGATCATTGTTCACATTTTATTGACATCACCATCATCGTTTAAAGAAAATGTGTCATTTACTGACTTATCACTCTGACTAATCAGAGTTCAGCTCCCTTTCTCTGCTGCAGAACTTTTCTGTGGACGATTAATGTATCCTGGTTACCTATAGCTTACAGGGACAATTCAGCACAACAATCTAATGAGGTTTCACAGACCCGTTATTCTATTCAATACATAGTCCTGTCCTGAGGAAGCACAATATCTGTACGAATTGTATGTTATTATTTTTTGATGCAGTGTCTCAGAATAAAAGGTGATGCCTTATGGGGAGAAAAATATTATAATAAAAATATGTAGCTACTATACTTGCTCTTTGTTGCAGGAGCAATCATGATTATGCATTATAGAGAGAAATATCTTGCTTATCTGAATTAGCACTCTAAAGAAAAAAAGAGGAAAGAAAGAGAAAGAAAAAAATGAAAAAAGAAAAGAGAAAAAGAAATAGAGGAATCTTGCTATATTCTTTTCTGCATTATGATTACAAAATTTTACTTTATAGTTACAAAAATAAAAGTTGCTTTTTTACTAACTAGATTTTTTTTCCTAATCATCAACAACCAGAAATCCTGACTTCATTTTTTTGTTGTCATGCAAATGTTGATAAAAGATTTCCAGCAAACAATAAATACAGTATAGACAATTATATTTTGTCTATATCGGTCTATATTATCTTTTGTCAATTATCAGGAAACTGAATTTAACCATTTCTGTAAGTTCCATCACGTTCATCACCATTCCTCCATTGTAGGTATTGTGCAACGTTTCCACTTTTGTGTATATAATTATCTTGCTGCAGTTACATATAATACCAAAGTTTTGTTACTTTTTTCCAATGGTCTATCCATTAGTCTCTGAAGAAAAATCTGTGGTTTCCATTCTACATTAGTCTTTAAATTAATGTTTTTATAACCAAATTTTCTGGCTGTTTTGAACATGCACCAAACATGATATAAGATAAAAGAGTCAGTCTGGTGTAGGGGTAAGGTGCTGCCTTGAAACCACGAGCATGTGAGTTCTAGTCCATAAGTGACCACAGCTCAGTTACTATCTCTCAGCCCAGCTCATATCACTGGGTTGTGTTTGTGGGGAAAATATGAGGTGGAAGGAGTATTATGTATATATTCACCACTTTGAGTTATTTATTTTAAAAGGCAGGATTAAAAAAATCTAATAATAATAAAATTAATAGATAAAATGTTTTTTTTATCTTGTTTCATCATTTCCAACATAAATTGAAGTACCTTCAGTGGTGGAATTCAAAATTGTTTACTACCAGTTGTGTGTACATGGCTTTGTGGGCATGATATGGCTGTGTGGGCACTGCAGAGGAAGGATACTATATTTGTATTTGTACTTTGTATTTATTAAATTTGTATGCCACCCCTCTCTGAAGACTCGGGGCGGCTAACAACAATAAAAAAGACAATGTAAACAAATCTAATATTAAAAATAATATAAAAAACCCCAATTTAAAGAACCAATCATACATACAAACATACCATGTATAAATTCTATAAGCCTAGGGGGAAGGGAAAATTTCAATTCCCCCATGCCTGATGACAGAAGTGGGTTTTAAGGAGCTTGTGAAAGGCAAGGAGGGTGGGGGCAACTCTGATATCTGGGGGTAGCTGATTCCAGAGGGTCGGGGCCGCCACAGAGAAGGCTCTTCTCCTGGGTCCCGCCAAACGACATTGTTTAGTCGACGGGACCCGGAGAAGGCCCACTCTGTGGGACCTAACCGGTCACTGGGATTCGTGCGGCAGAAGGTGGTCCTGGAAATATTCTGGTCCGATGCCATGAAAGGCTTTATAGGTCATAACCAACACTTTGAATTGTGACCGGAAATTGATTGGCAACCAATGCAGACTGCGGAGTGTTGGTGTAACATAGGCATATTTGGGAAAGCCCATGATTGCTCTCGCAGCTGCATTCTGCGCGATCTGAAGTTTCCGAACACTTTTCAAAGATAGCCTCATGTAGAGAGCATTACAGTAGTCGAACCTCGAGGTGATGAGGGCATGAGTGACTGTTAGCAGTGAGTCCCGGTCCAGATAGGGCCGCAACTGGTGCACTAGGCGAACCTGGGCAAACGGCCCCCTCGCCACAACTGAAAGGTGAGCTCTAATGTGAGCTGTGGATCGAGGAGGACGCCCAAGTTGCGGACCCTCTCTGAGGGGGTCAATAATTCCCCCCCATGGTTATGGACTGTAAATCTTCATTCCCACTCCAGGGGAAAGTTACTGCAAAATTCCCATCTCTTCCTGATTAGCTGGGACTCAGGAGGTAGGGAATAGATGGGGACTGGGCCAATAGCAGGTGCCTTTACTGGTTCTCCAAACTACCCAAAATATCTGCTACCGGTTCTCTAGAAATGGTCATAACCTGCTGAAACCAATCTCGGAGTAATTTCTCTGGTGACATATATCAATGGTACATCATCTTATAAAAATTATCTTTAAGACTATTACATAATATAAAATACAATTCATTGAACCACATATTTTTCCATTGTTCCATTTGTATATGGAACTTTTCACCAATTTTATCATGCAGTCTTTCACTTTTTCTGTCTCGTATTTCAACAAAAGTTTCTACATTTTTTAAATAAAACATTTATCACTTGAGTGTAATTCTCTTTTAAACTCACTCTTTGTTCAAAACTATAAAATCTTTTCTCTACTTTAAACCTTTCTGATAATTGTACATAAGAAAAGCACTGGCAGGTGTATCTTCCTGGAGAAGACAAAATCTTCTCTTGAAAAAAATCTACTATGTCATGAAAAATTGACCATTTAGGTTTAATAATCATATCTCATCTACGAAATGGTTCTTGTGTTGTGATCAATTACAGAAATGTCTTTGGACACACCCTAGGTTTATATGTATATTGCATATTCTCAGTATTGCAGGTCCGATACTGTTGTGGTTGGCTCTGGCCCAGCTCCTGCCCCAAGGACTGTGGATGTGGGGGAGACATCCACATGCTGCAGGCCTGTTTTGCCGCTGGTGGAATCTGATGATGAAGGCTCCTCTGACCAAGAAGACATGAGTGACAGGGAGGAGGAGAGTGTGGCAGACAGCTCAGAAGGAGATCAATTATCTAGCTTCTCCTTGGATTCAGAACAAGAGTTAATGATACAGCCACGCATGCGGAGAGCGATGCATAGGCCACAACAACTGAGAAAATGAGGCCACCTGTGGTTGGGTGGGGCTGTGGTAATTAGTGAGGATGCTATAAATAGCAGCCTGTGGGTTTGGCCATTGTGGAGGATTATCTGATCGTTGTGTTTCGTGACTGCTTTACTGACTTTGACCTTTTGTGTGCTGATTTTTCCCCACTTTGAAACTAAACCAGGGCAAAGTGTGTTTCACTTTGTGAAAGAAGAAGGACTGTGAATTGCCTCACAGCTGCAAGCTAAGTAGCACAGAACTGATAAGGGACTTGTACAAATTACCAGTTTGTTTGGAGTGCTCTTTGCTATACCAAAAGAGGGCTTGGTTTAAGTGAATTTTCATTATAAAGAACATTGTTTTGAATTTTCAAACGTGTGTGTGTCTGAAATTTGTACCTGTGAATTTTTGGGAGGAGTCTACCAGAGAGCCCGACAGAACAGATACAAGGATTTTTAAAATCTACCTAAGTTTTATTAAATCACAAGTATCCATGTCATCCAAATCTCAGATCATATTTTTCTAACTTACCCACTCTTTCAACCAAACTAAACAGCAAGTAACAAAGGGCAGGTGGACTTCTCTGCTTTGCATTGGATAATACTTTATATTTAACATGTTTTTTCCCTCCTACCAAACAACTTTAGATAAATCTTCTGTCAAATAGTACTTCAGTTGTCAAAACAGGTATTGTTTGATACAAAAATAACATTCTAAAAAAATTCATGTTAATTACAGAAATTATCTCTGTATAGTGCACTTTTCCCTATTTTAATGTATCTTTTTTAGCTTCATTCCATCTGTGCTAACATTATTATTTTGAAACAAAATACAGTTTATATTTGTCATAGTGATACTCAAATATTTTACTTTCTCAATCTGAAAACTCATTTTATTCATCAATTCTGTTTCATCTTGCATTTTCATATTTTTGTTGCTTTGTCTTCTATTTATTAATCTTATTAAACTGAGAAACACTCTAAAATTAATAGCTATGGATTTTAAAATCCATTAAATTTTTTTTAACTAAAACCTATCAACTAAAAAATTAATAGTTATGGATTCCCCTTAAAACATTATGGATATGATCATTTTTCCAAGTAAATTCTTATTGCTTCACATCTAGAATATTCAGTAGATATTTCTAAAGGAGATCTCAGAAGCCTTACCATTGCTATACGTGACTTTTACAAGTAGGAAACCTATCACGATTTGCAAAGAAGTTTCAAATGTGTGAACTTTACTGAAAAAACAAAACAAAACAAACAAACCCAGCCACCATATCGTGTAGGCTTGTTAGATGTTATGGCTGTGCAATACCTTGGTGGATGATTTGATTAGATCAAAATATCTTAAGATACCCCATCTGAAAGACAACACTTTATCCACCTTTGTGGCCCTTCAGTTGTCTTCTGCACAACGTATGTACAGAAGCCGACTTCTTCAAAGCAAAACAGCTAATTGAGGCAGATGGGGGTCTACCTTATTTGGTCTGAGTATCTGGCAGAAGTAAAGTATAAAGACAAATTGTACCCCTTTTGCTTTATTATAATTCTGTAATACAGATATATATTCATTTTCAGTGTTGTACTTCACAAATCTATGTATGTAATAATAAATTTGTTCGCCTCCATAATGCCACAAGGCTCTCTGCTGGTTTTGCTGCAAAAGTTTAATATAGTTACTCCCCTGGCAAATGTCTGTTTGTTTGGGAAAATAATTACTCTGACATTCTTAAGACAGAGTATGTTTTTTATCTTTAGAAAAAGAGAACTATACATGTTGAGTGGCTGGAATCATGGGGCACTTAGCAACAAGATAATAATGACATCAAATAAGAAATTTATCAGTCTATTTTTATTTTGCCCTAAAAGGAAAAGCTACCATGGAACGTGTAAGACTTTAGCAGGGCAAACTTTTACATACAAACAAAATAAAATAGATCCCAGTAGTGCACATTACAGATCAAATAGTGTATAATGGTTTTGTGTTTAAAATTATATTCATGGTCTCATTCATTGCTATTTCATCTGTGGAGATATAAACCAGGCTTTGGGGTTAATATTTTAGTAGTCCTAGTTCTCTACATCTCCAGCAGGAAGGGCATTTCTTCTGCACATACAACCCTCTAGAGGAATTTTGGTAACTAGTCTGGATGAATCAAATCATCGCTGCTGTGTATGATTAATTTTAGGCCAATTTAATTTCTAAGTCATGGATTTTGATTGCTTAGATGCATGTGAGTAGAATTGCCCTGGAGCAGCCAATAATGATTAACTGTTGGTTTTAGCTGAAAATCTATCAGGAGGCCAATATTTATTTATGCTTGACCATATTATTAACCCATATGGTTCCTTCTAGAAGAGATGGATTACAACTCTCTGAATTCTCAGCCAGCGTAGGCACTGACGTTTCAGGTTTTGTAGAATAACACATGCAGAGAACGTAAGATTTGTGTGTGTGTGGTATGTGTGATTTCAATTGGAAGATGTTATGGTAGTGATGATAAAGTTTCTTCATCTGATTGGGTTGTACAGTTTGTTTGCCACTCTTAGAAGGAGACTGAATAATCCAAGTGTCCTCTAATTGCTGTTGGCTGGTTTTTAAAGATATTTTAATCCCATCTTTATTACTTTTATAACTAACTCAAGGTGATGGGCTTGTATAACACTCCTACTCTTGTTACCCATCAAACATTGAAATATTAAGCACCTCTAACTACAATTTTAAGTTTGATTTGCTTGTAAAGAAAGGGAAGACACAATAAAAGCAAAATTAGGCCAATGTAAACACAGGAATAAATGAAGAAAGGTTGCCTTTAAGGAATTGGGATCTGGAATGGCTTGGAAAATAAATGAATGTGGAAATTCCTAGAAAGGAATAGGCAGCTGGTTACTTTGTACAGTAGATGTTGCTGTAGAATTCCACAACATGGCTAATGGAAATTTTTATTTATTTATTAGTGTTGGAAGGGACCTTGTAGGTCATCTAGTCCAACTCCATGCTTAAGCAGGAGTTCCTATACTATTTCGGACAAATGGCAGTCCAATCTCCCCTTGAAAGTCTCAAGTGTTGAAATACTCCCAACCTCCCCAGGCAAACTGTTCCACTGGTTGATTGCTTTCACCATCAGAAAGTCCCTCCTTATTTCCAGGTTGAATCTCTCTTTGGTCCGCTTCCATCCATTATTCCTTGTCTCGCCCTCTGGTGGTTTGGGAAACAGCCTGACCCCTCCTCTCTGTGGCTGCCCCTCAAGTACACTGCTATCATGCCACCCCTGGTCTTTGCTAGACTTGTCCAGTTTCTGCAACCTCTCTTCGTATGTTTCAGTCCCCTTATCATCCTGGTTGCTCTCTTCTGCACTTTCTCTAGAGTTTAAATGTCTTTTCTGTAGTGTGGTGAATGCAGTACTGTAGGTGTGTCTATCTAAGGCTTTATAGAGTGATATTAGTACCTCCCTAGTCCTATATTGTATCCCTCTGTTAATGCAATTTAGGATTGTATTAGCCTTTTTAGCTGCTGCTGCACATTACTGGCTCATATTTAGCTGGTTGTCCACCAAGACTCCAGAATCCTTCTCACAGTCACTGCTATTGAGTATGGTTTCACCCAGTTTATATGTACAGTATGTCTTTGGTTTTTCTTACCTAGATGTAGGATTTTATTTTTCTCTGCATTGAATTTCATTTTATTTGTTTAGGCCCAGTGTACAAGTCTGTCAAGATCCATTTGGATCCTTTATTTGAAGAGTCATAGTTTAACATTATCTGGAAGACCATGTAGAGATAATGATCAGAAATTTTATATGTCTCTCTCTCTCCCTCCCTCCCTCCCCACCCTCCCTCCAGAAGCTATACAAATTAGGAAATCTTAATGTAGAAAACCATTAAGCAACAAAATTATGTTTGGTAGGCTTCCCGTATGCATTCTGAACTATGACTTCTATTTTTTTTATTTATGTATATATTTATTTATATATTTATTTATTTATTCATTCATTCATTTATTTATTTAGTCCAATACATAATACACATTGAAGAGAATAGATAGGTAGTAATATAAATAAAGAAAAGAATAGAAGAACAGATATAAAAGTATAGGTGAACATATTTGAAAGGAAGAAAAGATAAATGAGATAAGGAGAGACAATTGGACAGGGGATGGAAGGCACACTGGTGCACTTATGCACGCACCTTACTGACCTCTAAGGAACCTGGAGAGGTGAATCGTGGATAGTCTAAGGGAAAAATTTGGGGAGTTAGGGGTTGACCCTACTGAATATATTCTAGATAAATTCCAGTCAAAATTTTCTCTGTTGCAGAATACATATTTTTTTCAAGGTTTTTCTTTTTTAATAAAATGGTTAAACATCATTTGGGGAAATTGATACTATTTGTATTCTCCTACAAACAAGCCTCATAGAAATTGAGGTTCTTTCATTCTTTTGCTTTAAGACAGCCCATTATCCCTGAGAATGAGAAGAATGTATGTATGGGTGTGCAGTAGAGTAATTATTTGGGTGAAAATTATAATTCATTTGAATGGATGATTTGGGTGGCATTTTCTTCCTAAAATTAATACACTATCCTGGACAGGTATATATGTATTAATGATCTAGTTACTTAATCCTAAATTACAAATCCCCCGAGTTATTCAATTGCTTCTCTGTGCAGCAAATATTTATAATATGATTTTAAATTGGGTCCCATACTGATACTTTTGATTGACAAGATTTCAGAAAGTACTTCTTATCTAACAAGCAGAAAAAGCCACACGAACAAATGCAGAAAAACAATGCAGAACAAATGCAGAAAAAGCCACACGATCTCCTTCAATAACATTTCCTTTTTACAAAAATCACATAGAGACATTGCAGACATCTCTGATATTAATGCTATGCAATGCTGATCCTAGGAAGCACTTGGGAAAAAGTTGCTTGACTTGCATTTAGAGTTGCTAATGAAAAAACCCCCTCAGATAGAGGTGTGGAGAAATGTCGTGGTGTTTATTGTTTACATTGATTTTGTCCCATATGAAAGGAAGCAAAGAAAGAAATCAAGTATAGTGGTACCTCATGATACGAACTTAATTGGTTCCAGGAGGAGGTTCGTAAGGTGAAAAGTTTATAAGATGAAACAATGTTTCCCATAGGAATCAATGTAAAAGCAAATAATGCATGCAAATCCTTCAGGAAAATCCCAAACTTTAGAAGGGAGGTGAACAGAGGTCAGGCAGGAGCAGCTAAAGGGGGCGGGTGGAAGAAGCAAGGCTAGGCTAAAGGGTGAGTGGGAAGGAAGAAAGGCAAGGGGGGGGGGGCGCCCCTCCCTTTTCTTTCTTCAAAATACACCCTTTCAGTGCCTCTGCAAGCCTGCTGTTCTCTGCAAAGTCTTTCCCCCTCCAAGCTGCCCCTCCCTTTTCTTTCTTCAAAAAAGGATTAAAAAAGAAACCCCTTCATCCCAGCAGCAGCGGCTTGGGTTCGTAAGGTGAAAATAGTTCGGAAGAAGAGGCAAAAAAATCTTAAACACCGGGTTCGTATCTCGAAAAGTTTGTTAGAAGAGGCATTCATAAGATGAGGTACCACTGTACTGGTAAAATTATTGGCCTTTGGACTGTGTAAGAGAAATTAATAAAAAGGTTCCTGATGGAGATATCCAGTTGAGATATTCTTGAGATTTCATAATGTTACTTCAACAATAATGTCTCTGTATATTTTGTCTCCTCCCTAACAATGGACAACTCAGACGTTAATGAGGATTATTATTTATTATATTTTGCAGTTTACTTATTTAAAAAATTTATACATAAAATGTATATTTTGTACTCTGTTTTTTGCAGCCTTCCATAAACAACAAACATTTCTTTTGGCACTCAGTCAGCACTTATGGATTAACATTCTTTTATAATATTTTGATGGCTAGATATTTAACGCAGAGGAAGAGATTAGCAAGAGAGCAAAGTATTTTAAGCTAAGTAGGGCCATATCCTATATACTGCAGTATCTTGAATGTGTTTGTTTTCCATTGTTTTTGTTTTTGGATTATTATCTGTTCATAACAATATGAAGTCACTGGCAGTATAAAGATGTATTGGCCTTTATATGCATTGAGTTCACTGTAAATATGTAGGATGTTATAATGTATCAGTGTGGCATATGTTTGAATCCAAGTAGTGTGGCCTTTTTTTTATAATTTTGTAAGAAAATTATAAATGCAGCAGTGGTGGGATTCAATTTTTTTTTACTACCAGTTCTGTGGGCATGGCTTTGTGGGCGTGATTTGGGGAAGGATACTGTAAAATCTCCATTCCCACCCTACCCCAGGGGAAGGTTACTGGAAAATCCCAATTTCCTCCCGATCAACTGGGATTTTGGAGACATAGAATAGATGGGGGACTGGCCAGTCAGAGGTGGTATTTACCAGTTTTCCAAACTACTCAAAATTTCCAGAATTTTGGTTCTCCAGAACTGGTGACAACCTGCTGAATATCCACTTTGGAAATGCAGACACTTTCTTAAGTATTATCTAAGATTTTTAAATAGAGAATATTCTACATTCTCTTGTGTAGAAATGAAACCGTATGTTTCAGATAGCCACCAAGTTATCAAAACATCTGGATGGGTGTCAACAGACTCAAACTCAACCCGAATAAGATGGAGTGGCTGTGGGTTCTGTCTCCCAAGGACAACCATAACCCTGGGGGGGGGAATTATTGACCCCCTCAAAGAGGGTATGCAACTTCGGTGTCCTCCTCGATCCACAGCTCACATTAGAGAACCATCTTTCAGCTGTGGCGAGCGGGATGTTTGTCAAGGTTCACCTGGTGCACCAGTTGCAGCCCTATCTGGATCAGGACTCACTACTCACAGTCACTCATGCCCTCATCACCTCGAGATTCAACTTTTGTAATGCTCTCTACATGGGGCTACCTTTGAAAAGTGTTCGGAAACTTCAGATCATGCAGAATGCAGCTGCGAGAGCAATCATGGGATTCCCAAGGTATGCCCATGTCACACCAACACTCAGCAGTCTGCATTGGTTGCCAATCAATTTCCGGTCACAATTCAAAGTGTTGGTTTTGACCTATAAAGCCCTTCATGGCATCGGACAAGAATATCTCTGGGACCGCCTTCTGCCGCATGAATCCCAGCGACCAGTTAGGTCCCACAGAGTTGGCCTTCTTCGGGTCCCGTCGACTAAACAATGTCGTCTGGCGGGTCCCAGGGGAAGAGCCTTCTCTGTGGTGGCCCCAACTCTCTGGAACCAGCTCCCTCCAGAGATTAGAACAGCCCCCATCCTCCTTGCCTTTTGTAAACTCCTTAAAACCCACCTCTGCCATAAGGCATGGGGGAATTGAGGCACCCCCCCCACGCCTATACAATTTATGTATGGTATGTTTGTGTGTATGTCTGTTTTAATAATGGGGTTTTAAAAAGTTTTTTAAATTTATTAGATTTGTTATGAATTATTTCATTGTATGCTGTGAGCCGCCCCGAGTCTACGGAGAGGGGCGGCATACAAATCAATCAAACAAACAAACAAACAAACAAATAAATAAATAAATAAAACAAATTTAAATAATTCTTCTTTATTTCCACCCACCCACCCTCACACAACCAATATAGAAATGTATTCATGGAAATTAGGAGATAGTTACCTTTAGGAGATCATAAGATAGTGATTTATCACAAAAGTTTACTATTCAACATCTGAAATACAGTACAGAGCTCGAGAAGACAATCATACTTCTGCATATTTAAAGAGAGAATAAAGCTGCAGATAAAATAAAGAATAGAGTGACTGGCAATTTCATTCTAATTATAATCTGGGAGGATAAATCATGGACAAAACCAGCAAGCCTATCTTGAATGTCTGCCATGAAAATATCTTTCTTTGATTGACATATGCTTAGAAAGCGAAAGCTGAATGCACCCATTTTGAAATACTTGCGGGCACAAAAGGCCAGATTCCAATGGCTTTACTCACACTGAATAGTACAATACACAGCATTGGACTGAAATTATTTGGTATTACTTGTTCAGTAAGGATTTATGGTTCATAATAACAGTGTCAGGCTTTGGCAAGGATTCTAAGACTAGCACTTGATCTTAAGAAATATTGCAAGACAAGAACAAAAGATTCTAGCGCTCCTGCAACACTTAAATGGAACGGAAGAGCAGGGAATAAAAGGCCCTAGTCATCCATATCAGGAGTAGCACTGATGGCATCCATTGTCCTCCTTATGGAATATTTCATATGACACATGATTAAACTTAAGGTTAAAACTTTGAGGTAGGTGATTGTACACTTCTGAAATAAAAGCAATAATTGAGGGTTAGTTATCCATTCATGTAGTGGCATTTTCCCATTGTTAGATGAGGTTGTTTGTTTAAAGGAAGGGGAATCAAACTTTTTGGGTTAGAATACATATTTGCCATTTTAGGAAATTATCATGGACGCTCAGTGTTATGTACCCTCGGTGGATCTGATTGGGTAAAACCTCCCCCACGACTATTGGTTGTTGTCAGGCAGCTGGTTTTGGGCGGGTTCTTTATAGTTACGTGATTGGATGTTCTGTCAGCAAGTTCTCAGCCTTAAATACCCTGCCGAGCGAAGTTAAATGAGTTGTGTTGTTACTGAATTGAATAAACGTTTCATGCCGTTACCTGCTCTCCACGGGGGTCTTTCTTCCGACATATTACTCAGGGGATTTATTTCTTTGTTTGTTTGTTTGTTTGTTCGTTCGTTCTCCCATTTTCCTGTCAAGAAGGACACAAGGCAGATGACAAAAGTAAAATAACAGTTCACATCACATTTTTTAAAAATGGAAACCGCTACCGAGGTTTCTCCTCAATTCCCTAAGAGATGAGGCATTCCATGCCAGCTCCTCCTAGACAATATGAGGGAAAGCTGGTTTTTGGCTTGTGTTGTGCTTGTGAATTTTCTCTGACATTTTACTTGAATTGAGTCTAGCTGTCTAGCCTGCTCATTACAAGAGGGCTGGTTCTCTTCTCATGAGCTACTTGGAAAACAGGCCTTTTCAGTGGTGAGAACCCACTTGCATACCTTTCCCTAGGAGATATGGATGATGCTGACCTGCTAACTTAGTAAACAAGTTAAAGCAATTTTGCTGCAGTATGCACCTGATTTTATTTGTTTAATTTTAAGGGCATCTATAATATTTATTACTACCTTTTAATTGTATCATCTTTAATTAATTACATTGAATTTTACTTTTGTTTCTTCCTTGTTTTGTTGCACTTGCGAGAGGTTTCTGCGACAAGTCAGGGAATCAGAAACTTGCAAAAATGAGGATGATTGAAAGAAAAATTATAGAAGAAAATGGGACCAATGTCCTGTAGTGTGCTGGTTGACAATATTTGCTGACATCAAAACAAGGGCCCTCCTTTATAAGTTGGGCACCATTTGCTGCTTCTTTCCCTACAAAACATTCCAGCTTCACTTGAAATACATGATAGAATTTAATTTGGTTTCCACTTAACTGCAGAAATTTTAATTGAAATGGAACTTTCCACAGTCTCAGTTCCAGTAGGTCTCAATATGCGCAACACGATCTCTTTGCGTTGTGCCATTCCATATGTTAAAATACTTCAGCTTTTCAAATGTCACATAACAACAGAAAATAGTTGCAACAGTGAAGCCCTAATGACTATTCTATTTTGAAGGTAAATAAATTAATAAGTCTGCTGTTTGTGCTGTATCAACTGTTTCCTATTATATTTACAAAATGTAAAAAAGAAAACTATAAAGCAACTCAATCTGCTTTCTTGTTGCAGCCTATTAGGCAATTAGGAGGGTACACTTTCAGAATAGCGTGCAGGGAATTAGGCATACTACTCTGATTAGTGTTAATAGGAACTGGGCATTTAATTCCCTGCATACAGCTAGAAATGAATCTCGGCTGCTTAATAGGTGCTCCTGCAACACTGTATGTGATAAAGACAGATCAATAAAAACTATCTTAAAAACTCGGTATGCAATCCCTATAACCACAGTATTGGCATTAATGACAACTCTCTAGTAAGAGATTTATTCTACCTCCATTGAAACAGTAACAGAGACATCTATGAAAACGTGAACAATAATCCATATTTTAATCAACCTTTTTGCAACAAATGCCAATAAGCATATGAAATACAAAAGGATCAGTCTTGCATTCTTAAGGATTCTAATGCTCATGTATACGTGTGATACATTCAAAATATCCAAGCTATTGTGCCTTAGCACCAAATCTGGCCGAGTTTCTTTTACTCATTTCTTTGCCTGTTCATTAGTCGGGTTGTTGAGAACAATGTCATTACTTTTTCAAGCTTAAAAGAAAAAAAAATGCTTCAAGCAATAATTACAATGACAAAATACAAAGCATGTTATTTGTGTAGATGACCATACCTATTAAACTAAGAAGCAGCAGTTCTTAGGAAGAGAATGGCCAGAGAAAATTACATGCATGACAAAGTAAAAATTCAGGTGAAGATGTTGCCATTTTCTTTCTAACAAAACTATACAGGGTGAATAATCTCTGCCCTTCACAAAATTATTTCTCCAAATCATGTACCACAGTGCAGTTACAAGCCAGGCAGGCAGGCAGGCAGGCAGGCAGGCAGGCAGGCATCTGAGTAACTTTGATGATGTCATTGCATCATCAGTACACATAATATTAACTGCTTTTGGATGAATAGGGAAATAAATTGTAAATTGTAAAATAAATTGCAAGTGCTCCAACACTGGAAGTTTTAAAAAAGAGATTGGATAATCATTTGTCTGAAATTTGTCTGAGTCTTTTGGGATTGGGAGGCATAGAAGTCAAATTAAATAAATAAATAAATGAATGAATGAATGAATAAATAAATGCTATAGGCAAAGAGAAAAACAGTCAAATAAATAGATAGATAGATAGATAGATAGATAGATAGATAGATAGATAGATAGATAGACAGATAGATAGATAGACAGATAGATAAATAAATGCTATAGGCAAAGAGAAAAACAGTCAAATATCAGAAAAAGAAGAATGGCCCCTTTGAAATAATGAGAGAGCATTTCTCCTTGTCATGAAACAAAGCAATGACTGTCAATAATCATTTTATGAAATAGGTAACTGGACCTAAGGAAAGGTCAGTTTAATTTATTTCAAGGAAAAGCACATTTTAAATGGGTTACATAAAAACTATGCAATCCTCTAAACATTTCAAACAGTCTGAATGAAAATAAGTTTTTGATTTGGATAGGATGAGCCTAACTTTATTTTGTTCCACAAGCCAACCAAAGAGAGGTTGATTCCTGGCACAAAAATGGTGTGGAGTTGGGGGTGGCAAGATAGGCATAAACCTAAAGCAGATTGGAGTGAGGTCTGCAGTACAAAATTAAACCATATGGAAAATATCTTACAGCTCACCTTGGATTTCACATGTTGGCAATATTTAGCATATATTTGTGAAGTGTTTGTTCAAGCAGAGCCTAACTTTAGTTCAGCTGAGTTTCATTCACTTTAGCTATTTAGGATCTATTTTAATCTGCATTGTCTGTACAGTTCTGGGTTTTCACTATAGGAGTAGGTATCTGTAACAAATTTAAATAAATAAATCACAAAAGTAATTCGTACTAAATGTACTGGGAATTATTTACAAGTTATCCAAAATAGCGTTTTGTAGTTAGAGTGTGTAACTGAAGACAGCTATAACAATAAACCAACTTCCACTTAAATTACTACAAAAGGTTATTGGTTTTCTGCTGCTGTTAAAATCAAGATGGATTTTTTATTGAAAAGGAGCAAAATAAATGCAGGACAATTGCTGAATATTCCAGAAAGGAAGCAGAAGATTAGATGATGATGGATTTATACTAACAATTAGAGGAACAATTATTTAACTTTAAATAACCCACCTTGAACTATTGTTTGCAATATGGAACTAGAAGTTCCATGTCGATCAAAACATTTTATGAATGATAATTCTTATTTTTCTGAAATTAATTTCAAATGCAAAAAAGGCAGAGATTAGCAATCCAGTCATCAGAAGAAAATACAATGAATAGCTACAGTCCAATCTATATAGCAAGCTACAGATCTTGGCTATGATGAAGTACAAAGTTTGTGATTGCAATGCACTCTACATGGGGCCACCCTTAAAGTACATTTGGAGACTTCAATTAGTACAGAATACCACCGCGGAAGTTATTATGGGTTTAGCCAGATACAACCATATAACCCCATCACTCTGTGAGCTGCACTGGCTTCCGATCAGTCTCTGAACACAATTTAAGTTGTTGGTTATTACCTATAAAGTCCTGCATGGCTTAGGACCAGATTATTTATGGGACCGTCTTCTGCCTGTGCAGTGACTGATTAGATCCCACAGGGTTGTCCTTCTCCATGTCCCTTCAGCCAAGTAATATTGACTGGTGGGGACCACAGGGAAGAGCCTTCTCTATGGTGGCTCCGACCCTCTGGAATCAACTCCCCCCAGAGATTCACACTGCCCACACCCTCCTGGCCTTCCGAAAGGCTTTAAAAACATGGCTTTGCTGGCAGGCCTGAGGCTGTTGAGTGACAACATTCTGCTCCAGCCAGTAGTAAGCCACTGCCATTGGTCACATGGACAGCAAGCCAATCCTACCCAGCCACATGACCATCAGGCCACACCCACAAAATAAGCCACACCCACAGTGTGGCAGTAAAAAGTTTGGCAGCCCATCACTGTATACATATATCTATAACCCCTGATTAGTCCCAAATAGAAAGAATATGCAAAATTAAACAAAATAAATGCATCTTTCTGCCAGGGGCAAGCCCAATGAAGGAAGTTGCAAATCATGTTCTATATACTTCCCTTACCTAGTTTTCCCTCAATGGAATTGTTTGCAATTGTGCTTGTAGTAACTTCTATATAAGCAATTATCATCCATCAAGAGCTGCTTTCCCATTTACTTTTTGGTCACAGGATTCTTGCTATCATGACTCTGGATTTATTAAAATTTAATGTATTTTAAGTAGATTTATTAAAATCCACTTTGGGAAGTTGAAAGAGTACACTTTGCAGCACTATCTTATAACTTTCATTAAAATCAAAAACTTCAGCAATACACAGTCAGTGCCTCAAAGATCCTGCCCCTTTCACTTCCCTATTGATTATAAAACCTGTTCCAGAGATGCGTTCTTGCTGGTTCAGACCAGTTCTATAGAAATGGTAGTGGGAATTTTCTCCCGCTTGCCCAACTGGCAGTGATGGCCAGCTGGACATGCCCTGGAACTGGCTCTCTCAGCTGTGCTGTGGGGGGGGGCACCATCTTGTTTTTCGCTTTTGCGCATGCGCAGAAACTGGAAATAAATGTTAGAAGCTGGTAAAAAATGTCACAGATCATGGCAGCTGTAAATAGGTGAGCCATTTGCCAAACACCCAAAATGCAATTAAATGACTGTGGTTTGCTTTAGGAAGAATCATAAATACCACTCTACTACACCCTGGTCAGACCACACCTGGAGTACTGTGTTCAGTTCTGGTCACCACACTTCAAAAAAGACATTGAAACTCTGGAGAAGGTGCAGAAAAGAGCAACCAAAATGATCAGGGGTCTAGAAACCAAGATTTACAAAGAGAGACCTGGGCATGGATAGCCTAGAGAAAAGGAGGGCCAGAGTGGACATGATAGCAGTCTACAGGTATACGAGGGGTTGCCCCAGAAAGGAGGGGATCACTTTATTCTCCAAGGCACCGGAGGGCCGGACGAGGAACAACGGCTGGAAGCTGACCAAGGATAGATTCAACCTGCCAGCAGACGTTGTGAACTCCAATACTCTGGACATTTTAAAGAGGAAATTGGACTGCCATTTGGCTGGGATGCTACAGGGTTCCTGCTTAGGCAGGGGGCTGGACTTGATGACCCGCATGGTCCCTTCCAACTCTAACAACAAATAAATAAATAAATAAACATTGTTTCCTTCCTTGAATAGAAGGAACCACCTAACAATATGGTTTTTATTTATTTTTCCATACATTTTAATTCAAATTTTCCTCAACAGTATGGACAACTTCATTCATGGAAATTTCTAAGTAGGAATGATTTAAAACACACCCACAGCATAGCGCTTCTATTGTTTCTAGTCCTTTTGAACAATTTATATTCTTTAAGGACAGTCATGGGAGTCATCCCACTAGGCTTTTATTATACCTATTAAATAATATTTGATCTCAGTACTATGACTCAAATTTACTCTGTTTATTCCCCGTTCTTTGAACATTAGTGTGTTGACTGTGAAGACCATGAACTTTATGAGTGCATTTTCATCTTGATTTTTCATTGACTGGTTGATGAGGCCCCATTTTAGCAAGACCTCCACTTTCTATATTGCACAAGTCTTTGTCTGAAGTCTTTACATCAGTTTTTCATTTCCATATCTCAGCCATCCTCATCACTCCAGCATATAGCCCTCTTAATCAACCCCGCCTTGATTTGCTGAAATATATTTTTTAATAGTTTTTGTGCTTGAATAAATTGTAATTGGCTGTGGGAGTGTCATTACAATGTGCCCAATGTCTTAAATTAATCTACAGCTTTTGCCTACTGTATTAGCATTTGGCACAAGCCATGATGGCACAGCATAATATGAATACATACATATATCATTTCCATGGTTATGTTTGACATAAATGATATCATCAATGATGTTCTGCAGATGTCCATGGTTTCAGCCCCAAAATAAACAGCATAGTTGTTAGTTGCAAAAGGTAAAGTACCGAAAAATATAGGAAGAAAGTGTCTCATAGTTTTGTAAAAAAAAAATAATCTAAAACTTACTATTATTAAATGCTGTGAATTAAAAAATCTAAGAATAATTTACCTTACAAAATTAATAAGACATATTCTTTATATTAATGTATTTTTAGTGTTCAGCACCCATTGCACAATAGAAAACTTCTTTAAATTGTGTCATTTAAAAAAAATATAATATTTGACTTAAGATTTTAATATATGGTGGTTATTTTCATTTCCATATATTTACAACCCTCCTAAATGTCCTTCTTTGGGAACAATGCATTTCCGAATAGCTTGACTAGTATCCTGCCATTTGAATTTAATTTATTGCTATACTTTTGATAGCTTTTATTTATTTTTAAATTTATTTTCAGTACTGTCAATCAGGAGTACAATGAAAAAGGAAACCCTTTTGCAAAATTAAAGAGTTTTAAAATGAAATACTCAAAAGTCAACCTCTCAGTTGCCTTGACAGTACTTCAGGTATTAATATTATTGAATGTTAAGCATGAACAAAAATTATGGCTATTATAATTACGTGTTAGTTGCTATGATCAGAATAAATGAAAGAGTAATAAATGCTACCAAAGACAAAGTGCAAATCCAAACAAGAATAATATATATCCCAATAAAATTCAGGGCCATATGGCTCTGTTCTGAAGATTGCTAGGTGTGGAAACTGCTTGTCTTTAGAACTGGAACATTTTCTCTGCTCCAGTATATCATAGCTTTTCAAATTAAAAATGATTGCAGGAAGAGAACAGCAGAGATGCTTTAAGATCTTCTTTACCCTATGAGAAATTGCTTCAGCTTTGTGTCTTTAAAGGTCCTCATCAGCTCATACCTAAAGAATAAAGGTCTATATTGCCCCACAATGATATTACATCTTTGGAGGAGTATATTATTATTATTATTATTATTATTATTATTATTATTATTATTATTATTATTATTATTATTTATTGGATTTGTATGCTGCCCCTCTCTGCAGACTTGGGGCGGCTAACAACAATGATAAAAAACAACATGTAACAATCCAATTTAATAAAACAATTAAACCCTTATTATAAAAACCAAACATACACACAAACATACCATACATAACTTGTAATGGCCTAGGGGAAGGAATATTCTAACTCCCCCATGCCTGGCAACAAAGGTGGGTCTTGAGTAATTTGTGAAAGACAAGAGGGTGGGGGCCGTTCTAATCTCTGGGGGGAGTTGATTCCAGAGGGCCGGGGCCGCCACAGAGAAGGCTCTTGCCCTGGGGCCTGCCAAACGACATTGTTTGGTCGACGGGACCCAGAGAAGGCCAACTCTGTGGGACCTTATCGGCCGCTGGGATTCGTGCGGTAGAAGGCGGTTCCGGATGTATTCTGGCCCAATACCATGTAGGGCTTTAAAGGTCATTACCAACACTTTGAATTGCGACCGGAAACCGATCGGCAGCCAGTGCAGGCTGCGGAGTGTTGCAGAAACGTGGGCAAATCTAGGAAGCCCCACGATGGCTCTCGCAGCCGCATTCTGCTCGATCTGAAATTTCCGAACACTTTTCAAAGGTAGCCCCATGTAGCCTATATGTATAAAGTCACTGTCTTTTCAGATATTGGTTTTGAACTCCTAAAAAAGAATTATAAATGATGTGGGAATTATGGATGTCTATTTGATTCCATTGTATTGATTGGTTGTTTAATTAAGATAGCATTGTTTTAACAAGTAAATTGGACAAAACTCTCCTTTTCATATAGCAACATCTTAAACATATTGT
The DNA here is from genome assembly GCF_031021105.1 of Erythrolamprus reginae. Lineage (NCBI taxonomy): Eukaryota > Metazoa > Chordata > Lepidosauria > Squamata > Dipsadidae > Erythrolamprus > Erythrolamprus reginae. The sequence goes on from NC_091952.1 coordinate 204,868,866, forward strand.
TTGAATGAAGAGCTTTACCCAGATTGTTCAACTGCTCCAATACCTCCTTCTGGATTTAATTCAGCAATTTTTTTTACCATCCGTATTGCTTGTTCATCATCCATATCCATAATTACTTTAAGGAAATAATTGGCATAATTTGTGGAACTGAGGCCATAGCTGGATTGTGGAAAAGTCATAAGGAGCCAACAAGAGAGACAGAAGAAGGAGAACTACATTGAACGTCAGTGCAGTTCTTATCTTCCTCAAGGGACTAAGTGACTAAAGTCAAAGCATGAGGAAATCTTGAAGTTTCAAATTATTGTCTGGTTATCTTTAACAAACAGTGAACAGTTCAACTCACACACCTAGAGAGAAATCAGCACAGGGCACTAAAATGTGACCTGAATTATAATGTTCTGATGTAATGTGTCACAGGTTATTTTAACTCCAAACAGAACTTATATTTCATAACCATGCCTAATTACAACAAATTTACAAAAATAAAATTAAGGGATGGTAGGATTTCTGTGCTAAGCATAGTGAAGTTGCAGGCTAAAGCTGTGCGAAATTTAAACAATTGAATTCAGATGGATTCTGATAGAAAGGTAAAGGTTTCTCCTATCCAATCATATCCAACTCTAGGGGAGTTGAGTGCTCATCTCTGAAAGTAATGTTGTCCAAAGATCCTTTCCATGATCATATGGCCAGCATGACTCTACTGGCTGTTACCTTCCCATTAAACAGGTACATATTTATCTATATGCATTTGGTTGCTTTTGAGCCGCTAGATGGGCAGGAACTGACACCATTATCAGGAGTTCAACCCCTTGTGTGGTGCTTGGGTCTTGAACCCTGGCTCAGCATAAATAGCTCCTCTTTTAGTGAACATCATTTTTAAATACTTAGATAACACGTAGAATAAAACTTATACTGTATATTGTTAGCTGCCCTCCTATCAGTATATAGTTGAAGTAGTATTCATATATAGACCTTTTTCTTGCCTAAGATTGTGCTTTGCATTGCTAAGGTGACTACTGGCTATCTTTCATGCAATATCTAAAGGTCTACCAGTCCTTTAGTCTTCCAGGTTCTACAGTGTTGGGATATTGTGTGCAAAGGAGGTTGTTCTGAGAGATCAATGAAGAGTTCCAGGAGTAACTGTGACTTCAGTATTTGAGTTGTCGAAGCATGGAACTCATTACCTGACTCAATAGTGTCATCCCCAAACCCCCAACACTTTACCCTTAGATTATCCACGGGTGACCTATCCAGATTCCTAAGAGGTCAGTAAGGGGTGAGTACAAGTGCGCTAAAGTGCCTTCCATCCCCTGTCCTATTGCTCTCCTATATCTCCTATACCTTTCTTCTATTCCTATACCTCTTCTTCTATTCTTTCATTGATATGTTTTATTCCTATATCTTCTCTTCTATTCTTTCTTAGATATATTTTACAATGAGTATATCCTCTATAACCTTCATTATGTTTACTATATATATACCCACTAAAACCCTCATTGTGTATTGGACAAAATCAATCAATCAATAAATAAAATATATGTGTCAGCCCTAGATTTGCGTAAAAACGTCTTTCATTAAGATTGTCTATAGTAACAAAATCTTGCAAGTTTGAATATGCTTCTCATCCTCTCTCTTTTACCTTCCGGTGAATTCAGGAGGACACTGTCTGAGACCCTTTGATTTCTCCCTCCCCCACCCCCATCTGGGGCTACTGAAATGTATAACTGTTCATTCCTTCTCTCCATGAAGGTAATCCTCTTTACTCTGTACTATATGTCATTCCTAGCAGGCTGACCCAAGGCATGAAGGTCATACATGGAAACCCAGCTAAAGCAAGTAGCATTTCTATTGAGCAGCAGATGCTAGAGGCAGAAGGTCACTTTAGTATCAATGGCAAAAATATTGTCACTGAAGACAGTGAAAAATGAAATGAATCAACTACGTATTGACATCTTGATTGATTGATTATATGTCATCAAGTTGTTTTTTTATACTTGAGAAATGAAAGACTAGGTTTCAGACACATAATTCGGCAGGATATATCTATAGCATCACTAGTGGTCAAATCTAACTTGATTATCAATCAATCAATCAATCAATCAATCAATCAATCAATCAATCAATCAAGTCCTTTATTTGAAGTTATCTTCTATTTGAACAGCCTTTCATCTAAGTCAGATTTAAAGGAGCCACAATAAAAGACAACATGTGCCAAAAGCTGTAACTTAATGGTTAGTACCTTAATTACAAACTAAATAAGCAGACAGGTCACCTGATCATCCTCCTCCCATTTATATAAGACCAGTTTTATTACTATTTAAAGTATATAAATCATTCACAACCTTTCATCTTATCATGTTTCTGTTTTTTATTTTCGCTTCAATTTTGCATGCTCATCCTTTGTCCTGTTCTGTAGTAATGCATAATTGATTACCCTATTTACAGTATAGCTTTTTAAATATTTTTTTTCAGAACTAGGGCATGTCAAGCTTCCACTGAGATCAATGAGAAATAGTATTCAAATTGGCTATAATGGTTCCCACAATCTAGCATGTTGCTTTCTGAAATTCGACAGTATATTGCCATGAGTTCCTCTCAGAAGAGATGTGGATATTAGAATATAATTTTATTGGCCAAGTGTGATTGGGCACACAAGGGATTTTTCTTGGTACATAAAAGAAAAGATAAATTCATCAGGAATCATAAGGTACAATACTTAATGATAGTCCAGGTACAAATAAGCAATCAAATCAGAGGGCTCTGGGCCTTTGGAATCAACTGCCCCTGGAGATTCATACTGCCCCCACCCTCCTGGTCTCCCAGGAGTTGTTGAAAACACATCTTTGCTGGCAGACTTGGGGCTATTGAACACTCTGCTCCAGCCCACGTTATAATTGTGATATGTATGAATGTGAGTGAATGGTTCTCATTCATAGGTTTTTAGGGTTGGTGTTATGGTCAGCTCTGGCCCAGCTCCTGCCCCAAGGAATGTGCAGGTGGATGTGGGGGAAACATCCACATGCAGCAGGCCTGTTTTTGCTCCCGATGGAATCTGCCGATGAAGCCTCCTCTGACCAAGGAAGCGTGAGTGACAGGGAAGAGGGGAGTTTGGCAGACAGCCCAGGAGGAGATCAATCATCTATATCATCCTTGGATTCTGAACAAGAATTAATGACACATCCACGCATGGGTAGAGTGATGCATAGGAGACAACAACTAAAGGATTATTACAAGAGAAAATGAGGCCACTTGTGGTTGGGTGGGGCTGCTGTAATTAGTGCTATAGATAAAAAGAAAAGCGTGCTGGTTTAGCCTTGTGGCAGTTTACCTGATTCATTATTTTGTCAAGATCGTGGTTTTTGTGTTGTTCAAGATTGTGTGTGGACTCTATAGACTTTAGAATTGGACTCAATTTCCCAGTTATTGGGTGAGCAATTGGATTGCATTTAACCTGTGCCTTGTGTGTACCAGAAAATCCCTTTGACATTTAAAAAGGGAGCTGTTTCTGTTTTTCTGTTTATAAAAACCTTTGGGTTTTCCTTTTATCGTGTGGTGTGTGTCTTCCTCGACTAATTACCCTGTAATTACGGGTGGTTGAAACACGCTGGCAAAATAGATTGGTATTTTAGTATCTCTAGTGGATTTTAGATTTTCAATTGGTCTATTTTAATTTCGATTTCTACTATGCTGTGTTTTTGTATTTATTCCTATGTTGTAAGCCAGCCTGACTTTTTGGAGAAGAATGGCCTAGAAATAGAAATAATAAATAAATAAAATATTAGGAACAAGTCAATATAAACTTTTGATCCAATAACAACCTTAAATTGTTAATAATGTGTTCTAATGTTATTCCATGTGTTTGAAAAAAGATGCACATACTGTATTTGTTTTCATGAGTATTTCAGTATGTACATAAAATACAACTTTACCACATTCTATGCAAATTAAAATTAAAAGAAGGAATATATTTTATACTTTTGTGAAATACTTACTGTATCTAAAATGGCTCTGACAATATAATTTAAATCTTGCAACTGCGTAGACTACTTCAGGCTTACAATAACCTCTATTGCATTCACCTGATTGTAGAGAATAATGACCAATTGAGAATTTTATAAAGATAACATCAGGCTATGTGTTGTAGATACGAACTCCTCACCCCCACCCCCAATGCTTAGTGCCAAGAGGATTATTAATTCAGGAACTGTTGAATTATGCCAAACTAACATGTTGTTTTGTCCATTACTTTTAAGAAATAAGTATTGTAGATAAATTTATGCTCTGAATTCCAGAAATAATATTGTTTTGATAGATCTTTACTCAGAAAAGCATTAAACTCTGAATGACTCATGCAGCCTCCATATACTATGTGCTATAAGATAAGGCAACAGATCATTCAATCCTTAGCTAAATAAAACGGGCCGGTTTGCTACCATGTTACCCAGATTTTTTTATTTATTTTTTTGCCACCAAAAAATGCACCAGGTCTCTTTTTGGGGGATGACTAATTAATGACTGACCTCGCAGCAGAGGCACCAACAGCCAGCCTACTTCTTCTGTGGCTAATTGTCGTTGTTCAAGCGTGTTGCCCACAGCCGCCGTTTCGCCTTCGGAATGGAAGCCAAATCTGAATCTGCATTATCAGCTTCCAGAAGGGCCTCTGACAGTAAAATGGAGGTCAGGGTGGGGGGCAATGCGTCAATCCAGACCTAGTTTCTTGGCTACAGAGGCCTTTCTGGAAGATGTCTGATAGTGAAATAAGGTTAGGCAGGTACTGTGTGCATCAATCCCGAGCTTGTTTCTTGGCTTCAGCAGCCTTTCTGGGAGACATCTAACAGTGGAACAGAGGCTGGGGGCAACTCGCGTTAAAAGCAGCAAGAAACTGCAAAATTGGGCCTGTAAAGTGAGGCAGGTGTTGGGGTATGCAAGGCCTGGTAAGTAGCACTGCTCTATCCCCCATTCCCACCCTAGCTTAATTTTTACCCTCAAGTGGACAGGGTCTTAATTAGGGCTTATTTTGCATATAGGGCTTATATTGGATGCGTGTGTAAAAATCAAGCTAGGGCTTACTTTTGGGATAGGTCGTATTTTTAGAAAAACATGGTATTGTTATTATTAGCCATAATGCATTTATTTTATATGGAGAGGCAACATGTGAAAGTGTGACATCACTGGCTGCTTTTTAAATCTGGGAGGAGAAAGAATAACTTGATATTTATAAATTCTGACTTTTAATTTAAAGGCGAGGAGGGAACTCTAAAATGAGAACCCTGGAAATTGGCCATTTTGTCACCAAATTTTAGCAGTGCAGTCCAAGAAGATAACTCAAAATACAGAAGGACTTAGATAGATTAATACTGTGGATCCAAACTAACAAAATGATATTCAACATCGAGAAAAGTAAAGTCCTTCACCTAGCTAAAAAAAAAACACTAGACATGCATATAGACTGGGAGGAACCACAATTAGAAGTAGTGACTGTGAAAGAGATCTCGGAGTCTTGGTGGATAACCAACTAAATATGAGCCAGCCATGTACAGCAGTGGCTAAAAAAGCCAACACAATCTTAAGCTGCATCAACAGGGGGGTACACTCCAAGACTAGGGAGGTATTAATACCACTCTATTATGCCCTAGTCAGACCTCACCTGGAGTATTGCTTTCAGTTCTGGTCACCACATTTCAAATGAGACATAGAAACTCTGGAAAAGAGCAACCAAAATTATAAGTTGACTAGAAACCTATATATACAAAAAGAGGTTGCATGGATAGTCTAGTGAAAAGAAGGGCCAGGGGAGACAGGATAGCAGTATGCAGGTACTTAAGGGGTTGCCACAGAGAGGAGGGAGTCACACTATTTTCCAGGGCACCAGTGGGCCAGACGAGGAACAATGGATGGAAGCTGACCAAGGAGAGATTCAACCTGGAAATAAGGAAGAACTTTCTGATGTTCAGAGCAATCAACCAATGGAATGGCCTGCCAGCGGAACTCTCAATATATTCAAGAGGAGATTGGACTGCCATCTGGCTGGGGAAGTGTAGGGTTTCCTGTTTGAGCAGGGGGTTGAACTGATGATCAGCAAGGTCCCTTTCAACTTAAACAAACAAAAAAAACCCCAAACAAATATAAAAGAGCTCTGGGGGTTGCAATTTAAAGCTAGGTAATCTACATGAAGCTAAATAGTGGATTGTCCAATCCTGCAACAGGAGATGGGAAAATATTATTTTGATTTCTTTATCCTAGGGATTACAACAGTAGCTATTCATCTCCTAACAGCTGTCAACTCATGAAGGTGGTCAATCTCCTATTCCTATAGGCTTATAGGAATAAGAATATATTTATTTATGGAAGACAAAGGTGAAGAGGGATGGATTTTGCTGAAATCAAGAATATAGTTATGGGTTCTAAAGATTATTGTTCTTTATAAATTGCATTACATGTTTTCACTGTGTATCATATAAGAAATAAAAAAAAATCATCAGTTAAAAAATGAAAACAAACTGACTACTGTGTAAAAAAACACAGAATGCTGGACTTTGATGTGATCAGCAAAACCTTCCTGATGTGTTAAAAATAATTGTGAATACTATTCTTTTTCTTCTTCTTTCTCTCTTTAGAATTTTCCCATAAACTTCAAAGATGCAAATACAATTGCATCACAGGTCACCAACTCTGAAGAGTTGCGTCCTTCTGCTTGCATCCTGTATATCAGCTGTATATTTTTCTTAACATTAGATTCCTTGTTCTACCAGTTTGATGATCTGTGACAAATCTGTGTACAGGCCCAAGGACAAGGTAACATGCATCTAGTTGCTGAACTCTCAAAAGATGAAATACTAAGGCTGTCCTCCTGGCCATTTAAATTGTTGAAGAAGTTGCTAGACCTATCTGCAGAAGGTGCTGAGATGAAATCACCACACCTGTTGTTGTTTTTAGCACTGTGCTTTGTTTCCTTTGTCAGTGTTAGATCCAGTGTGTTTTTAAAAAGCAGAATGACATAGTCGTTTTAAAATGGCTCCTGAGAGAAAAAAAATGTGTTTTAAAAATAGAGCCATGTTCCCCTGAATATGTACCACTTAAGAAGCAGACTCATATCAACACCTGCCCCTTGACAATCAGTTGTTAGCTACTTTCTTCCTACTGTGCCAGTTATTTCTCACCTCCTTAATCAAATTGGCATAAATAGGTCAGAATCCTGTGTGTGGATTTTATTCAATAGCACCTCTTTATCTGTTAATATGTCCCCAATCCTATTCAATCTTATTTGACTTTTTACAAGCATTCCATACTCATCTCATAATCACTCTTGTTTGATTGCTGCTACTGTGACCCTGATTATAATATTTTCCTGATGAAAGACATAAGAAGATATTCAAAGCAAGGGCACAGATTAAGTAAATGCAGGGGATTTGCCTAGAACCGTAGAGATGGTAGATATCAGTAGTTTATATTATATCTTGTGTAAATGTAGACTGTCCAGAACAAGGAAATAGACGGAATTAACCGACAAAAGGGTAGATTATTCTACAAAATTTTTCTCTCTTCTCTCTCTCTCCTTTTCTTTTCCCTCTTCCCCACCCATTTCAATTTTCAATTTTTTTCAATTTATTAGATTTGTATGCCGCCCCTCTCCATAGACTCGGGGCGGCTCACAACAATAATAACACAATATATAACAAATCTAATAATTAAATGTATGTATGTCTGCTTTAATAACAGTTTTTTTTAATGTTTTTAAATTATTAGATTTGTCTTGAATTGTTTTATTGTTGTTGTGAGCCGCCCCGACTCTACGGAGAGGGGCAGCATACAAATCAAATCAAATCAAATCAATCCATCAATCAATGTCATTGAAAACCCCTTATTAAAAAGAAAACATACACACAAACATACCATTTCTTTGAATCTATGCAGAACAACCATATTCTCAACTGCTAGGTCTATTTTCACCCATGCATAGAAGTCACATACTCCCAATCTGTCTTCGTGTGCAGAAAGCTTAAGGCATTATCTTTCCATTGTAAATGCTTCACATGTTATGCCTTTATATGGCAAACTGTATGCCTGAAGAGGTAGAAGGAATTCAATTTGTCTCAGTACCAAATTTGATTCACAAACCAACACCTAAAAGTAGCAACGTAACTCCCAAGCACATGTCTATTATTTCCTGTATCTTTCTCCACACACACAAAAAATATTTTGATGTATTTATCCATAATCTGTGCAGTCACTTGCATAACTTATATCCAGTTTATAACTACTGTATCTGTCTAAACACCAGGTATAGACAAAGCTCTTGAGGCAGAGGAAATGTGTTTATTGTTATGTTTAATGAGTAATGGAATGTGTAGCTAAAATGTAAAATACTCAGTTTTGTACTAAAACACATTGGAAGATTACCTGTAGAATTTAAAAAGAGAATCAGAATTTAGAAATGAGAATCAGATCGGGCCAAAATTAAACCACCTGTTTTATGCTGAAAATTCATACAAATTGTTATTGTTGGCAATAATTATAATTAAGAAAAACTTCCCTTAGCGGTTATTTCTTTTTAGCACATATACTGTATGGTCTAGATCAGAGGTCCCCAACCTTTTTTGCACCAGGGACCGGCTTTAAGCTAGACCAGTTTTCCATGGCCCGGTGGGGGGGGGGGAGCTAGCTGTCAGCGGCGCCGTAAAAGGAGCGATCAAGAGAGGAATGGGTGAATGAATGGACGGAGGGTGGGAAGGAAGGAAGGAAAGAGGGAAGGGACAGGAACAAAAGAAGGGTGCAAAGGAAGCAAGGAAAGGTGTGAAAGGGGAGAGTAAGAGAGGAAGGAGTGAAAGAAGGGAATGAGGGAGGAAGGAAAAGGAAAGCAAGAAATGGAGGGAGGAAAGGAAGGAAAGAAAGAAAGAAAGAAAGAAAGGGGGAAGGGACAGGAACAGAGGAAGGAAGCAAGGAAACTTATGAAAGGGGAGAGTAAGGGAAGAAGGTAGGAAGGAGAAAGAAAAGAAGAAATAGAGGAAGGGAAGGTAAAAGAGAGAAAGAAAAAGAGCAAGAAAGAAAGCAAGAAAGAGAAAGAAAGAAAGGCAACTTCAAAGAAAGGCTCACTGAGCATCTCTCACTCTCTCTCTCTTTCTATCCCTCTTTCTTTCTTTCTCTTCCTTTCTCTCTCTCCTCTTCCTTTATCTCCTCTCTCTCTCCCTCTCTCTTTCTCTCCCCCCTCTCTCCCCCTTTCCCTCTCTCCCTCTCTTGCTATCTCTCCCCCCTCTCCCTCTCTCTTTCTCCCTCTCCCTCTCTTTCTCTCTCTCCCCCCTCTCTCTTTCTCTCTCTCTCCCCCTCTTTCTCTCTCTTCTTCTCACTTTCTCTCTCTTGTTTTCTTTCTGTCTCTTTTGCTTTCTCTCTCTCACTCTTTCTTGTTTTCTTTCTCACGCTCTTTCTCTCTCTTGTTCTCTCTCTTGCTATCTCTTTCTCTCCCCCCTTTCTCACTCTCTCTTTCTCACTTTCTCTCTATCTTGCTGTCTGTTGCTCTCACTCACTCTCGTTCTCTCTCCGTTCTTCTCAGCGATGACGCGTGCACGCCCTGCCCGCCTCACCTTTGCGAGAGCACTTTCGCCCCGGGCTCTCAGCAAGGGGGTTTGCAGGAGAGGCGGGGCCGGCGAAGGTGATATTGAATGTCGGGGGAGAACGGGCGTTTGCACGCGCTCCCTATCCCCCTGCTAGCCCACTCGGAATATTCAAAATAAGAAAAGCCTTCGCCGGCAAAGGTTTTTCTTATTTTGAATATTCCGAGTGGGCTAGCAGGGAGATAGGGAGCGCGTGCAAACGCCCGTTCTCCCCCGACATTCAATATCACCTTCGCTGGCCTCCGCTGAGGAAAGCCTTTGCCGGCATTTCCTCCCGGCGTCAAGGAGGCGCAGCGGCGGGCGGAGAGAGGGAAGGGGGGGGCAGCGGCGTCCCTCCTGGCCTTGGCGGGCCGCCCAACCCTCCCCACCTCCTGCAAACGCGGCGGGCGGCGGGGGGAGAGCGAGGAGCCGGTTCCGGCGGGCGCGGGGCTTGGCTGGCTGGTGGGGGGAGCGCCGCTGGTGGTGCGGAAAGGCCGAGGGGGCCCTGGCGCCGCGGACCGGCTGAAAAGCCCCAACGGCCCGGTCCCGGTCCGCGGACCGGCGGTTGGGGACCTCTGGTCTAGATTTATCATCCTGAGTTTGGATGAAACAGCCAAGCCTTGATCTCTTTCCATCACAAATTTAAATGCTATTAAATCTGACATCTCAGCTGTAAAATCCCCTCCTTGCCACATTTTGGGGGAACTGATTCATTTAGAAATGCAAAAAAAATTTTTTTTTATAGAAAAGCTATTATCTTTCTTGACTGTTCTGATATATTACGGATGCCAAGTGGCATTGGCTTAATTTCATTACAGCTGCCAAGTGGGCTTCAACTTTTTGCCCTTTTTTTGGGGGGGGGGGTTAACTATGTTCTTTCTCTATCAAGAATGTCCACTTCATTTCTTTTCTCTCAAACATGGTAAAATATTCTGGTTTATTAACCAGATTTGTCCACGACAGTATTGAAAGGACGCGCTTTTTAGCCCTCTACTCATCCTGACTCTCTGCATATCTGTAGTAATCCCTATTGTAGGGTTTCTCAACCTTAGTAACTTTAACTTCAGATCGTGCAGAACGCAGCCACGAGAGCCATCATGGGGCTTCCTAGATTCGCCCACGTTTCTGCAACACTCCGTGGTCTGCATTGGCTGCCGATCAATTTCCGGTCACAATTCAAAGTGTTGGTTATGACCTTTAAAGCCCTGCATGGCATTGGACCAGAGTACCTCCGGAACCGCCTTCTACCGCACGAATCCCAGTGACCAATAAGGTCCCACAGAGTTGGCCTTCTCCGGGTCCCGTCGACCAAACAATGTCGTTTGGCGGGCCCCAGGGGAAGAGCCTTCTCTGTGGCAGCCCCGGCCCTCTGGAATCAACTCCCCCCAGAGATTAGAACTGCCCCCACACTCCTTGTCTTTCATAAATTACTCAAGACCCATCTATACCGCCAGGCATGTGGGAATTGAGACACCTTTCCCCCAGGCTTTTTTATATTTATGTTTGGGTATGTATATGTTGTTTGCTTTTTAAAAATATGATAGGGTTTAATGTGCTTTTTAATATTAGATTTGTTTTTCGCTGGAATATTGTTTTTATTATTGTTGTGAGCTGCCCCAAGTCTTCGGAGAGGGGCGGCATACAAATCTAATAAATTGAATTGAATTGAATTAAGATATATGAACTTCAGCTTCCAGAATTCCCCAGTCAGGAAGACTGAGATAATTTGCTCTATTGAAACATATCCAGTTGTCAATTTATAACAGGATTGGGGCAGTATGGCCCCTTTTGTGACCCGTGGACTTTGATTCCCAGAATTCCAGGAATTCTGGGGCTTGAACTTCACAGATTGTAAAAGGGCCATAGCTCCCTAGCCCTGGTCTATAACAATAAATTCAATGCACTTCCATCAAGGAATCCATTTCATGGTGCATTCATCCAGGGCAAATGACTAATTTGAGTAGCCGCAATTTGCTACCCGTGCAAAATAAAATTGAAAGAGCTGGGGAGAAAAAGGTCCTGCGATTGATTAGTTGGCCTTGCTCCTAGCAGACTTGAGTTAAGAGATGCTTTCTGTGTAACGCTTCAGCTGTTTCAGTTTTGTTTCTCCTTCTTCTCCCTATTTTTCTTTCACCCTGAAGCAGTAGCACTAATTGCAATGGCTGATTCACTTGGCCAGCAGTGTGAAATATAAACAACAAATGCCAGAGTCAGGCTAGTTGTGTAGACAAGATGCAAAAACACCAGCCATCTCCTGCCTGGGGCAACATTAGCTGAACCATCTGCACCTGCTGGTTGTTGTTTGTGTGTGTGTGTGTGTGTGTGTGAATGGGTGTGTGCTTGTTCTAAATTGCAAGGAGGTCAGGATTGGGACCCAGCAGGCCTGATGACTTGCCAGCATTCCTGTTGGACAAATAGAATAGGAACAAGAAAAAAGAAAAAGTGACCCAGTTTCGTGGACTAAATATACAATCAGTGACAATAAAAGCTGCTCAAATATTTGTACTGTAGATTTTCCCTATTTATTCGAGACTGTGCAGGAGAAGACAGTGTATAACAAATCATGGTCTGGAGAAAATGGTGCAAGCCTTTCATACCAGCATAGCTTTAATTCAATTTTTATAATTTTAATAGCAGGGATATTGTTTATTTCCCTCTTGTATTCTGTTTCATTAGTGAACTTTTTTGCCTAGCTTAACAATTTTTCACCAGCGTAAAAGTCTGCCACAGACTGACCCTTCTGACTCTGAACTTTCTTTGCTCTTTGAACATTTTAACCAATGAAATTCAAACCAAGGTACACTTCTGTAAATGGCAGTCAGCCACACTGCTAGCATTTAATTGCAAATGAAAGGGTTCCAGGAACTTACTAACGCAACATGGGGTCCATCTGATCTATCGATCTCAAGGTGCCCATTTTTGTGTTATCAGAAGCTGAAGTTTTTTATTCCAATGTTATTAAGATCTGTATAACTTATATATAATATTACGGTAATATACCAAGCTAACATATTTGCATAATTTAACTGATTCTTGACCCCTGTAATGGCCAGTCAAGTAGGGAAGAGAACATTTTTTATCACCACAAAAAAGATTGGGAAGCTATCAATTTTTTGCTTCCTAAATGACTATGGAGATTTTCAGTCATCAAGGTCATGGTTATCCCAAAGATGTTTTTTCAAGAGGCCACTGGACTTTGACTGGTTTTTCACTGGTTTGAAAGAGGGCATTTATCTTGAAACTGAACTGCCCTCTCTGAAGAGAGTGGGAGGGATACGACATATATCTCCGTTCTACAACACAGACCTTTCATCTGTTCCAAGAAGGCTTCAATCCATTTGCACTACTCAGATGACCCTGACAATACAGATAAACCTCTAGGTGGTCTTAAAAACTTGCTAAAAGAATGCAAATGACCAGCTGTTTGCAAGGAATATACTGTAAATCCCTCCGTTCCCCCACCACCCAGTCAAAGCTGAAGAAGCTTTTGGATGAAAAAGTAAAATGTCCTCAAAGAAAAACCAGAAAGGCCAGTTACCTCTTGAAAAACACTTTGGGGACATTATTACTTCCTACTTTGCTAAAGTGAGAAAAAGAACTGTCATATAAACACAGTCAAAATAGTGTGAAAACATCATTGGAGAAATTAAACTACACAACCTCTTTACATTAAAGTTAACAATATATCTTTTAGGATGTGTGTGTGTGTCTTTCATTTTGAATAGTTACAACATAGGTGGTGTTGACATGGAAAACAAGAATTGGGTAATTGGATATGGAAGAGCAGAAAGATCATTTCCCATCAGTATTAGAAAAAACTGAATCAGTGAATTTTAAAAAAAGATTGAAACAGAAAGGTAACATTCTAAAAAGCTCTGCATAGGTTTACTTCACAGGTGGGTTTCAGCAGGTTCTGACCAGTTCTGGAGAAGCAATAGCAGAAATTTTGAGTAGTTCGGAGAACCTGTAGTGGAAATTTTGAGTAGTTCAGATAAGCGGTAAATACCACCTCTGACTGTTCCCGCCCCATCTATTCTCTGCCTCCCAGGTCCCAGCTGATAGGGAGGAAATGGGGATTTTGCAGTAGCTTTCTCCGGGAGTGGGGTGGGAATGGAGATTTTACAGTAGCCTTCCCCTGCCATGCCCATCAAGCCACACCCACCAAGCTGCACCACTCTAATCAAACCACACCCATAGAACAGATAGTAAAAAAAATTGAATCCTACCACTGGTTTACTTGCCTCTACCTCAAGAGCTGCTCTGTTCTACTGCCTGTGAATATTCTTCTTTCCCTTTTTCTATAGTCCTTCGGCTCAAAACTGAATCACAATTGATATGCCCAGAATTATAAAGTGAAGGTAAACAGCGTATTCAGCTGTTATTAAAGCCAAGTGGAAGACATGCCTACATATTAAAGTGGATTAGTTCAACTAAATGTCATCTTTATAACAGCGATATTTGATGATAATACAATGCTTTGATTGGGATACACCTATCCCTCTAAAATCAGTAATAGCCCCTTTCCTGCTTTGAGAGGCAAAGGTAGGTATGAGGAAACAAAGTACTTTGTTCAAGCCTCCATGTTGGAGGATGTTTTATATGGCTAATTGCAAAATTATTAACTGAAAGTTCTGCAAAGGAAGTTAAGGATCATGAACTGTGTTTTAATGAAAGGTTTATATTTAGCCTTCTTTTCTCCTTGATATAGTATGAAAAATATTATAAACAGACACATATCTTATTAAAAAATTATGTGATTAAAATCAAGGATATATAGTCATTGTATCTTGTTTTGCATATTTTATTGAAGCATTTTGAATGCATATATGTGGATATATAAAATATCACAATCGTCAGCCTTTTTAATGAATCTGCAAGACCAAATCTTTTTAAAAGATAGCAGATAGCTAAAATAAATTGTGAAGGGAAATCAATAACTCGGCTTGTGGCACGTCAATACTTGAAAGAGGATGCATTGTGAATTACAGACTGAAGGAGTTATTAAGAAGTGTCACCTGATCCCCGTTTGCTACATTTCAGTGCTACTATTACTTAGCAAGAGACTTGATGATAGTCTAAAGTTTTACGGAACATTTGATATAGCAAAGAGGATAATGTCATCGTTCTTCCCTCTTGTATTTCAAAGATAAGCATAGTGCATAAAGTGCATGACTAAGAAAGATGGCATAAACTTATTTTCATCATCTTTATCAAGGCATAACAAATAAATGGGCCCCTTGGGAAGGATAAGATATTGATGTAGAAGACTTGACTCTTTCAAAGGGAAGAAAGATGGAAGTAACTCAGATAGGAAATGCAATGAGAGCTGTTTATCCCCTTCACTATCAATCTACCTAGAACTAAAATTAATTATTGATTTCAAAATGACTCTGTTGTGAGATTAAAAATAGATGTCATTTATATGACATTCTAAACATACAGTCAAAACCCAGGATATGAAACAATCAAAACTTTGTCAACTATGGTCATCACTTCATTGCAGTCAAGTAACAGAGTCAATCCACCGTGGATGTATAACTGTGTATAATATGGCCTGCACCATTTTCCTGCACTGTTTCACCCCATACACATCCAAGAGGAGAAATCCTTTGAGGTCAGATTCGGAGGAAGGGAAATATGCTCATTTGTTCAACAGCAATCCCCTCCAAAAGCCCTCTAAGTGGAAAATAGGCTTTAAGTAGTTCCCTTGGATAATAATAGAAACTATGATAGTTTTGTATAATAGGGAGGAAGATAGTTTTTGAAGGAGAATTACAATAGTGAAGGGAACATATGAGACCTTCCTTGGAGTAATGTTGCCATATAAAATGCTCTACCTGTGAATTAGTAATAAAAACAGTTCCCCTGGTATTGATAAAATGTATTTTAAAGCCTTGTAAGTTGACGAACACCTCTTATCTTCAACCTAGGGACAGGTTGGTCCTTAAAACAAAAGTAGAAACTTGTCAAGAGGTTCAGGGTTACAGTACATAATTGGATATGCAGGTATACATGGATTAAATCCAAGGGAAAATACTTTTGTTTCCAAATAGACAGTCTGATGTCTACTGAAACCACTGGGGGGTCTTCATTCTCCACTGGGCCAGCAGGAAGACCTGAAGAATAAAAGAAATGAAAACCAAACAGAAGATTAAAAATACTAAGGGGAAATCCTGGGTTATAGTAAACAATTGCCTAAGAAGACTTGTCTTTCACTTCCTTTCATCTGCATGCTCCTAGGCTCTGCCTCTTCTATACTGTATTTGTGTCTTTAATACATTTTTGCCAGTTAAATATATGGGCATCTCAACTATCCATAGCTTAATTCTACTTTTGGTTAAAGTGATAAAATTGAAAAATTCACTAAGCTTGATATGCCACGTTATTTTGCAACCACAATAAACATGAGCAACTTTAAGGATGCACAGAACACTAAAAGTTGGATATAATGAGGGGCAGACACAGAGAATTCACTCAGAAATAGTCTGAAAAACCTGTGTAGCCTAGGGTTTTTGCATCACTGACTTCTATGGACTGAAAGGGTCATGTGAACCAGCCTCAAAGGAAATGAGAAGCATTATGTCTTGCTTGGCTTAAGGATTGCTTTGGATAAATTGCCCTTCAGTTCCACTTTGGTAAAACAAAGTTGATGATGAAACTCTGGCCAATTCATTAGAAGCCAACTACAAGTTCTCTTGGAATTCTTATAATGGCAGATTGGATTAAAAGCTACAAGATAAAATTGGAATCCTGGACGCTAGATCCATGCTTTGATGTAATTTCTGAAACATTTGATTCGAAGAGCCATTGATTGTTGTGATGAGACTATCCCAAGTTCCTAGGCTCTTTCCCCTTCTTATATAGCTCTGGCTGATATATGATCAAGACTTCCAATATATTCAAAGCCAAATCTGATAACAAAGCAGAGTCAAGCAGTGCCAAGAATCTGACTAGCAGCATTTTTTTTTCCTGGTGCCTCTTTCCACAGTTTTAAATGTGGACTTGATATATTTATTCTGGAAAGCATATCCCTAGATAGATGTTTCTGGCAAGACATTTTTTCCACATAAAACTTACTTTATATAGAGCTGGATGAATACCGGAAAAGTGCAAGTCATTGCTCATGTTTTTAAATGAATTTGCAGCAGCTTTTCTCCCTCCTGTTTCCTTTGCTTTCCTAAATATTCACTATTGGTGCTATGTGACATTTATAACATTGCTGTTTCAGAGGCACGTCTGTGAATATGGACACTGGCAATGTTGAACAAGACATCAGATTAGGAAAATGGGAGAACGTTAGTCTTCTAAACCTCAATGGACACAAATGCTATTGAAACTACCACATTTGTGCAGGAGCCATTCACTATTCAACCAAGCATTTAGGCTGGAAATTCTGGGGATTGTAGTTTTAACATAGGTAGAAACATAGAAACATAGAAGACTGACGGCAGAAAAAGACCTCATGGTCCATCTTATACTTATATATAGTATAAGGTCTGCCCTTATACTATTTCCTGTATTTTATCTTAGGATGGATATATGTTTATCCCAGGCATGTTTAAATTCAGTTACTGTGAATTTACCAACCACGTCTGCTGGAAGTTTGTTCCAAGGATCTACTACTCTTTCAGTAAAATAATATTTTCTCATGTTGCTTTTGATCTTTCCCTCAACTAACTTCAGGTTGTGTCCCCTTGTTCTTGTGTTCACTTTCCTATTAAAAACACTTCCCTTCTGAACCTTATTTAACCCTTTAACATATTTAAATGTTTTGATCATGTCCCCCCTTTCCCTTCTGTCGTCCAGACTATACAGATTGAGTTCATTAAGTCTTTCCTGATATGTTTTATGCTTAAGACCTTCCACCATTCTTATAGCCCGTCTGGACCCGTTCAATTTTGTCAATATCTTTTTGTAGGTGAGATCTCCAGAACTGAACACAGTATTCCAAATGTGGTCTCACCAGCGCTCTATATAAGGGGATCACAATCTCCCTCTTCCTGCTTGTTATACCTCTAGCTATGCAGCCAAGCATCCTACTTGCTTTTCCTACCGCCCGACCACACTGCTCACCCATTTTGAGACTGTCAGAAATCACTACCCCTAAATCCTTCTCTTCTGAAGTTTTTGCTAACACAGAACTGCCAATGCAATACTTAGATTGAGGATTCCTTTCCCCCAAGTGCATTATTATTAGGTAGAAAGATACTGGAGAAAAAGAGCGAGTATTTTTCTGATGGCCTCTTTTGATTTTTTTTACTGGGAATGGCCAAAAGGGGAAACTACAAAAAATGCTATTCTTGGTATACCGTTTTTAGCAAATTACTTATTTAAAGTTATATTCTGTGCCATCTTATGTAGCAATGAAGTGGAGAGACCAATCAAATACTCATCATGCAGAAACAGATTATGTGCACATAAGCATGCATGCACATAGCACAGTATAAAAGCTCTGGTTTTTTTTTAAGCAGGGTTGTACATTATCACTATATATCACATTCATCATGGACATGTTGAAATGTACTGACATTGAAAAAAAATGTGACAAGAAGTTGTCAAAAAGAAAGGAGTGAAAACAAATGCATTGTATTTATGTTGAAAGGGTCAAAAAGTTGCTTGATAACTGTCAAGATAGCACAGCTCACTCATAATTCTAAATTTCCATGGGCATAGATATGGACACAACTCATTCATAATTCCTTCATGGACACAGATGTGCTCTGGATAATTATTTCTAATGTTCAGCAAAGCTTTGAAGGATGTCTTGGCTTTAGTAAAACATTTGAACAAAGCACCTCAGTGCAGAGGTGTGGGTCCTCTCCTTCCAAGTGGCTCTACAAAAATCCATTCTAAATTGGTCAGCTAATCAAATAGTCAACCACACTCTGGTGCTTCTACTCAAAGTATTATAGTGTGTGCTGTGGCAGATGTGTCCTCTCTGTACACTTTCCTTCAGCAGTGGGTTCTTCCCAGTCAGGCCAGTTCTAGTAGCAAATTTGCTACTGAACTAGTAGCAAATTGCTAGTGATGTCACAATGACATCACGGAACTGGTTCGGTCAGTGCTGGTCCATGGAAATCACCATATATATATATTTTTTTAAACTTTTTGGGATTTTTTTTCTGATTGTTTTTTTTGACTTTTTCTGTTTTTTTCTCCTTCTGCACATACACAGAAGCTGAGTTTCCGGTACTGTGCATGCATTGCCGTCTTGGTTTTGGCTTTTAATTTTTTGGGGGGGCATTTTTAGCCACTACAAATGCATATGTGTGCCAACGAGGCTTGGCTAGTACATTTTTCTTCAGGCTTCAGGCAAGTACATTTTCTGAACTTCCGTTTTGTCTGTTAGGCTGTTTATTACACTCCACAGCTTCAGGAAGCTTCCCTGAATCCTTCAGAGTGTAAAAAATGGCATAACGGGCAAACTGGAAGTCCATTTTTCTGAACTCCCAGTTTGTCCATTCGGCCATTTTTTCATATTCCGGGCTTCAGTGAGGCCTGTGCACATGCATGGGGGTAGCACAAGAGGGTACACATGTGTGTGTGTTGGGGAAAGGGGTGTTGGTACATGGCACACCTACGCACACCCTTTTGGCACGCAAACCAAAAAAGGTTCAGCATCACTGAACTAGAACATAGCAATCATGGGGGGGGGGGGGGGGAATCCATAGAGGATTTAAAAAATCAAATTAGGATCTCATCTAACATTACAAAAAAAGGTAGACTTTATGAGAGGAACTTTTCATAATTTAAACTATCTATTTGTAAGTAGCCCCATAAGATTATTTGGAGCAGCGACTCTGAGGCTATTTCAAGAAATGTAAAGAAATTCATGGAAATAACTTAAAAAAGTATTTTCCATAAATTTTGGGTAGACACTGAAACTAGTAGTGCATTGCAAGATTCTGTTCTGCAATCTCTTTTCTTGCCTATCTTTATTATCAGAACTACCAGAATTGTCTTCACAGGCAACTTTGTACCTAATCCTCAAATACAGCTCATCTGTTTGGAACCCATATCACATCTCAGACATTAACACCCTTGAAAATGTTCAAAGATACTTCACCAGAAAAGCCCTTCACTCCTCCACTCGAAATAGAATACCCTATGAGACTAGACTTTCAATCCTGGGCCTAGAAAGTTTAGAACTAAGACGCCTTAAACAAGATCTAAGTATTGCCCACAAGATCATATGCTGCAACGTCCTGCCTGTCGTGAATACTTCAGCTTCAACCACAACAACACAAGAGCACACAACAGATTTAAACTTAATATTAACCGCTCCAAACTTGACTGTAAAAAATATGACTTCAGTAACCGAGTTGTCGAAGCGTGGAACTCACTACCGGACTCCATAGTGTCATCCCCAAACCCCCAACACTTTACCCTTAGATTATCTACGGTTGACCTATCCAGATTCCTAAGAGGTCAGTAAGGGGCGAGTACAAGTGCACTAGAGTGCCTTCCGTCCCCTGTCCTATTACTCTCCTATATCTCCTATATCTCTTCTTCTATTCTTTCATTGATATATTCTATTCCTATATCTTCTTTTCTATTATTTCTTAGATATATTTTACTATGAGTATCTCCTCTATAACCTTCATCATGTATTTTACTATGTGTATATTGATATATACGCACTAAAACCCTCATTGTGTATTGGACAAAATAAATAAATAAATAAATAAATAAAATAAAAATAAAAATAAAAATAAATAAGTTACCTGGGCACAGATACATAAAGACAAGGTATTTCTTTCCAGTGAGGGTAAGAGCCTGCTATGACCTCTTCAGATGAATTATTCTATTTTCCAAGGAACAGTAGAAGCTACCTGAAGGGAGATTCCATCAAGACCAATCCTGAAGAACCACAACCTAATTCAAATGACCTTACAGAATTGTTGTCCAACAGTCCATCTCCTAAAACCTTGGACTCAGAAGAAACCAAGGAGCAAAAAGTGAAACAAGTAATAGTTTGCTTGGTAATATTGTGAAATCAAAACTACAATTTATGGCAAGCAATGTGCTTCCAGTGTTAAAATTTATTTTATTTTTATTTATTATTTAGATTTGTATGCTGCCCCTCTCCACAGACTCGGGGCGGCTCACAACAAGATACAACAGTTCAACAAATCCAAATATAATTTAAAATATTTAAAAAAGAACCCCATTTTTACTAAGAAACACACACACAAATATACCATGCATAAATTGTACATGCCCGGGGGAGGTGTTTCAGTTCCCCCATGCCTGACGACAAAGGTGGGTTTTAAGGAGTTTACGGAAGGCAGGGAGAGTAGGGGCAGTTCTAATCTCTGGGGGGAGTTGGTTCCAGAGAGTCGGGGCCGCCACAGAGAAGGCTCTTCCCCTGGGGCCCGCCAACCAACATTGTTTAGGCTCATTCAAATGTTAAAACAATATCAATGACAGTTTGATTTAAATACTTCCTGCTTAAGCTTGATAATATGTTCTCTACAAAAAAATTGCTTATGCTTATCATTATTACTTTAATAATAGATTTAATAATCTACATTATGTTATAGAAACTGAAATTCCTTGCTTTGTACTAGTGGTGGGCTACGAGCCGGAATGCTAAATTGCACTCGCCACCGCAGCTCATAAGTTCTTGCGGGACCAGCACGATTTTGCTGCTGCACCTGTGGAGGTAGCAAAATTGCACACGAAGCCAGAGGTAAAACCTCTCTGAAACACTGGCACAATTTTGCTACCTCCACAGGTGCAGTAGCAAAATCGCGCTGGTCCCGCAAGAACTTACGAGCTGCAGCAGCAAACGCAATTTAGCGTTCTGTCTCGTAGCCCACCGCTGCTTTGTACATTGACCATACTTTGGAGCACTAACTCTGCTGTAAATAAATACACACATACACACACACAGAGGGAGGGAGAGAGAGAGAGGGAGAGGGAGAGAAAGAGAGAGAGAGAGCGAAGACATGACAACCTTAAGGGGTGAAATGCCTTATTCCGTAATTAGGTAAATCAAATTTATTATACTTTGAATGAATTGAATAAAGATATAATGAGAGCAAATACATAGATATTTAAACTGTCAAATATATAAAAACCTCTGGAGTATAACCTACTTATGGGAAACAAATTAACAATGACATGACCTACTCTTAATGACAAATAGATTCAAAATCAAATCTATCCAGACTAGACCCTTGATCTTTCAGAAATCAAAAGGTGTGTGATAGAATCTTTTCAGAATAGCAGTTTGTTAAAGGCACACTTAGGTACACTGAGAGTACATGCACGAAAGATAAATTCCTTGTGTGTCCAATCACACTTGGCCAATAAAGAATTCTGTTCTATTCTATAAAGAATTCCATTCTATTCTATATCATTTTACTATTTCACCAAAATCTTACATCTTTTTCTTATAGAAAAAAAGAGAGACAAAACTCTCATTTTGGGTTATCCTCATTCCTGTGTTGCGGGAACAGCATGGGTGATAATGAAGGCTATGGCTGTAGGAGGAAGCAGTATGGACCTACTGCTGCTAATCATATAACCTGAGCTTGCTGAGTTTCTATCTCTTTAACACATCAGATCAAACCAGCTAGATAACACCTCTGCTGGCAGCACTGCATTTTAAATCTACAGGATCTCGCTTCAGGTGGTTTCATGTTGGTGTTTAAGTAGCATGAGTATATGAAGGGATCTTGACCTAAAAAAAAAAAAGCTTGAGTAAAAATTCCTAGCTCTACTTTCAGTAAATGGTGATCCAAGCAGGAACAGTGCATTACAAACAAACATAACTCACCCCAAAGAAAGGATATACGAATGAGACAAAATACTGTCTAATTTGGCTGTCTAATTTAGGTGGCAGATTTTTCAACTAGTAAATTTCCTTTCTTTCTAATTAACAATTCATAGGAAGCTCATCAGATTAGATCGAAGGAAGATGAGAATTGCATTCAGAATTAAACACATAGAGTACAGAAAATGAATCAGGTTAGATTATGGGAAAATGGGAATTATGTGCAGTAAGAGGGATAGTGGAAGAAGTATCAGGAAAGAAATGTTTTTTTCAAAAATACACATGCCTTGTAAAGGCAAAAAGCCTTTTAAGGACACTTCTCAGCTACTTTATATTTTGGTACCACACTGACCTCCAGCACAGTTCTGTATTCCCATTCTGTTAATAGATAAATACTAACTGTTGTATCCTGAAATGGCTACCTTGTAACTCCTGTAAATAGTTTGTTCCTCTTTCCAGCGCTGTCTGAGCCGAAGCAGGAAGTCGCTCCTGATTGGCTCAGACGCGGCCGGCTCTAGCTTTGGCGGGAACCGCAAATGTATAAAAGGAGCGGTTTCTCCAGGCAGAGTCAGTCGGTACTCGCTGAATTGTCACTTTGCCTTGCTGAGCTGTCACTTGTTCTCTGAGCTGAATAAAAGTACCGATTGCTCAAAACCCTGCCTCTGGGTCTACTTCACTGGCGACGAACGGACGGAAGAAACATCGCGTGCAAAATGAACAAAGTCCAGATCGGCCAGGCTCCGGAACTCTTCGATCCCGAGAAGACAACCTGGGACGAGTATATGGCCACCTTCGAGATCTTCCTCGAGGCGGCGGGAATAGAGGACGCCGAAGCCGATCGCAGACGGGCTATTTTCCTTAATTACTGCGGCCCAGAAATCCGTGGACTGGCCCAGACTCTCACCGAACTGCAGCAAGCAAGAACCGTAGCGTGGGACGTCCTACAGGAAAAGCTAGCGAGCCATTTCAAACCGACCAAACCGGCCATGGTTTTTCGGCATCAATTTTCCATGATGGCTCAGAAGGAAACCGAGTCAATCAACCAGTTTACAACGCGGCTTCGAACGGTACTTGCTCAATGCAAGTTTAAAGACCCGGAAGCTCGCCTCACCGACGCCCTGGTTTTCGGCATGAGAAGCGCTACAGTGAGAAATAAGCTCCTCACCGAAGAAGAGCCAACTCTACAGACCGTGATTAAACTAGCGCAAACCGCAGAAGCAGCCGACGCAGCGGCGAGAGAATTGAAAGAGCACGGAAGGCGAGAACTCATTGCCAAAATCGACTCCGCGTCTCCCAGCGCCGTGGAAACAGGCGACCTCAGCCAACCAACTCTCAGTGGGGACAACTGCCTCCTGGTGCAAGACCAGCCGAGACACCTTAGAGCTACTCACCCAGCCCCCTGCGCGGGCTGCCGGGGAAATCACCAGCACCATCGATGCCCCTTCCGAGACGCTACATGCCGCCGTTGCAACCGGAGAGGCCACATCGCCATCGCATGCAGAGCAACAGCACCAGAAGAAACATTCGCCACACCGCAATACCAGCGACCTCAAAACCAGACCCCCCAATCGCGAGAAAGAAGACCGTTCCGCAACTCGGGTCAAAGGAACTACTCAACCGCTAACCGCGACTACTATAGAGGTAACTCTCAATTTTCCGTGAATAACACGGCAACCAAAAAGGGGGCTAAAATTGTTATCTCACTGTTACTGAATAACCAGCCTTGCTCAATGGAGCTGGATACGGGCTCTAGATATACCATCATGCCCTGGGAGAAATTTAAACTGTATATGCCTAATGTGTCTAAGGCTGACCTAAATCAAACCTCCTTAGTGATCAGAGACTTTCAGGGGGGAGTAATCTCGGTCCTGGGAACAGCAAATGTACCTATTGCATTCAAGAATGTTAAATGTACCCTTCCCATGCTTATTGTAACGGGGGCCAAGCACTCTCTTCTGGGTTTAGCGTGGATGGAACCGTTGGGGATCGAAATTTCGGGTGTGTGTAATGTAAATTGTGATAATATGCCTAACTTTGTGAAAGAGTTCCCTGAGGTGTTCAGCCCCACCTTGGGCTTGTATAAGGGGCCCCCTATATCTTTCTCTATTGACCCCAAGGTCCCACCGATCAGACTAAAACCTCGCAGGGTCCCCCTTCCGCTTCTCCCCAAACTAGACATACAGCTAGATAAACTTATTAGCCAAGGTATTTTGGTCCCTGTGGAACAGGGGCCATGGGAAACTCCTATAGTTACACCCCTGAAGCCAGATGGTTCTTTAAGAGTTTGCGCTGATTACAAATCGACCCTGAATAAGGCACTCCAACACCACCCCTACCCCATCCCGGTTGTGCAACAACTGCTACACTCCCTGGGGGAGGGAAAAAGGTTCGCAAAGATCGACCTGGCGCAAGCTTACCAGCAACTTCCGGTCGATGAACAAACAGCAAACGCTCAAACAATTGTAACGCACAGGGGGGCTTTCAAATGCACGAGGTTACAGTTTGGGGTAAGCATAGCCCCAGGAATATTCCAGAGCATTATGGAACGCCTATTGTCAGGGGTAAATGGGGCCATTCCATACTTTGATGACATCTTAATTGCAGGGGAAAACCAGGAACAAGTAAACAAAAGAATAAGGGAAGTACTTAAGAGGTTACAGGACAAGGGATTAAGAATCAAGCCTGATAAATGTGTCTGGGGAACCAACAGTATAGAATTCCTAGGATATAAAATAGATAAAGAAGGCATCCACCCAACAACAGAAAAGCTGAGAGCAATTAGAGAAGCCCCAGAACCACGAGATAAGAATGAGCTACAGGCATTTTTGGGCCTCCTTAATTTTTATTCCGTTTTTTTAAAGCAGAAGGCAACAGTAGCAGAGCCTCTCCATCGTTTACTCCAGAAGGAAGCCCGCTGGACATGGGGGAAAACTGAACGTGAAGCTTTTTCTCAGATAAAGAATTTATTAACTTCTAAAAGTGTAGTAGTCCAATATAGTGCTTCACTACCCATTAGGCTCACGTGCGACGCTTCGCCGTACGGCATAGGAGGAGTCCTAGCTCACGTTCTACCTAATAAGACAGAGGCCCCAATAGCATTTTTTTCAAGAACCATGACCAGCACAGAGAGGAATTATAGCCAGTTAGACAAGGAGGCTCTAGCATTAGTGGCAGGGGTAAAGAAGTTTCACAATTATATTTTTGGAAGAAGTTTTGAGCTAGTCACTGACCACAAGCCCCTACTAGGTCTGCTAGCCCCCAACAAGCCCACTCCACCTTTTATGTCTCCAAGACTAATCAGATGGGCTCTTTTCCTCTCAGGGTACCAGTATGAGCTCACCCACAAGGGGGGGAAGGAAATCAATCACGCAGACAGCCTCAGCAGGTGCCCCATAACAGACTTAGTGGAAGACCCTGTTCCTTCCACAGATGTGTTAATGATAGAACTCGAGGATAACCCACTAACCACAGCAAAAGAGGTAGCTGCACACACGCAGCAAGATCAAATCCTTAAACAAGTGGTGAACTGTGTTCTAAAGGGATGGCAAAATGATGTTGTGAAACCTGAATTGTGTGATTTCAAAAACAAAAGACTTGAGTTATCGTATGTAAAGGGTTGTTTGCTGTGGGGGGATAGAGTGATCATCCCCAAAAGCCTAAGGGAAAAGGTACTCAAAATGTTACATGTGGGTCATCCTGGGATTGTCAGGATGAAGAGCCTAGCAAGGGGGCATTTATGGTGGCCAGGGCTAGATGCTGATATTGAAAGTTGGGTTTCAAGGTGTGAACCGTGCCAAGAGTCACGGCCTAGTCCCCCCAAAACAACTCCGGCTGAGTGGGAACAGCCTGCTGGTCCTTGGTCTAGAATCCACATTGATTTTGCTGGCCCAGTGGGGTCCCAGTATTTTTTGATAGTGGTTGATGCCTTCTCCAAATGGGTGGAAATAATAGCAATGAACAACATAACCACAAGTGCCACCATCAAGGTATTGAGTAGACTGTTTGCATCCCATGGTTGCCCAGATATCTTAGTGTCTGACAATGGGCCACAGCTAACAGCCAGGCAATTCGAATTGTTCCTAGATGGCCTAGGGGTCAGACATGCCCTCATCTCGCCTTATTCGCCCTGGGCTAATGGATTGGCAGAACGTTACGTGCGGGTGGCAAAGGAGGCATTGCGCAGGTCAGGCCCTGGGGATGTGCAACAAAACTTGGACCAATTCTTACTCACCCAACACATCACCCCTAACTCGCACACACATGTAAGCCCTGCAGAGTTATTGATGGGAAAAAAATTGAGGTCACCACTAGACAGGTTAAACCCAAGGTTCTGTGTTAATAATAACCAAATGTGTGTAAAACCTGAAAGAGAAATGTATTTGGGACAAAATGTATATGTAAAAAGTTTTGATGGAAATGTAAACTGGATGAAGGGAGTTGTTGTTAAGCAAAATGCACCAAAGACTTATATTGTAAAACTAGAGGATGGTCGTTTGTGGAAACGACACATAGACCACATTCGGAAGCGAACAGAAAATCAATTGCCACAAACCGCTGACATGGACTCTCCCCCTTCAACAGACTTTAGTACATTGCCCGAATTAAGAAACACGCAAAGAGACTTATCGGGCCAGGGGGAACCATCCAGCGACGCCGAGCCATCCTCGTCCTCCGAAGCCTTCGTTGGGCCCGCCAGGCCAAGTCCGCCGCGCCGGGAGAACAGCGGCGAGCCATCCTCCACAGTCAGTGTCGAAGGAGAAATTGAACTGCGCAGGTCAGCGCGAGCTCCTCGGAGGCCCCACCGATTGGACGACTTTGTCACATGGCTTTCTTGATGGATGTGTCCAACTATGAGGGGAGGGGTGTTGTATCCTGAAATGGCTACCTTGTAACTCCTGTAAATAGTTTGTTCCTCTTTCCAGCGCTGTCTGAGCCGAAGCAGGAAGTCGCTCCTGATTGGCTCAGACGCGGCCGGCTCTAGCTTTGGCGGGAACCGCAAATGTATAAAAGGAGCGGTTTCTCCAGGCAGAGTCAGTCGGTACTCGCTGAATTGTCACTTTGCCTTGCTGAGCTGTCACTTGTTCTCTGAGCTGAATAAAAGTACCGATTGCTCAAAACCCTGCCTCTGGGTCTACTTCACTAACTGTGCTCATTGTGCCTTGGATTTATTGTATTGGGAATGAAAATTCAAATTAATTTCAGATGGATTTCTTGTGGAATTACTTTTAAAGTCCACTTCACTTAAGACCAACTTGCCAAAGCTAGCAGGTCTAGAATGCCAAAAGCTGCTAAGAATTTCAGAATAATTAAGTTGTGCTTTCTTTTCCTTGTACCATAAGGCAGCGTTTGTCAACCTCAGCAACTTTAAATTGTGTGGACTTCAACTCCCAGAATTCCCCAGCCAGCCAGGGGAATTCTGGGAGTTGAAATCCACACATATTAAAACTGCTGGGGTTGAGGAACCCTGCTATAGGTATTATCCCATGTAGGGAACTCGGCCTAAAGTATTTCTTTGCATTTAGGGTAAGCTGAAATTTTTATTTTATTGATTTATTAATTTTTTGTGCAAGGTAACTCTGGGTCGCATAAAAATCCTCCAATGTGACATTCATAGGCACCAATGTGCTAGATGAGACCTCACTTCACATCCATCAGGCTATTTTCAAATATTAAAGGAATTCACATGGGCAAAGCAAAACTTCAGACTCTAGATTAATCTTGATTCCAAAGAATGTCCTGAGGTTACATCTAGGTCTCATATTTTTAAAGTTATTACACTTTAAATTGGTGAGTGTGTATGTGTAAATTACACTCTTATTTATTTCTTTTATTTCCTCAAAGTTAAAACTATTTCCAGTAATTCAGATTTATTTATTTGTTTGTTTGTTTGTTTGGTTGGTTGGTTTGTATGCCGCCCCTCTCCGTAGACTTAAATTATTTAAAGGGAATGTTGATTTGAAAGCCTTTTGTTTGTCCCCTCTATTTTTTCATAGAGTTAATATGAGTAGGTGGAATGTCAAGCAAATTTAGAACAATACATGATATTGTTGATAAACCTTTATGAAATAACTTAAAATATGTGTGTATGTGTGTGTATTCATAAACCTGTCACTCTGACAAATTGAACATTTCCTAGAGCTAGGATGATCCTTTTTCCCAAATTGTTATTCTTTCTGACTTCCTCCAGAATGTACAGTGTGAGACATACCCTGCCTAACCATGTTTTGATTGACATTCTAATATCTAAACATCACTATGTGCCTTCTTTGTTTATAACAATATGCAACTGCTCCAAAAAAAAGCCAAGGTATTCTGATTGATAATGAGCATTATGAAAATCATAGAAAGTGTCAGGAAGCAGTCGTACCAGAATGAGATTCTAATTAATTACATTTGCAATGATCCTACAGTGAGTTTATAGGCATATATGTGTATGTGTGTGAGCGCACGTGTGCCTGCATGTGAACATGCATATGAAAAACACACATGCACATACACACGTGCACACTCTCACAAAAGGAACAGTAACGGGAAGTAATCATCCACATTTGTAAATGATATTTGGATTTGAATATCTCAGTATTAGTGACTGATTACTTCAAATAGCTCATTTTCTTCTGAGTATATGGTTTATGCAAAGTTAGAGCACAGTTTTAAGTTGATAATATTTTATATTTGATGAGTCTACACCACTTGAACTGAATAATGTTTGATTTTAATACCAATCTGTCTCTGATATCTATCAAAATTTTCATGAGAACCAACCAGCCAGAATTAACAACTGTTAACTCAAACTGCAGTTCTGAGGATGCCTCCTGAAAATAAATGTCTTTGAACTCAGTGAAATTTTCCTTTATGAATATATATTTCAAGGAATGGTGTATGTGTGTGTGTGTGTGTATACATACACACCTGAGACCTGAGCCTCTGCTGTGATCGCCCTAGAACAAGGACAGAAGCACTAGCCTGAAGATGATGAGTGGGACCTCATCAAAACATCGCCAGAAATCTCTAAATCCTACATGGGAAGAAACCCGAATATGCCAAGACCTTCATACCTGTACCCGTGAAAATCTACGAATACACACACATACACACACACACACACACACACATGACAGAATAGTAGGGTTGAATTTGGAAAGGAATTGACAGTCATGTAATCCACCTCTAGAGTAAAAGAAGAGTTTTTGCCAGACAATTGAGTGGACTTGTTGGAGACATAAAGAAAAAAATTGAATGGCAGGTATATCTGGAAGGTCAAACTAAATGATCTCAACATTCCTTTGAGATCTCAGAATCAATGAATTGTTGGTATGACAATAAGGTGAGAACTAGTTCCCAACCTTTTACTATGTCCACAGCAGATAAGAAATAAGCATCTATTGAATGATATTAAAAGGGCAGAGGAAGAACAGGTAGAAAAGATTAAATTTTGGGCCCAAAAAGATTCATCAAAGGTTTCATCTTTACTAAAGGTCAAGTGACAGAGCTCCAAAAGATAACTATCAGGAAGACCGACGTTATTGGGCCTAGGGAAATGAAGTGTCACACTTATATTTTATTTCTCATAGTTGGGGAAAGTTATCTTTCTCAAATGAAATGGTGTGGCTATGAAAATGAATTGAGAAGGGCAAATGCATTCAAAGGACCAGAAAAAGAAGAAAAATATGTCAGTTTTATTTCATTCCCACAATAAACTTGAAAGGTATTTTACAATGTTTTTTAAATGGGCCATAATAAACCCACTGAGCTATAGGTCACAATCCGCTAATCCATGCTGTGAAGGGAAAGTCATAGATTGGTTTCAAAGTCTTCAAAGCAAGTTTCAGTAATCTGGAATTCTCATCATCTGGTTTATTATTATTTTATTTTATTTTATTTTATTTTATTTTATTTTATTTTATTTTATTTTATTTTATTTTATTTTATTTTATTTTATTTTATTTTATTTTATTTTATTTTATTTTATTTTATTTTATTTTATTTTATTTTTTGTTTTGTTTTGTTTTGTTTTATTTTATTATTTTATTTTATTTTATTTTATTTTATTTTATTTTATTTTATTTTATTTTATTTTATTTTATTTTATTATTTTATTTTATTTTATTTTATTTTATTTTATTTTATTTTATTTTATTTTATTTTATTTTATTTTATTTTATTTTATTTTATTTTATTTTATTTTATTTTATTTTATTTTATTATTTTATTTTATTTTATTTTATTTTATTTTATTTTTTATATTTTATTTTAATTTATTTTATTTTTATCTATCTATCTATCTATCTATCTATCTATCTATCTATCTATCTATCTATCTATCTATCTATCTATCTATCTAAATGCTGCCCCTCTCCAAGGATTCAATTTAGACAACATTTTGTATCCAATATAATGACTTAGACTCATGATTAGAGCATTGGTGCAAACAACATGTTAGAAACCATAGTAAAAAGTTTTTGACGAATCTGTGACCCATAAAAATATATATTTTATGGATATATCTTGAATATAGATTAAGCTACAGTATAGAGGGGCAATTTCTCTAGATCAGAAATCAGTAAAAAAAAACATTCAGTGAAGTTAATTGACTTGTTCTAGCCAGTTATTTACTAAGAGTTTGCATTAGGCTGATTTATGAGGGGGGGGGAAACTATTTTTGTGTATAAGAGAAAACAAAATGAAGTCAGAAACAAAAATTAGAATACATGCTTCCTTCAGATGATGATTAAATTTCATATTTGCTGGTACCTTTATCCAACCCTCCTTATTTAACTGCTGATATCTATATTCAATTAGTCAGTTGTTTACTTCCTGTTCTATATTCTGGCTAAGAGATGCATCTTTTTCAAACCAGGTTCAGGGCTTGGGCATTCCTTACTACAGATATGTACCCAGCTCCAAGAACAAAGTGCTGTCTTTTATGTTATCTAATAGCACTTTACATCAAGTTTTCATACACCATAAACTTGCAGAGGCACAGGATTGTTAACCAACTACTCTGTATTTTATTCCATTTGGAATCCTACACGCAGATTTGCAAACTGGATACTACTGTATTGCATTAGGTTTCAACTGTTGCTGCCACAGCAACAGAAATCAGCTATATTGAGTTTGCATACATTCAATTTCCCTCTTAAACACTGGTATTATGCACTCTACTTGGCACTGCTTTCCCTTCCTTACTAACTTCACAGACTGTTAGCAGCTAAGTGATAGTAGAATGCTTCTTGTATATTCTATTCTTCTCTTCCCTGCTGTTCAGCCATTGATTTGGGAAACTCATTAATTTAAACATCAGGGGGAGGGGGGAAAGATTGTAAAATCAAAGTTGGTTGAAAATTATGCCAAATCCTACTTTGGCATGCACAGATTATTGGAATATATTCTCAGTAATCCCTATGTTCATTAGTCCTGTCCTTTCTCATTCTGACCTTTCTTGATTGCATGGGAAAATCTGAAGGAAGACTATAATTTGAGCTGAAATTTCTCAAATGGAGAGGACTCTGCACCATGCTTTCCTTTAAGGCAGTGTTTCCCAACCATGGCAACTTGAAGATATCTGGACTTCAACTCCCAGAATTCCCCAGCCAGCATTTGCTGGCTGGGGAATTCTGGGAGTTGAAGTCCAAATATATTCAAGTTGCCAAGGTTGGGAAACACTGCTTTAAGGGAATAGATATAGAAGTTATGGTTATGAAAGTTGGACCTTAAAAATAGCAAGACATGGAGCTATGGTGCTGGAGAAGGTGACCTTGGATAGCAAAGGTAACCAAAAGCAAGTATTGGGACTGCATAACACTAAGTGTGTCACTTGAAGCAAAAAAATAATAATAATCACAAATTACATTTCACTTAGTTTGGCCATGTTATGTATAGAAATTCCCTGGAGAAAGCAATTGTATCAGGAAAAATTAAAAACATAGAAACAGAAGACTGACGGCAGAAAAAGACCTATTAATCCATTTAGTCTGCCCTTATACTATTTTTTATATTTTATCTTAGGGTGGATATATGTTTATCCCAGGCATATTTAAATCCAGTTACTGTGGATTTACCAACCACGTCTGCTGGAAGTTTGTTCCAAAGATAGAAACATAGAAACAAAGAAGACTGGCGGCAGAAAAAGTCCACATGATCCATCTAGTCTGCCCTTATACTATTTCCTGTATTTTTATCTTAGGATGGATATATGATTATCCCAGGCATGTTTAAATTCAGTTACTGTGGATTTACCAACCATGTCTGCTGGAAGTTTATTCCAAGGATCTACTACTCTTTCAGTAAAATAATATTTTCTCATGTTGCTTTTGATCTTTCCCCCAACTAACTTCAGATTGTGTCCCCTTGTTCTTGTGTTCACTTTCCTATTAAAAACACTTCCCTCCTGAACCTTATTTAACCCTTTAACATATTTAAATGTTTTGACCATGTCCCCCCTTTTCCTTCTGTCCTCTAGACTATACATGTTGAGTTCATTAAGTCTTTCCTGAAAAGTTAGTGATAAAAGAAAACCAGGGACCAAAGATCACAATGGCCTTTAAAGCCCTTCATGGCACTGGACCAGAATATCTCCGAGACCGCCTTCTGCCGCACGAATCCCAGCGACCGATTCGGTCCCACAGAGTGGGCCTCCTCCGGGTCCTGTCAACTAAACAATGCCGGTTGGCGGGCCCCAGGGGGAGAGCCTTCTCTGTGGCGGCACCGGCCCTCTGGAACCAACTCCCCCCGGAGATCAGAACTGCCCCTACTCTTCCTGCCTTCCGTAAACTCCTCAAAACCCACCTTTGCCGTCAGGCATGGGGAAACTAAACATCTCCCCCTGGGCACGTTGAAGTTATATATGGTATGCCTGTATGTGTGTATGTTAGTATAGGGGATTTTCTTAAATTTATAATATTTTAATTAATTGGATTGTATTGGATTGTTTTTCACTTGTTGTGAGCCGCCCCGAGTCTTCGGAGAGGGGCGGCATACAAATCCAAATAATAAATAAATAAATAAATAAATAAAATCATCAAAAAGGAATCATTATCAGCGGTGAAGTGCTACCGGTTCGGCCCAGTTCAGTAATTCCTATGTTCATTAGTCCTGTCCTTCCTCATTTTGACCTTTATTGATGCATGGGAGAGTCTGAAAGAACACTATAATTTGAGCTCAAATTTCTCAAATGGAGAGGACTCTGCATCAGTAGTGGTGTCTGCAAGGGTGGGCTACTGCCTGGACGGGGGAAAGCAATGGGGTAGCAAAAATGGAGCTCCACCCCAGAGCACCCAATTTGCAATGAAAGATGTTGAAAGAAAATGCAGGGTGCCCTGCATAAGCCACACCCACAGTGTGGTAGTAAACATTTTGGTAGCCCTTCACTGTGTGTCTGCCAGTAGTTTGGAGGGCCGATAGTGGCAACTGTGTGAGGGTCCACCCACCCACCTGGATGTCACCATTTTTTAAATCCTCTGTGTGTACATAAAAATCTTCTGCAAAGCGTGTGGTTCCAGACCATAGGAAAAGTAAGTACATTTCTTCACTGGTCATTATGTTGAAGATGATAATAGATAGAAGATCTTGGGACCCTAATCTTTTTCTCACTTTGCAGTTATTACCTCCTAAACTGGCAATGGCCAATGCTATGATGAAATTAAATTCATTCATTCATTCATTCATTCATTCATTCATTTATTTATTTATTTATTTATTTAGTTAGTTAGTTAGTTAGTTAGTTAGTTAGTTAGTTAGTTAGTTATTGAGTTAGTATGCCGCCCCTCTCCATAGACTTGGGGCGGCTAACAACAATAATAAAAACAGCATATAACAAATCTAATATTTAAATTACTAAAAACCCTTATTAAAACCCAAACATACACACAAACATACCATGCATAAATTGTATAGGCCTAGGGGGAAGGTATATCTCAATTCCCCCATGCCTGACGACACAGGTGGGTTTTAAGGAGCTTACAAAAGGCGAGGAGGGTGGGGGAAATTCTGATCTCTGGGGGGAGTTGGTTCCAGAGGGCCGGGGCCACCACAGAGAAGGCTCTTCTCCTTGGCCCCTCCAAACAACATTGTTTAGTTGACAGGACCCGGAGAAGGCCCACTCTGTGGGACCTAACTGGTCGCTGGGATTTGTGCGGCAGAAGGCGGTCCCGGAGATATTCTGGTCCAATGCCATGAATGGCTTTATAAGTCATAACCAACACTTTGAATTGTGACCGGAAACTGATTTTGAATACCAACATCTATAGATCTTCAGCCTGTACAATGTTAAATATAGATTTGTATAGATCAGATTTACTGGGACCCTGACACAGGAGAAAAATAATATAAACCCTTGCAAAATTCTGTGGTTATTACTGCTGTTCTTTTCTCCATTTTCCCCTAGTCACAGGCATTCTACATTGCCATTGTGCTTCTTATAGAAATTCAGAAAATATATGTAAGCATACATTAGATAATCCATTGAATATTTATTATGGTCAAAGACCAGCATACGGAGAAAGTGGGCAATAAATAAAAAATAAAAAAGTAAATCAAAGGCTACAAAAATAATAAAAAGCTAAAAGCAGCAAAATTATATATCAAAAAGAAAAGTATAAAAAGAATTTAAAAGAAGATGTAGGAGCAGTAGATGAGTGTAGCAGAACATAAACATTAGTGGACGGCAAACTTTGACTATCAAGGTTATAGAGCACTCTATGGAGTAGTGAACAGGTTGTCCGTTTATATTAGTTTATGATATACTGTAGATCATCACGTGATGGATTTTTTGCAGTAATGTTGCAGAATCTGGCAACATTATTTGTTGTAGCAGAATTAATATCTAAGATCAGGAACAAGTTATTCAACTGTCCTATGTGCTATTGGGTATTTATGCAATAATACTGAGATGAGAGTAATAAAAAGGTCTCTATAATACAGGCACTGGAGGAGTATATGCTCTGTTGTATCTGTATGTGCCAAGTCAGAGGAGCATTGTCCCTCCAGGTAGGAAATCTTCCTCTAGGTGCCTGTAATGATAACTGTAGGAAGGTTTCGACACTATCAGAATAAAGGCCTTCTGCTGTTTAGGCAGTTTGAACTTAATTAAGTATGCCATGGGAGGCAAAATACCTGTTGAATTCACTGGCAATAAATTTTTGAGGTCTGACTAGCTCCAAATGGCACTCCGTGTCTGCTATTTAATGAGTGTGTTGGCATATTATATCCCATGTTGAATAGAAAGCCAAGAGAGAAACACAAGGATGAAATTTGAGTTGTCGCTGCCTATTTCCATGTGGCCTGAAAGTTATTCTTCATATTTAATGGATCAGATTAAAGGGAGAAACAGGATAGTTTGAGCCAAAAATTGAGTAGTCCACACTTCATTTTCGTTAGAGACATATTTTGATATTTGAAAAGCCAATGTTAAATATTTGGATTGAACAATGGCACAGAATTGGAGAATGGCCACAGCTGGTCACTGTTGCTACTGGCTTGGCATTCAACCATTTGAGTACGGCAGGAATATAGCATCTACTTCTTATCTTGAAGAATTTAAGGATGGCAGATATGTTCCTCTGCGCATTTTCAACAATGTAGTCTCTGTGGGGTTTCTTAGCAGATGGAGGAACAACTGGGAAATAGAAGACCTACTCAATTTTGTGATCATCCATCTTCCAGAAATGGCTCTTTGGCTTTTTGACAAATGCTATGGTTTGGGTTTGTTAATAGTTGTATTCTATCTAGTCTTCTCTGCAATATTGGGTTAGTGGTCTCAATGTTTCTTTAAGGCCAATAGGTGTTCTTGAAAGTATTGCTGCATCATCTGCGTAAAGTAGTACAGAGTTGTGTCTTCCAGCAAATTTTGAAGGATGAAAAATCTGTGTTGTGGAGATGGCTTATTTAGGAGTGATATAGAAATTGAATAAGAGTGGGACCTATTTGTTGGCATCTTTCTCAGTTCTGATGGCAAGGGTTACATGGCCCTATGGATTGCATCTTAGTTTGAGTGATGTCAAATTAAATATAAATAAATAAATAAACAAACAAACAAATAATTAAATAAATAATTAAATAAATAGATAAATAAAAATAAATAAATAAATACATAAATACATTTGATCTAAAGGCATAAAACAAAATATAATTGCATTCTGGTTATTGTTTGTCAGAAAAGCATTGAATGTAGATTTTCTTTATTGCATTCTTCCCATTTTTATTATGCAACTCCATGCTTTTAAGATAACCTTGTTCACTTCAGAATTATATTATGTCTTAATTTCTTCTAATTCTGCTCCCTAAAGATTGTACAAAACAATCCAAACTTCAAACAAAAGGTCCTGCCTTCTTTACCTTTCCAAAGCCTTGGCAGATGAAGGCATGATAACTCTCAGTTTCTAAACACCAGTTAATGAGGAAGGGTCCTGGGTTCCTCTAAGTGGCTGGATCTTAAATTGTTTAGCAGGTTAATTATTACTTTAGGGGACTTTTGTTTAATTTGCTAAAGGAAAAAAAAACTTTTATCACGTAGTTTTAAAAGTGCAGAGGTTTCTTATTTAAGATGTAGAAGCACATAGCAACATTTATGCAGATTAAATGCTCTTTAGAGTATTAGAAACCATTTATTCTGTATAAATATGCTTTAGGGTTGCCTGGTTTTTACAACACCTTGAGAAGGAGCTGCAATGGAGAGGGAGTTGTGCAAAGCATTTATTTAAAAGAAGTTATGGTAATCAGTGGCATACTAAGCTTCCTAATGACTAGTCAGTATAGTACCTTATTTTTTTATGTGTTTTTACCTGATTTGCTCTTTATTACTGTCAGTGATAAACTAGATATCATATTGTACACCCTATTACATTGAAAATTCAATTTCTGTAATGATTGCTTCTGTTGATAAGCATGAGCTATGGTTGAGTACTGAACACTTTTACTTTGAAAACTAATGTGCCAGGAAGAAATTTGATATCGAAATGTAAATAGTACTTGCCAGAGAGCTTGCTGTGTATTTTAACTTCCTTTCATGCATCACAAAGGTTTACCTTTAAACTTTTGTTGAATTTTCTCTAATTATTAATGGCATGGAAAGGAATGCATGGCACTGCTCCATGCAATTTTGGAATATTAATTATTTTGCTTTCCAGTTTATATTGCCACATATTCCAATAATCCCTTATATTACAGTTTGTTTCCAAAAATAGACTTTGCATTTGTTGTGGAGTATTCCAAAGAATAGATTACATACCCAGAGAGGAATCCATGTTGTAAATTTAATAAATGCGGTAATGTATCAGTCTGTTGTTCAAGGATTTAGTAATATATTTTAGATACTATTTACAACCAACAATGAAAAGGAAAGTTGCTGTTTCACTTTGGATGTAACCTTTGGCTATGAATTCTGGACCTTTACCATGGACGGGGATATTCACTCCAATGCTGAATCAGCTCTCATAAATTTTAGGAGCCTGCCTTAGCTCAAGAGGTAGATCACTGCCAAATTATAAGAATGACCCATTGTCACTGTGCACAATAGCAAAAGAAGTCACACTTTTAATCTATTTACTAGTATTTGTATGTTAAGAAATGGATCCAACTTAATTCAATGGGGATTATTCAAATTGCTGATATTGTAGGTGTGGAAAGTTGGGGGTGTTTTTGTTTTTTTAACCTTTGTGGTTGTGAAGATGAAGTTATTGACAATGCTTGTTTGGTGTAGCCCTTAGAAGAGCTTTCCCATTCCAAAATGATATTGTTGGGTAGAATTTAGGAATATTTTAATCAGAATATGCAGGAATCATATTATCAGTATATTATATAGAGAGAACATAGTCCTTGCTGAAAGGGCTGATATTTTAAACAAGTAAGTTTGTTATAAAGTATTTAGTAAAGAAAACATGTTGTTTGTGAAACTACAACCAATTCAATTCAATTCATTAGACCTGTATGCCGCCCTCATCTAGGACCTGGATATGTATACAAATCTAATAGTTAAAAACTGTCAACTAAAATCCCAAAAAACAGTCAGTCTACTCAATCACACCCATAAATAACATGGAGGTTTGACTCACGTTTAAGGCTTAGAAACTTAGATTTGGGGAAATACGTCACTAGACTGTGAAGCATAGAAGCATTTGGTAGACCTGGCCTAGTTCCCACTCATAATGTATCACTGGCTCCTTTGTTCTTTGACTTTATATCTATGGAATTTTAAAAGACTTTATTATTTCTTGATGCTCTGATGCAACAAATATTGAATCATACCGAGAATATGCAAACAAAGATAAAATAGATAATACATCCTCAGCATTACTCCTCAGATATATTTGGTTTTCAGCTCCCATAATTCTTACTCATATGGTATTTGATCCTGTTGGCTAGGGACTATGAAGCTATTAAATCCACCAAGAGGACATTAGAAGTATTATAATTTAAGTCAATGGTTACTTCATTGTAAGACTTTAATATGTCTGAAAAGGATGCTACAGTAGAACCTCTGGTCACAAATACTTCTGACCATGACCAAATTGAGTTCAGACCAATAAATTCATAATTTTTTTGTGTGTGTGTGTCTGATTTTACCTTCCATGCCATTTTATTTTATTTTTTTGTAAGCACCAAATTTCCAAAATTAGGTTTGGATCACAACCAAATCAGGTTGCGACCAGAGTTATGGAACAAATTATGATTGTGACCAGAGGTTCTATTGTATCTCACATTAATTAATTTTAAATTATTGTGATGTGAATCTGGCTATTGTGATTTATATGATAGTTTTAAGATCTAACATGATATATGAATTTAGCTTGATGGCTAAGCAAATTGTGGTTTAACACAGCATGGGAACTTATAGTTTATCTTTTACAAAAATGTAATCTCAAAATATTGTTTATTGTTTCACTTGTACAAAGGATCATGCTGGTATAGACCAATGAAAAAACATTGTCTACTGTTATTTGAAATAACAATAAAGAATGCAACAATGATTTTTTAAATTTAAAATTGATCTATAATGCATTTATGCTTATTTACCCATATAATTCAGTTTTATGCTTTGACAGTACATTGCCAATACTTCAAACTCATCAGAATAAAATTAATTATTGTATAAGAAGAAATTTCTTAGCATACTGTCACAGTGCCAAGATGTAGTGTCAGAGCAAAAAAGTACAGGAATATCACAAGCCCATAAAAGTACTTATGAACAAATAATGCCAAGTTGCTTGGGGGATGAAACCAAAGCCAGACTGCACATCCATAAAATAAACAGTAGCAATTGTTAGGGGAATCATTTCTATTAGCTAATTCTAACAAATGAAAATGCAAACAATACTTCTATTCTTGCACTATTTTATGGAATTAAGAAATAGCTTTTTTGTAAGTATGGGAAGAATGGATAAAAGTATTTTCTGTTTGAAATATTGACATGTAAAGAGCAAAATTCATGGTGGCATCTTTAAAACATCTTTCATGTTTTAGAAATGGCTTCACTGTTGATTTATCAAAATTGGAGAATCTTTCAGTAACCAGGGACAATAGTTTTTTTTAAAATAGAGCTTAGAAACTGAGGACCAGAAATTGAAATGATGTAAAGTAGGAGTGAGTTCTAACTTATCTTTCTGCCATTTTGCTTCCTACCACTCTATGTGGGCCCATGTGATGGGCGCATGCACGCTTTCAGCCACAAACAAGATGGTGACTGTTCTGAGTTCGGGTTTTGCCCCGTGTAATATTTTGAGTGTCTATGCGACGTTTCGGTGAAATCACATTCACCATCATCAGGCTGAAGTTTCAAGCTTCGTGCTGTTGTAAATATGGAATATATATATATATATATATATATATATATATATATATATATATATATATATATATATATATATAAAATAAAAATAAAAAATAAAAAACAGATTGCAGAACTCACAGACCGCCACTGACTGAACTAGTTCTGTGGCATTGTTGTGACATCACCAGTGGTCGCTACTGGTTTGGGTGAACCGGTCTGAACTGGGAGGAACTAACCTCTGATGTAATGTTATTAAGGGCAGCGATAAGGCTGAAATTTCTAAGGAGACAGTTTGGGAAAATCTGGTTTTGTCTTCTTGTTTTGATGGCTGCCCTTCCCTTCTCTCCCTTACACGAAATCTTTGGAAAATCAAAATGCGTATTTAAAAAGGCAGACACCATCCGTCCCTTCCGGTGACATTTTAGATGCATTGAACAGAGTTTTATTTCAGGTTTATACTAATTCTTTAAAGGAACCTTCTAATTGTTCTTTTTTGGTGGGGGAAGGGCAAGATTTCTTATCCCTATTCACATCTCTACCTTTCTGGATAGTTGGCAAGTGCTAATGGGCTTCCTGAATCCAAGTGTAAAGAAAAACCTATAGGGCCATCGATTTTGTCATCTGCCAATTATTAGTCCATAATTTTTCCCATTTTTCTATCAATCGCATTCAAGGAAAACCAATGAAAAATGTTTTACAGGTGGCACCTACCACCGGAAAGACTCTCAAAAATGTTCCCAAAAACATCCCCTTTATGCTGGAAGTGCAAAAAACAAAGAGGCATGTTCTATGATCAATGGTAGACATGTGTACAAGCAAAAAATTCTTGAATAAAATAACAGACTGGTTAAAAGAAATAATAAAAGAAGAATTTGAAAAAAAAAACAGAATTGTATTTATTGGGTATTTTTAATAAAAAAATTGAAAAAGAGATAAGATACTTAGTTATACACATATTAACAGCTGCCAGGATAGCATATGCCCAACAATGGAAAATGGATAAAGCACCGGAATAAAATATAGGAATTAAAAAAATATTGGACTGTGCAGAGATGGACAGGTTATCCAAAAAATTAGAGGGAAAGGAAGATTCAGATTATTATAAAATATGAGCAAAATTTTATGACTGGTTAAAGGAGAGAGCAGCAAAGAAATAGATAAAAATTCAAGCAAAGCATCACATCAAATAAAAGAATTAAAGAATTAAAGAATTAATACTATGTGAAAGAAGTAAAATTCTCTGATCGAACATTCAAAAAAAAAAGTAGGGAAACTTTCATTTCCCAAATGTTGTATGTGTATGTTTTTGTGTATGTCTTTTTTGTTATATTTGAAAAAACAAACAAATATACTTTATAAAAAAACCCAAATCTATAGGGCCAACTGTGATTATAGGAATTTAGAAGATTTTGTGGACTGATGCTGGACTCATGGATATTTTAAAAGAGCTTTGCGTTTTACTTTTTGTTTTGTCATTTCAGCAGAATATTGGGAGTGGGGATCTGTGCTTGTACCAGTAAATGTTAGCATAATCTTGCCTTAGCTTCTTAGGAAATAAACAGTTGGATTTCACTGGAATGCTTCCCAACTGTTCATTCCTCATTTCTTATCTTTTACCTTAATCAAGCTTCTGAACTGGAATTTAGAAGGTTGATTGCATAGTTTTGACAATCCAGTGATTATACCAGATAGCTTCTTCATGTTTCCTGTCCTCAGTTTATAATCCACACATAGTTTTCAGCAGTCTGATAGAAACCATTACTGTGGAAATGACAAAACTGTGTAATTTGTATGATGGTGCTATGATGTGTGAAGAAGATTTGCCATCCTCACCTCTCAGTTGGTAGAAGAAGCATTGCCAAACGCCCATCCCAATATTTTATTTAAGATAATTGTAATGATACAAGAAACACAACACATACATACAAAATCTATCATCTGAGTCATCTGAATATGAGGAAGAAGGAAATTTTGTGAAGCTGTTCTTCCTCTGGCTCACGGATTATGCTTCATTCTTCTTATTGCCATGATGATTTTTTTCCCCTGTAAGCAGAAGTTCCAGTTTATCCCAATGGCAAAGGGACAACAATGTGCCACTTCTTCTCTGTAACTGCAGTGCAAGAATGGAGGCATTTTGAAACCTTCCAAACATGTTTCATTTTAAATTGCACCAACAACATCAGGTGGTCGGTCCAAAGGCAAAGGGAATGTGGGAGCAGTTGTTCAAAAATTCAGGAAAGAGTTAACCTTGGTATAGGACATATTGGTTCTATTTATAGAGTAGCGTATGATGACCAATGTAGAGTAGGATATAATGACCAAAGATCACAGCAATAGCATTTAGACTTATATACTGCTTCATAGTGCTTTTATAGCCCTCCCTAAGCAATTCACAGGACCAGCATATTGCCCCCAACAATCTGGGTCCTCCTTTTACTCATCTCGGAAGGATGGAAGGCTGAGTCAACCTTGAGCCAGTGGTAAGATTTGAACTGCTGAACTACAGCTAGCAATTAGCTGAAGTAGCTTGCAGTGCTGCACTCTACCCACTGTGCCATCATCCAGCCGCTGCAAAGAAAGATGGGAGACTTTTACTTCCTGCCTTTTTTTCCTGCCATCTCTCTTTCCCCCTCTCCCCTCCTCCCTCCTTCCCACCCTCCATTCAGCTGATCAGAGTTGATAGCAATTCAGATGGAATGGGCTTACACATTTTCCCTTTCTAGTCCCTCTCCTCCTCTCCTGATAGGCTACCAAAGGCTCTCCTGAACCGCTGTTTAGGGCTCTTTTAGATATACTTCTTCCCTGTGGCCTCTGGTAACTGTTCTCTGCGGCCATGGTTGCAGGAGAAATTGGATGCCTGGCTTGCATAGAGGTCATCTGAAATGCTTGTTGAACTGAAATATAAGTATTTAATGCTAAATAGAGCTACCCAGAAAATCTGTTTTAAACCAGGGAAGAGCCCTGGCCCTGCCAGATATGTATTCCCTGATTCAATTTCTACTTAGTGCATCATGGCTATTCTACTGCTTCCCCAAGCAACAAGTTTTACCATGGCCAAACTTTTTTTAAAAAATGTATTCTACTCTAATTCTATGGCTGTCTGTAGGCTATTTTCAGTGCTGTTGTCACAGCAATATCTGTTGACATCATAGTTCCCTCTAAGCTGAGCAGTGAGCAATGGCTCACTTAAAAATCATCATCAACTCAGAGTTTTTCAAACCTGCCCAGAAGCCGAGAGGGAAAGAGTGAGAGGGAAAGAGTGCCGCCCAGTCCCAAAGGGACTGCCGCTCAGACACTATACTTTTCCGCCCACCCCACAAAAAAATTAGAGGGAACACTGGTTGACATCATTGCATTTCCTTGCAGAACCAGTCAAGGACAGAGCTTACTCCTGCTCACTTCACCCATCACCCTTCCTCTCTTCAGCTGTGCTATTTTTTGATACAGTTTTAATGAGTGCTTAGAAATAGCTTGATTGACAAGTTACAGGCACAACAGCCAACCGTGGCTGGCTGTTGGGCAACTTGAATGATGTCACTATTCCCACTATCTGTCCATCCTCACCCAACCTTTCCCCACCCCTTGCTATGGAATTTATAGGGGGTTGTTTTCTTGCCAGCAAATGATGCTTGGTGGGAACGGAAACAAAATAAGGGGAATCTATCAATTGCCTTTCAACTGATATGTGCTAAAATAGTGAGGCCACCATCAACCACAAGTCTCTTTTTATTGTGAAAGAATAGGGTTTGACAATTGGGGCAACAAACTTAATGTCCACTTTCTTTTCTGCTGACTCCAGGCCTGGTAGACAACATTTTAATGGCCGTCTGCCTATGCCTTCAGGTGAAAAGCTGTTGGTATCAGTTCCCTAGATGGCATCCCACCAGGCTCTTGCTGTATCTAATACACAGAGAATATCAGGCACTCACTGGCTTTGTTTCTTCTTTCTCCTATAATTTATTTAACATGTTACTAAGGATCATCTTACTACACTCCATTAGAAAGAAGGAAAATATGCCTCCCTCTTTAAATCTGGCCCAATCATTGTGAACTTCAGCTGTCAAGAACATAGTTGCAAGGATCAGCAAGCCTGGCCATTTTAATATTATTCTTGACTTTAATTTCCTTTGTTCACAATGGCTAAATAAAGAAAGATTCATTCCTGTTTATTGTTGAAGCACTGCTTGATTCTGAATATGATCACATTGGGAGTTTTGTTTTCTGCCAAACCTTTCTCTCCTGCTGGCAACAGGAGTTTGTGCCTGTCATTTACCTTCTGGATATCTACGAGTCCTTACAATTAAGAAATTCATTTCCCATTATCATCTATCAAAGAACTCCTTCCTAAATTTTTAATGGAGTTTTCATGGTAGTGGTGGAGAGATATATAGTCTATGTATTAAAAAAATCAAAATGACTGTATAAGCATTATTTCAAAACAAAGTGTACAACAGCATCATCTAACACATGCTTAGTCAGAAGAAAACCCAGCTGCCTATCTCCTTTAGTCATGGAGTGCAGTCTTAAATTTCTAGTAAGTTTGCAGGCATGCCTGAAATTAGTG
Organism: Erythrolamprus reginae; assembly: GCF_031021105.1. Taxonomy (NCBI): domain Eukaryota; kingdom Metazoa; phylum Chordata; class Lepidosauria; order Squamata; family Dipsadidae; genus Erythrolamprus; species Erythrolamprus reginae. Next base: position 204,913,562 of record NC_091952.1, read on the forward strand.
GCACTCCAAGCCTGGAAGAAAGTATTGATTTCATCAGTAAATTAATTTGGCTTCTAAGTCTGGTAGATTTGTTTGGGAGTTTCATGAACCTTTTCTCATAGAAGAATCACTCTGGTGTCGTGAGAAGCATACTATGAAGTCTGCAGCTTTTTCAACAAACAGTGGCCTACTATTGACCTGTCTGTTCTTTTTTAAAGCCTTCAGTCATTTAGTATAGGATTTGAAAACACAGAAAAGCTAACCAAGTTCTGTTTACAGAATAATGACATGCCCTTGATTAAATTGTTGAAAATATCCAAAAATATGATAGCTGCCACTTCCATTATTGAGATGTCCAAAAATATGATAGCTCCCACTATAAAATTTCTAGTTCATGAGTTATAAACTTGAGCTTGTGTAGCTACATTTGGCCCCAAAACAGTTGCCAGAAGATAATTGGCCATCTTGTGAAAGGAAGGAAAGGAAAGAAATGAAGTAAATTATTTGGATTGGTACAAATTATCTGGATAGTGAAAAGGTAGGATATAGGACAAAGATTAAAATGTTCACTGAGAAGGAGAGTTATATAGTTTCACTCTTCAAAGGTGTTCTGCCGGCGTGTCCCAACCGCCCGTAATTACAGGGTAATTAGTCCAAAAAGACTCACACCACACAATAGAAGGAAAACCAAAAGTCTTTATCAACAGAAAAGCAGTAAAAACTCCCTTTTTAAATGTCAAAGGGATTTTCTGGTATACATGAGGCACAGGTTAAATGCAATCCAATTTCTCACCCAGTAACTGGGAAATTGAGTCCAATTCCAAAGTCCAGAAAGTCTACACATAGTCTTGAATAGGGAAACAGCAAAACCACGGTCTTGACAAAACTATGAATCAGATAAACTTCCATGAGGCTAAACCAGCAGGCTGCTCTTTTTATCTGTAGCACTAATTACAGCAGCCCCACCCAACCACAGTGGTCTCACTTATCTCCTGTAATAATCCTTCAGTTGTTCTCTCCAATGCATCACTCTATGCATACGTGGGTCTGTCATAAATTCTTGTTCAGAATCCAGGGATGATGATGATTGATCTCCTCCTGGGCTGTCTGCCAAACTCCCCTCTTCCCTGCCACTCACGCTTCCTTCATCAGAGGAGGCTTCGTCGGGAGATTCTATCGGGAGCAAAACAGGCCTGTGGCATGTGGATGTTTTCCCCACCTCCACATTCCTTGGGGCAAGAGCTGGGCCAGAGCCAACCACAACAAAAGGAAAGCAGAATAGGCCAGTCACTGCCTCCCTTTCTTTCACACTGCAATCTAATCAAAGAAGTCTAGATGATAGCAAAAGAAGGTTCCTGTTTTTTAATGGCAGATCAGATGCTGGTAAAATATCTATTTCCCTCAATTTAATCATGAATTAAAGTGGTAACCACACATATATTACAGAGATGTGGCTAAGGAAATAACAGGGAGCTATTTTTCCCAGCATTGCCCACCAAGATATCCTGTGATGTATCAGGTTAGAGTTGGAAGGTAGTATGTCCATAGTCTGTATGATCAGAAGGGCCACTTGATAATCTGCCAATGCTGTGTAGGCTGGTGGTGCTAGGTCTCTAACACTGCAAAAATATTGTACTGTTTTACACTATTTTATCTGTGCTGCAGATTCATCTTGAATTTTATACTGAGGTATCCAAAGTAATATTTGGTATGTGGCTACCCAAGATTTATTGACCAGAACAATTTCAGTGTCCATGCTGAATACCTCAGGATCATGTTGAAAATCATGCAGCTGGTCAACTGATATCTTAAGTGGTATGTGCTATAAAACTCTGCAAGGTTAGAAAATCTATTAAAATTAACTGACATAGATTCCCAACCAGAGGTTGGGAACAATACCTCTGGAACCAACTCCCCCCAGAGATTAGAATTGCCCCCACCATCCTTGCCTTCCGTAAGCTTCTTAAAACCCATCTCTGCCACCAGGCATGGGGGAACTGAGGTACTCTTTCCCCCTAGGCCTTTACAATTTTATGCATGGTATGTCTGTATGTATGTTTGGTTTTATAATAAGGGTTTTTAAACTGTTTTAATATTGGGTTGTTATATGCTGTTTTTATTACTGTTGTTAGCCATCCCGAGTCTACGGAGAGGGGAGGCATACAAATCCAATAAACAAACAAACAAACAAACAAACAAACAAATACTGTTGAAGTCCTGGCTGACTTGTAGCACTGCAGATGGTCTAAGAAGTTGACATTATTACTACCAAGCATGTTCTTTCTTCTATTGGAACTTGTCATCTCTTAGTTGATAAGTTAACTAAGAAAATTAAGAGCAATGAAATTGAGATTTAGAAGAGTGGATGTAGACATGGCCATGATGAATTAGACTGAAAGCAGACTGAGGCTCTCTGAAAGATCCATTTGAAGTATTTATAGAGATTCTCAGTCATCCAGACTAAAGTTGTCCTAAATGCGATTTTTGCAAAAAACAACTAGAAGCTGTGGATGCTTCTTTAATGAGAAGTGAAATATCTTCAAGGGAAAAAAATCCAGTTGTCTTTTGAAAAAAAACACTTTTGGGCAGCCATTTGAAGTATTATTCCACATTATTAGTTACACTAGGGAATATTTATTTGTAAATCTCCATTGAATCTCTGTAAAACAAGCTGGTGATGCTTTTCCAAACTGTGTGTCATTTTCCCTAAGGTATTCAGGGAGAGTGGCTGGAACAATCAGAGAGTCACCAAAAGGAATTCTCTTTGTTTTTTATAGAAAATGGTCAATCTCCCTTTGTTAGAATAGGTTGCAGGGATTCTTTTCAATTTACAGATTTCCCAGATGTGGATGGGGTGTGTAGAAAGAAGACGGCTACTTCTTGTTTATTCCAACATTGTTCTTCCAAACATCGTTCTGATTAAACTGACTAGTTTGGATTGACCTTGTAATTCAGAAATAACATGATGTTTCTTTGAATGTTTCTGCCTAATTGAAGGAAAATACTCAAAGATTTATATTGGGTAAAGCCATCTCTTGCCCTGGAAAAACTTTTTAATTATGGAATAAGAGTAAAACCCTTATCTTTTTCAATGAACTTTTAATTGTTAATTCTTTTAATGATTGATCTTTTAGTTTGATTTTAATCATTATTTTTAATATTTTGTGAACTGTATCTCTTTCTTTACATTTATTGTGACCATTCTCGAATGTTTGAATAAATAGAAAAGTGAGATATAAATTCAGTAATAAATAGTAATAAATAAAAACAAGGATTTTTATATTTTAAAAAGATCTAGAAAACTTTTGAACAAAGAAGTGGAGTTTTTTTAAACAACCTAGCTCAGGAGCCCTATAGAAAAAAAAGATAAATCTGCCTGTTATTTTCATACCATATTTTTATATCCCCTTCTTAACTTTTATTCTACCCACTTTTACATCAATTTGCATTGCATTTAAGTCCATGTGTAAATTCATACTTTTTCCTTTACATTTCTCCCAATCCAAATATTTTATATGTAACTTTAACAAATTCATTTATCAAAACTCTTTAGATAATATAATACATTTTTTATTTTATTCTCATCAGCATGGACCTTTTAAAATTTTAATCAAAGAACTACATTACTGAAGGACCAAAGGATATTATCACTTCAGTGTGTAATGAGCTGGAAGTACAAATTAAGTAGGTTTTAAAATGTGAAGTAAACCAGTAGTTTTCATGAAATCCTTCCTTATTTTATAAAATGAATTATATCACAAAAGCTACAGTTTATTCACATTGGATTCACATTTGACTTTTTAATTTTAGTATCACAACATGGAAGAATTCAGTGATCAGATATTTGCATATGCTCCCCTTCAGTCAATTTGTAAATTCTAAGCTCTGTGCAGTGATAATAATCTGTTAATTAGATTATCCCACTTGATGATATTTTAGAGTTTGGGTCAGTGATGATCTTGCTTACCCTTACTACTAACTTTTATCTTGGAAATCTCAGTGAAGAAATAGAGACATTGTAAGATTTGAAATAATCAGAACAACAAAGACAGGGAACAAAATAAAAGTGTTAATGAACAAGAAGTAAAAATCAATTACTGTTTAGGGATTTTTTTTTCTAAAGTCTGTTTGATTTGATTTGCATGGTCTTCATATGGCATATACCCAGTGAAGGGCTACCCAAATTTTTACTACCACACTGTGGGCGTGGCTTATGCATTTTCTTTCAACATCTTTCAGTGCAAATTGGGTGCTCTGGGGTGGAGCTCCATTTTTGGTACCCCACTGTGTGTGTCCCCCTGTCTGGGTAGTAGCTCACCCCTGCATATATCTGTAGTTAAAATAAGGAAATTGTAATGATGAGATGCAAACATAGCCATAAAAAAGAACTACCACATATACGGAGGTTAAAAGTATGTGTTACTTCTAGGTAACATGAATATTCCTGAATAGTAGTTGCCAGGAAACATGAGTGAGATAATGTGATGGGTCCTCTGTGATATTTTCAGGAGACTGCCAGGTCCTGACCTTTCTCTGTTGCCTATCATTCATGCTTCCATCCATCCATCCATCCATCCATCCATCCATCCATCCTCTATCTATCTATCTATCTATCTATCTATCTATCTATCTATCTATCTATCTATCTATCTCTATCTATCTATCTATCTATCTATCTATCTATCTATCTATCTATCTATCTATCTATCTATCTATCCATCTAACCATCTAACCATCTATCATCTTTCTTTCTCTCTCTTATCACACAGATAGGTCCACCATTTTTTTGTTTAAATACCATATAAAACTTCCTTATAAGACTGACAGAATAAATAACCTTTGGTCTGACCTACTTTTGGTGACATGTGGCAGCTTTTCTTAGATACCTATATTATAAAAAACCTTTTTGCATATTGTAGTTATTATGTACCTTATTAAAATGTGTTTCATGATTTTAAATTAGAATTATGATGTAAATGATAATTAATGTAGTGAATTTACATTTTACATTTAGCTTTAGAAATGGTGTCGTACATGTATTCACATGCTGTGGGAGAACTGGTATTATATAGATATGATTTAGAATTCAGAAAGTTGCTTTTGTACAGGCCAGTTTTTCATCTTATTTATTAATTCTTTAACTGGAAATTCCAGGGCATTAATTTAGGACTTTCTGGAACTGCAGAGCATACGTTCCAGCATTGAGTGTAGCATCCATTAATATTGATTTTATATCCATGTGGGTTTTTTTGTAATATCTGAAAGAATCCTTATAGTTTGGGATGTTGTGATAATGTGATTTGTTTCACTTGCTTGACTGATGTAGCTTATTGTAAATAGTTTCCTCTATTTTTTTTAATTATTTGGTGTATAGGACATTATGGGCCATTGTTACCCAAACGATGTATGGAAGGTTACTAATGTAAAGTAAAAAGGCCTAATTTGCACAAATCTGAAAAAAAAAACACTGAGGGAAATAAGCTTTGAGTAGCCAGCAGTTTAGTAGCCACTGCCAAGAATTATATTATTCTTAGAAAAAAGCAACTCTGATTGATGACAAATAGTACCTGTTTTATTAAATCCAAAATGCAACCTCTAGCAAGCAGAGCGTATCTTTATAAGATAGTTCCTTAAAGTGGCTCTTGGAAAAAAGAAGAGACAATTTTCTCTTTCTTTCCTCTCCTG